>NC_041047.1:30731548-31380381 GCF_900634775.1 Gouania willdenowi | reverse complement strand
TATGACGCAAGCAAACACTGCGACCAGCATGCGCTTTTTTGAGAATGCATATTTCAATACATATGAGCACTAAAGCGTCTTCTAAGCAGAGTTTGAGATGGAGCATGAAGTGAAAACAATGAAAAATTTACTCTCAAGTGCGACTTGTTTCTGTGTCACAATGCGTAGCTTCGTGTCACCCTCTGCATCGATGCCTGAAATGTGTCTCCAAAAAATCTTCACTTACTTGGATGTAGGAATTAAAGCAGCAAGCGCAAAAAATTATACATGCCGCAAGAAACCGCTTGGAGACAGAAGCACGCAGAGCGCAGGAGACTGAGAGCAGAGCTGACATTGAGAGACTGTCAGGAGTAGACTTCACTGTAATAAAAGAGAAGCTGATCATCATCAAGAACTTAAAGTCTGTGTAAAGCAAATTCAGCCATTTTCTTCTAAACACATTAAATAGGTCAAATGTATTTCCTTAAAACATGTAAAAAGCCATTTAACCATTTAGAATTTAATTGTGGAGCTAGGCTTCACAAACTGTGTTTCATATTTTTGAGTTCAGGATTTAATGGACGGGTCAGAAATCATAGCCGCGTTATCATTAGCATAAACCCTGAAGCACACAAAACTTCAGCGAGCGCAATTCAGCCCCTACCTGAAAACAAACCACATATTCAGACTCGGGGTTATAAAACACATCCACTGGTGCCACATTTTCCATGAAATGAACACTTTTTTTGCACCGCGATTGTGTGTTTCGCCTTTAACGGGTCCAGTTCTGACTCTACCCAGGAGAGATGCACATATTCGGACTCGGGCGGAGCAGACCTTCCGCAGACACCTCATTTGGCCTGATCTGCGCTCTTTTGGAAAACCAAAGGGAGAAGCACTATTGACGCTGGAGTCACAGCTGCTCCTCACACACAAGTAGCCGACCTGAAGCGAGCCCAGCTGATCAGAGCCAACACACTCCACATCCACACTGCAAATAAATTGGGTCTGTTCTCTCCACCTTATAATGTTTCTCTTAGGTTTACAAGTGATTTATCCCATCTATTATTTCTCTCTCTCTCTCTCTCTGACTTGCTATATGGGGCGGACTACGCAAGGACTGAAAGCTGATTGTGTGCAGTCCGCCGCACAGACACAGTCAGAGGAACCTCCTGAACACATTTGTGCCTTGAAACTGCTTTTCCACCTCGATTTTCCTTTTTCTTTTGCTTTAATGTGTAACCGCTGTGCCAAAAGCTGCATTAGAGACTTCTGCTGGAATATCTGCCATTCACTGTCCCTACTCTCAGATGAACGTGCATTGACTTTTGACAAGCAGCTAATAGTAGGGCCCAGAACAGCTCATGGCTCGCTCCATTGGTAGAAAGATCTCTGAATGGCTGAAATCCAGTGTCACACTCCTGTATTTTTAAAGCTCATTTACACAGCCAGGAGAAGAAGCAGAGATTCACTGTCCATTCAGAACACCTTGGATTACAATATGCTCAAAGATTATGAATTTTTGACCAAATACTGCAAAAAAAACCACATACTGCAGCTTTAAATGCACTTTGTGTTTTAAGAGAACATATTTAATTTGACTGTATTTCAGCAGCCCAGTCAGTTATGGTCCTGTAGTGTACATTATCATTTCATGTTTACATAAATGTGATGTAGTGGTTAGCCTCAGAGCAAGAAGGTACTAAGTTCAAGCCCTGGGGTGGACACTTGGGTCCTTTCTGTGCGAAGATTCTATGTTTTTCCCGTGCTTATGTGGGTTTTCTCCCACAATACAAAAACATGACTGTTGGGTTGATTGGAGTCTCTAAATTGTCCGTAGGAGTGAATGGTAGTGTGAGTAGATGTCTATCTGTGTGTGTTGCCCTACGATGGACTGGAGTCCTTTCCAGGGTGTACCCCCGCCTAATGTCCATTGAGAGCTGGAGATAGGCACCAGCAGACCCTTAAAAGGAGGATGCAGGTCAGAAAATTGATTTTTAATGCTTTCATTTTAGCGTGGTTAGTAGTACACATTCCGAGCCATAAATTTAATGGTGCCATTATGAGAACGCACATCTAATTATCGTCAATCATTGTTTTTACTGTTTGTTTTTTTTATCCACATTTCCCATAGCATTACTGTTAGAATCCTTTCTAGCCACTGAATTGGCTTGACTCATATTTAACCCAAGAGATGTGCTCAATGTTTACAATTATATGAAATGCTATTGTACAGCATCAGTTTTGACTGATAAAGTAACTTATTTCTGTACTTATCTGAGTAGCTTCATCCTAAATATCGTCCATTAACTTTCAAAAGTTAATGGACGATTCCTCCCCTCCTTCAACCTAAAGTGTTGCTGATGTTTGCTTTTTTATCATTTTCTTAAAAACCCTGGTCTAATCTAATGTAAATGTTGTTACTCAAGTCACTGATTCCAATGAACATGAGAAAAAAACAAACGGCAAGTATAAAGAATAACACGACACAAGGAAATACGATTTATGCTGTATGAATTAGGTCGTCATTTCATTTAATCTAGAGTAATTTCCACACCATTAACACACTAGTATATTTCTAACGCTATGCAAAGCCAAGCAAAAAATTGACTCAAGTTCTGATGAGCTATGGCCGGGCCTGCGGAGCGTCTCCGCGCCGAATAGCATGTAGCACATTCCCGAGAATTCAGTGAAATGACTCGGTTTCACCAAGTGAAACAAATGAAATTGTGCGACGTAAAATCGTAATCTACATTGAATTGCCTTTGAAACAATATATCACATGACTATGTTCCGATAAATTTAGAAATTACCGGAAAAGGGGGGTGGGCCCCCAGGGTCCCCTTTCAAAAAGGTCTCTGAGCAGGGCTCGAGACTGCAACCAAAATGGTCGCATATGCGAGTATGTTTTGAATTACACACAAACATATCATGTACATCCAAGGTGCGCATTAGGGTATAAACAAGTGGTGGAAATATCAGCATTTATAATGGCGTGTTTGTGGAGAAATGTGCATGTTTCACTGTTCGCTTTGAGCACAGCCACTACCATTGCCCGCAAATAACATCGGGGAACTATTTGAGTCTATTTCGAACTTCCATCGTTTCACTCTAAATGGCTCGGTGTGCATGTGGAATGTACTTCCAAGGAGCGCATTAGGTTATTAACATGTGGTGAAAATATCAGCGTTTATAATGCCGGGTTCGCGGAAAAATGTGCATGTTTACACAGACTTTGAGGGCATGTCTTCCCTCCCTCCTCTCATGTCCGGTCTAACCCACGTTCAAAATAAATTTTAAATAAACGTTTTGCAACACCAATTAAATTCAAAATAATGGATGCACACTCTTGGGCTATGTGCAAGCTGTTAAAAAAGTTTCAGCTCGATCAGACAGGGAGATATGTGTTCCACACACACACATGCACACAGAAGTTCCTTGTATTTCAGATAGATAGATATCTCTATACAACCAGGGACAACTTGGCTCAGAGTAAGAATAAAAAAGCAACTTATCAAATACATACATCTAGACTAGATTATTGTAACTATTTACTGTCAGAATGTCCCAGTAACTCATAATAAAGTCTCCAGTTGATCCACATTGATACAGCTAAGAGTACTAACAGGTCAAAGGAAGAGAGAGCATATTTCTCCAGTATTGACATCCTTTCATTGGCTTCCTGTAAAATTGAGAATATAATGCAAAATCCTTCTGTTAGCATACAAAACTGAATGATCAATAACCAGTGTATCTGAAAGACTTGTTAGTGCCCCAGCAGAACATTTAGATACCGGGCTTCGTTTACTGGATGTTCCTTTTGTGTCTAGAATAAGAAGAATATTAGGCAGCACTCAGCTATCAGGTTCTTCACTTATGGAAGCAGCTCCCAGTTTCAGTATGGGTGACCGGTGCTCTCTGCAGTTTCCAGGCAGAACTTTAGACTTAGTTATTATTATAAGTGTACAGTTAGGGCTAGTTCAGGTAAACCTCTGTCTAGTTTTGCTGCTTTAGGTGTGTGTGCATATGTGTGTGTGTAATTGTGTTGTGAGAATCTACAGAGACATGGCTTCAGCCAGATTCTTGGACTTCAACAATTTTAAGAAATCTACTTATGAGAGGAATTCACTGCCCTACGTTCCTAACATGCTATTCAGGCTTATTAAGAGAATCAAGAGCTTTTATAATGTAAGCCGCCACACTGGGAAAGCTTCTGGAGGGATTTTCATCTACTGAACTGCTGTACACCAGTGTGTTGTGAGAGATCACCAGGTGTGCCCCATTTAAGTGCCCAATTCCATCAGAATGATCCAAATGTATAATTTATTCAGTGCAATTTTCCCACTGTCATAAAGTTAGCGTATGTAGTGACTTGCAGAGTAATTAAGCACTCCTCTTTGCCAGTAAGTACCGTAACAGTTTAAAGAATGAAGAAAGTCATTGAAATGTGATGGAAAAGTGATGGAAAATATACCTTTTTTTAAAAAAAGATGCAGATTGAACTAGATTCAGAGGATCTTGAAGTGCTGCACAGATTGAAAAAGGACGGCAAAAATGTATTCCACCTGATGATTGCATTTCAAACCCAACTCAGTTCACATTCAATCTTCTATCTCTAATAGGAAATTGTTAAAAGCAGTAATGTGTAAAGACAGAGTAGAAGTTTTCTGCTCCATTGGAAAACATCTTTCAGCACAGAACTGTGGCTGTGGTACTTCAGTATGAGAGCCAGAAGGGGGAAACAAAAAGCTATGACTAACATCAGGCTTGCATTGTGCACATAAATGGTTCATTCCAAACAAAATACCTAAAGGGAGGGAAACAAAGGCTGTCCAGACTACAGGGGTCCATGAGTAATGCTTTAAACCGTCACTAAAGGCAAACACGGACAAAGGTAAAACAAACAAAAGGTAAAGATAGACTTTAACTGCAGAGGAAAAACTATTATCTCCTCTGCAGGAGAAGTTAAAACAGTTAACATTTGGCCTAATTTAGCCAAACTGTAAGCAAGCTGGAATGTATTACATCACAAACTGCTTGGGGCAATGATAGTATTTAATGGTAATTGTTGGATGGTCTTGCACAAATTGTGCATGGTAAAATGCAATTCAATGTATTTCACTTTTAGGTTTCCTTTCTGATGCTGTAACATGTTCAGCAAGGCAAAAAAAAGCTTTAAACTACAGTAATTTTTTTCTCAGACAGCACAGCTCATGCAGCAGTTTTGTCGAGGCTTGTGTAAAGACAGCAACACGATGCTTTCCCACAAAGAACCACACCTTTCTACCCTCTGTGTGACCAGCTTCTGCCCTTCCTGACATTACACCATCTCACATTAGTCACAGCATGAACAATGTATGATGCGCCCCATCAAGCCCCTCCCTCTTTGCTGTCTCTAAAGAGACCACACCTGTGAACCAGGAGCAGGTTCTGACAGCTCCACCATCCTCATTCAACTATCCAACGTTCCCCTGAGTTACAGAGAGTTTAGCCACTGACTACTAGGGTAGGCAAATATCAGGACTCTCTGTGTGTGCTTTCAGGCAGTAATGTGGAAAGAGGTCAAACTTTCCCAAACCCGCACACCAGCTTTCTGCAAAGAACAGATGAGGTTAAATCTAGAAGGGATAAGACTGATTGAGAGCTTTAATGCTTTATAAGGTACCAAGTATTATTCATTAGCTGGGTTCTGAGACAGACTCAAAACTGCTATTGTGCTTTTGAAAGAAATGGCAGACTGGTGATGTTTTTAAGATTGTTAGAAAAATATAACAAATTCCTTCTTCAATTCAACAGAACAAACTGGGAGTTCCATGGCACTAAAAGATTGCAGTAAAATCAACAATCAGACATGACCTTGTAAGGAAATGCTTCTCTCCATTTAAAGAGTAACTAAACCCCTGCTTTCTGCTGAACTGCCACTAGGGGGGAAATTCAAAAAATGCCCTGATTATGAGCGTTAATAAACCAGGAAGACAAACACACAGCGACAGAAAGTACACGCACGTCCACACAGTGGCGGTTCTGACACAAATTACTCCCTGGGCAGGCAACTTCAATTGTGGGGTTAAAGCTAGCAAATTACTGACATATTTACAGATAGTCCCTCAAATTTAGAAACACTGCTGCGACAGGTTGTTTACTGCTCATGTTGACACCAAGGGGTATATTCAATAAGATCTGAAATAAAAGGTGGTAAACCAGGTGCTTTCTAAATCCTTTGGTGGTGCAGTTTCCTCACCTGCTGTGAGGAATTCACTAAGATTGCAGCAATGATTAGCGCACGTGTAGAAGTGGTGAAGAAGGCCCTATTTAAATGAGCATTTTGCTCGTTCAATGTGGAGAGGTGAGTGCACAGGAGCACACAATGACATTTGAGGAAGTTAAATTGGAGGCAGATGGACTTCTCTGTCTGCTGCACAAACATTTAATAATATAAAAAATTAAATAAACAAATAAAACTTTTAATTTTTTTCAAACAACTTTAAAACCTAATGATATTTTTTTTCCCTAATTTAATGTGCGTGCTCCGTCAGGTCCTGTAATTTTGCTCTGATCAGTCCATAAAAAATAAGCAGATTTGGACAATAACCGTCCTATTGATCTGCCATTGATCCGAGTTAATGCAACAACACAGTCTGTCAATCAATCTGCACCATTTGAAGATGATCTACTGACCACCATCCAGCAGGTCTGAGCAGCGCTGTGTGATGCACACTCTCATATGTGAACATTGCGACATTGACTAATGTTTTATTTGAATTATTTTTTTATACTAGAAAGGTTAATTGGAGCCTTTTTTTCCATCTTCGCTGTGTTTTGTGTAAACATTTACTGTAGCGGATCTCTGCGTGTTTGTACCTGCTTGTCAGTCGTGCTATCACCGCAAACAGGTCCAGATTTCATGAATCGCATTTCTCCCCCTGCATGAATGTCTTTGCATGAATGTCCCCTTGTGATCTCCACCTACTATACATATTCATGAGAGGGGAACGCGCTAAATGGATTGAGGGCGCATTGCGACGCACAGCAGCCACTCACTCCTGATTGCCTGGGGTTTGTACAGCTTATTAGCGCGTGGAGTGACGTTTGCATACATTTTATTATCCCTAAACCTTTAGTGTATCCTCCCCCAACAGCATACTGCACTGACAATTATTTTGATTTGTAGCAGTTTTTAAATTGGAAAATATTAGTACAAACACTGTTACCGCTTTTAATGGACATTTAAGAAAAAGACAAATAAGGCTTAAAACAACATAAATGACAGGAGAAAATATTTCAACAAAGCTCTGTTCTTAGTCCCTTATACAATACAATTTACAAGTGAATACAACTACTAAATGTGTGAACTACTACTGAATTTGAGTGGGAATGGTTGAATGAGCTGATATTGTGAAGCACTTTGAGACAATGTTTATTACAAAGCGTTACATAAATCAAGTTTTTTTTTGCACTGAAATGATATCTTCTTAATCCAACTTTACAATAGTCAATTTTGTTTACGCAGAATAAAACAAATACAATGAAGAGCTATTCATTGTTGATGAATGACATTAAAAAATAATCAGAAGTGTGGACTCGAGTTACAAATTTTATGACTTTAGACTCGATGTGACAAATATATGAAGGACTTGCAACTAGACTTAGACAAGAAAAAGTCTGCTCAAACCCCTGCGGGACGGCACACCCGTAGCTGTGGGTGGAGGAGGTGGATTCTCTGCGGTGGACAGCAAACAACTATATGGAGGAAGGAGCTTCACTTGGTGCTAGCATAAACACAATATGCAGGACCTGGAGGAGTTTATCGTTACGTATTTGCGACGTAAGAGCAGAATCGACAGGCAGGCAAACAAACGATTCCTAGGAATTGGATTACTGGGAACCAGTTCTCAGAAAGAACCGGTTTTTGATTCCCATCCCTAATAATTAATGCATCATAGTCACTTTTAGGCAACTACAGACAACACAGTTAGTACAGGGCTGGCCTGCAGGAAACTTGAACTACCCAAGTGTAAATCTGTTGGAGAGGAATAAAAAAAACCTCAAATTTTATTTTTGTTTTAATTTGGACTGTTTTTTATTATAACAAAGCGGAATTGTGTTGCACACAATTGGTCAGTACTACGAAGCTGGATAAATATATTCGGGACATCTCTTCATTAACAGGCTTCACCAAACAACCACTAACCACAATCACAGAGAAATGGTACAGAGCAACTTATGTCACAATTGAGGAATAGTTCTTTAAAAATATGAAGAATAATTCAGACCAAAAACAACACTGCTGCTGCAGAAAAAGCAAGGAAGGAAAGAATGCAGGAAGGAAGCTCCCGACACAGTTAATGCGTAAAAGCATAAGATTATCAATATTATTCCATCGTGTGATAAACAGACAGTGCTCTGATCAGCCAGGTTGACTTTATCACTGCACAGACGTGTTTCTATTTACAAAGTGCTCAATTTATCACACACAAACACTAGGATGAGAGCGCACTGTTTCGCTCCAGGACTCAGTGAACTCTGTGAATGACTGTATACCGTTCATTACCCCTATATCATAAGGTGGACATGTATTTTATATTGGCTATATTATTTCACAGAACCCTCCACAATGTCTGTAGAGCAGGGCAACTGAAGTATGTTTCTGCTGAGGCTGTCAGCGTCACCATAGCGTATGTATGAATAAATAAATAAATAAAGGAGTTTATTAGTCCGCGGATACGGAGAGCGTGCGACACAGGCTTCATCAGCTGACTGTAGATCAGTCCATCAGATGTAAATCTACACCTTTCCTATAGGATGTCATTTGGTAAATGAAATTAATTTATCCATTAATAATCTTTCTTTTCTAAGCACAGTTATGTTTGAGTAAATTACTGTATACTGAGACAGATGATGTGTGTGCCATCCCTGCTTCAAAACACACTATCAATTTAAACATGTCTGCTTAGACACAAAATCCTGAGGAAGTTGTGCTGACTTGTTCTTGCAGAGATAAAGGGTGAGTTGACTTCTTCATTTAGCATAACTAGTTCAGCGATAATGCTCTGATATGATACAAGGCTGAAAGAAATTCTGACAACATGCAAAGACAATACGGCTAGTGTTTCATGCACAACAAGGACATCTGTAAGGAGACACACAGGACTAAGTTGACAAATTACACATCAGTTAAACAAATATGAAAACAGCAGTGACAGCCAGGGTCAACGAGTCACAACATGCAGCAAGTGACCACAAATGTGAGTATGATGGAGGATTGTGGATTTATTGTTTTGTGTGCTGTCTGACAAAGCAGTCCAAAAGAAAGCTGCCTTATTGCGAAAGGGTGTGAGGTGAGCTATGGGTCAATCACTCAATAACTTCACATTGTGTGGTCGCTGGTTAACTATGTGTGACGTTACCCACACACTTTTCCTTTATTTCGACTTTCGTCATTATAAAAAAACGGTCCCAATCATCAACTTGACAACATAAAATAGAACCTGGCAAAACAGGACCAGCAAGCTACCAGACAAGCCAAGGCAGACAAACTGCAATAAGAGTTAGGATCTGCTCCTCTGTCACCATGGTGTGCTGAAGGTGTTACCAAGGCGACGTGCCGGGCCGAGAGGGTGACGGCAGCAGATGCTGGAGGAGTGGTTACCTACCTTTTCACCACCAGGCTGAGGGTCTTGTGGGAGCCTTTGACAAGGCAGATGGCCTCCTGCCTGAAACCACTCAGGGGAATCTCGTTGATGTTGACAAGCTCGTCTCCCACCTGGAGACTCACGGCAGCCGCTTTGCTGCCTTCCTCAACCTGGAACATTGACAACAGACAGGACACTGTGAATTCCTGTTTTTTACATTGATAAGTAAATAATTAAGGATGGCAATTTCTGGAAGAAACATAAGATCAAACAGTTCAGTCATGGCCTCCTGCTGCAGGAATGTATGTCTGATTAAGAGCCATCAGGTCTGAACTTGATCACTACAAAGATATAGATTTACAGAGATAGTGCCCTTAAAGAAAACAAGGGTTGGGGTCAATTATATTTTTCAATTACAATTACATTTTCAATTACCCATGTTCAATTACAATTATTTTTTATCCTCAGTGTCAGGTTCTGTTTAGTTTTGTTATTTAGCCCTTGTGGTCCTCTTTCAGTTATTCTGTCTTTGTTTATTCTGTTTGAGTTTGGCCTCCTGTGTTTAACTCTTGTCTTTGTGCTTCAGGTATTCCTGCTTGTGGCTCCACCCCCAGTGATGTCTGTGCGCTTGGTTTGTGACTGATTAGCTCCATCATGTTTCCACCCAGGTGTGGCCCATTCCCAATCAGCTTCCCTCACTATTTAGCTGAGTGCTCGGATACAGTATGGCTGCTGGACCATTGCATGTTGTGTCTTATGTCATTGTCAATGTATTGTCAACGCTCCTCGTGTCCTGCTGCGTTTGTTCCTCGCTCCCTGTACCTCGTGTCTTTTTGGGTTTAAGTTACGTTTGGGAATAAATATGGACTGGTTCCAGGAACGCTATGCCTGCAATTTGCTTCCATCTCTCTCTGCATTTGGGTCCACACCAACACCTAACCATGACACTCAGGAAGTCAATTACAATTACATTCTCAATTACTAAAATTCAATAACAATTAATCACAATTACTTAGCTTTCTGTTAGCATTTCTTATTATAACGGCCTAATTCAGCTGTAAAATACACTAAACAAATATCTATCATCTAATTTCTTTCTTATCTATTGGTTACCTTGTTAGGCTTCCTAATCAATGAAAATATAGGTCTTGATATCTTTGGTGTGGGAATCTGAGCCTTTTTTGTGTCAGTATACCCCTCGATTTATATTTTTTTGAAATGGTAAAATATGGGAAAGCTTGATATGAAATATTTTAATAACTGTTAACGACATATTTGTATAACTGTACATAGTTTAACATTAAATTATAATAGATAATTTTCATGGCAATTACAATTACAAAGTCAATTATCTAAACGTAATTACAATTTACATACAATTAAGACAGCAACAGATTTTTGAAATTACAATTCTAACTACGCCATAATTGTAATTAATTATCAATTATGCAATTACAATTATAACTGACCCCAACCCTGAAGAAAACTTATTAAAACAAATGATTAAAATGTGAGCTAAAGGCTAAACAGAACCATCACCATCTCACTATATGAAGCCAATGTGCCAAACATATTCATCTAAAAATAAGCTTTTTCAGATGAATTTTGAAACTCTTCAAATCCCAATTTCATATTGAAATTATTAATTTAAATTTAAAAATTGTATCACAGGGCTTGACATTTAGGCTTGCCCGCCTGTGGCAAGTTATCATCACCCTAACTAGGGATGTGTATTGCCTGGAATCTGGCGATACGATTTGTAAACCGACACATAGGTCACGATACGATACAATATATCCCAATATTAAATATAAGGCGATTATTGCAATTTATTTTTTTAATATATGACTTAAGAAACAACTAATTTGTAAATTTGTACACCTTCATGAGAACATTATGTATGAAATAGATTTATTGGCATATTTTACACTCAAATATGGGTGTGCAATCTGACGATGTTAGATCGTTAAGGATTACAACATGACGACGATCTCCCAAATCAGAGATCGTAGAACCGTCTGTAGTTCACATTTTAACCCTTGCGGTGCCGTGTCTGTGTCATATGTCTGTCGTCCATACACAGAACATCCAGAAATCACACCATTTGCTAGTCAGCATGTCAGCATTACAGACATTAATTAAGATTAATTAAGCGCTTAAACAGGGCAGAAGTACGCTCCGCTCCCCCTCCCCCCCAGTGCACGGACACACAGAGTTAGCTGTGCTGCTTCCTCCGTGTTAGCGACTGTCTGTCAGAGGCTCAGTGCAGATGTCTGTCTGTCTGTTAAACTCTATCAGTTCTGAGTGTTGAAACACTGTAACATGTTTGATAAAACACTGCATGTGTTTCTCTTCTATAACTAACTCTCTGTCGCTGCGCTGTAGCTAACGGGGCTGTTTCCATATTCTTAAAGAGACAGTGTCCTGAATGTGATTTACTTTAAAAACTACTTTCAGCAACTCAGACCTACCCTGAAAAAAGCAACACTACATAATTTAATCACATTTCAGCCTTAATGAAGGAAAAAGTCAAAAGTGACACAAAATGTTGATATTGTGCTGCTAGTGATTAATAAAAGGGTCTTTGTGGCATTTTTCTCCACTGACTTTGACCCATTATTGTTTTCTTGTAAAACTATTGAAAATAAATAAATAAATAAATAAATAAATGGAGTTTATATCACCTATTGCCATTTTGAGGAAATATATAGAGTTATGAATATTGGTCCATATCACCCAGGCCTAATGTAACCAAAGCAGTAACATTTTATCTTGTAAAGGATATGATTGTCTAAACTGTGTGAAATGAGGCGTTCAAACACTGTTTAAAGTAGGATATTATTAATATGAGTGTGTTACCTCAATAACAAATAGAAATCACTAGACTGATATGCTGCCTTGTTATGTAGCAAGTGTTGCAAATGCTAATGCTACACCACTTTAGTTAAACAAAGTAAAAAGACTGTCAGCCTTTTTGTTGGATGTTAATTGTACTAGGAACCAGTTTGATGAATTGCTTACATACAATAAAAAAAAGACAAGTACCTTGTCCTAAATCATCTTTTATTCCTTTTTTCCATTTAGGGTGATGATTTTAAGTGATTTGGTTTGTTTTATTGGGAAATAACTGATCGTGATTTCACAAAGAAAAAGTCGTGATATGATATTTTTCCCATATCGCCCACCCCTACTCTCAAAACATAGGCTTTAACATGCCATGTGCCAACAACTTAAAATAAAAAAACCAACATACAATCTGCCAGTGGCTTTTAAACCAACTTTGACTTTAGTGCAACATAACTGAGGTATATGCCTAGAACAAATAAATGTAGAAAGTTAGTACTTTCTCTTTAGATTTTATTGAAAAAACATAAGCTGGTCAACATGCCCAGGTTTCAGGGCACTTCTTTGTGCAGTTACAATGTCTCCTGCAGTGGAAAAGACTTTCCTGTTTAAATAAAGATAAAAAAAATAAAAAAAAATCGATGTGGCTGCATTTTGAATCGATCTGAGAAATGCGCAACGTAATATTGCAATATATTGCCGAATCAATTTTTTTTCAACACCCCTAAACCTAACTATGCTCGACCTGGCAATTTCACGTCAGACTAGTTTGGATCGCTGATGCAGCCCATGGGCTCCTGTTGAAGTTTAACCAGGGCCTTTTGACAGCAGGTTCTAGAACCGAGGTCATTTAAAACCTGCTCTCAGCTGTTAGCTTGGAGGTTAGCTGCTGGTTGGTAGAATCAAAAGGCTAGTGACATTGTGCTTTAACAACTAATATTATGTCATTACAGCACATTTACTCATACCCACCTTTCAAAACTGGTCTTTAGTAAAGTCTTAAACTGTTTAAACATGATTTGTAGGTTAAACAACGTTAAACATTAATTCAAGAAATCACACAAAAAATGTTTTTGAAAATCTGGCAGGAGAATGAGGTTTTTGATTTAGTCAACAGCTAATAGGAACAATGTTGTACACAACAAAGTGTCTTAGTACCTAAGACTAAAAAGGGTTACGGCTGGAAATAGCTATTGGTACATGTGTTAAACAGTTCAGCGATCCCTCTTCACTCTTATGTCTTTGACTTGTAAAACGGCCTGTAACATAAATTTGGAGCTTGAAACATTACATTTATAGCCTCATAACTCAGACATTTTTATTTCTTTCCACCAGGCACAGAGTTGTTCAACTGTTCTATGATACGAGTGATGCAAATGTCTGAGATATGATGTCATTCACATGGACAATTACCGGTTGTAACATATTCCTTTACACAACCACAAGAAAGCAGTCATTTGCAAACCTTACAGCTAAATTTAGTTGTGTGTAACAATCTCAGAGAGTATTCTGCATCACATAATGAACACAGGCACACCTTCTTTTTAAAGCCATCAAGAGGCTTAGATCAGGGTTAAAGAGTTGATTACCGATCACATATCAGTGACAATGTTACTAGCTAATATCATTCACATGAGATAAATTAAAAAAAATTGTAATTGAGCATAGGGGTGGGCGATATGGGAAAAATATAATATCACAATTTTTTCTTTGTGAAATCACGATCGCAATTTTATCATGATTTTTTTCATTCAAATCATTTAGACTATTTTAAAGTTACTTACCAAAAAAAAAAACAAATCACCTATTTAAAATAATCACCCTAAAAGGAACAAAAGATCATTTAGAACAAGGTTTTTTAAATTGTGTGTCAACAAAAACATCGAACAAAAGCAGAGAAAACATTGAATGCTCTGTGTATGGATCACAGACATATGACGTAGACACGGCACCGTGAGGGTTAAAATGTGAACTACAGACGGTTCTACGCTCTCTGTGATTTGGGAGATCGTCGTCATGTTGTAATCCTTAACGATCTAATATCGTCAGATTACACACCCTTAATTGAGCATTATTTCCTATTGATGTATTACAGACACGTAAACTCACAACTGTAACAGCCTGGGTTTAGTCATTGATAATTAAACACATTTGACAATTTTTCCACTGTTAATAGATTTAAAGAGATGTACAGTACATTTCAAATGTCATGCAAAATGTTGCAACAAAATCTGTCTTATGACAGACGCACCTCCTGATGTGGAAATTGCTATACATTTGAGACAATATCACACATTTCCACAATATTTTTTACCGTGTATTAAGTGTAGCAAAAACAGACGGACATGTCTCACTCTACATAATATCGCGTGAACTTTTGTTACATTTCTACAGTGGAGAAATATGGAATAACAATAGTTACATTGATTAACTGGATTAAGCAGGTTTGGCATGATTTAGAGAAGTTTAATAGCCATGATAGCTGATTAGGTATAGTAGATGAAACGGAAATGGAAATGAGTAAACTCTGAAACGGTAAAAATCAGAGGCTCTATATCTACCAGAAAAGCAGATCAAATTTAATATAAATAACAAAAGGCCTGGTCAGACATAAACAAAGGTTTTTATGATTAGGAAATGTAATAAAAAAAGGCCAGAAATACTTCTTGTAGTCACTCAGGCCTTACTATAAAGTGACAGAGTCGTAACTCTATATCTGTAACTTTATCTGGCTTAGTACAGAGCTACCACTCATGTCTCTGGAGGGTTGGAAACAATGTATCTTCCATTAGCCATTTTAGACATGTATACAAAACGCTCATTATGACATTTACTGATTGGCCCATATGTGATAAGTTTTCATTGATATGCTATTCGATCTGTTTTTATGGATGTTGACCAATCACAATATGTTCCCGTTTCAATCTGAGCATCTTTAACCAAAACCCATTAAAATGGTAAATGGACTTGATTTATATAGCGTTTTATCACCACACTGAAGCAGTCCCAAAGCGCTTTACATATCAGCTCATTCACCCAATCACTCTCACATTCACACACCAATGGGAAAGGACTGCCATGCAAGGCGCTAGTCGACCACTGGGAGCAACTTAGGGTTCAGTGTCTTGCCCAAGGACACTTCGATACATAGTCAGGTACTGGGATCGAACCCCCAACCTCTCGATCAGAAGACGACCCTCTACCACCTGAGCCACGGTCGCCCTACATTAAGGTATGGACCAGTTTGTTTTGTGCATTAGTTGTTGTATTTCAACATCATATGTGTTATGAAGGAACCAACATTATACAATAAATTAGTGGGCTTTGGATAATTCCATGTATGAATTAACATTGCAGTACCAAAATAATCAAAGCAAGATCTTTATGCTATTAAATAAATTGATCAATATTATAACCTTGGGTCTCAGCTAAAAATTAGAATGTATTAAAGGGGCAGAATTATGAAAAAAAATCACTTTATAATGGTTTTGCGACAGTGATATACCTTTCTTTAGCCTCACTCCCCATACAATGTGGTCATTGAGTTTTTAACCCTCATCACAAAGCAGGTTTGTAACAAACAATATGAAGTTACTTGATAAAAGACACTCTTGGTCAATTTTATTGTGTTGGAGGATAATGTATTGTGTTTCTACAAGAGCAGCAGCTATGCTGTTTCTAAAGAAACACTCAAAAGCTATAAATATTGTTCAAAAGCTGTTGCCTCACCCAGTGTCAAGATGTTAAAACAAGTCACCCTGAGTTAGTCTGAGAGCTGACACCTGCAAAAACACTGAGGCACGTATGAAGAACAGAGACTATACACTAAACTTAACACAGCTACCCTTGCCAAATCTCCAGAGACGAAACATTAAGACAAGAGTAGCCCCTTGCTGAAACTGAAAGACATTAATAAACCAAAATACAAATACACCAGGGTGTGTGAAGACGATGAAGGTCATGATGGTCATCGCTGTCTTCACTTTGACTCAGAAAGTCAGATAAGAGGACAGAAGACAGCAGACCTCAGCATGGAAAGAAAAGCAGCGAGAACTGGCTTGGCATTTGGCACATTAACACGCTAACACTGAGCTCTGCAGCTGATTAGCAGCTCTTAGCTCAACCTGTGAGAGAGGGGTCGTATGACTCTACTGCACAAGTATGTGTAGGTTTACAGGCCATTATGTCTTATATGGCTGTTATCCACTGCTCAGAAAACCAGAGCCTCAGATAGGACTAATCACTCTGTAACTCAGGATTAGAGAGTGGTGGAATACAAATTTATACACTTGCTGGCAAGATTCCTCTGCTGCTCCAGATATGGTAGCGTATTTTGTTAAAAGCCTCTGCCGGATACGTTTTCTTCAGTGAGCTACGATGTTTAAGAGAGGCTGAAGAAAAACACAGACGAGAAACTGGAGTGGGTTGAACATTTTTCACTCCGGGGTAGAAAGAACACACATTTCAAGGCTAAAGTAATAGTTTTGGATTAGGCATGATTATGTTGGATGATTAACAGAAGTGCCTGGGATTAGTTAGCAAAAATAAACCAAGGAAACTTGTTATTTTAATGCTCAATGGTTTCCAACTACAATTAGTTGGAGGTGCTAAGACAATTCTTACAGCTGAATCAACATACCTTGATATTGTACATATTGTAGCAGTCACTGGAATCTAACCAGTCACTTCGACAAGCAGAAGTGATGTTGGTGTGCTGGATTCTGTGACAAATGAATGGCACAAGGGATACACAACACTACAACTTCCACAAAGATCACTTGCGCAAACTTTAACTTTAATAGTTAACCTAAAAGTCCATTGCTGTCCACTGGCCTTCAACCTCAACAAAACATATTGTGCCATCATCACACAGTGTGTATCGATTGCATCTATGCATCAGCTCTACATTAAAATGTGTAAAAGGCGGCATATCAAGCTAAAGACATACACAGCTAAGCATGCAAACACAGGCACAGCCACTGAGGTAAGTGCACACCTCTTAGGTGATCATTTACAAACACACAAGCACTATGTGTGCTTGTGTATAGTGATGTACCCCCTCATAATATTTCAATACATATACTTTGGCTCGTACGTGTCATACGTATCCTACTTTCTTCCTTAAAGGTCCAGTATTATGCTCTTTTTTACCCATCTCCATTTGTTCTAAGAAGCCCAACAACATAGTATTTGAGGTTTATTTTCCCAAACTCGCCTGTTTTCTGGAGTTTTAACCCTCTGAAAAGTCACTTTCTGAGCGGTCCTAAAAACAGGCTGTTTTTGGTCCTTCATGCATACAGTATGCATGAGTAGGCGTACGCAAACACGCTACTTCACCGTGTGTGTTTATCACAGCATAAACAGTCTTCTTCTCCTCCTCACCTCTACTGATCACAGAAATAGTCCATTTAAGACAATAGTCCATTGTTTTGTCCAACTGCTGCGTCGCGCATTGGGTCACAAACACATCAGATCATCCCATAAAGGCAATACAAGGTGGTATAACGGCTACTAAAAGTGAAACTGATGTGAGAGTTCTTCGGTTTATCGTCTTTTTTTTTTTTTTTTTTTAGAAACACTTTATTACAGGGAGGATATAAAAAGAGAGGGCAGTGTTACACCTAGGTGAGGGGGATGGGAACAGGGAAGAGGGAGTCAGGGTATGGAAGGGGTGAGGAAGAGTTGACTGCTTTAAAGTGAGAGTGAGATGTGATGTTATAGTTGCGCATATTGTGCTCATTGTGTTGTGTAATCACTTCAGCCAGTCTGGTGACAAGTGTCACCACCCAGCTTAAGTATAATGATGGTGGCCGTGAACAGAGGAAAAAGGTGAGTGGTTATACCTAAAACTGGTATTTGGGATCTATGTGTCTAAGGTTAAGACCAGTTTATACCACAAACCAAGGCCTGTACATCCACTACTTTGGTTTATCTATATACTGGATTATCTATATACTGAACGTAAAGATATTAAGTCATATTAACTGTAATATCAACCTGCGTTCGCTATGTTTGCTTTACCTGTGAGGTAGTTTGAGATGGAGGAGCTCACATTCTTATGTAGGGTAGGAGGAGCCAGGATTGTCAGGAGGAGGAGTTTCCCCCTTATGACTCAAAAGGGGGCAAAAATCCAACTCACCCATTTGGAGCTGACATTTTTTTTTTTTTTAACAAAATGTGGAATAGAAAGGGAGAGAGGAAACAGAACTTTTTCAACTGAATAAGGCCAAAAGAATGTATATCACTATAGCAAGTGATTTTTTTCATAACACTACCCCTTTAATAAATATTAAGTTCCAGTCAAATAAATTATGGTTCACAGTTTACGCAAAGTTTGGCAACCATCATAAATATTTATTATAATCTGTAAATGACTGTATTTACAGCTTTTCATTTAACAAACTTGTGAGAGAGACATGTTTAAAAAGCTTTGGGTAAAAGCTTGTCCTGCAGTTGAAAATCTAGAATGAGAAGAATAGACTTGTAGAAAAGACACTGTATTAGAGTATGTGTTCATGTTTTCCATAAAACATAGGGAAATATGCCGGTACCTCTTTTCATTGTAAGCTCAAGTCATCAGCGATGACTCCATTGTTTATTGTTACATAGTTTTCGGTTAGCTATTGAGGTCCAAGGCTCAGGGGAAGCAGAGTTGTGGAAAATAAGCTTGGCAGATAATGTTAAAAATAAAAGGACATTTGAGTGCATGTATAATGCCTTAAGTACTGTAACTACAATTGAAAACTTTCCACTTACTAACTAGAACCTAATGGATAACAACGGCAACATTTCTAATAATGCAAACCAGCGTTTCATAGTTTCAAGAGGAAGGACAAAAGCATTAAGATAAAGGACTCATGCATCCTGAAACAAGCAGATTTCTCTTCCTTTTTCAAACACTCTTCAGCACAGAAGCCCAATCAGCATGATGCATACGCTGCCCTTTGTTTAGCATCTTCCTCCAGACTTACAATCAGGTCAGCTGCAGCCATGCGGGACTCGGATGATCCTCAAAAATAGACTTATTTTTCGGGGAAGGATACGGTGGGTCTTTTCTGCTGACAGATGTCCTATGCAGCATGCTGACAGGGAAGTCAACTTTATGAACTGTTTTAGGTATTGCCAGCACACATCACTAAGGAAGCTCAGACAACAGGAAGAACGGAATCTCTCCAAAATTATCTCTGCATATCTTTCTGGGTCATTTAGAGCAAACAAAATTCCCGAATAAAAATGTTTGAACACCAGTGCCATACTTGCATGCCACGTAACATTTTTTGATTATCAAATTAGTCAATAGCTATGCAGACCCACACTTAACAATGTTATTATTAGAACAAATGCTTTAAGAACATCTGAAGAAATACCTGCTGCCAAGACACAGGACAAAAGAAATGAAGAAAAAAAAAAATACTCTCTCTCTCTTACATCTTATCTCAGTAATAATGTGGAAATAGGTGTGCCATGTTTAAAATATTAAAAGAAATTCACTACCTATAAAAATTATTTGAAACTTCACAAACTTCCTAAAATATCTAATAGCCTAATATGTGTCAAGCAACTACACTATGACTAAAAATCTGCTTCGATGGGATCAAAAACACTAATTTGAATTATAAACAATGAATAAGTATTAAGTCACGCATCATTAACCAAACAAAAATGGCTAAGAAAAAGAGACAGCTGCAAAAGGTTTGACAAAATGCTGTAATGCTTCTACATACTGTAAATTGGGCTCAAGGGTTTTTAGAATATGGAAGACCGACAGCTAAATGGGGCTGAATGTCTGACCAAATATGTACCGTAGTCAGAATGCAGATTATGTGTCGTGTGTGGCTTTGTCCCTCAGGTTTTAATGGTTCATTCCGATGTTGATTCCTTCTCTATCTACTGAGTTAGCCGTATCTTTTACCATGAACATCAGGTTGGTTTTTGATTTTTACAGGTGTTTAGGAACAGTCGAGTGTGCTGTCATAATTATCTCCCAGACACCAAATGATACATACCTAAAATCAAAAGCCGGCTTTCACTATGATTATTAGGTTTGATTTATTGTTAAAAGCTGGAGATTTGTTGATTAAAAACAAGAAAAGATCCAACTGTGTAACTTGTATCATTCAGGAATACCTAGGTTGATTATGACTCTTGCTCTGCAAATCATTAAGGTCTTAAATGAAAGGACAATGTATCAGGCAGACTTCTCTTATTGATTTACAAAAACTATACAAATATAAGCAGTGTTCTTTCCTTATCAAGGGGTAAAAAAGTTCTTAGCTGACTTATTTGAGTTGCTGATCTACTACAGTTTGGGTGTCCAACCTGGTACTGGATGGCTAAACTTTTACTTTAAAAAATAAATGCTTGTCTTTTTCCTGAACAAACTAATATTGTTCATTGCAGATACGGGTTGGTCATGAGAATACTGGGTGCCTCACTGTAAATGTGGCTTTCATTTCAAGTACAAAAATTCCACAATTTAACATTAATACATTTGCTATTTTTTTTTAATCCCTTTTTTTCCAATTTTTTAAACAGATACAACACAGCAACAACCATTTTTCCATAAATTGGACAAACCTTGGATAAAAGTACTTGAGAATAAAAATAGCATCTTGGACACGTCGTCTTTCGTCTTTAACGGGCTTGAGCAGCATAAGTTTGCTGAGATTGCACTACCAGCTGCAATATTAAATAAACTGTTTTAGCTCATCAGCTTTTCCAACCCTGAGGTGTCAAATTGAAGCACAGCCTCACACAAAAATGAAATAATGTTTCGAGTCAGTTAGTAACCCACAGGTGATTTATCACAGCACGTAAGAACAGAAATATTCTGGCCTGTGTTTAACGCTGGTTCTATAAAAGCTCCTAACATTTTCTTCCATATAAACTCTATTTTTGGCAGAGAAACCCAATGTACAAGGTTTGGGCCCAGCCGTCTTCTGCAAAACAGGATTATTTAAGTTTATTGAAACTAAGGACTTTAAGCCCATAAGGACCATAAGCATAACCTGGGCTATGAACGGTATGTTAAGAATTTTAATTAGATCCAGGATATTTTTTCAAACCAATGCTCCACAGCTGTCATCAAACAGTGGGCTCTATTTTTTTTATATAACTTTCAAGAAAGCAACATGAGATTATACACAGAAAGGATTGTAAAAAAACAAACAAACTGAATTGATGAAAATGTGATAGTATTCCTTCGGTTTATACAGAAAAAAAAACAGTAAAGCTTCTCAAATCCAGAAAGTGCTCATTTGTCACAGTCTGCACGAGAGAAGAATCTCCAAGAAATGTGTCTTGTGTTTACAAGATCAAATCATGAAAACTAAGAGTTGATGGGACATTTGACATAACTTTACTCAAGCCAATTCCAAAGTCATGGTACCATCGGGTTGTTGTTAGTTACTAGCATCTGAAAATCACTTGATTACAGACACTAAATGCATTTGCTATCTATAGCTGTGCCTTCTTTAAACATGTTTTTTCATTGATTATGAGAATTTAAAGGTTTTTTGTAGGTGTAACTAGCTAGTAGCCTATCTGTGTGCATAGATCAGTTCTTATCAAAAATTTAAAATTACAAAAAAAACTAACAAATAAATTACCATATAGTTCAGTTACATTTAACCGCAGTTAAGTCACCTTAAATTATTCATAACTAATCATTCATCAAATTCATATCTTTTTTTCAAACTGGCGATACACAATATAAATTTTGATAATTTTTCTCAATACAGTCTTACCAGTTAGATGATCCTGGGTCAAAATTCTGTATACAATCCCAAGATATCATAAATCTCAATACATAACCCAGGCCTCACACAGCGGTTACCATTACACTCAGAAAGTCTCAGCATTTCAATTTCAATCCATTCGTTGGTCACAGGACACATAAATAGGCATTAATGGCGGAATTAAAACTAAAGTTAATCCTAAAAAATTAGCAGTAAAATATTCCATTGACCTTTTAACTGATGTTCACATAATAAAGAAGAGGAAACTATGAAAGAACCTAGAGATGGGTATGGTAATTAGGGAGACTTATATTAGTAGGCAGGTTGCATTACTCCCTGCACAATCTGAAAAAGCACTAAAGGTAATTGAGCCTATGTTGGCAACACTGCTAACCACCACATAGGGCTCTATTCTCCCATGCGCGTAAGTCAAAAAAGCAGCGCAGTAGCGCTGTTTTTGGCTGCATGCTATTCTCCCCTGTACTTAAGTCAGTTACGACTCTGGCTGAGCGGCCCTGAAATGTGGGTGTTCTCTCGTCTGCTTAAGTTCCTCTTACGTGATTCTGAACCTGGAATACGGTGAACCTAATGGTGAAATAAGGTGAAACATTATATTGCACTAGAAGTATGGACAGTTACAATTGAAGCCACACAGACTCATAATATTGCAGAAGAGACTCCTGGAAAGAATCTATCCAAACTAACACTGTCAAGCTGTCACTGGGTGGGAGGAGTCACACAAGCACGCCAAAGGATAAACCATCAGCATTTTTAATATGTTCACATTTACCAGGCAACGATTTTAGATTTTCTATGGAGATGTTGTGCATTGTTCTACACATTCCTCAACACAGAGCTAGAGTTATACATTGTTTAAATTCATATAAAAAGTTGAGTTGCTCCTTGGCTTACACTGAGAAAAATCATTAAGAGACAAATAGTTTAAGTATAGTAAGTATTTTTTTCACACAGCTACTCAGCCAGATAGTAGCCAGCAGATAAGCTGTCAAGGGAACAGCAAGTCAGCTTGTAGTCTTATCTAGCAAAGAGAAATAACTTAAAAACACAATTCTGTGAACCAATGACAATAATCTGGGAGGTGCTCTGAAAAAGCACAAATCACCAACCCTGGCCGTTATTCCCATTCCAGCAGGCTCCAGGCTGTCACAGATAATTCACAACATTTAGAAAATCAAACAAGGCTTCAACATTCTTCTCTTGCTCCTGGTACCGCAGCCTCCCCTCCAAAAAAGATAACCCAGTAGTACCAAAGCCTGAGAAAGCCAATGTCCAGGTGAAATCTAAAAACACATGCCACACACTAAGTGATATCCATATAAACATCAAGTCACTTCACAGGAGCTTAACAAACACGTGTTTAGTCTAGTTTGTGATTAATTTACATTATGAGATTATTAACAAAACCCTGAAGTGCCACACAGGATGCCTTTAGAGAAACCTTGACATAATATTTAAAGGAATGTAAAAACACCAAAGAGAAATTGAAAGCTGTCTGAAAGTTTTGAAATCATGCATCTCACCACCTAATGAATGCTCTTTGGAGAAGTATGGGGCAGCAAACCTGTAGCCAGTATCCCAGTAGTCTTGCTTGACAAAAGAGCACATATTCCAACTCAACAATGTGACCTTACCGTTTAATCTTCCAGCTTTAGGGCTTAAAATTCTCAGCGTTCTGGTCATCTTGGTCACATGATTGAAAAACCAACAATTAGGGGAGTTGACGGCAGGTTTCGGCCAGGGTTGAACTTTGGACATGCTGCTTTATCAATACGAACATGACAAATAACTGAACACAGAAGAAGGGCAGGTGCTGTATATAGACTACCATGTGAAATTAACTGGCAAGGTCTTTTGTAGTAAATCATTATAAAGCTGAAAGAGAAGTTATGTCAGCCAGTAGTTGTGGATAGAGTTATGAGCTTCTGTCCTTAAAGTCAAACAAAACCCCATAAATAACTTTGTTTTAAAGCTGCTGGAGATGGTAGCTAACATTTTTATAACACAGATAACGTCTATTTCTCATAGATCAATAAATCAAAGGAATTTCTTGTAAAAAAACTTCAGAATTTAGTCACAAACAAATGTTAAAGGTTGACATTACTGTTCACAAAATCGTTTTTGACTCCAGTCACAAACATTGGCTTTGTTGACAAATGATCATGTGACTTAAACTAGGGAAAAGTTTTGCACATTGCATTACAGGATTAGAAAGGAAGAATGCAAAGATGGCGTCAAAATGGAAAAGTTTCTTTTACTTCATTCATCACCAGACAAGGAAGACAGTGATTCACTTACGGCATTTCTGTTTTGGCTTATCCTGTGATATGACGTCACTCAGCCAGACATTACATTTTGGACAAATTTGGGTGCTTCCGTGGAAAGCCACAATATCAACATAAGCCATTGTTTTGGCACAACTTTCAATCCGTGAAAAACACCAGAAATGTCACTTTGCCAGTGTTTTGGGAGCACAGTGGCATCAGTGGTGAATGACTGAGACAACTTTTGGATGAAAAACAGTTAAAAACCTGTTAGGATCGTCCCCAGCAGCTTCAACATGTGGATAAAATCATAATTAATGCATTGTCAATGTAGTTCTGTGCCATTCTAGACCTACAAGTATACAATGAATGTTTCTTAGGGTTAGGGTTCGCGGCCAGATTATAATAGATGCTTAAATATTTGCTGCGAGCAAAATATATCTGGTTACTTTTCGATATTGTGAAAAGAGACATACTTAAAACATTAAGTACAACAAAGTTGGAAGAGCAGAAGTTTTATCTTTTTTTTTTTTATTTTACAGTGGACTTGTTCTGCAATGAGATGCAAATCATGTGTAAATTAAACAAAATGCTGTGATAGTGAGAGTGTTTACTTTCTGGAGCTGAACTAACACCACATTCAAAAAGGGTGATTGCAGTCAGGCTGAAGAACTGAAACATTTTGAGTGTGAAAAATCAAAACAGGAGTGTGATAGGCATCCAGAGATATGTATCCTCCATAGTTTATTTAGCTTTAAAAGATACATAATGTTTACCTAATAATTGGTTGCTTACTATGTATGAACTGCAATTCAAAACCACATGATGCAGAGAGCACGTAACCAGTCTTGGGTCTAGTTTGAAAGGGGCGCCTCCAGGACCCAAGGTGCTGCCTGGCAACTTGTGCCATTTTGTTTTCCAGTTCATTTAAAAAAGTCATGGGTATGTCAGTTATTAATGCTGCAATGTGTTCATTAGTAGGAAAGTTGACATGAATGTGTTAGGAAGGTTTTGTTTGACTTTAACATGACCATAAAGTATTCACATTAACTACAGCACCTATAGATGCATTCAATCCATCTACAGCTGTGTTCAGGGTTGAAGTCAATTACATGTTTCAGTTACAATTATGTTTTCAATTACAATTGATTTATGATTACAGTGACCAGCATTTTTTCCAATTACAATGAAATTACAATTATTTTTTACCCTAAATTACAATCACAGTCTCACTTACTAAAGTTCAATTACAATTAATCACAATTACAGAGCCTTTAATAAAAAACCTAATAAAAGTTCACCTTCCACTTGTGTTAGCATCTCTTATGATAAAGGGTCCTTAATCACCTGTGAAATACACTAAAAGCAACTATTTATCATCTAATTTGTATTTTATCTATTGGTTACCTTGGTAGGGCTTCCTAACCAATGAAAATATTGGTATTAATATTTTTGGTCTGAGCTTCTGAGCCCTTTTTTGTGTCACTACCCCCATATCATCATTTTTTTAAATAGTAAAATGTGGTAAAGATTGATATGAAACACATTTTAATTAATTATTAACTTAATTACAATTTACTTATGATTACGACAGCAACATATTTTTTTAAATTACAATATTATAATTACACCATAATTGTAATTAATTATCAATTACACAATTACAATTAAAATTGTCCCCAACTCTGGCTGTGATTCCCATTACAGTTTTTTTGCAAAATAAAAGTGATATTTCTAAATTTTGACAAAATATAATTGCGTTTCCATTGAATAATGTTTTTAAGCAGGACCCTCGTACTTCTTGTGAAATATCATACCGCGAGATTTCGTTTGCATTCCTTTGTTGTTTGCATCTAATATGACACGGTTACGTCACGTCCTGTTTGTGACATGTAATTGTGGCAAAGTGTTTCAATAGCACTTTTGCAGATAAAATTACAACAATATGAAACATCACTCAAATATTTTAGCAATATTTGAGTGCTTTTCAAATTCAGGCTTTTCGTTGCACTATTTATATTTTGCGCTGTTCCAAGGGTAATGCAAATGCAGCTAATGATGAACACTTATGGGGGTTTTTGTATTCTGTTGCTGCTGGTTTAAGTAAACAAGCACATTCTCCTGAACATGTATTTTTACAGGTCTTATCTTAGCAGCTGTTTCCTTTCTTTGAGCTGAAAGACAGACATTTTTCTTTAAAACAAATCGTAGCTGTTCCGAGTCGGGTCCGTCATCGCTCTTATCAGACTCACTCCTAGCAGTGTGGTCACTTACGATGTCACACTGAGGAGCCATCACTTCTTTATCTTTGTCTCCAGTGTAACAGTTTACATAGCTTAATACCATCTTTATTTTTCTAAACTAAAAGAGTACACAGTAAATAAACTAAAGATTACAAATGCTTAAATCGAAGCACTTTCCATCGTCACCCATTCATATACCTGAGATCAATCCATCAGTCCATCATCACTCAAAGCAGATCGAAAAAGATTATCCTGGTCAACGAGGGTAGAGGTTCGTCAAAAGTAAAAAAATGCAGCATGATCATCTGATCTGATGTGCTCATTTATTATACAGACAGACTGAATTAGTGGAAAGCAGAAAGTTAGCGACAATGGCTATCAGGGTTTGGCTGTAAAGTTAATTTGTTCTCTTTGCTTGTGACTATACTGATTTCCTCCCAGAGTCTAAACACATACGTTCTACTTTAATCTGTAAGAGTGAATATGTCTGACCAGGATTGTCTGTCGCTGCCATGTGGGGTCCTCGTAAGAAACTTGTGACACGTTCACAGCTGCTTTCTCCTGGATATTTAACATGTACCGTAGTTCTTTTAAGCTTTTGTCATGTTTGTACGAAATCTGGCTCCATTTGTTTAGTGTTAGCACTTTATTAAAGGTCAAGTATTATGCTATTTTTCACCCATCTCCATTTGTTCTAAGAACCCCAACAACATAGTATTTGAGGATTTATTTTCCTAAACTTGTCTGTTTTCTGGAGTTTTATCCCTCTGAAAAGTCACTGTCAGAGCACTCCTAAAACCAGCTGTTTTTTGAGCCTTTGTGCATATGCATGGTGGCGTACACACACATGCTACTTCAGCGCTGCTTCAGCATGTGTTTTATTACAGCAGCAGCAGTAAATCAGTCTTCCTTCTCCTCCTCACCTCTATTGTACCACATAACTACTCCATTTAATAGAGGTGTCCCAATCCGATTTTGACACCGGATATTGGTCTGATATCAGCCAGAAAACGAATATCGGATTTTATCGGACTGCATCTAAATCATTGATACAAGCGCTCCAATAAAGTTTTCCGCTCCAGCAAAGTAACCTACTGTTGCTGACTATTGTTCTCTGTTTGAGTAACATCACTTGATCAAGCTTTTTCTAATATTCCACACTACAAAATAAGTAAAAGTATGTATGATTCGTACTGATATCGTATCGGATCAATATCGGTATCGGCCGATATGCAAGGCTGCAATAATGGTATCATATCAGAAGTGAAAAAGTTGTTTCGGGACATCAATACCATTTAAGACTACAGTCCATTGTTTTGTCCGACCACTGAGTCGCATTGGGTCAAAAACATGTCAGACCATCCCATAAAGGTGATACAAGGTGGTATAACGACTATTAAAAGTGGAACTGTTGTGAGTGCTCTTCAGTTTATCTATATATTGAATTATTTACATACTGAAAGTAAAGATATTAGCTGTGAAATTAACTGTAATATCAACCTGCCTATGCTATGTTTGTTTTACCTGTGAGGTAGTTTGAGAGAGAGGAGCTCACTTTCTTATAGGGTAGGAGGAGCCAGGATTGTCAGCAGGAGGAGTTTCCCAAAAATCCAACTCGCCCGTTTGGAGCTGACTTTTTACAAAATGTGGAATAGCAAGATAGGGAGGAAACAAACCTTTTTCAACTTTGGCCCTCTGAATGAGGCTAAAGGGATGCATATCACTGAAGTAAAACTATTTTAAAGTTGTTTTTTTTAAAAATGCCGCCCCTTTAAAGCTTTTGGAGAAGTTTTAGATTTTCAAAAATCAAACAGGCAGACTGTTAAAGGATTGAAAAACAACTTGTATTTACCTATCACTAATGAAAATAGGTTTTTAACAATATCAAAGGCTAAGATGCTAAATACTTTCAAAGTCATCTGAATTGAATTAATGCCACTAAACTGCAGTGTTCTGGCTGCTTTCTCATGTATCAGATAAGCAAAATGCAAACGTAAACAGCTGCTTCTTGCAGTGGAGAATTTTTAGTTTCCATAAATGACAGGAA
Organism: Gouania willdenowi; assembly: GCF_900634775.1. Lineage (NCBI taxonomy): Eukaryota > Metazoa > Chordata > Actinopteri > Blenniiformes > Gobiesocidae > Gouania > Gouania willdenowi. The sequence goes on along the minus strand of NC_041047.1, from coordinate 31,351,617 downwards.
TAACTTTGGTGATAAAGTAACGTGAGCTGTTCACTGCAAAGACATTGTTCAGTGGCACGAGCAACCACTATCCCCTGTAGCATTAGTTTAAAGCGCTCAGGATAAGGATATGATGTCATACTTGGAGTAATGCTGAGGATATCCTCATTCTGATGAATGGCTCAGGCTTTTGTACAGTGACAACCAACACTTCTTTGTTTCCTATACTTTTTAGTGTTAAATTGCCCTTAAAAAGTAACAAAAACCATGGAATGAGATCACAGCACAATAAGAGGAGAACAGTTCAGTGCGTCAGTGCACGGAGGGCCAAACAACACTAAAAAAAAGAAAATTCTGCCAAGAAACGTGCACAGAAACCTTGCGTTTCCAGGATTTTGGATTCAAAAAAGCTGTTGTTGAAATCCTTTACCTTAGTAATGAGCAGTGGCTCCCGATGCTCCAGCCCTCCTCTGAGTGTAAAACCCCATGGTGCACCTCCAGATAGGAAAACCTCCACCAGCCTCCAGCCTTCTCCACATCTGCTTCTCTGATCCACTGAGTTCTGCATCACATCCCAAAAAGCCTCCGTGTCTGTGCAGCGCGCAGCATCCATCACGCTATCATAAAGGAAAATGAAGATCAGTTACTACGGGTGACAAAAATATCACTTTGTAATGTAAACCTAACACTGGCTGACTGCAAGTAAACCAGTGAATGTCCAACTCCTTTGTTTAGTGAGTCTAGTCACTCCAAGATGGACATATAATCTTTCCAGATGTTCTCTGCAGAGGACATCCTGCTATGGAAAGTAAACATCAAAAGAGGAGCAGAACATGACTGATACATCTTCACTGATAGCAGGGGGCACTCAGATTACAGTTTAAAACAGTGTTTCTTAAATGGGGGTACGCAATGGCACTATAGGGAGAGAGAGAACCCATAGACCCTATCATTACACTACATTTATTGATATAGAAATAGTCTGTCCATTCATGTATGTATACATACATATGGAGGTGTTTGTGGACATGTGCTGTATATATGTATGTACTTGCATATATGTGTATATAGATACAGTATATGTACAATTCTGTACATAACTTTTCCTCTTTTATAACACGTAACTTAATTGTAAATTTTGTTCTATATATGTGTATAGTGAATCCCTATTTTCATTTTATTGTTGAGAAATGTTGCTATTATTAATATTTATTATTTTTGTGTGTACATTGTTCTGTCACACTTGTTTTGGCAATGAATGAATTGAGAGAGAGAGAGAGAGAGAGAGAGAGAGAGAGAGAGAGAGCCAGAGCCGGAAAGGATAAAAAGCTATCGGAATAAATCTATTTGTTCCATTTATTTACAAATTTAGATTCTTTAAAATGTGTTCTCACTCATTTATTCCATCATTATGTTCTTAGTTGCTTTTTAAAATAATGTTCTGGGCAAATTGTTGTTGAAAAGTGGTACTTGGATTCACAAATAAGAGAAAGGGGTACTTGAGGCAAACAAGTTTTGAGAACCACTGGTTTAGAAGATAAAGTTCTTAAAGAGCTAATGATAAAAACAAAACCATTGGTAGGGTGATAATATTTAATGGTACATCTGACCCTAAAAGCACTCAACTTGTTCTGTATCATCAGTTCCTCCAGTTCTATAATAAATACCAACTAAAGTCTGGCTTTAAATTATTAGATTAAATAAAATCTTATCTTAAAGATTCTCCTTTTAAAATAAAACAAGCCCTCACCTATACACACTCTTAATGTACAGGGTCACAGAGGATCATGAAGCCTATCCTGGCAGACAAAAGGCATAAAGGCAGTGTAATCTACGGAGCTAAAGTGGGGGACACCAACGGGACAAGAACCCACGATCTCAACACTGACACCCATCAGCATAGTTCTTTTATGATTAATGTAGAGATGAGGTTGACTCATTAGTTCAAATCTTCTTCCATTTCTCTGTGGGCCAGTTCTGATAATTAGGTGTATGTACAGTAGTAAGTATGCAGGGTCCGTTTTCAGCAACGTAGGGGGGCTTTTCTGTGTTTCTTTTTAAATCGGTACTGTCGTAATAATTGTTGCACACTTGGGCATACTGTAAAAGGGACTCCCAGGCATGCATGGGTTGTTTTATTTTAACTCTCTTTTTAATCTGCATAACTAAGAAACACATACATCACCACTTAGCTGGCCCCTATGCTGCCTGTGTGCATCATCTGCTTGGTAACCGCAATCACCACCCAATATAAACAGTGCTTCAATCAGTCATGTTTATAACTCACAACGGATCATTCTACATGCGCGTGCACGGAGGTAAATACAGTCTGGTATCAGCTGCATTCTGGTCAGACAGGTTGTTCTCTCGGGCTAGGTCTTCTTTTGTCGGCCCGATTATGGATCTAATGTGTGCATCCTCTGCACGTGGGGAGCCTGTGTGTGCGGCTCCACGTGTGTGTGTGTGTGTGTGTGTTTGTTCCAATATTACTGCAGGTCCCACATAATACCTCAAGTAAGGCTGGAACAAAGAACAAAAAACCCAACTTTAGCTTTATTTAAATTTGGCCCTCAGAGAGTTATACATTTCAAAAATTTCCAAGTCGGTGGTGCTTACTCACGCGCCTTGCAATCCCCCTATGCTGTGAAAAATTCCTGGTGAGAACCCTGCATGGTCAGTGCGGCACCTGATTCAGTTTGGTCAAACCTAGCAGGTCTCTTGACCCATAATCAATAGAGTGTGAATGGATGGTGACGGCTCCTTATCAGAACCTGCATCAGCCTTGACAGAAATATAGTGTACAGCACGAGTATCCAACTCCCTGGCATTATTTTGTGCAGACTGAAAATTACAGAGAAAACTGTTCCGGTGTGTCTGACTTCTGTTTTTTTCCCCTTTCTTTCTTATGAGTGGGTTTTCTGGGATCTGTAAATGATAGTTGTTTTATTTCATTGACAAGAATGCTTGGATGATTCTGGTGGACACAATACAAACTGAAGATTCCCCTGAATTACAATTTAGCCCCCCTGATGTACAGTAACCTGAGTCATAGACAAAGGATACCTTTTAAATGCTACTGACCACTGGGAACCACAGGAAACAGAACAACAACAGCTACAGCACTTTAGACTAGAGCTGCACCATTATAGCCAAATTGATAATCACGATTATTTATCATGTTGGGGGGGAGATCTCTTTTTATTACACTTTTAAACAAACAATATGTGTACAGTTTACAGTGCAAAAATACAGTTTTAAATAAGAATTATAATATACATATATATATATATTTTTTAATCTAACGTAAGAATTTAAAATGTACCAAAGGCTAACAAAATAAATACACTGTTACAAAGTGCATAATTTAAATGTAAATACTGCAGACGATCAGATATATTTAATCTTGGCAACCAAAAATCGTGATCACAATTAAAATTCGATTAATTGTGCAGCCCTACTTTAGAAGAAAACATATATAATCTTTTTTAAAAAAACATAAATCTATAAATTTTCCTGTGCAACATGCCTGTCAAAACAAAATGTCCAACATGAGAGACATTAAGTATTTATTTATTTTTGACCAGCTGTCTGTGACCCACCCAGTACAGACCCACGACCCACCAGTTGAGAACCCCTGCTTTAGACTATACTTTTTTGTCACTTAAAAAACATTTAGTCCTGACATTTTTTAAATGGAAAGAGCAGAAAAAGAGTAAGTGTTGTCAACACACATGGACCATTGTTAGCCAGTAAATACATTTTAAAAATAATCAAATAAATAAAAATCAATACTTGTAAATGTAATAAGAGTGTATTTCTTTTAGGAATTAATGAAAACATGTTTAAATACACACACACACACACGCGCACACACACACACACACACACACACACACACACACACACACACAAAACTGTTGGGCTTAGTTTAAGTAAAGTAATAGCCTTAATTTCCCCTTTTTTTTTATTGAGTCTTGCTCTAGTAATTAATTTCTAATAATTTCAGTGTCTCCACTACACAGCCACATGGCTGTTGGCATTAAAGGAGCTTTATACCACAGTAGTGCAGCTGATCATGGAGAAGTGTGTGTGTAAACACCTGTTGACACACTCCAAACACAAACACACTAAATCATCCAACACATAGACAACAGACAGTGTGTAGTAGTAACAGCGTCCACCAACACTGAGGTGTAGTAACAGCATTCAGTCTGCCAACAACACTCATCTATCACCTCTGTACCACAGGAACGTAAATATACAGTGAAATGTGAACATATGACACGCATTCTACAGAGAAATGCAGAGTATATTTTTCTCACCTGGTGAGTCACCTTTTCTGCGGAGCGTTGGACAGGAAAGCTCGGTGATAAAAGTCCCGTAGCTTCTCTCTACACATACTTCATCTCCACTGGACGCGTTTCACTTTAACAACATTACTTGTAAAAAGCTACTAGAAAGTCCGGTGGGCCGGCGTCATGAGAAAAGAGGTAACGTAGTTTTACAGGCAGCACTTTTATCTGTTTCCTACCGTCATGATAGGCGCACAGACCGACACACTGACACACTGGGACAGATTAAATGAGCTAAGCTAAACTAGCCTCATCCACCACGGACAACAGGGATAACAGGAGTAGACAAACACGGCACAACTCCGCCATCTAGTGGATGAGTTAGGAATAGCAGCACGGTCCCCTGAAGAGCGAAAGGCTAATATGGCTTAATATGGTTGTATCCAGAATCAGAATCAGAATCAACTTTATTGGCCAGGGGTGAATGAATACACACGAGGAATTTCTTTTGGTGACCTGTGCTCTCTCAGGTAGTATAACATTAAATAATAACAATCAACTAGAATAAAGAAAAATAAAGAAAAAGAAAAAGAAAAAAGAAGTATAAACATAAATATGAGTAGTTAGACTAATATGTGCAAACTAAATAAAAATAACAAGATAATAATAATAGTAATAATAATAATAATAATAATAATAATAATAATAATAATGAATAAAATAAGAATACAATAATAATAATAATAAGATAATAGTGCAGTAGTGCATTGATGAGTAGTGCAAATATCCAGATGTGATAAGTAACAAAGTACAAATACCTCATTACTGTACTTCAGTTGTGTTTGACTGGTATCTCTACATTACTTGAGTATTTGTTTTTGGGCGACTTTTTACTTTTACTCCTTACTTTTTTAAACAAATATCTGTACTTTCTACTCCTTACATTTTAAAAATGCAGTGGCTATCCGTACGGTTGCTGTATCAATATACCGTCATTCTATCTGTACGCAGCCAGTTTTGGCCAGTTTAGGTCACGTGATGGGTCAGCCATTGGTCTTTCTTAGGTCGCGTGACTAAGACTAAACCTGACCCTAAACCTAACTCTAAAAAATCTTGTGATATTGTGTTATGACCTAATCCTAACCCGTTAAATCTGTTTCCTTTGAACATCTGAGGGGTATTCAATAAAGCGGGTTATGTTCAAACTCTGAGTATGTTCGGGCTCAAATGAGGGAAACTGAGTATCTCATTCCTAAACTCGAGGTATGTTCTTAGTATGTTACCATGGCAACATTGTCCGTGAACTAAACCTGGTCGCTGGCAGGTTTTATCAAAGAAACCCTGGGTTTCTACCTGTCTCCGCCCACCAGAACACCGTTTCTTAACACTTTAAATGAACCTTAAAGGGGACATATCATGCTAAATCCACTTTTTTAGCCCTAAATGCATTTTGATGTATATTTAGAATGTCTAGAAGTACAGAAAAGTTCAAATTAATCTCTTCAGGTGCTCCGTTGATATATTTATATTTTGTTTTGGTCATATTTTTCAATCTGTTTCGATTTTTCGATTCGCTATTATGTTTTTTGAACAATAACGTCACAGTATTTGCAGCATTTAGAATAATGACCAAACTGAGCATTAATACCGGGAATAACAACAGATTTTGTGTGTTTTTGTTGTCGTTCTGTGTATTTTTCTGTTTTTTTTGTGGTCGTTTTGTGTGCTTTAACCTTCGCTCAAGGTCATATTTAGGGTCAAGGTCAGTCATCTGTTTTTCCTTCATTGTATAACTTGTCAACAAATCCTATTTTTGACAATTGTTAATTGCCAAATACGTATTCGCCTTGCAAATACAGGTCTTGTCTAGTTTAAACTTATTTTTGTAGTCATTTTGTGTATTTCTGTTTTTTGGTGATTTCGTATGGCTTTGGAGTGGGTTGATTGGCTGATTTTTGTCATCATTTTGTGAATTTTTGTTGTCTTTTAAAACATTTTTAGAGTAATTTTGTGTTGCTGTGGTTTATGTTATTTTGTAGAGTTACTTTGGGTCCACACAAAATTAGACTGAAGGCCACATGTGGCCCCTGAGCCACAAGTTGAGATCTGTTGTCACCTAGTGCATTTAATGAGAAATTACAGTATAACAACAAAAAAACCCTACCAACATGACTTTTGTGTTCTAATACTTGAAGGTGAAAAAAGATGCAGGTAAATTCATGTGTCATCGTTCTTAATGTACATATCACAACAGGATGAATAAAACATGGAATTAAACATATTCCTGTGAAAAGTCACAACATATTTTTGGCTTAAAAAAGGGAACATTTACAACTTTTTTTTTTTTTAACACAGAAAAAATGTGTTACTGCGTATAAAATAAATTGCGAAACAGAAGAAATCCGACACAAAGTCAAATATGATAAATCAATAACTTTTTGGGCTCATTTAAAGTAAAAAGAAGCAAAACGGCGAGCACAAGTTCAAATTCTTAGTTTAAACTACATTAAACCATGCAAAGTTATTAAAAAATAAAATACCAAAACTAAAAGCAAATAATGATTTTTTTAACAAGCTAAAAAGAACAAGAAACAAGTCTTTAATGCCATGTTTTAAACCAACTAAATTATTTTAAACAAGCTAACAACAATTAACATCCTGAAAAAAAATACAGTCAAAAAATAATATTTACTCCCAATAGATTTGTTTCTGCTTTTGGTATTCATTTGTTTATTAGTTTTTTTTTCTGTAAGAGCCCTTGAAACAACAAATAAATAAGACAGAACATAAAACATCCTATAGTAGACGGAATATGAACATATATAAATATATATATAAATATAAAACATAATCAGGGTTCCCACCACGAATTGTTCACAGCATAGGGTAACATTTTGACATGTACAACTCTTTGAGGGCCAAATTTAGTGAAGTAAAGCTTTGTTACTGCCTCACTTTAAAGCCCAAAGGTATTTGTTAGTACAAGGGTTAGGCTCATATAAGTTTCTACTTCCTCCTACTCCCTTTTGAACATGTACAGGCTTCACGTGCAGGATTTTAATCATTTATTCTCACTTTTCTTTGTATGATTGTTTTCTAAATTACTGTTATTCGCATTTTCATTGTAGTAAATACACTTCTGTTGTATTTATGTTCAAAATTAAATGAAATCAAATTCATTGGTGAGGGTTAATGGAAGAATGTAGTTAGAGTTAAGCCTGGTATAGGTACTCCACTAATAAATACTTACACTGTATAGACAAGAAATAACATTTTATTATACTGTACAATATATATGTATGTAGTTATGCTTAGCACACCTACTGTAACTACACACATGAACAAGTGCATTCATTTATAAACCATTACATGTGTGCAGATGTCCACGTCACACCTACTGTGAGAGCACTGGGAACCATTAGGTTGTAAATGATCAATAACGCAACATAAACCATGACAAAAACCAGGTGTAAAAAAATAATAGTAATAGTCAATAATAATACATTAGCAATTTATTGACAGAACTGAGCAAAAGTTAAGCTAAAAAAATATTTGAAATTTGGGTTGGGATGTATACATCATACTATTGAGAAAAGGAAAAGTCTAAATGTCATATTCCATAAATCATCTTCTTCATGTGTGAGCTGTGTCAGTCTGTATGAAGAACTGATGAAGAAACATCTCAGTGATGAAGATGAGCTTGGATTCTGATGGAAAGTGAGTTGAAAGTTCAACAGTTTTTTATATAAAATTGAAAACAAAGCAGTCTGTGTAAAAACTGCTGTGCTGGTGACGAACAGCTGGAACTGTCCGATTCTCCTCTGAAGCAAAACTCAGCAATCAAACACAAGACATGTCACAGTCATTAGTATAAAAGTCATCTTTATTTTTACATTAAACATGTTCAGATTCTTTCTGCGTAAATGAGAGGCTTTACTTACATTGATTGTTTTGGTGAATAGAAGTCTTTCTGTCCTCTGCTGATGTTTCCTCCTCAGGATGCTGTGGATACTGGTTCTCCTGTCCTCCATCTTCATCCTCCTCCTCCATCAGTGGATGCTGGTTCTCCTGTCTGACATTTTACAGGCATTAGTGTAGCGTAACGTCTCCATATATATATTTTTTTATTAAACGTGTCGTATTTTTGCTTACATTGTTTTGGTGAATAGAAGCCTTTTTGTCCTGTGCTGATGTTTCCTCCTCAGGATGCTGTGGATACTGGTGCTCCTATCCTTCATCTTCATCATCCTCCTCCTCCTCCTCCATCAGTGGATGCCATTGTTCCAGTCCAACATTTTAAAGGCATTAGTATAGTCACCTCTATTTTTACATTAAACATTAAAATTAGTTCAGTATCTTTCTGTGCTAATTAGACTTTACTTACAATAATTGTTTTGCTTTCTGCTGATGTTTCCTCCTCAGGCAGCTGTGGATACTGGTTCTCCTGTTTAACATTTTACAAGCATTATTATAAAGTTTATTTTTACAGTAAACGTGTGTTCAGTATTTTTGCTTACATTGTTTTGGTTGATAAATTCTCCTGTCCTCACTTGCTGGGATTAAAAATGTTATCTCTAATTTTTAACTCTAACCTAACTCAACCTAATATTTCATGCATGTTTTCATAACAGTGACAGGACAACCACTCCGACTGTGGCCTGTCATAAAGAAACAAAATATAAAATCCTTACCATTTAAAAAAGTCCTGGTACCAGTCGCTGCCTGGTACAAGACGCACTGGACAAGCACACATGGACACTCAGATGGCCAGCCTTGGTTTGTGTCAATGTAACCAAAGGCTGAGCTAATCCGGCCAGACGCAAGGACTAGCTACGTATGGAAGCTGGGTACAAACGGGGAACTCTGCTCATAGATGGAGAGGAGCAGGAAAAGGAAAAGCACAGATGATTCTAAGATGAGTCAGAGCTGTCGTCCCGTCTCGGCCTCTTCGTCCCGGGCTCACAGTGACTGTCAGAGTCGGACGATGCAGGTTCCTCAGAACCATCTACGTACCTCTTCCTGGAGACACTGCGTCCAAGTGGTGACTCCTGGGAATACTCACCTTCATCTTCAGAGTCACTGGAGACTGAGGAAGCAGACTCCTGAGGGGTCTCCCAGCCAGGGGTCGCCTCGTAGAAGTAAAACGCAGTCCACTCAGGAAGGTCCTCCTCAGGGGCTTCTGTGTCTTCTGGTGCTTCTGTGTCTTCTGGTTCTTCAAGGTCTTCTGCTGCCTCTGGAGTTAAGTACCAGGTCGGGACCCAACCCGGAGGTTCGGCCCAGCCTGGGACCAAACCCGGAGGTTCAGGCAAACCTGGGACCAAACCCGGAGGTCCTGCCCAGCTCGGGACTTCCGAGCTGGGCAGGGCGTTCCAGCCCTGTCAGGGAAAAAACCTAAAATAAAAAAGTAATTTAATGAATAAAGAAATAGGTTAGTATACAGTGATTTAAAAAAATAATAATTTCATCACATTATGAATATCAAATCTTTAAAGCACTTTTTGAACTGAAACATATTTGAACATTCATTTAGTTGTATATTTAAACTGTTCTACAGTCTCCCGGTCCACCTACCTGCCTGGTCTTGTAGGTCCGGGATGGCTCTATGGTTGACAATAACGACTTTGTTATTGGGTAATCAATTTGTGCAGTGATCGCTGTATCTCACTCAACATGTACAGCACTGCTTTATTTTTTTACAAAAGTTATTTATTAATTAATGTGAAATGGACAACACAGTCAACACTTGTCCACAAGAGGCTTATAAATACAAATAATAATTATTGGAAGTATTGTAGTAACCTACTGGTAGTTTCCTCCAACCTCCACACAGTCATTTATACACGGAAGGACTATTGAACAGTTGAGTATGTGCAGTAAATTATGAGCCAAAATAAGCCATTTAAAATTATATCAGGAGAAATCCCTCGACATTAAGAAACTAATCAATGTGTAAAATCAAGCATGTGCAAAGTAAACAGATTAAACATTACTAGCATTATTAAAATGAATCAGAGACATATTCAAACACAAACAATGTGAACGACATTTCACCCAGTCTAACTGAACATCACTGGCTGCTAAAAATAAACAAAAACACACACAAAAAACAATCAATTTTCTAAAATTTATAAAGTATGAAATAAAATACACATTTCTAATCAAATCTACCTCAGATCAGGACTTAAATATTTTGTACTTTTTCACTAAATACACCTCTGCAGCCCAAACACTCACTTCACAGTAAAATTATCACTAAATCTATCAGCATTTCTTAATTTTAATTGAGTTAACATAATTTTCTATACGTGTTTATTTTTAATTATTCGACCGTTTATAAACTTAAACCTGTGTAAAGTTTAAACCAAACGTCTCAGGCCACAAACCTAATTTAAAGACACAAACCTGACGATTAAATGATACAATGTTTAGGCTCCATCGTGTTTAATGCTAATGATTAAAGTAGGTTTATCTGATGAGAATAATTCAACATGACTTACACTCTGTACACTCTGCCATGCGTGGCCCCATGGTCTCCTGGCCTTAACTTCTTCTCTGGTTTGAAGTCTTTCTCTGTCTGGTACTGGTCTGAAGTCCTGGTCTGGTTCTGGTTCTGGTCCTGGTTCTGTAGAAGTCTCTAAAAAGACTTTTCTGTGGGTCTGGTAAACTTTTTCTCTGCTCAAAGCTCTCAGCACGTTTCTCTCCGTCTCTCTTTGCTCGCAGAGTAACTGAAGGTCAGCAGGTGATTTTAAATAACGCCTCCTCCTTGTCATGTTCATGTACACGTGCAAAATGCACTTTAAAGGGAAAATACGATGTGAGCAGTGTTATTTAGGTTTTAGATTGTTTGAGGTAAGATCATGAGCAGTTAGCATAAAGGCTGTCAAAAATCACCTTGCAGCACGGCAAGTGTTAACCCGCTGTCATAGCCTGGGCCCTGCTACAGAAGATTATCACGGCCTCACTTTAACCCCACTTTTACGTCGACCTCTCAGGTCACGTCCTCTCGCCCCCGTGGCAAGAAGGTGAGGACCGTCATCCCTCTTAGGTTCAGCGAGGGAGAGATCCGTGCAGGGTTTACGGCCCTCTCACAAGACGAAGTCCGGTCTGACGATTCCTATACCGACCTGTAGGTTCTCTCGTACTCTGTTGCCTCCCTTCGGATGCTGGTCGCCTTAACCCGTTTCTTGAGTTTCTCTCTCAGTAATGTGCCTCAGCCAACTCCCTTTTAATCCCTAATACCTTATGAACTGACATATATTATTGCACTGAGCGTCTAGCCCTCAGACATGAATTTCCTAAAGGGTTTTCTCCTAATGATTACCAGCAGATCGAGTGATCAGTTCTATGACTGACACTTACCAGAGGTCTAGGCGTCGGCTGTCTCAACATACAGTGTCACCAGACAAAGTATAGAAGTCTTCTTTGATGTTTCAATAAATTGGTTTAATCAAAGAAAAAAGAAAAAAGAAAAGTACAAAGTATAAGTAAGCTCGCAGGCTTAAAAGTCTTCAGATAAGCAATCAGCAACAGGGTCCGTGTCTCATGCAAGAGTTCGGCCCTGACATGTGAAAAACATTTGGCTTATATAGTTTCATGATGGAAACTTCTACGTCACTTGTGGTTACAAAGCTGTGTGGGCAAGCAAGCCTTTAATGGGTAAATATCAACACCCCACCTTTTCTGACCACAGAGTCAAACTGGCTAAAAGCAGTTGAAAGGTGGTTTCCAACTCTTGGGTGTGGTGCTTGGCCTTGCTAAATAGGTCATGAAGCAATGCAACATTTCTATATGTTCATATTGTGCAACATCCCCCTTTGCATTTCTTCATCCTGTGTTGTCTTCTTTCTTCACTGAATTTTGGGTAATTCTCCCCTGAGGGAGCGCTCACGCATTTGCCGTAGCAACGCGAGCCCCGGACATCAGCATATCCTCATCTTCGTTAAGTCTCTGTTGTAGTGACAACAACGCCATCACCAGTTCTGGAATACTAAGAAAGGCATCATTTTGTGACAGTGGTGGAGAAGAAGGGGTATAGCTTCTGGAGAGGGCAGCAAGAGTAGCTTCTCCCGGAGCTTCCTCCCTTTTTTGTCTTTCGTTGGATGGTATCCCCATCGGCATTCCACATGGCACCTCGTAGATGCCCCACTCCTTCTCTTCCAACAAGCTATTTGGGGTACATCTTAGTCCTGGGGCTAATGCATCCAGTCGCATTCTCATGAACTCCAGTTCTGATGGTACCTCCTCTGCCTCCCATGGGAAAGCGAATTCTCCCCTATCCCATGGAGGTGGAGATGTTGGTGATTCTCGAATCGGGGTATCGTCGCTGGATGCAGCAGCCAGTGTTCCAACCCCTCTCCACCACGTCCCTCATGTCTTGCCATTGCCAGGGAAGTGCCATCTGTCTGTCTGTAACGTTTCTCGCTAATGCCTTTCCAATCTTCTATCTCCATCTCTTCTTCTTCCGCCTTTCCTTTAGGTGATGGTTCCTTTTTCTCCGTTTGGTTTGTTTTGTACATCCTCACATAATGTTTCTTGCATTTCTGCTTACAGTCTCCTGCATTGTGTTACGGTGGAAAAAAGGAAGGTTACCTCGTTTTGGCTGTAATGACACCCTCTGCGTTGGCAAAGTGAAGACGACCAGACTGAAGAATTGGTGAATTAATAAAAAATGATTTTATTCTAAACTAAATAAAAGAATACAAAGTTGAAACAAAAATGGTGACCGCCCGGCCCAGGCGGTTCAAAAACAGAGTGAGAGACACAATACTAAAACCACGTATATCTCCCCTTAGTATTATCATATTCCCCCCAATATATTGTTTTCCCTTTTGCATGCTTTCCTAGTACTACTCTTCTGACTTCTCCAACTGGGGAAACATTAGGTCTGTTATCCTTCCTTGGTATTTTTGGAGTGGAGGTCACTACCTCTTCTTCCTTACTGCTGCTATAGTCACCCGGGTGTGGACTCGCCTGGTGATAGGTAACTTTCTTTCCCTGTTTTTTCTGCGTTACCTTTCTTGGCTGAGTAACATTCTCAGTTATTTCTAACAAAGGGACTTCTCCCTGTTCTGGTATGTTAGCAGCTTGCCTTGTAGTTTTAGCGTCCTCCAGGGATTGCTGTAGCATCTCGCGGAACGTTCTGATTTTCTTACCAGTACTGTCGTTCATTAATATAGTTATTGAGCTTAATCTGCTTAGGGGTCCCGTTGCTTCAACTACTACCCAAGCAGCAGTATATTCCACAGCTTTAATTGTTCCTCCCATAGACTTTGGGAACGCTTCTTTTATATTGAGATCTATCGTTAGTACTGTTTCAAATTTCGATATTTCATCTAACTGATTTCCTATATCTCTTTTCTTCTTAGGTTGGAAGCAGACATACCCTGTTGTCATTTTTCCTTTGTGATTGTCGGCTGGCGTGTAGGATCGTATGCCCAGATTCACTATTATTTCTCGTTCCCGTTCTAACTCTTCTTCCTCATCTCTGTCCCGAATTTCCTGTTCGTATCTCAACGTTTCTTTTTTATATTCCCCTGGATTCCATTTTTTAATGGGGTTTATTGCAGGGGAGTTTTTACTCCTGGCCCACACCACATAAGCTCCACCATTAGGTATGTATTTAGCTGATATAGTATTTATTCATTTTACTTCTGATGTCTCCGTGTGCAGTATGAACTCTACCTTGGGAGGCAGGTTTCTTACTTCTTTTATTTTTACTGTTTCAGGTGTCCTGAGCGGAGACATCTGTACTGGTCTAGCCGGACTCTTTGGAGTCCTTTCTGACGGCTTCACCGCTACTGGTGTTTGATTTGGTACATATATATCTTGTCTGGAAGTACTAGGTCTTTGCATGTCTGGTACTAGCACATTTCCTGTGTTCCTGAAAGCTGTTTGCTTCTTTGCTTTCTGCCTCATGTCTTCTTCTATCCTCATTTTAGCTTCCTTAATTTGTACCACTTGATTTTCTTTTTCTGCTGTAGGGGAACAAAGGATGATTAATATTCAAAAATATTAATTATTAAATTTTAATATGTTCGTTGCCAGAGGTGCCATCTAGAATTGAGTTTTAAGTGTCCTAGATCACTTTATTTTAATTAATTGTTACAGTTCCCTGTTTTTGTAGTGGGTTCTTGACGTCAGAATAGAGGTTTAATAAAGGTTTAAATGTCAATAAAAACACAGCGTTTACAATATGTACATGTTTATTTTACAGGCTATTACCACGATGATAAATTAGGCAGTTTCACAATTATTCACAGTTATTTTGACTCATTGGTATCACACAAAATGTACATTTTAACACAGCTGTATGGTATCTACACATTCTGAGTGTTTTAGATGTTTGCGTGAATTTGGGATTTATAGGGATTTCCTAATGCTCTGAGGAAGAGGAAGAAGGAAAATGGAAAGTTAAAGTAATGAAATTAATAAAACTTTACCAAAATGAAAAATATGGACTATGAATCTAGAATTTTCGATTGAGAGGATTTGTTAAGTTATAAACCACCTTTTTGCCAGAATTGTGTGTGCGTGCAGTTTTACCCTCCTTCGAACAGGCGTGATGATGACAGCTCCTTCTGCGTAACCAGCAGTGTGTGGGGAAAAAGCTTTTCCTGCGTTTTTCCGAAGGCGTTTTCCGCTCATTCACTGTACGGGCCCGCGGGATACTGTCGGCCTGGCTGGGGTTCTGGTTCTCCTACACGGCACCACTCCTGGGCGTCGATGGGTAGTTTAACTAACATGTTCTCCAATCAAAGATGCTAGAGTTCGTTAAAGCTTACTCATGGGAGGCTATAAAAATTGATTTGCTCCAAAAATTAAAAACTGCTTGGTTAATTTCAAAAATGGAGATAAAACTTAAAGTTAGTCATTGTGGAAGTGACTAGTAGCCACTTCCTGACTGGAGAGAAGTTCAATCAATATCTCAAAAATTCTGCATCACTAAACTGAATAACATCTAACTGTTAAGTCAGATGCAAAGAGGAGGACTAGACAGAGACGTAAGAGAGAAGTAAGAGGGTAGTAAGAGCGTAGTAAGAGGGATAAGAGGGGGAAGCGAGGCCTTTTATAAACATGTCAAGAGGTTATCTGATTGGTCAAAACACATCTGCAGTGTGGGAATGAGTGAAACCTGATTGGCTGGCAGAAAGAAGCGGGAGGCTTAACTTTCCTGTAAAGAAGACAAAATGGTGGGCCTATCCCACATGTGCTTCTTAAACAAAGAGTCATAAAACTAGATAGGGTGTTACCATGTTAGGTCTAAAATGGAGCATGGGTGTGTGTCAATTAATGAACCCTTGAAAAATGACTTTCAATTGATTATCCCTTAAATGACTGATTTGAATTATTTCTAGCTTTAAGCATAACAAAGGAGGACAAATACACTTTTGATCAATGATCATGGAATATGAAGTTATAAACATTTCCCTTGAAATGTGATTGTATTAGTGCTTAAATATGTCAGATGGAGGCACACGATGAGTCTCTTTCCTGTAGACAAATGGTTAAAATCGAGGTCCCATGTCTGAAATTCGTTTAAATCACAGTTCTGCCTTTAAAGCATCAGATGGAGTATAGGTTTTATTTTTATTTCTTCCTTTTTAATCTTCATGTTGAAGAGGATGTCTCTGGTGTTGGGTGTCAGGTTACATCCCTGTTATCTCTGTGGGATGTCTGTTCTTTGGGGAGGATGGGTGTCAGCAAAGAGTCTGCAGGAAGAAGGGCTGGGATTTGAAGAAATGTTCCTTGGTCCATTTTTCCATCGTCTGTTTTTGAGTCATAAAAGTGTAATAAAATTCCAAACGTGCGACAGTGTTTTTACCGCCTTTTGACCATCGACCAGGGTTCCTACACTGCTAAGAGACGCCTAATCGTTTCTTCCTGCTTTGTCTCTGGCCTTGGTGGTGGCTCTTCTTCAGAAATTGACAAAGATGAGAAGGCATTTAATTGATCGGTATCTCCCTCTGCTATTGTGGTCCATAATTTACTTCCTGACAGTATTTCTTCAGGCAGTTCCATGTATTCCTCATCACTCAGACACTCTACATTTTGAAAGGGGGCTTGCCAAGATCCGCTGCCCTTAACTAACCTAGGTTTCCCTTTCGGCATTGCCATGATTTTGGGGCTTTTTCTCTTTCCCTTTAATCCGTACTCCCTTTCTTCTCTTTCAAATTCATCATTCCATCCTGTGATTTCCTCAGGTGGATTAAGATCCCCTAGATCCTCCTCATCATCATCTTCTTCTTCTTCCTCCTCTGACTCTGCATCACTATAGCTCTTAAGTCTAGGGCTCCCTTCGACTAACACTGGCGTTCTAGCCTCATTGCTACCATCGCTCCATGGTCTCTCAGGAGTTTCTTTCATTATTGTTTCAACTATTGTGTTTACAGGTAACGGAGGAGCTGTTGGGTCTGCTGTCAGAGCCGCAAGACTTTTGATGGCTTCAGCATAAATTCCGTTATCTGGGCCTCCCTGCATAGTTCCTTCATACGGAGGGGGTTCTGCTGACATTGCTGTCTGTCTTCCTGAAGATATTTGTATATCACTTGTTGGATCATTAGTTTGTTTTCTTACAAATTTTTCATCTACAATTTCCCATTTAAGCCCTGTTCTGTGTACATGGAAACCGTCTGGTATTAATGTATCCAACACTTTTTCCGCCTCCTGATATTGTTGAGTAGATCCCAGTTCCCATACTAATAAAGGTTTATGATCTCTATTGTCTTGTAGCCATGCTCTCCCTTCTTTCACTAATAGGTATCGGGCTGTGTCTAGAGGATAGCCAAACATTCCATTCCCCAAGGTCGTAGTTACTACCTTCCTGGTCCTTACTTGATTAAAAGCTTTTCTAATCCAACTCTTTTTATTGAAATTTTTAAAGCAGTACAAAAACAAGTGCAAATACGAATGGTACATTTCTGAAGTTTGATAAAACCCTGACACTCCCTCCCTAGTCCTGCCCACCCCACTCAGGTCAAATAAACCAGGGACATATGGCAAAAAAAAACAAAAAAAAACACACAAGCACATTCACACACACACACAACACAGGAGACAGACAGACATAGGCTGAGAGAACAGAAGGGGAAATTATTCCCCATCGGAGTCTGAGGATAAATCAAGAGAGTTGACATATAATAGAAAGGGACTCCACGAGCTCTGAAATGCTTTAGCAGAGCCTTTTAGCGAGAACCTAAGTTTTTCCAGTTTGAGATTATAAAGAACTTCTTTAATCCAACGACCATGTGATGGGGGGTAGGCCAGCTTCCAATTGAACAGAATTAATCGCCTGGCCAGCAGTGTCGTAAACGCAATAGTGTGTTTTAGTGACACAGAGAACGTGAAATCAGGAGATACGCCGAAAATGGCTGATAGTGGATTAGGTGGGGTGGTCTGGCCGTATGCCCTTCCTATTGTGTCAAAAATGTTCTCCCAGAAGGAGCACAGCTTAGGACACGACCAGAACATATGTATATGATTGGCAGGGGATTGTTTGCATCTATTGCAGGTATTGCTGACAGTGGGGTAGATTTTGGATAATTTTGCATTAGTGTAGTGAACTTTATGGAGGACTTTGCATTGAATAAGGCTATGGTGGGCACATATCGAGGAGGAATGAACCAGATTTAGGGCAGAGTCCCACTGTTGATCAGGTATGTTCATACTTAAATCGCTCTCCCACGAGGCTCTTATTAATGATAGAGGGTTCGGGGCAACCGAACCTAAGGAGGTGTATAGCACAGAGATACATTTTTTATGATT
The DNA here is from genome assembly GCF_900634775.1 of Gouania willdenowi. Lineage (NCBI taxonomy): Eukaryota > Metazoa > Chordata > Actinopteri > Blenniiformes > Gobiesocidae > Gouania > Gouania willdenowi. The sequence continues at coordinate 31,333,585 of NC_041047.1, read as the reverse complement.
GGGGCTCGTAGATAGCAAAATATCGATCAGAGTTTCCGGAGGACGGTTTGGAAAGTGTGGAAACAGCTTCTTAACGAAGTCTCTCGCCTGAAAAAAACGAAAAAGGTGGGAGTTTGGCAAATTAAATTTAGAGGAGAGCGCTGCAAAAGATGAGAAGATTCCATCTCTGTAGAGGTCTTTCACAGTGGCAATACCACAGTCATGCCAAGTTATGAATGTGGGGTCGGTGCGGGAAGGTTTAAATAAGTGGTTTTTAAGTAGCGGGGTCAGTATGGAAGGACCCTGTAAACCCAAGTATTTCCTGAGCTGGCTCCATATTCTCATGGAGATCGACACCATAGTGTTAACACCTTTAAGGTTTAAAGTGAGAGGAAGTGATGAACATAGGGCAGAGCGTAGTGAGAAATGTGAGGTTGCCGTTTCGAGGTGCACCCAGGCGGGGCGGGGCTCGGAGCCTCCATCCATCCAGTAAAGGAGTTTCTGGATGTTGGCTGCCCAGTAGTATTGCCTAAAATTTGGGAGTGCAAGCCCTCCATCACGCCTGGGAGATTGTAAGACCGACTTGCAGATTCGGGCCGGCTTGGGTCCCCACAAGAATTTGGATATTAACTTGTCCAATTTACCAAAAAATGATTTGGTGATAAATATGGGGACATGTTGAAAAAGGTAAAGAAATTTAGGAAGATTAATCATCTTGATCAACTTAAACCGACCAGCCAGAAATAGTGGTAAAACAGACCAGTGGGCAAAATCCTTCTCTGTCTTTTCAATTAAAGGTATAAAATTTGCCCGGAGCATATCAGGCATTGCTGGGGTAATAGAGATTCCCAAGTAATGAATCCCGTTATCTGCCCATTTGAATGCCGCTAAAGAACGCGGGAGCTGTTTAGCTAGTGAATTAATCGGAAACAACTCGCTTTTTTGGTAATTAAGTTTGTTACCGGAGTATATACCGAACCGCTCCAGAATGTCCAGTACCACCGGGAGAGAGTTAACAGGATCTGAGATGTACAGGAGCAGGTCGTCCGCGTAGAGCGAGACTTTGTGTATTGTGTTCGACCGGGTGATACCTTTAAAGCCCTCCTCCGCATGCAACCAAATAGCCAGGGGTTCTATCGCAATGGCAAACAGGAGCGGTGACAACGGGCATCCCTGTCTAGTGCCTCTCTTGAGAGAAATAGGGGAAGATAGCGTATTATTCGTACGCACTGAGGCCATCGGGGAAGTGTATAAGAGTCTAACCCAAAGCGACACATTACTCTAAATAGATACTCCCATTCGACCCTGTCAAAAGCTTTTTCCGCGTCGAGAGAAACCACCACTTCTGGGGTCATGGGGTTTGGCGAATGGATGATGTTGAGGAGGCCCCGGGTGTTGTGGGAAGACTGCCGGCCCGACATAAAACCTGTTTGATCCAACGAGATGATGGAAGGCATCACCCGCTGGAGCCGGAGAGCGATAACCTTAGAAAGAATTTTTAAATCCACATTTAGGAGCGAGATTGGTCTTTAACTGCTGCAAAGCAGGGGGTCTTTTTCTTTTTTTAGAATGAGAGAAATGGTGGCCTTTGACAAAGATTCTGGTAGACGGCGGTGTAAAAATGCTTCATTGTACATGTCTCTTAGAGCTGGAGCAAGAGCATCAGAGAATGTCTTAAAATATTCTGCACTGAAGCCATCCGGGCCGGGTGATTTACTACTCTGCAAGGATTTGATGGCTTCTGTGATTTCAGTGATCGTGATGGGCTGATCTAGGCCCCTCGTAGCCTCAAGATCTATCCGTGGGAAGGATATATTGCCAAACAGTTCGTCTGGGGGAGGGGGGAAGTCTGAAGTATATAGTGTAGTGTAGAATGCAGCAAATGTTTCGTTAATCTTGGTTGGATCAATATATAGTTTTCCTGTGTTAGACCGGATAGATGTAATTAGCCTCGAGGATGCTTCTTCCCTGACCCGGTGGGCTAGAAGCCTCCCAGCTTTTTCCCCAGACTCAAAAAAGCGTTGTCTGGATTTGAGTAGTTGAAGTTTAGCTCTATTGACGGACGCAAGGTCAAAGTCTGTTTGTAGGGTTAGGCGCTCCTTATATAAGATCGGGTCTGGGTTTGAAGCATACCTGTCATCAAGATCTTTAATCCTCCGGAGCAGCCCAGCAATGTGAGTGGTTTGCGTTTTATTGAGATTTGAGACAAAGGATATAAGTTGGCCTCTAATATAGGCTTTAGACGCCTCCCATAAAATTCCTCTTCCTATCTCTGGCGAGTCATTCAGTTCGAAGAACAGTTTAATTTGATTGTGTAAGAATTGCCTGTAATGGTCTTCTGCCAATAAGGTGGAGTTAAATTGCCACTATTTAAAGGGTCTGAATTGAGTGTTCATATTGATATTGACTGAGGTGGGGGCATGATCAGAGATTACAATGCTATGATAACTGCATGACTTGATTTTGGAGAGTAGCCTATTGTCAAGAAGAAAGAAGTCTATACGAGTGTAGGTGTGATGTACATGGGAGAAATAAGAAAATTGTTTAGTTGTAGGAGAGGAATGTCTCCATGGGTCAGTAAGACCCAACTGTTTGGTGAAGGTATCCAGTGTCTTAGCTGAATTGGATAAGCGAAGCAGTTTGTTAGATGATCGGTCTAGTACAGGATCCTGTACCAGGTTGAAGTCACCGCCCATTATGATATGATGGTTTTCGATATTAGGAAAGGATGTAAATAATTTTGTCACAAAGGGACTGTCATCCCAGTTGGGGCCATAGACGCTAACGAGTATAACCGAGGTACCCTGCAGCTTACCAGAAACAATAATATAACGGCCAGCCGGGTCTGATACAGTTTGGCCGAGCTCAAAAGAAATATTTTTACGAATAAGGATAGCTGTGCCCCTGGCCCTTTCATTGAATTTTGAGTGAAAAATGTGGCTGATCCAGCCTCTTTTGAGCCGTGAAGTCTCTCTGCTGCGAAGGTGGGTCTCCTGAATGAAAAGCACATCCCCCTTAAGATGTTGCAAATGAGTCAGAATCCTGTCGATTTTTGTCGCGCTCCCTACCCCTCTCATGTTCCATGAAATAAATCTAAGTGTAGTACTGGTGTTGGTCATACCTCACCATGTCCAACTAGGAGAGCAGAACAGGCTAATGCAAACCAGCAGATGGGAGGAGGACCGGTGAGTAGTAACTGGTAACTGCCGAGAGTACTGGTAAAAGGAGGGGAGGAAACAGAAGTGTGAGAAGAGGGAACGAGGAAAAAAGCAAGCGAAAAGACATACATACACAGGAACATAGCATTCACTCCCATACACACACACAAAATAGACAACAATGCCAAGTAAATCAAACCTGGCAACCACCTACAAAGCCATAGTCCGAGGACCTGAGAACCCCAATGTCAAAACTGAACCTTAAGTGTCTTTTTCACAGCCGGGCGCTGTCACTGCGCCTGCATGGACGTATCCATTTTGGCTTCCAGCGTTTCCACCTCCCAAGAACAACAGTTCAGCTCAAACTAAGTCAGAACACTTTAAGTGCATCGTCACTTAGTCACATAGTCACTCGGCAAACATGGTGCACAATACTCAGAACTTCAGGGAGAGAAAAAATAACTTAAAGAAAAGACAATAACAAATAAGTAAATAAATGAGTAGCAAGATTGAATATTGGGAAAATAAAAAAATAATAATAATAATAAATATTTTAAAAAAGTAAACAAATAAAAAAAAAATAATTGTAAATTAAATAAATAAATAAATAATAATAATTGTAAAAAAAAAAAAGAGGGGTTTGAAATTAAAATAATACTATAACGAAATAGAATCAAATACAGTGTTGTTAGTTGTATGAAACAGCAATACTAACAGTTGTATATTAGACTGATTAAGTCCGACATTTTGGCATAATACAATAAGTGAAATGTTATACAAAGAGCGTTGAATAAAATGAGTAAACATAGATGAAACATTTAACAACCAGGTCCGAAGTTAGACTTATGTTAAGGGAAAAACATAGTTAAATGTGACAAAACACCGCCTTTGTTAACAAAAAAAAAAAAGAAGAAAAATAAAACAAAAAACGGCATCAAGTAGTCATGTATACAGTTAACTCCTACCAGGCTCGTATGCCGATTAATAAGGCTGATAACCACAATGTAGCTCCAGAAAGACGGCTACAGAGGGCTATGCTAACTCCGTCCGACCTTGTATTATAGTCACGTTGCACCAAACAGTCTTAGTAAAGCCATACCGACTGAGATTATTAGTCGTTTGTAGAGCCCGGGCTGCGCCGCTGGTGGGACTTGATAAAATCCTGGGCGTCTTTGAGAGATGCTAGCCGCCGTCTCTTTCCATTCTTGGTCATAACCATCAGCTTAGCCGGGTAGTGGAGGGTTGGTTTGAGGCCCAGGTTGTAGAGCTCCCTCATAACGTCCCTGTACACGATTCACTGTTCCAATACTTCAGGGCAGTAATCCTCGAAAATATGAATCAAGGAGTCCTTGTACTTCAGCTTGCCTCTCAATTTCCGAGCTTCCCGCACCACCAGCTCCCTCGTCTGGAATCTGTGGAAGCATATCACAACTGCTCTCGGCCTCTCACCGGGGCCTGGCCTAGCTGTTAGCGAGTGGTGAGCACGGTCCAGCTCCGGGCTGACGTTAACGTGTGTCCACCAAAAACTTCGACCAAGAGTTGAGAGAAGAACGTCGTTGGGTGTGGACCCTCAATGTTTTCCGGGAGGCCAACAATTCTAATGTTGTTCCGACGGCTTCTGCTTTCCAAATCTACGAGCTTAGCTTTCAGCCTAGCATTCTCCTCAGCCACGGACGTTAGCTTGGTGTCCATGGCCAGCACATCCTGACTGGTCGTGTCGACAGATAACTCTAGCAAAGAGAGACGCTTCTGGTGTCCAAAAGTGTGGTCTGAATGCCATCTAGCTTGTTCTCCAGTTTAGAGAAGGCAGAGTTGAACTCCGACGAGAGAGAAGCCTTGTGGTCCGCTAGCATTGATGTTAGCGTAGCCATGATGGTGCCCGCAGCCAAATCCTCCTTCTTTTGCTCCTCTTTCCTGGATCTGTTAGACATGTTCTCACTCTGCGCGTGAAGTTATTAATATTTCTTTAATGTCAGCAGCAGTTAATGCTTTCAGTCGAGCTATACAGAATAGTAGAAGTTAATTTAGTGGGAGCGTGGAAAAATGCGACTACTCCATCTTGTCGCCTCGGGACCTCCTCGATTAAAAGCTTTTCTAATAACCCCAAGCTTTCTTTCGTCATGTCTGATACATAAGGAATATAATATCCATTAACTACGGCAGTCACTCCATCTGGTCTCAATTCCTCAGAGAGTATATCTACCTGATAAGCAGAACCTAGGGCGTATCGTCCGTCATAAACTTTATTTGCTTTATCTAGGTCTACAGACATCGGCAGACATACTTTCTGGGTTTCTAGGGTTTAATACCATATCTCCTGGTCCTGCTAATTCAGATATTACTGTTTCTCCTAAAAATGCCCTTATTATCACAAAGTTCCCTCCATAAATTTTAGCCCACAGCAATCGTCGACCAACAGCGCTTCCGACTGATACACCAGATTGTGCTCCAAAAGAGTCCCTCCGATCTCTATTCATATACGGCGGGATTCCCCTTCCTGCCATTTTAAGAAGAAACCCCGTTTCTCCTTTAAGTCCTTAAACTTGGTCTAATGCCGCCTTTAAGGGGGACCTCAATGATATCCCTAGGACTACTGTCCTTATGCGTTCAAGAAGAAACCCTGTTTCTCCTTCAAGTCCTTAAACTTGGTCTAAAGCCGCCTTTAAGGGGGACCTCAAGGATATCCCTAGGACTACCTGTCCTTATGCGTACGCTATTTATACATTATAAATTTATACCTTATTTATTATTACTGGAGGTGCCCAATTTCCACTCAGGATATTGACCAAATATCCCTAATTACTTATTTATTGCCTTCTACCTCAACAAGGGTGATCAGGCCTCCCCGAGCTATTCAGCATCAAGTTAATTTCTTCATAATTTCAGACCTCCTCCAGTAACACTTTGAGTTTGATTTCGAGACAAAATTTCCTTTTTACCTCTGGGCACGGTGGGTTCCTTCCCAGGTTCAGTATTTCCCTTTTTTCCTGACCCGTAAGGTTTACTTAGTCGTGCCCCACGTTGGGCGCCATGTTGACGTAGAGACAAAGCGGTTGTCCTGCTACACATTGCGGCACGGCAAGTGTTACCCCGCTGTCATAGCCTGGGCCCTGCTACAGAAGATTATCACAGCCTCACTTTAACCCCACTTTTACGTCGACCTCTCAGGTCACGTCCTCTCGCCCCCGTGGCAAGAAGGTGAGGACCGTCATCCCTCTTAGGTTCAGCGAGGGAGAGATCCGTGCAGGGTTTACGGCCCTCTCACAAGACGAAGTCCGGTCTGACGATTCCTATACCGACCCGTAGGTCCTCTAGTACTCTGTCGCCTCCCTTCGGATGCTGGTCGCCTTAACCCGTTTCTTGAGTTTCTCTCTCAGTAATGTGCCTCAGCCAACTCCCTTTTAATACCTAATACCTTATGAACTGACATATATTATTGCACTGAGCATCTAGCCCTCAGACAGGAATTTCCTAAAGGGTTTTCTCCTAATGATTACCAGCAGATCGAGTGATCAGTACTATGACTGACACTTACGTCTAGGCGTAGGCTGTCTCAACATACAGTGTCACCAGACAAAGTATAGAAGTCTTCTTTGATGTTTCAATAAATTGGTTTAATCAAAGAAAAAATCAAAAAGAAAAGTACAAAGTATAAGTAAGCTCGCAGGCTTAAAAGTCTTCAGATAAGCAATCAGCAACAGGGTCCGTGTCTCATGCAAGAGTTCGGCCCTGACATGTGAAAAATATTTGGCTTATATAGTTTCATGATGGAAACTTCTATGTCACTTGTGGTTACAAAGCTGTGTGGGCAAGCAAGCCTTTAATGGGTAAATATCAACACCTCTCCTTTTCTGACCACAGAGTCAAACTGGCTAAAAGCAGTTGAAAGGTGGTTTCCAACTTTTTTGGGTGTCACACAAGTCAGAAGCAGTTTAAACAAGCTAAAAGCAGTTGAGAGGTAGTTTCCAACTCTTGGGTGTGGTGCTTGGCCTTGCTAAATAGGTCATGAAACAATGCAACATTTCTATATGTTCATATTGTGCAACAGAAAGTAATAAGTAAGACCTTGAATTGGATGCGCTAAGGGATAGGAAGCTAATTTAGATTTTGAAGAACAGGGGTGATATGTTAACGGGAATGGGTGCGTAAGGAAGCGAGCAGTGGAGTTCTAAATCTATTCAAGTTTATTGAGGGTTTTGGATGGTAGGCAGAGGATGCTGTTGCAGTAATCGAGTCTGGAGGTGATTAAAGCGTGAATGAAGGTTTCAGCAGGAGAAAAGAAAATTTAAGGGAAGGGCAAAGACATGCAATGTTTTTTAAGTGAAAGAAAGCAGACCGGATTATGTGATTGATCAAAGGGAATGCCAAGGTTGCTGATAGGGAATGGTGAGAGTGGTCTGGTCAAGATGAATGAAGAAATTCTAATTGGAGTTTGTATCAGATTTGTCGAAGTTGAGTTCGAGGAAATTGTACTTCTTCCAGACTTTTATATCTGATAGGCAATGGGTGAGGGTGGAGAGGGTGGTGGGAGTGATGGATTTAGTAGAGATGTATAACTGAATGTCATCGGCATAGCAGTGGAAATGGAGACTGTGACGACGGATGATGGAGCCAAGGGGGAGAAGATAGAGGATGAAGAGGAGAGGACTAAGCACCGAACCTTGGGGGATGCCTTGAGACAGGGGAGCAGTGATGGAGGAGCAGTTATTGAACCGAATGAACTGTTGTCAGGTGGTGAGGTAGTACTGGAGCCAGGCCAAAGCAGAGCCAGTGATGTTGAGGGAGGTTTTCAGGCGGGAGATGAGAATGGTAACAAAGTTGATGGAATCAAAGGCTGCGCTGAGGTCAAGGAGGATGAGTATAGTGAGATGACCAGTCAGAGGAGAGCAGGAGATCATTGGTGACTTTGAGTAGGGCTGTTTCTGTACATTGGGAACAGAATCCAGACTGGAAGGGTTTGAATTGACTGTTGGAGTTGAGGTGGTATTTTAACTGGCTGTCTACAATGCATTGGATTTTAGACAGGAAGGAGAGATTAGATTTGGGCCGGAAGTTAGCAAGGCTCATCACAATAAAAGTATGACAGGAAGTGGACTTGTAGTTCACATGGGTTAGATAAGTCAACAACAAACATACACAGAATGACAGAAAAACACACAAAATCGCTATGAAAATGTTTTGTCCTTTCCTGTATTAATGCTCAGTGATTATTGCTAGGTGATTATTCTAAATGCTGACATGAATGTTGATCATGCGGCCCTCCGATCAAACAAACACATTTTATGGCCCTTCTGGTCTAAAGCATCAAAGTCCTGAAGTAATTAGATAACAAACAGTAAGGTCTTTTACCTTTTCTGTGAAGTGTGTTGCGATAACATGTGTTATGAATTGGCGCTATACAAATAAAGATCAATTGTTTAGTGAATTGAAGTGTTATTTTGAGACGTAATGGTCTCTTTCAATGGCAAAATAAAGAAAATAAAAAACAAGAATGAACAGAAGAAAGTTCATTTGTAGTTCTAAACAGGTTCTCCTGCAGTGTCCATTACAATTATATGGAAATGGACAATTAATCAAATTAGGTAATGATGTAATTTCCCCTGTGCTGAAGTCCTAAAAACCTGCCACTAACACTTACATTAAACAACAATAACCATAAACACACACACACACACACACACACACACACACACACACACACACACATACACACACACACACAGAGAGAGAGAGACACACACACACAATAAACACCCCTGCAGTAAAAAATGTTAAATGCTAAATAAATAGTTTTTTGTACGAATTTTTTATCGGATTTGACCCTAACCACCGCTGCAGCCAAAGTCTCACTCTGAACTGAGTTCAAAACTTGAGAGCCCTGATCATGAGCATGAAGTTAAAAAAAACAATGCGGACAGGGACAGACTGAACAAAGGCAGCAAATACGTGAAGAGAATCAATCAGGATAAAATTAGGGCAGTTTAAAGGAAGATGAAGAGCAAAGACGGGCGCGATTCAGAACAGAGTAGGGCAACTGTTCTCACAGTCAGAGCCAAAACAATGTGATTCTCTGATCCTAGGGCCACATCATCAACATTCATGTCAGCATTTAGAATAATGACCAAACTGAGCATTAATACAGGGAAGAACAACATATTTTGTGTGTTTTTGTTGTCGTTCTGTGTATTTTTCTGTTTTTTGGATTCATTTTGTTTTTTATGTCATTTTGTGAGTTCGTCGAGTAATTCTGTAGGCTTTTGCTGTTATTAGTGAGGATGCAATGGCATCCTCACTATTGTATTCCATGTCCTTTATTGGCTTTATTAACTGGCTGTGCGCGCATTCACTTTCAGGCAGCCGATCACTTTTCGGCACCACACTGTAGTGTTGTGTTCAAGACCACACTATCCGAGACCAAGACTTGCCCGAGACCAGAATGCACCGAGTCAAGACCGAGACCGAGACCAAGAACAAGACCATAAACATTGTTTTTTCAATTTAAAAAAATATATAAATAAGTAAAATTATGACAAGGTTCGACAGTTAAATAACATTCTCTCTTTAATTTTCTTTTCTTTTAAATACATTTGACGAACAAAAAAGGTGCCTGCAAAAAATGTACTAATATATTAAAACTGCTACATATTTGAAAACAAGATTTTTATGTCAGCTGAATGTACAGCAAGTGTTTAAAAGCATTTCTGCCAAGAAATAATGATTCTTGATTCTGATTCTTTGAGTTGTGCAGGTCAAGAGGTCACAGATTTCACAAGATAATTTTTTAGTTTGAAAAAGCCTTTACACAGGCCATTTTTATTAATTCACTTAGTTGATATAGTTTAATTTGGTTGCTGTAATATAACTAGGGTATTCAATAACAAAGGTCGCCAACTGTAACTGTAAAAGTGAAACTTTCTGAAATAAAACTACAAACAAGTTGTCAGCAGGGAGATAATATTTATTCCTGGTGATTGTTTTCTGGAGTTTTACTGGGATTTTTACCGGTGATTAGTTTCTATCTCCCTCGTGCTCCGTGGTCCAAACTGAAACAGGAGCCAGACACACACACACACACACACACACACACACACACAGGAATTAGTGCTGGTCTCGAACGGTCTTGACGGAAAATCCTGAGTCCGGGCAGCCCGAGTCCGAGACAAGGCCGAGTCAAAATGCTTCAGAGTCCGAGACAAGACCGAGACCTTTAAAATTTGATCTCGGTCTCTTCTGCTACAACACTACCACACTGCCTGGTGTCCTGGTGCTGCCAGAACCACCCAATGCTCTAAAGCAGTAGAGTAGGGCTGGGCGATATGGACCAAAACTCATATCTCGATATTTTTTTCTTTATATGGCGATACACGATATAAATCAATATTTATAACTCAATAAAGTCTGACCGGGCTTGCACCTGAAGGGCATAGGCCTGCGCATCCGGTGTTGGCTTCAGGATGATCTCTCCAGAGTCGGACCAGGTGAAATTTGGAACGGAACCCATTTTTCTAATAAGAAGACATTAAGCATAGAAGAGTTGATTAAAATTAACAGTTCACAGGTCACCCCAACACACACACAAAAAACACACACACAAAAACACACACGCACACACACACACACACGCACACACACTAAAGGAGCATAAATTGTGAACTGAAAGAGTTCTGAAGACTCTTTGAAGCTAAGATTTCCCATCCCACTAAGGAGATGAGGAGGTGTCATCACACAAGATAAGACTTCAAAAGGACCATTTTATCTTGAGTTTTGTCTTGTTCAAAGATGTCCCTGTTACATATTATTGTTTTGCAACCCTATTGTGAAAATACATAATTTCAAAGGTTAAGCTGTGGAAAAAAAACAGCCTATTGTGTGATAGAGACAAAGATTCTCTGTTTTTCAAAAGGTCAATGACCCCTCACAGCAATACAATGATTTTTAAAGCTTAACAATTCACACATTAAATAATTATATTATGTGGTTAAAATACAGGTATTATTACAAGATTGATGTTATGCATTAAAACCACACATATATAAAATCAAAACAGCAAAAATTGTAGCATTAATGAACAAATCAAAATATCTCCTTGATAAGAAAGCAAGCCTTTATATACTACCTACTGTACCCTTATTTTACCCCATTTAACATACTGTGTTGAGGTGTGGGGGAACACGTATAAAAGTTTTTTGTTTTTGCCTTTTCTTTTATCTTGGTTTGTACAACCATAAACGCTAATACATTATACTCTAGTTCTCCAGTTTCCTTTTATATATTTTACTTTTAAGGCAACAAACGATAATATATCTAGTGTTATGCTTCTCATTTTTTTTTGTTTTATGAATATGAATTGTGTAAATACAGCACTATAAAATGACAAAGGAGGGGTAGGATTTCTTATAAGTTCTTTGAACTTCCACCTACACCTTTTGAGTGGCAACTTATTATTTTCCTTCTGAATTCTGTGTTTTATTGATATGCTTCTCAAATTATTTCAATTATTAATTAATTTAACAAAATTAATCACGTTAGTGGTATTTTTCTTCTAAAAATGCATTCAGTTATTCATTCATGTTTAATGCTTAATGTTTAATAAACATCCATTTAACTACAGCTATTTAATATGACTAAACATCAACTAAATACTGAATACATGGATAAATGGAATACAATACAAATACTTTACATTTGTTTTTTTGCTTTTTTTGGCCGTCAGGTCAGCGTTTTTATACAGTAGTAATTACAGTTTCATTCAATATTTGACAAGGTCCTTCGCCAGTGCTAAATAACGTGAAATACAGTTTGTTAATATTTTACACGGAACAAAGCAACATATTTTCAGCGGTCTTAAGCAGTTTATACACATTAGCGTTTTTATACAGTATTAATTACAGTTTCATTCAATATTTGACAAGGTCCTTCGCCGGTGCTAAATAACGTGAAATACAGTTTGTTAATATTTTACACGGAACAAAGCAACATATTTTCAGCGGTCTTAAGCAGTTTATACACATTAGCGTTTTTATACAGTATTAATTACAGTTTCATTCAATATTTGACAAGGTCCTTCGCCGGTGCTAAATAACGTGAAATACAGTTTTAATTGGTATTTTAAACGGAACAAAGCAACATATTTTCAGCGGTCTTAGACAGTTTAAACATGAATTCCGTCCATTTCATTACATATTTCACGATATTAAAGCTAACAAAAAGGCGGTAAAATACCCCGATTACAAAAATTGACATAATAAAACATGTATTACTCACCGGGATGGTTTTTCAAAGTTTTAGAAAGTTTGTGAAAGTTCTGGGAAACGATTGAAAAGGTAACTTTTCTCTCGGTAGCTTGCGATCTGATGGAAATCAAATGCAAACTAGGGCGTTGGCAACATGGCCGCCCACTATACCTATTTGACCCGCCTCCACTCTAAGGAGAACGAGCCAATCAGAGCAGTACGAAAAATCTGAGCCCGCACTCCTCTAAGGAGAACTAAGGAGAACTAGGGAGAACCAACCAATCAGAGCAGTTAGCGCTTGAGCACTCAGCCAATCAGCGACCAGAATCGGGGAGGCTAAGGAGAACCAAGGAGAACCAAGGAGACCTGAAGATTCATGTCGACGAGGCGCAAAAGATCCGGGCCAATCTTCGGGGGCCCCCTTGCGGCGATCGCCCTGCCTCGCAGGCCTCCCGAGCGCCGGCGCTCCAAGGACGCCCGTCAATCTCCCGTCAATCTCCGCGAGCGGGCGGAGTCGGCATACTAAGTAGCCACGCGCACCGGATCGTATGACAACGTTGTGACATCACACCTTTTTATTTGTTTCATTTAACAATAAAACCATCCACAGTCAATTTATATTATTTAATCACACTTTTATATATTGCATATAGAAACTCTTGAAATCACACCAGATGATGATCATAATTATTATTATTTTTAATAATGTAATGTAATGTAATGATTTTCTTACACGTCCATCCACTGGTAACAATAAACCTGTATTCACAGAAGTTGTCTTTGTGTTTGTTTTTTAACAAAAAACTCACAAAGCAGATCAATTCTTTCAAAACTGTCAATGTGAAGCAAGAAAGAGGAAATCAAGGTTTTAAACAACGCTTTTTTTTTTTTATTATAAAACTCCCTCATAAATAGATAAACACTGCAAACAAAATTATAAACACACCGCATAAATAAATTAAAAAAAGTAACTTAAACACTATAAAACTCCCACATAAATAGATAAATAAAAATAGTAACTTAAACACTGCAAACAAAATTATAAACACACCGCATAAATAAATTAAAAAAAGTAACTTAAACACTATAAAACTCCCGCATAAATAGATAAATAAAAAACACAGCAAACACACACACACACGCAGCAAACACTCTACTCCTGCACAGAAGGGGCTTTGTGGCCAAACAAGTCATCGCGCACTTTCCGTGCCTGTGCCCTTCGCCTCCTCTGTATGATGGCATTCCTGGTGACGCCCTCAGCCCTCGCCTCTTCGCCCACGCTGTCCACCATCTCTCTGTGCTCCGCCTGTCTCTCCATCCTCTGCCGGTCCCGCTTTGCCTTGGCCTGGACCCGCCGGGCAGAGAGCGCCATCGCCTTCATGTCCTGGCTGGTGACGCCACCTCGCATCTGGGTCAGCCACTCCTCCACCGTTCTGCCCTGCGGGTCAGTGCGCTGGCAAAAGCTTGCCCTGGCCGACCTCAGGATCGTGTGGCCCGTTTCCCTGGTCTTCTGCTGCCCACACTTAGGACAGTGCCTCCTGAAAGCAGGCCCCGGGACAATACCTTTTTTCATATTGTTATAGGTGGTTTCCAACCTCCACCTCGTCGTCCTCGAGACCTGCCTCTCGTAAGCAGAGGCCCAGGGTCTCCCCTGTCCCCTCGCAGTATATTTCATTCTTATGAATGAAATGTCCGTACGAGAGGACAGAGGTCTTGCAATAGGGGCAGTCCTTTAAAACGCTGTGGCGTTTTATGGTTGCCATCATCGTCAGCAAAGGTTTCCAGGTGCTGCACCCGGATGCCTCCTCTCCCGTCTGTGTGGCTCTGTTGTGGAGTACTGTGAAAGAAAAAAAGAAAGGACAACAGTGAGTGCAGTGCAGCGATGTTACTGTAAATTTATTTTAACTTTTGCAACCTGAATTCTTCTAATTTACCTTTCTCTTCAGTCTGGCTGGCCGTATTTCGAAGAACTGTGGAAATTAGCAACAGCAATAATCAGTGCAGAAATTATAGAATTATAAATAAAGTTGTTTATTTTAAAAATGAAGTCTTATATAGTTACCTTTTCTTTTAGTGCCTGCTGGTTCGCTCGCAAGAGTGCGTTTGTCCATCTTTAAAATGAATCTAATTCCAATGCAGAAATAAGTAACAGCAGTCAGTCGCTGTATTTCATGGATAAAGCAGCAAAAGTTAACATTGTGGTGTTGGTGTCGTACCTTGTTTGGGAATCAGGGTTTGTCGGCGGTCCTCTGGTCCTTCTCTGCTGCTGCTCCAACGATGAATGAGTCTCCTCATTGTGCTTCACCTGGCTTTAAGGGCCGCCCTGGCTTTCACACCTCTGTATTCACACCTTCATCCTTGCTGTTTCTTCCTGGACTCCTGTGGTGATTCTCGTCTCTGTTGGTCCTCTGGTCCTTGTCTGCTGCTGCTCCAAAGATGAATGAGTCTCCTCATTGTGCTGCACCTGGCTTCAAGGGCCGCCCTGGCTTTCACACCTCCACGTTCACGCCCTTCATCCTTCCTTGGCTCCTGGACCCCCCCTGCTGTGATTCTTCTCTCTGTTGGAAAACAAAAGGCCAGGCAACGTAAGATGTTTCTGACATCAAGAAGATTCTAAGAAAATAAGTTGGTTTGAAGTTCATTGTAATTACAAGAACAATGTCAGTAAAACTTCAAGCAGGCCTAATCCTCACACAAAGGACCACATACTCTCTCACACACACACACACACACACACACACACACACACACACACACACACACACACACACACACACACACACACACACACACTTCTCAAAGGTAACAGAAGTTGAGAATTATTATTATGATTATTATCTTTATGTCTCTCGAGATCCATGGCCGATCCATCGCAGGTCACTGCAGCTCGTCCTCTCGCATCTGGTTTTTCCTTTAAAATCAATCCAATTCTAATGTAGAAATAAAAAAAGAGAAACAGCAGTCAGTCAGTCAGTGTATTCCATGATAAAAATGGATAAAGCAGGAAAGTTAACATTACAGTGACGTGGTTGTACCTTTTTGAGCAATCAAAGTTGGTCCTCCTCCTGCTTCCTCTCGCTCAGCCATTCTTCAGCTGTTTGACTCCCAGCAGTGGCCTGACAGAAGTCCATCATTGTTTTTTCTCCTTTTACTGTGGAAGCGACTGCGGCCATTTGCTTTTGTCTTGAGCTGCTTACAATTGATCATTTTAAATGTAGAGCATGCGATCGTGGCTCAGTGGTAGAGTGGGTCGTCCAATAACTGAAGGTTTGGGGGTTCGAATTCTGCTCTATCTGAGCCGTTGTTGTTGTGTGCTCAGGCAAGGCACTTCACCCACATTGCCTCGTCTGAATGGGTATGAATTGTGCATGAATGTTGGTGGTGGTCACAGGGGCCGTAGATGCAAAAATGCAGCCGTGCTTCTGTCAGTATGTCCCAGGGCAGCTGTGGCGACATTGTAGATTACCACCACCACCGGTATGACTGGCATGGATGAAAAATGGACACGCTTTGAAAAAGAGAAACAGCAGTCAGTCAGTGTATTCCATGAAAAAAAATAGACAAAGTTAACATTATGGTGCCGTGTTTGTACCTTATTGAGGAATCAAAGCTGGTCCTCCTCCCGCTTCCTCTCACTCAGCCATTCCTCCACAGTTTGACCCCCAGCAGTTGCCTCACAAAAGTGAATCATGGTTTTCCTTTTCTTGCTGTGGAAGCGGCTGTGTCCAAATGCCTTAGTCTTTGGCTGCTTGCATAGTTGGCATTTGCAAGAAAAGTTGGCCCTCCCAACATACGCCAGTCCTTCCCTCTCAGCCTCCTCTTTTTTTAAGTCCAACTGTTTCCGCTTCCACGCAGTGGTTTTTGGCAGCCTCTGTGTCTGAGGCTCAACCACTGGTGGTGGCAGTGGCGGACGCAGCACTACAGCTGGTGCTGATGCTGATGGTGCTGCTGCTGGGGTTGTTGTTGCCATGGCAACAAGGGAAGCACTGGTGGCCATGTGTGGTGCAGGGACATGGACGCTTGCTGCGTGGTGTAAAGGCGCAGCCATCCTCCGTGCTGCAGGCTGAGGGTCGCCTGTCAGCGGTGGGATGTTGTCCATTTTGCCAACACAGAGAACCACGTTCTCCTGACGCGCCTTCCGCTTGTTAAACCTGGTAGAGCACATTAATGTTAGGAATCCACATAGCAGATAATAGCAAAAGGCTGCATCGTGTGTGTGTGTGTTTCTCACCACTGCGTCAGTGTTTTTTGGTTGATCTCAAATAGCTGGAGTTTTGTGGAGAGCATCGGGTGACTTAGCACGTTCTCCCTGATGAACCCGTAGTTCCGTACGATGTCACTCCAGCGGCTGATTCGAACACCAGATGTCGTCCGGTTCTGGGGAAAGATCTTGCACAGGAGAATGCAGATCGTTTCCACCAGGCGGCTGACTCCTGGACTCTGCGCTGGTCCGCTCCCCTGACTGCTGAGACATCTGCCAAAGATACACAAATAAGTAAGTGTGGTGCGTTTGCAGGGCAGAAACACGTGTCTTGTGTGTTTAGTGTCACTCACCTCCTCAAGCTCTCCACCCCAGCCCGTGAATCTGTCGGCGCATGGGAGGACTTTGGTTTTTTAAACCGGCCGTGCGTCAACTGGTCCCTGAACCTGGGTGGAAAAACGAGTGGCGCTTTGTCCCGCTCAGGCAGCCTCTGCCACAACTGCACTATCTCCTCCGCCTGCCTCTGAGAAACACAGTTGAGCAGGCGCAGCTGGACCAGACGTTCAGCCAGTCCGACCACATGCTGGTAGCCGGGAGTGCCATCATCGCCCACATAAACCTGTAGAAGAGAAGACCGTCCTCAGTCCCATTGATCAGACGGAGGCACCGATAAAGGATTTATTGCTACCCACCTCCTCCGCTTGTGGCTGAGCCGTAGACGCCGGCGGCTGCGGAACTGGATTTTGCAGGAGGCCTTCCAGGTAAAACATCAGATCCTGGAAGCCCTCGTCAACATCCTGCCCTTCCTCCTCTTCCCCCTCCTCAATTACATCCACCTGCTGCTCGTCCTGAGGTCCCTCCGTGTCCTCTGGGATGTCCTCCAGGACCTGGCCAGTCTGGGCGAAAAGATAGGCCACTCCAATCAGCTCTCCTGTAACAACATGTGAATAAGTGAGTGACACGCCCCCCCTCTACACGTCTTTTCTCTCACAACACAAACCTGTGTACGGGCGCGAGGGATCCGAGTGTGCGTCCAACATACGCTGCCCAAAGAGCTCCACCGAGAGCTGGTTGGCGTGCTCCATTTCCCGGGGGTTGTAGCAGAGGTGTGGGCCTCGGCTACCTCTCTGGACGGTTGCGCGGCTGCGGTCTGCGTTCCACCTCGTCAGCCCCTCCAGCAGGTAGAGCTGAAAGTGGATGTCGTTCGCACTGGTCCCTTTAAAACCGCACAACAGAAGTCAGATCGGTGAGGGACAATTCAGAGAGCGAGGCTGCAGAGCGCATCGGTCGTCGTGTCAACTCACCAGGGATGAACCGGTTGAGGTGGAGGTGAAACGACTCCAAGGAGGTGGAACCTCTGGCGCAGCGGTACACGGGGAGGCTGACTCCACCCATGGTCACCTGGCCGGTTTGGAGGTATAGAGGCACGTGAGGAGGGTCCTGGATGCAGCACACGTGGCGGCGCTGCGTGGCCCAAATGGGCTCCACGCGGTCTGCGTCGAGGAGAGGGACGCCCATGGTGTCCGTGGCGTCTTTGAACGCGTCCAGAACGTCGTCCAGGTACCTCTCCGTGAGCTCCGTGCCTCGCGTGGCACGCCGACAGTGTCGAGCCATCTCCTTCAGCGTCACGGTGCCCCAGGAGCCGGGCACGGCGGCCTCCTTGGCTCGCTTCAGGAGAGCAACGTCCTCCGGGTCCCACACAAAAATGGCTGCGGAGATGCGGCGCATAAAGTTCGCGTACAGAGGGTGACTGTCGGTGGTCACCACGCCAGCCAGCCGGCGCATGAAATGCCAGATGTCCAACCTCACTTTGAGGGTGGACCACTCTGAGAACATTCTCCCGGCGGCGGAGCGTCCGTCCTGGCTGGAGCAGCAGCAGTCCCTGTCCACGTACAGCGCCACGGGAGGCTCCACCCCCGCCTGCTTGTACCGGCGCATCAGGCCCTGGGCCATGGCCTTCAGGCCGCTGCCCTCGGCCACCGTCAGCACGGAGATGAGGACCTGTCCGTGCTCATTGCCGACGTTTGTCACCCACCCGGCGGTCCCGGCGACGTGTCCGGCCAGCTTCTTGGTGATCTGCACAGATGCGCATAATGCATGTAGTCAGAGTTTACTCACGACGACCCATCGTATCCAAGTGCTGTCATGACAGTTACCTTCTTGGTGGAGTCCATCTTCAGGATCGAGCCGTAAACAGACGTGATGCTGGCCTGCATCTCCTCGATTCGCCCATAGCAATGATTGCCATGGGCTGCCAGGATCCACTGCGGCCCGGGGACGGGATCCATCTGGGGGTACATGGCAGGTGGAGGCCTCTCAACATTAGGCATGTTGAACTGCCTGTACGCATGCATGTAGTGCACGCAGCGAGTCATCCAGGCCCTCGTGTGCTCCTCACGGAGGAAGGTGTACAGCCTCGCGGCGCTGTTGCCCAGCGTGCGACCGCTCATCTGGGAGAGCACGCGCCGATCACAGGCCAGCCTGATGGAGAAGGAGCAGGAGGAGATTTATTCAATCTACTCCGCATATCACAACATTGAAACAGCGATGTGTAATCCAGATCTACCTGTATGTGAGCACAGCGGGAAACTGCGATCGGTACTCCTGCGACAGCTGGCCAAGGATGCTGAGGCACCAGGAGGCCAGCTTCTTCCCACAGCTCCGGCACTCCAGGTACTCTGTGCCCATGTAGTACCAGCCGTCGCGGTCCAGCACTCGCCGCACTGTCTTATATATGCCACACGAGGTCATCTTGTGTTTGCAGACTGGGCACACGATGGGGCAGCGCCACACCCGGTACGGCATCCACAGGAAGAAGGGACGCTGGAAGAAGGCTTCGGGAGAGGTTGGAGGCTGGAAGTAGATGTGCCGTGGTCCCGGTGGGTGGTACCAGAGCTGCAGCTCTGATTTCAGGGCTGCCTTTCCGGCTGAGTCCCTGGTGAAGAGGGCCCTGCTGAGCCAGCCATGCTGTCCTGGGGGCAGCGTCTCCCTCCAGGCATCAGGGAGACAAACCTGGGGTGGAAATCAATAAATCATTAATGTGAATAGAAATTATTGCCACCTACAGAGTGTTGCATGTCCGTGCTTAAAAAACACCGTCACCATGAACGAAATAAATACAAATCACAAAGACTCACGTCCGCGGAAGACACTCCAGCAGTGCGTCTCAACACTGCAGGTGGAGGTGGAGCCTGTGGTGCTATGGGGCCGGGAGTAGGCGTGGTGGGCGGCGGAGTAGGTGTAGGAGTAGTCAAAGCTGCAAAATACAGTGGGTCGCTAAATCATTAACCAAAGAGGGGAGGTTTATTTTACTGAAATTATCTATTTGTACTTACGAGGGAGGTCAGACTTTTCCATTTCCTCCACAGCAGACACCATCGCCGCATCATCATCATCATCATCAGAAGACGACGCTATAAAAGCACGCACAGAATGCAGGGTTAGGACCACGTAAAATTACTTTTTGAGAAGTTGCTGACAAAAGACACCTATGTTTAAGGGACAGGAATGAAGATACCTATGACAGCGATCCTCTTTGTTCTCCTCACAGGAGGAGGAGGAGGTGAGCGTGATGATGGCGCATTGACAGGCATCACAGATGAACGGCTGGCAGAGACAGATGCTGAGGCGAAGGAGGCAGAGGCGGAGGTGGAGGAGGCAGAGGCGGAGGTGGAGGAGGCAGAGGCGGAGGAGGCAGAGGTGGAGGAGGAGGCAGAGGCGGAGGTGGAGGCAGACGTTGAGGCCTTCATCGTCTGCTCATCCCTCCACAGCACGTACTTTCTCAGCTGGTCCATCATTGTACCAGCTGAGCGAGCAGGGGTCCTCCGGAGCCAGTTCCTGTAGCTAATCAAATACAGTGTTTGTCAGGTGACAGCAGGAAACATGAGCTGCCTTGTATTTCTCAACACACTGACACTCACCTCTGCACCTCAGCAACAGAAGATTCGAAAAAATCTTTGTAGCTGAGTTTGGCGTGTTTACCAAAGCCAACCACCTTGTGATCCAGTGCTGAGGAGGATGCTGGAATCAGGGAGCCATCGGACAGCATCCTCTGCTCAACAGCCCGCATGACATCTGGGAACAGCTTGGCATAGCAACATAGGCTGTCCTTGTTCAGCATCGTGTGGCTCATGTTATCACTGCCAGCCTGACGCTCCTTCAAATGAGCAGCCACAATCATGACAGCGTAACCCATGTCATTGCAAAGGAGCCAGTAGAAGGTCTGGCCACGATATTTGCCAAACTGCAGGTCATGTTGACTGAGGAGCAGGTTGTAATCCTCCACATCACCTTGGCCATGGTGGACACGCAGCTTTGCATCCTGAATGACTCTGGCGGGCCCTTTCACTCCACCAATCTGCATGCTCCGGGCTTGCACCTCAAGGGCATAGGCCTGCGCATCAGGTGTTGGCTTCAGGATTATTTCTCCAGAGTCGGACCAGGTGAAAGTTGGAATGTAGTCCATTTTTCTAATAAGAAGACATTAAGCAGAGAAGAGTTGATTAAAATTAACAATGCCCAGGTCACCCCAACACACACACACACACACACACACACACACACACACACACACCAAAGGAGCATGTATTGTGAACTGAAAGAGTTCTGAAGACTCTTTGAAGCTAAGATTTCCCATCCCACTAAGGAGATGCAGAGGTGTCATCACACGAGATAAGACTTCAAAAGGACCATTTTATCTTGAGTTTTGTCTTGTTCAAAGATGTCCTTGTTACATCTTATTGTTTAGCAACCCTATTGTGAAAATACATAATTTCAAAGGTCAAGCTGAGGAAAAAACCAGCCTATTGTGTGATAGAGAGAAAGATTCTCTCTTTTTCACAAGGTCAATGACCCCTCACAGCAATACAAGGACTTTTAAAGCTTGACAATTCACACATTAAATAATAATATAATGTGGTTAAAAAACAGGTATTATTACAAGATTGGTGTTATGCATTAAAACCACAAATTTATAAAATCAAAACAGCAAAATTTGTAGCATTAATGAACAAATAAAAATATCTCCTTGATAAGAAAGCTTTACCCTTATTTTACCCCATTTAACACACTGTGTTGAGGTGTGGGGGGGACACGTATAAAAGTTTTTTTGTTTTTGCCTTTTCTTTTATCTTGGTTTGTACAACCATAAACGCTAATACATTATACTCTAGTTCTCCAGTTTCCTTTTATATATTTTACTTTTAAGGCAACAAACGATAATATATCTAGTGTTTTGCTTCTCTTTTTTTTTTTTGTTTTATGAATATGAATTGTGTAAATACAGCACTATAAAATGACAAAGGAGGGGTAGGATTTCTTATAAGTTCTTTGAACTTCCACCTACACCTTTTGAGTGGCAACTTATTATTTTCCTTCTGAATTCTGTGTTTTATTGATATGCTTCTCAAATTATTTCAATTATTAATTAATTTAACAAAATTAATCACGTTAGTGGTATTTTTCTTCTAAAAATGCATTCAGTTATTCATTCATGTTTAATGCTTAATGTTTAATAAACATCCATTTAACTACAGCTATTTAATATGACTAAACATCAACTAAATACTGAATACATGGATAAATGGAATACAATACAAATACTTTACATTTGTTTTTTTGCTTTTTTTGGCCGTCAGGTCAGCGTTTTTATACAGTATTAATTACAGTTTCATTCAATATTTGACAAGGTCCTTCGCCAGTGTTAAATAACGTGAAATACAGTTTTAGTTAATATTTTACACGGAACAAAGCAACATATTTTCAGCGGTCTTAAGCAGTTTTTACACATTGGCGTTTTTTATACAGTAGTAATTACAGTTTCATTCAATATTTGACAAGGTCCTTCGCCAGTGTTAAATAACGTGAAATACAGTTTTAGTTAATATTTTACACGGAACAAAGCAACATATTTTCAGCGGTCTTAAGCAGTTTTTACACATTGGCGTTTTTATACAGTAGTAATTACAGTTTCATTCAATATTTGACAAGGTCCTTCGCCAGTGTTAAATAACGTGAAATACAGTTTTAGTTAATATTTTACACGGAACAAAGCAACATATTTTCAGCGGTCTTAAGCAGTTTTTACACATTGGCGTTTTTATACAGTAGTAATTACAGTTTCATTCAATATTTGACAAGGTCCTTCGCCAGTGTTAAATAACGTGAAATACAGTTTTAATTGGTATTTTAAACGGAACAAAGCAACATATTTTCAGCAGTTTAGACAGTTTAAACATGAATTCCGTCCATTTCATTAAATATTTCACGATATTAAAGCTAACAAAAAGGCGGTAAAATACCCCGATTACAAAAATTGACATAATAAAACATGTATTACTCACCGGGATGGTTTTTCAAAGTTTTAGAAAGTTTGTGAAAGTTCTGGGAAACGATTGAAAAGTTAACTTTTCTCTCGGTAGCTTGCGATCTGATGGAAATCAAATGCAAACTAGGGCGTTGGCAACATGGCCGCCCACTATACCTATTTGACCCGCCTCCACTCTAAGGAGAACGAGCCAATCAGAGCAGTACGAAAAATCTGAGCCCGCCCTCCTCTAAGGAGAACCAACCAATCAGAGCAGTTAGCGCATGAGCACTCAGCCAATCAGCGACCAGAATCGGGGAGGCTAAGGAGAACCAAGGAGAACCAAGGAGACCCGAAGATTCATGTCGACGAGGCGCAAGGATGACACGCAAATCCGTGAAGCGTTTCCATCTTTTGTGCATTTCAAACTGCTGTTTCACAGACAAAAATATTGTCCGTAAACCATGTGTACAATTGTGTAAAGTAATTGAACATTTCCAGTGAAATGTGCCTTTTTAAATGCTTGTAGTTAAATGCATTTAAAAACATTGAAGTTTTAAAGGTATAGGTATGTGAAAGGAGCATGACAATTATGCATTTACTTGAAAAAAGCAAGGTTATGAAGAAGCCAAAGTGCCAAGGGCACTTGTCAACAGGAGCAACTCAAATGATTGAAATTTGGTTGCATTTGGGTGGATTTCCAACAACAGGAACACCCGCTGAAAAATAAAGAAAGACAAGGGAAAAAATCCATTATGAGGAAAAATGCAAGAAGTCCTGAGATTGCTCACAAATTCCATCTGGCATTGCTGAAGTAAAACATTTTCTTGAACTTCTCCGTTTTAATGGAGGAACCTGAAGCTATCTGTTTTGAAGAACAGAACTTTCATATAATCTTTCCCTCCAGCCAGCTTCATCTTCAATGACATGAGTTCTATTCTGGAAAGTCATTTGTAATGCAACAAAAAAGTTCAACCATGATTGTCTTGGAAATGTTATTATTTGGTTCCATTTGGGTGGATTTCCAACAACTAGATCACTGGTTGAACAATAAATAAAAACAAGGGAAAAGATCTATCATTAGGAACAACGCAAGAAGTCCTGAGATTGCTTACAAATTCCATCTGGCATTGTTGAAGTTCATAATGTTTTTGAACTTGAGGAAACACAAGTTTCCTTTTTTATGGAGGAACCTCAAGGCATCTGTTAAGTGGAACAGAACCTTCATATCATCTTTCCCTCCAGCCAGCATGACCTTCAATGACATGAGTTCTATTCTGGAAGCAGCTTTGGAGTTCTTCATAACTTGTATTGAGTTCTTTGACCAAACATTGATTGATGTTGGGTGACTTGCTATCTCCTGCTCGCTTTTCTTTCATAACAACACACAGGATTCTGTACAAGACGAGTGGCTGGCAGTTCACAAACTGTGGTGTGTCATAGCCTTTGCTCAAGAACATCTACTGCAGTCAACCCACTACGCCACTCTTTTGTAATGAATAAAATTAAAATTTGTATCCCTCTAGTGGACATGCAGTGAATTGCAGCTTCCCAAAGAAAAGGGCATGCAAAGTTGGCCTCAGCCTAAACTGGAGCTGGATGCTCCACCCACAAGGCCCTCTTGAAGACTTTCCTTTGCAATACATTGTTGTGAATTGAACGCGTTGGCCAAAGCTTGAATGCCAGAGCTTCAGGAGCATTCTCTACAAGGCATTGGGTTAAAAATGTGTTGAATGCTCTTGAGGGAAGCGTTGAAGTGAGCACCATTTGTCAGGGAGTTGTTCAGCCAGCAGGGGTTTAAAACGCCCCCTCTGGAAGTCCAATCATGTGATTGCCTTGGCAACACGTATGAAAAATTGGAATCGATACAGAGAAGATTAGCATGGCCCCTGCGCAAGGATGACACGCAAATCCGTGAAGCGTTTCCATCTTTTGTGCATTTCAAACTGTTGTTTCCCACTCAAGAAATAGGGCCTGTAAAGTTGTTTTAAGTTATTGAAAATTTCAAGTGGAATGTGCATATTTAAATGCTTGTAGTCAAATGGCTAAACAATATTGTCAGAGTTGACAACAAGCCAAAGAAAGACATTGAAGTTTGAAAGGTATAGGTATATGAAAGGAGCATGACAATTATGCATTTACCTGAAAAAAGCAGGGTTATAGAGAAGCCAAAGTGCCAAGGACACTTGTCAACAGGAGCAACTCAAAGTGTCGATGTGCAGGTTTTGCTGTTGTTCTGCAATGATCATTCCCTAATCTAACGCAATAGTACAAGCACACAAAAAAGGAAACCTTTGTGGTTTGTCATAGCCTTTGCTCAAGAACATTTGCTGCAGTCAAACCACTATCCCACTCTTTTGTCATGAAAAAAAAAAATAAAAATTTGTATCCCTCTAGTGGACATGTAGTGAATTGCAGCTTCCCAAAGGACAGGGCATGCAAAGCTGGCCTCAGCCTAAACTGGAGCCGGATGCTCCACCCACAAGGCCCTAATGAAGACTTTCCTTTGCAATATATTTTTGTGAAATTGAATGAGTTGGCCAAAGCTTGAATGCCAGAGCTTCAGGAGCATTCTCTACAAGGCATTGGGTTAAAAATGTGTTGAATGCTCTGAGGGCAACGTTGAAGTGAGCACCATTTGTCAGGATGTTGTTCAGCGAGCAGGGGTTTAAAATGCCCCCTCTGGGAGTCAGCTAATGTGATTGCCTTGGCAACACATATGAAAAATTGGAACGATACAGAGAAGATTAGCATGGCCCCTGCGCAAGGATGACACGCAAATCCGTGAAGCGTTTCCATCTTTTGTGCATTTCAAACTGCTGTTTCACAGACAAAAATATTGTCCGTAAACCATGTGTACAATTGTGTAAAGTAATTGAACATTTCCAGTGAAATGTGCCTTTTTAAATGCTTGTAGTTAAATGCATTTAAAAACATTGAAGTTTTAAAGGTATAGGTATGTGAAAGGAGCATGACAATTATGCATTTACTTGAAAAAAGCAAGGTTATGAAGAAGCCAAAGTGCCAAGGGCACTTGTCAACAGGAGCAACTCAAATGATTGAAATTTGGTTGCATTTGGGTGGATTTCCAACAACAGGAACACCCGCTGAAAAATAAAGAAAGACAAGGGGAAAAATCCATTATGAGGAAAAATGCAAGAAGTCCTGAGATTGCTCACAAATTCCATCTGGCATTGCTGAAGTTAAACATTTTCTTGAACTTCTCCGTTTTAATGGAGGAACCTGAAGCTATCTGTTTTGAAGAACAGAACTTTCATATAATCTTTCCCTCCAGCCAGCTTAATCTTCAATGACATGAGTTCTATTCTGGAAAGTCATTTGTAATGCAACAAAAAAGTTCAACCATGATTGTCTTGGAAATGTTATTATTTGGTTCCATTTGGGTGGATTTCCAACAACTAGATCACTGGTTGAACAATAAATAAAAACAAGGGAAAAGATCTATCATTAGGAACAACGCAAGAAGTCCTGAGATTGCTCACAAATTCCATCTGGCATTGTTGAAGTTCATAATGTTTTTGAACTTGAGGAAACACAAGTTTCCTTTTTTATGGAGGAACCTCAAGGCATCTGTTAAGTGGAACAGAACCTTCATATCATCTTTCCCTCCAGCCAGCATGACCTTCAATGACATGAGTTCTATTCTGGAAGCAGCTTTGGAGTTCTTCATAACTTGTATTGAGTTCTTTGACCAAACATTGATTGATGTTGGGTGACTTGCTATCTCCTGCTCGCTTTTCTTTCATAACAACACACAGGATTCTGTACAAGACAAGTGGCTGGCAGTTCACAAACTGTGGTGTGTCATAGCCTTTGCTCAAGAACATCTACTGCAGTCAACCCACTACCCCACTCTTTTGTAATGAATAAAATTAAAATTTGTATCCCTCTAGTGGACATGCAGTGAATTGCAGCTTCCCAAAGAAAAGGGCATGCAAAGTTGGCCTCAGCCTAAACTGGAGCTGGATGCTCCACCCACAAGGCCCTCTTGAAGACTTTCCTTTGCAATACATTTTTGTGAATTGAACGAGTTGGCCAAAGCTTGAATGCCAGAGCTTCAGGAGCATTCTCTACAAGGCATTGGGTTAAAAATGAGTTGAATGCTCTTGAGGGAAGCGTTGAAGTGAGCACCATTTGTCAGGGAGTTGTTCAGCCAGCAGGGGTTTAAAACGCCCCCTCTGGAAGTCCAATCATGTGATTGCCTTGGCAACACGTATGAAAAATTGGAATCGATACAGAGAAGATTAGCATGGCCCCTGCGCAAGGATGACACGCAAATCCGTGAAGCGTTTCCATCTTTTGTGCATTTCAAACTGTTGTTTCCCACTCAAGAAATAGGGTCTGTAAACCAAATGTAAAGTTGTTTTAAGTTATTGAAAATTTCAAGTGGAATGTGCATATTTAAATGCTTGTAGTCAAACGGCTAAACAATATTGTCAGAGTTGACAACAAGCCAAAGAAAGACATTGAAGTTTGAAAGGTATAGGTATATGAAAGGAGCATGACAATTATGCATTTACCTGAAAAAAGCAGGGTTATAGAGAAGCCAAAGTGCCAAGGACACTTGTCAACAGGAGCAACTCAAAGTGTCGATGTGCAGGTTTTGATGTTGTTCTGCAATGATCATTCCCTAATCTAACGCAATAGTACAAGCACACAAAAAAGGAAACCTTTGTGGTTTGTCATAGCCTTTGCTCAAGAACATTTGCTGCAGTCAAACCACTATCCCACTCTTTTGTCATGAAAAAAAAAAATAAAAATTTGTATCCCTCTAGTGGACATGTAGTGAATTGCAGCTTCCCAAAGGACAGGGCATGCAAAGCTGGCCTCAGCCTAAACTGGAGCCGGATGCTCCACCCACAAGGCCCTAATGAAGACTTTCCTTTGCAATATATTTTTGTGAAATTGAATGAGTTGGCCAAAGCTTGAATGCCAGAGCTTCAGGAGCATTCTCTACAAGGCATTGGGTTAAAAATGTGTTGAATGCTCTGAGGGCAACGTTGAAGTGAGCACCATTTGTCAGGATGTTGTTCAGCGAGCAGGGGTTTAAAATGCCCCCTCTGGGAGTCAGCTAATGTGATTGCCTTGGCAACACATATGAAAAATTGGAACGATACAGAGAAGATTAGCATGGCCCCTGCGCAAGGATGACACGCAAATCCGTGAAGCGTTTCCATCTTTTGTGCATTTCAAACTGCTGTTTCACAGACAAAAATATTGTCCGTAAACCATGTGTACAATTGTGTAAAGTAATTGAACATTTCCAGTGAAATGTGCCTTTTTAAATGCTTGTAGTTAAATGCATTTAAAAACATCGAAGTTTTAAAGGTATAGGTATGTGAAAGGAGCATGACAATTATGCATTTACTTGAAAAAAGCAAGGTTATGAAGAAGCCAAAGTGCCAAGGGCACTTGTCAACAGGAGCAACTCAAATGATTGAAATTTGGTTGCATTTGGGTGGATTTCCAACAAAAGGAACACCCGCTGAAAAATAAAGAAAGACAAGGGAAAAAATCCATTATGAGGAAAAATGCAAGAAGTCCTGAGATTGCTCACAAATTCCATCTGGCATTGCTGAAGTTAAACATTTTCTTGAACTTCTCCGTTTTAATGGAGGAACCTGAAGCTATCTGTTTTGAAGAACAGAACTTTCATATAATCTTTCCCTCCAGCCAGCTTAATCTTCAATGACATGAGTTCTATTCTGGAAAGTCATTTGTAATGCAACAAAAAAGTTCAACCATGATTGTCTTGGAAATGTTATTATTTGGTTCCATTTGGGTGGATTTCCAACAACTAGATCACTGGTTGAACAATAAATAAAAACAAGGGAAAAGATCTATCATTAGGAACAACGCAAGAAGTCCTGAGATTGCTCACAAATTCCATCTGGCATTGTTGAAGTTCATAATGTTTTTGAACTTGAGGAAACACAAGTTTCCTTTTTTATGGAGGAACCTCAAGGCATCTGTTAAGTGGAACAGAACCTTCATATCATCTTTCCCTCCAGCCAGCATGACCTTCAATGACATGAGTTCTATTCTGGAAGCAGCTTTGGAGTTCTTCATAACTTGTATTGAGTTCTTTGACCAAACATTGATTGATGTTGGGTGACTTGCTATCTCCTGCTCGCTTTTCTTTCATAACAACACACAGGATTCTGTACAAGACAAGTGGCTGGCAGTTCACAAACTGTGGTGTGTCATAGCCTTTGCTCAAGAACATCTACTGCAGTCAACCCACTACCCCACTCTTTTGTAATGAATAAAATTAAAATTTGTATCCCTCTAGTGGACATGCAGTGAATTGCAGCTTCCCAAAGAAAAGGGCATGCAAAGTTGGCCTCAGCCTAAACTGGAGCTGGATGCTCCACCCACAAGGCCCTCTTGAAGACTTTCCTTTGCAATACATTTTTGTGAATTGAACGAGTTGGCCAAAGCTTGAATGCCAGAGCTTCAGGAGCATTCTCTACAAGGCATTGGGTTAAAAATGTGTTGAATGCTCTTGAGGGAAGCGTTGAAGTGAGCACCATTTGTCAGGGAGTTGTTCAGCCAGCAGGGGTTTAAAACGCCCCCTCTGGAAGTCCAATCATGTGATTGCCTTGGCAACGCGTATGAAAAATTGGAATCGATACAGAGAAGATTAGCATGGCCCCTGCGCAAGGATGACACGCAAATCCGTGAAGCGTTTCCATCTTTTGTGCATTTCAAACTGTTGTTTCCCACTCAAGAAATAGGGCCTGTAAACCAAAGGTAAAGTTGTTTTAAGTTATTGAAAATTTCAAGTGGAATGTGCATATTTAAATGCTTGTAGTCAAATGGCTAAACAATATTGTCAGAGTTGACAACAAGCCAAAGAAAGACATTGAAGTTTGAAAGGTATAGGTATATGAAAGGAGCATGACAATTATGCATTTACCTGAAAAAAGCAGGGTTATAGAGAAGCCAAAGTGCCAAGGACACTTGTCAACAGGAGCAACTCAAAGTGTCGATGTGCAGGTTTTGATGTTGTTCTGCAATGATCATTCCCTAATCTAACGCAATAGTACAAGCACACAAAAAGGAAACCTTTGTGGTTTGTCATAGCCTTTGCTCAAGAACATTTGCTGCAGTCAAACCACTATCCCACTCTTTTGTCATGAAAAAATAAAATAAAAATTTGTATCCCTCTAGTGGACATGTAGTGAATTGCAGCTTCCCAAAGGACAGGGCATGCAAAGCTGGCCTCAGCCTAAACTGGAGCCGGATGCTCCACCCACAAGGCCCTAATGAAGACTTTCCTTTGCAATATATTTTTGTGAAATTGAATGAGTTGGCCAAAGCTTGAATGCCAGAGCTTCAGGAGCATTCTCTACAAGGCATTGGGTTAAAAATGTGTTGAATGCTCTGAGGGCAACGTTGAAGTGAGCACCATTTGTCAGGATGTTGTTCAGCGAGCAGGGGTTTAAAATGCCCCCTCTGGGAGTCAGCTAATGTGATTGCCTTGGCAACACATATGAAAAATTGGAACGATACAGAGAAGATTAGCATGGCCCCTGCGCAAGGATGACACGCAAATCCGTGAAGCGTTTCCATCTTTTGTGCATTTCAAACTGCTGTTTCACAGACAAAAATATTGTCCGTAAACCATGTGTACAATTGTGTAAAGTAATTGAACATTTCCAGTGAAATGTGCCTTTTTAAATGCTTGTAGTTAAATGCATTTAAAAACATTGAAGTTTTAAAGGTATAGGTATGTGAAAGGAGCATGACAATTATGCATTTACTTGAAAAAAGCAAGGTTATGAAGAAGCCAAAGTGCCAAGGGCACTTGTCAACAGGAGCAACTCAAATGATTGAAATTTGGTTGCATTTGGGTGGATTTCCAACAACAGGAACACCCGCTGAAAAATAAAGAAAGACAAGGGAAAAAATCCATTATGAGGAAAAATGCAAGAAGTCCTGAGATTGCTCACAAATTCCATCTGGCATTGCTGAAGTTAAACATTTTCTTGAACTTCTCCGTTTTAATGGAGGAACCTGAAGCTATCTGTTTTGAAGAACAGAACTTCCATATAATCTTTCCCTCCAGCCAGCTTAATCTTCAATGACATGAGTTCTATTCTGGAAAGTCATTTGTAATGCAACAAAAAAGTTCAACCATGATTGTCTTGGAAATGTTATTATTTGGTTCCATTTGGGTGGATTTCCAACAACTAGATCACTGGTTGAACAATAAATACAAACAAGGGAAAAGATCTATCATTAGGAACAACGCAAGAAGTCCTGAGATTGCTCACAAATTCCATCTGGCATTGTTGAAGTTCATAATGTTTTTGAACTTGAGGAAACACAAGTTTCCTTTTTTATGGAGGAACCTCAAGGCATCTGTTAAGTGGAACAGAACCTTCATATCATCTTTCCCTCCAGCCAGCATGACCTTCAATGACATGAGTTCTATTCTGGAAGCAGCTTTGGAGTTCTTCATAACTTGTATTGAGTTCTTTGACCAAACATTGATTGATGTTGGGTGACTTGCTATCTCCTGCTCGCTTTTCTTTCATAACAACACACAGGATTCTGTACAAGACAAGTGGCTGGCAGTTCACAAACTGTGGTGTGTCATAGCCTTTGCTCAAGAACATCTACTGCAGTCAACCCACTACCCCACTCTTTTGTAATGAATAAAATTAAAATTTGTATCCCTCTAGTGGACATGCAGTGAATTGCAGCTTCCCAAAGAAAAGGGCATGCAAAGTTGGCCTCAGCCTAAACTGGAGCTGGATGCTCCACCCACAAGGCCCTCTTGAAGACTTTCCTTTGCAATACATTTTTGTGAATTGAACGAGTTGGCCAAAGCTTGAATGCCAGAGCTTCAGGAGCATTCTCTACAAGGCATTGGGTTAAAAATGTGTTGAATGCTCTTGAGGGAAGCGTTGAAGTGAGCACCATTTGTCAGGGAGTTGTTCAGCCAGCAGGGGTTTAAAACGCCCCCTCTGGAAGTCCAATCATGTGATTGCCTTGGCAACACGTATGAAAAATTGGAATCGATACAGAGAAGATTAGCATGGCCCCTGCGCAAGGATGACACGCAAATCCGTGAAGCGTTTCCATCTTTTGTGCATTTCAAACTGTTGTTTCCCACTCAAGAAATAGGGCCTGTAAACCAAATGTAAAGTTGTTTTAAGTTATTGAAAATTTCAAGTGGAATGTGCATATTTAAATGCTTGTAGTCAAATGGCTAAACAATATTGTCAGAGTTGACAACAAGCCAAAGAAAGACATTGAAGTTTGAAAGGTATAGGTATATGAAAGGAGCATGACAATTATGCATTTACCTGAAAAAAGCAGGGTTATAGAGAAGCCAAAGTGCCAAGGACACTTGTCAACAGGAGCAACTCAAAGTGTCGATGTGCAGGTTTTGATGTTGTTCTGCAATGATCATTCCCTAATCTAACGCAATAGTACAAGCACACAAAAAAGGAAACCTTTGTGGTTTGTCATACCCTTTGCTCAAGAACATTTGCTGCAGTCAAACCACTATCCCACTCTTTTGTCATGAAAAAAAAAAATAAAAATTTGTATCCCTCTAGTGGACATGTAGTGAATTGCAGCTTCCCAAAGGACAGGGCATGCAAAGCTGGCCTCAGCCTAAACTGGAGCCGGATGCTCCACCCACAAGGCCCTAATGAAGACTTTCCTTTGCAATATATTTTTGTGAAATTGAATGAGTTGGCCAAAGCTTGAATGCCAGAGCTTCAGGAGCATTCTCTACAAGGCATTGGGTTAAAAATGTGTTGAATGCTCTGAGGGCAACGCTGAAGTGAGCACCATTTGTCAGGATGTTGTTCAGCGAGCAGGGGTTTAAAATGCCCCCTCTGGGAGTCAGCTAATGTGATTGCCTTGGCAACACATATGAAAAATTGGAACGATACAGAGAAGATTAGCATGGCCCCTGCGCAAGGATGACACGCAAATCCGTGAAGCGTTTCCATCTTTTGTGCATTTCAAACTGCTGTTTCACAGACAAAAATATTGTCCGTAAACCATGTGTACAATTGTGTAAAGTAATTGAACATTTCCAGTGAAATGTGCCTTTTTAAATGCTTGTAGTTAAATGCATTTAAAAACATTGAAGTTTTAAAGGTATAGGTATGTGAAAGGAGCATGACAATTATGCATTTACTTGAAAAAAGCAAGGTTATGAAGAAGCCAAAGTGCCAAGGGCACTTGTCAACAGGAGCAACTCAAATGATTGAAATTTGGTTGCATTTGGGTGGATTTCGAACAACAGGAACACCCGCTGAAAAATAAAGAAAGACAAGGGAAAAAATCCATTATGAGGAAAAATGCAAGAAGTCCTGAGATTGCTCACAAATTCCATCTGGCATTGCTGAAGTTAAACATTTTCTTGAACTTCTCCGTCTTAATGGAGGAACCTGAAGCTATCTGTTTTGAAGAACAGAACTTTCATATAATCTTTCCCTCCAGCCAGCTTAATCTTCAATGACATGAGTTCTATTCTGGAAAGTCATTTGTAATGCAACAAAAAAGTTCAACCATGATTGTCTTGGAAATGTTATTATTTTTTTCCATTTGGGTGGATTTCCAACAACTAGATCACTGGTTGAACAATAAATAAAAACAAGGGAAAAGATCTATCATTAGGAACAACGCAAGAAGTCCTGAGATTGCTCACAAATTCCATCTGGCATTGTTGAAGTTCATAATGTTTTTGAACTTGAGGAAACACAAGTTTCCTTTTTTATGGAGGAACCTCAAGGCATCTGTTAAGTGGAACAGAACCTTCATATCATCTTTCCCTCCAGCCAGCATGACCTTCAATGACATGAGTTCTATTCTGGAAGCAGCTTTGGAGTTCTTCATAACTTGTATTGAGTTCTTTGACCAAACATTGATTGATGTTGGGTGACTTGCTATCTCCTGCTCGCTTTTCTTTCATAACAACACACAGGATTCTGTACAAGACAAGTGGCTGGCAGTTCACAAACTGTGGTGTGTCATAGCCTTTGCTCAAGAACATCTACTGCAGTCAACCCACTACGCCACACTTTTGTAATGAATAAAATTAAAATTTGTATCCCTCTAGTGGACATGCAGTGAATTGCAGCTTCCCAAAGAAAAGGGCATGCAAAGTTGGCCTCAGCCTAAACTGGAGCTGGATGCTCCACCCACAAGGCCCTCTTGAAGACTTTCCTTTGCAATACATTTTTGTGAATTGAACGAGTTGGCCAAAGCTTGAATGCCAGAGCTTCAGGAGCATTCTCTACAAGGCATTGGGTTAAAAATGTGTTGAATGCTCTTGAGGGAAGCGTTGAAGTGAGCACCATTTGTCAGGGAGTTGTTCAGCCAGCAGGGGTTTAAAACGCCCCCTCTGGAAGTCCAATCATGTGATTGCCTTGGCAACACGTATGAAAAATTGGAATCGATACAGAGAAGATTAGCATGGCCCCTGCGCAAGGATGACACGCAAATCCGTGAAGCGTTTCCATCTTTTGTGCATTTCAAACTGTTGTTTCCCATTCAAGAAATAGGGTCTGTAAACCAAAGGTAAAGTTGTCTTAAGTTATTGAAAATTTCAAGTGGAATGTGCATATTTAAATGCTTGTAGTCAAATGGCTAAACAATATTGTCAGAGTTGACAACAAGCCAAAGAAAGACATTGAAGTTTGAAAGGTATAGGTATATGAAAGGAGCATGACAATTATGCATTTACCTGAAAAAAGCAGGGTTATAGAGAAGCCAAAGTGCCAAGGACACTTGTCAACAGGAGCAACTCAAAGTGTCGATGTGCAGGTTTTGATGTTGTTCTGCAATGATCATTCCCTAATCTAACGCAATAGTACAAGCACACAAAAAAGGAAACCTTTGTGGTTTGTCATAGCCTTTGCTCAAGAACATTTGCTGC
The DNA here is from genome assembly GCF_900634775.1 of Gouania willdenowi. NCBI lineage: Eukaryota > Metazoa > Chordata > Actinopteri > Blenniiformes > Gobiesocidae > Gouania > Gouania willdenowi. Next base: position 31,298,781 of record NC_041047.1, on the reverse strand, counting down.
AGTCAAACCACTATCCCACTCTTTTGTCATGAAAAAAAAAATAAAAATTTGTATCCCTCTAGTGGACATGTAGTGAATTGCAGCTTCCCAAAGGACAGGGCATGCAAAGCTAGCCTCAGCCTAAACTGGAGCCGGATGCTCCACCCACAAGGCCCTAATGAAGACTTTCCTTTGCAATATATTTTTGTGAAATTGAATGAGTTGGCCAAAGCTTGAATGCCAGAGCTTCAGGAGCATTCTCTACAAGGCATTGGGTTAAAAATGTGTTGAATGCTCTGAGGGCAACGTTGAAGTGAGCACCATTTGTCAGGATGTTGTTCAGCGAGCAGGGGTTTAAAATGCCCCCTCTGGGAGTCAGCTAATGTGATTGCCTTGGCAACACATATGAAAAATTGGAACGATACAGAGAAGATTAGTATGGCCCCTCGCAAAAAAACCAGGCCAATCTTCGGGGGCCCCCTTGTGGCGACCGCCCCGCCTCGCAGGCCTCCCGAGCGCCGCCGCTGCGCGGACGCCCGTCAATCTCCGCGAGCAGGCGGAGTCGGCATACTAAGTAGCCACGCGCACCACATTGCATGAAAACATTGTGACATCACACCTTTTTATTTGTTTCATTTAACAATGAAACCATCTACAGTCAATTTATATATTTAACCACACTTTTATATTTTGCATATAGAAACTCTTGAAATCACACCAGATGATGATGATAATAATTATTGTTATTTGAGTCTTAATGTAATGATTATAGAAACTCTTGAAATCACACCAGATGATGATCATAATTATTATTATTTGAGTCTTAATGTAATGATTTTCTTACACGTCCATCCACTGGTAACAATAAACCTGTATTCACAGAAGTTGTCTTTGTGTTTGTTTTTTAACAATAAACTCACAAAGCAGATCAATTCTTTCAAAACTGTCAATGTGAAGCAAGAAAGAGGAAATCAAGGTTTTAAACAACACTGTTTTTTTTTTTTATTATAAAACTCCCGCATAAATAGATAAACACTGCAAACAAAATTATAAACACACCGCATAAATAAATTAAAAAAAGTAACTTAAACACTATAAAACTCCCGCATAAATAGATAAATAAAAAACACAGCAAACACACACACACAGCAAACACTCTACTCCTGCACAGAAGGGGCTTTGTGGCCAAACAAGTCGTCGAGCACTTTCCGTGCCTGTGCCCTTCGCCTCCTCTGTATGATGGCATTCCTGGTGACGCCATCAGCCCTTGCCTCTTCGCCCACGCTGTCCACCATCTCTCTGTGCTCCGCCTGTCTCTCCATCCTCTGCCGGTCCCGCTTTGCCTTGGCCTGGACCCGCCGGGCAGAGAGCGCCATCGCCTTCATGTCCTGGCTGGTGACGCCACCTCGCATCTGGGTCAGCCACTCCTCCACCGTTCTGCCCTGCGGGTCAGTGCGCTGGCAAAAGCTTGCCCTGGCCGACCTCAGGATCGTGTGGCCCGTTTCCCTGGTCTTCTGCTGCCCACACTTAGGACAGTGCCTCCTGGAAGCAGGCCCCGTACCTTTTTTCATATTGTTGTAGGTGGTTTCCAACCTCCACCTCGTCGTCCTCGAGACCTGCCTCTCGTAAAGCCAGAGGCCCAGGGTCTCCCCTGTCCCCTCGCAGTATATTTCATTCTTATGAATGAAATGTCCGTACGAGAGGACAGAGGTCTTGCAGTAGGGGCAGTCCTTTAAAACGCTGTGGCGTTTGATGGTTGCCATCATCGTCAGCAAAGGTTTCCAGGTCCTCTCCCGTCTGTGTGGCTCTGTTGTGGAGTACTGTGAAAGAAAAAAAGAAAGGACAACAGTGAGTGCAGTGCAGCGATGTTAATGTAAATTTATTTTAACTTTTGCAAACTAAATTCTTCTAATTTACCTTTCTCTTCAGTCTGGCTGGCCGTGTTTCGAAGAACTGTGGAAATTAGCAACAGCAATAGTCAGTGCAGAAATTATAGAATGATAAATAAAGTTGTTTATTTTAAAAATGATATTATATTATATAGTTACCTTTTCTTTTAGTGCCTGCTGGTTCGCTCGCAAGAGTGCGTTTGTCCATCTTTAAAATGAATCTAATTCCAATGCAGAAATAAGTAACAGCAGTCAGTCGCTGTATTCCATGGATAAAGCAGCAAAAGTTAACATTATGGTGTTGGTGTCGTACCTTGTTCGGGAATCAGGGTTCGTCGGTGGTCCTCTGGTCCTTCTCTGCTGCTGCTCCAACGATGAATGAGTCTCCTCATTGTGCTTCACCTGGCTTTAAGGGCCGCCCTGGCTTTCACACCTCTGTATTCACACCTTCATCCTTGCTGTTTCTTCCTGGACTCCTGTGGTGATTCTCGTCTCTGTTGGTCCTCTGGTCCTTGTCTGCTGCTGCTCCAAAGATGAATGAGTCTCCTCATTGTGCTTCACCTGGCTTCAAGGGCCGCCCTGGCTTTTACACCTCCACGTTCACGCCCTTCATCCTTCCTTGGCTCCTGGACCCCCCCTTGCTGTGATTTTTCTCTCTGTTGGAAAACAAAAGGCCAGGCAACGTAAGATGTTTTTGACATCAAGAAGAATGTAATAAAATAAGTTGGTTTGAAGTTCATTGTAATTACAAGAACAATGTCAGTAAAACTTCAAGCAGGCCTAATCCTCACACAAAGGACCACATACTCTCACACACACACACACACACACACACACACACACACACACACACACACACACACACACACACACACACACACACACACACACACACTTCTCAAAGGTAACAGAAGTTGAGAATTATTATTATGATTATTATCTTTATGTCTCTCGAGATCCATGGCCGATCCATCGCAGGTCACTGCAGCTCGTCCTCTCGCAGCTGGTTTTTCCTTTAAAATCAATCCAATTCTAATGTAGAAATAAAAAAGTCAGTGTATTCCATGCTAAAAATGTATAAAGCAGGAAAGTTATCATTACGGTGATGTGGTTGTACCTTATTGAGCAATCGGGTCACTGCAGCTCGTCCTCTCGCATCTGCGGCATAGTTTTTCTTTAAAATCAATCCAATTCTAATGTAGAAATAAAAAAAGAGAAACAGCAGTCAGTCAGTCAGTCAGTCAGTGTATTCCATGATAAAAATGGATAAAGCAGGAAAGTTAACATTACGGTGACGTGGTTGTACCTTATTGAGCAATCAAAGTTGGTCCTCCTCCTGCTTCCTCTTGCTCAGCCATTCTTCAGCTGTTTGACTCCCAGCAGTGGCCTGACAGAAGTCCATCAATATTTTTTTCTCCTTTTACTGTGGAAGCGACTGCGGCCATATGCTTTTGTCTTGAGCTGCTTACAATTGATCATTTTAAATGTAGAGCATGCGATCGTGGCTCAGTGGTAGAGTGGGTCGTCCAATAACTGAAGGTTTGGGGGTTCGAATTCTGCTCTATCTGAGCCGTTGTTGTTGTGTCCTCAGGCAAGGCACTTCACCCACATTGCCTCGTCTGAATGGGTATGAATTGTGCATGAATGTTGGTGGTGGTCACAGGGGCCGTAGATGCAAAAATGCAGCAGTGCTTCTGTCAGTATGTCCCAGGGCAGCTGTGGCGACATTGTAGATTACCACCACCGACCGGTATGACTGGCATGGATGACAAATGGACACGCTTTGAAAAAGAGAAACAGCAGTCAGTCAGTCAGTGTATTCCATGAAAAAAATAGACAAAGTTAACATTATGGTGCCGTGTTTGTACCTTATTGAGGAATCAAAGCTGGTCCTCCTCCCGCTTCCTCTCACTCAGCCATTCCTCCACAGTTTGACCCCCAGCAGTTGCCTCACAAAAGTGAATCATGGTTTTCCTTTTCTTGCTGTGGAAGCGGCTGTGTCCAAATGCCTTGGTCTTTGGCTGCTTGCATAATTGGCATTTGCAAGAAAAGTTGGCCCTCCCAACATACGCCAGTCCTTCCCTCTCAGCCTCCTCTTTTTTTAAGTCCAACTGTTTCCGCTTCCACGCAGTGGTTTTTGGCAGCCTCTGTGTCTGAGGCTCAACCACTGGTGGTGGCAGTGGCAGAGGCAGCACTACAGCTGGTGCTGATGCTGATGGTGCTGATGCTGATGATGCTGATGGTGCTGATGCTGATGGTGCTGCTGCTGGGGTTGTTGTTGCCATGGCAACAAGGGAAGCACTGGTGGCCATGTGTGGTGCAGGGACATGGATGCTTGCTGCGTGGTGTAAAGGCGCAGCCATCCTCCGTGCTGCAGGCTGAGGGTCGCCTGTCAGCGGTGGGATGTTGTCCATTTGGCCAACACAGAGAACCACGTTCTCCTGACGCGCCTTCCGCTTGTTAAACCTGGTAGAGCACATGATTGTTAGGAATCCACATAGCAGATAATAGCAAAAGGCTGCATCGTGTGTGTGTGTGTGCGTGTGTGTGTGTGTGTGTGTGTGTGTGTGTGTGTGTGTGTTTCTCACCACTGCGTCAGTGTTTTTTGGTTGATCTCAAACAGCTGGAGTTTTGTGGAGAGCATCGGGTGACTTAGCACGTTCTCCCTGATGAACCCGTAGTTACGCACGATGTCACTCCAGCGGCTGATTCGAACACCAGATATAGTCCGGTTCTGGGGAAAGATCTTGCACAGGAGAATGCAGATCGTTTCCACCAGGCGGCTGACTCCTGGACTCTGCGCTGGTTCGCTCCCCTGACTGCTGAGACATCTGCCAAAGATACACAAATAAGTAAGTGTGGTGCGTTTGCAGGGCAGAAACACGTGTCTTGTGTGTTTAGTGTCACTCACCTCCTCAAGCTCTCCACCCCAGCCCGTGAATCTGTCGGCGCATGGGAGGACTTTGGTTTTTTAAACCGGCCATGCGTCAACTGGTCCCTGAACCTGGGTGGGAAAACGAGTGGCGCTTTGTCCCGCTCAGGCAGCCTCTGCCACAACTGCACTATCTCCTCCGCCTGCCTCTGAGAAACACAGTTGAGCAAGCGCAGCTGGACCAGACGTTCAGCCAGTCCGACAACATGCTGGTAGCCGGGAGTGCCATCATCGCCCACAAAAACCTGTAGAAGAGAAGACCGTCCTCAGTCCCGTTGATCAGACGGAGGCACCGATAAAGGATTTATTGTTACCCACCTCCTCCGTTTGTGGCTGAGCCGTAGACGCCGGCGGCTGCGGAACTGGATTCTGCAGGAGGCCTTCCAGGTAAAACATCAGATCCTGGAAGCCCTCGTCAACATCCTGCCCTTCCTCCTCTTCCCCCTCCTCAATCACATCCACCTGCTGCTCGTCCTGAGGTCCCTCCGTGTCCTCTGGGATGTCCTCCAGGACCTGGCCAGTCTGGGCGAAAAGGTAGGCCACTCCAATCAGCTCTCCTGTAACAACATGTGAATAAGTGAGTGACACGCCCCCCGCTACACGTCTTTTCTCTCACAACACAAACCTGTGTACGGGCGCGAGGGATCCGAGTATGCGTCCAACATACGCTGCCCAAAGAGCTCCACCGAGAGCTGGTTGGCGTGCTCCATTTCCCGGGGGCTGTAGCAGAGGTGTGGGCCTCGGCTACCTCTCTGGACGGTCGCGCGGCTGCGGTCTGCGTTCCACCTCGTCAGCCCCTCCAGCAGGTAGAGCTGAAAGTGGATGTCGTTCGCACTGGTCCCTTTAAAACCGCACAACAGAAGTCAGATCGGTGAGGGACAATTCAGAGAGCGAGGCTGCAGAGCGCATCGGTCGTCGTGTCAACTCACCAGGGATGAACCGGTTGAGGTGGAGGTGAAACGACTCCAAGGAGGTGGAACCTCTGGCGCAGCGGTACACGGGGAGGCTGACTCCACCCATGGTCACCTGGCCGGTTTGGAGGTAAAGAGGCACGTGAGGAGGGTTCTGGATGCAGCACACGTGGCGGCGCTGCGTGGCCCAAATGGGCTCCACGCGGTCTGCGTCGAGGAGAGGGACGCCCATGGTGTCCGTGGCGTCTTTGAACGCGTCCAGAACGTCGTCCAGGAACCTCTCCGTGAGCTCCGTGCCTCGCGTGGCACGCCGACAGTGTCGAGCCATCTCCTTCAGCGTCACGGTGCCCCAGGAGCCGGGCACGGCGGCCTCCTTGGCTCGCTTCAGGAGAGCAACGTCCTCCGGGTCCCACACAAAAATGGCTGCGGAGATGCGGCGCATAAAGTTCGCGTACAGAGGGTGACTGTCGGTGGTCACCACGCCAGCCAGCCGGCGCATGAAATGCCAGATGTCCAACCTCACTTTGAGGGTGGACCACTCTGAGAACATTCTCCCGGCGGCGGAGCGTCCATCCTGGCTGGAGCAGCAGCAGTCCCTGTCGACGTACAGCGCCACGGGAGGCTCCACCCCCGCCTGCTTGTACCGGCGCATCAGGCCCTGGGCCATGGCCTTCAGGCCGCTGCCCTCGGCCACCGTCAGCACGGAGATGAGGACCTGTCCGTGCTCATTGCCGACGTTTGTCACCCACCCGGCGGTCCCGGCGACGTGTCCGGCCAGCTTCTTGGTGATCTGCACAGATGCACATAATGCATGTAGTCAGAGTTCACTCACGACCCATCGTATTCAAGTGCTGTCATGACAGTTACCTTCTTGGTGGAGTCCATCTTCAGGATCGAGCCGTAAACAGACGTGATGCTGGCCTGCATCTCCTCGATTCGCCCATAGCAATGATTGCCATGGGCTGCCAGGATCCACTGCGGGCCGGGGACGGGATCCATCTGGGGGTACATGGCAGGTGGAGGCCTCTCAACATTAGGCATGGTGAACTGCCTGTACGCATGCATGTAGTGCACGCAGCGAGTCATCCAGGCCCTCGTGTGCTCCTCACGGAGGAAGGTGTACAGCCTCGTGGCGCTGTTGCCCAGCGTGCGACCGCTCATCTGGGAGAGCACGCGCCGATCACAGGCCAGCCTGATGGAAAAGGAGCAGGAGGAGATTTATTCAATCTACTCCGCATATCACAACATTGAAACAGCGATGTGTAATCCAGATCTACCTGTATGTGAGCACAGCGGGAAACTGCGATCGGTACTCCTGCGACAGCTGGCCAAGGATGCTGAGGCACCAGGAGGCCAGCTTCTTCCCACAGCTCCGGCACTCCAGGTACTCTGTGCCCATGTAGTACCAGCCGTCGCGGTCCAGCACTCGCCGCACTGTCTTATAGATGCCACACGAGGTCATCTTGTGTTTGCAGACTGGGCACACGATGGGGCAGCGCCACACCCGGTACGGCATCCACAGGAAGAAGGGACGCTGGAAGAAGGCTTCGGGAGAGGTTGGAGTCTGAAAGTAGATGTGCCGTGGTCCCGGTGGGTGGTACCAGAGCTGCAGCTCTGATTTCAGGGCTGCCTTTCCGGCTGAGTCCCTGGTGAAGAGAGCCCTGCTGAGCCAGGCATGCTGTCCTGGGGGCAGCGTCTCCCTCCAGGCATCAGGGAGACAAACCTGGGGTGGAAATCAATAAATCATTAATGTGAATATAAATTATTGCCACCTACAGAGTGTTGCATGTCCGTGCTTAAAAAACACCGTCACCATGAACAAAATAAATACAAATCACAAAGACTCACGTCCGCGGAAGACACTACAGCAGTGCGTCTCAACACTGCAGGTGGAGGTGGAGCCTGTGGTGCTGTGGGGCCGGGAGTAGGCGTGGTGGGCGGCGGAGTAGGTGTAGGAGTAGTCAAAGCTGCAAAATACAGTGGGTCGCTAAATTATTAACCAAAGAGGGGAGGTTTATTTTACTGAAATTATCTATTTGTACTTACGACGGAGGTCGGACTTTTCCACTTCCTCCACAGCGGACACCATCGCTGCATCATCATCATCATCATCATCATCAGAAGACGACGCTATAAAAGCGCGCACAGAATGCAGGGTTAGGACCACGTAAAATGACTTTTTGAGAAGTTGCTGGGAAAAGACACTTATGTTTAAGGGACAGGAATGAAGATACCTATGACAGCGATCCTCTTTGTTCTCCTCACAGGAGGAGGAGGAGGTGAGGGTGATGATGGAGGAGCATTCACAGGCACCACAGATGAAGGGCTGGCAGAGACAGATGCGGAGGCGAAGGAGGCAGAGGTGGAGGTGGAGGCGGAGGTGGAGGAGGCAGAGGCGGAGGCGGAGGTGGAGGAGGCAGAGGCGGAGGAGGCGGAGGTGGAGGCAGACGTCGAGGCCTTCATCGTCTGCTCATCCCTCCACAGCACGTACTTTCTCAGCTGGTCCATCATTGGACCAGCTGAGCGAGCAGGGGTCCTCCGGAGCCAGTTCCTGTAGCTAATCAAATACAGTGTTTGTCAGGTGACAGCAGGAAACATGAGCTGCCTTGTATTTCTCAACACACTGACACTCACCTCTGCACCTCAGCAACAGAAGATTCGAAAAAATCTTTGTAGGTGAGTTTGGCGTGTTTACCAAAGCCAACCACCTTGTGATCCAGTGCTGAGGAGGATGCTGGAATCAGGGAGCCATCGGACAGCATCCTCTGCTCAACAGCCCGCATGACATCTGGGAACAGCTTGGCGTAGCAACATAGGCTGTCCTTGTTCAGCATCGTGTGGCTCATGTTATCACTGCCAGCCTGACGCTCCTTCAGATGAGCAGCCACAATCATGACAGCGTAACCCATGTCATTGCAAAGGAGCCAGTAGAAGGTCTGGCCACGATATTTGCCAAACTGCAGGTCATGTTGGCTGAGGAGCAGGTTGGAATCCTCCACATCACCTTGGCCATGTTGGATACACAGCTTTGCATCCTGAATGACTCTGGCGGGCCCTTTCACTCCACCAATCTGCATGCTCCGGGCTTGCACCTGAAGGGCATAGGCCTGCGCATCAGGTGTTGGCTTCAGGATTATTTCTCCAGAGTTGGACCAGGTGAAATTTGGAATGTAGTCCATTTTTCTAATAAGAAGACATTAAGCAGAGAAGAGTTGATTAAAATTAACAATGCCCAGGTCACCCCAACACACACACACACACACCCACCCACCCACCCACCCACCCACACACACACACACACACACACACACACACACACACACACACACACACACACACACACACACACACACACACACACACACACCAAAGGAGCATGTATTGTGAACTGAAAGAGTTCTGCAGACTCTTTGAAGCTAAGATTTCCCATCCCACTAAGGAGATGCAGAGGTGTCATCACACGAGATAAGACTTCAAAAGGACCATTTTATCTTGAGTTTTGTCTTGTTCAAAGATGTCCCTGTTACATCTTATTGTTTAGCAACCCTATTGTGAAAATGCATAATTTCAAAGGTCACGCTGTGGAAAAAACCAGCCTATTGTGTGATAGAGAAAGATTCTCTCTTTTTCACAAGGTCAATGACCCCTCACAGCAATACAAGGACTTTTAAAGCTTGACAATTCACACATTAAATAATAATATAATGTGTTTAAAAAACAGGTATTATTACAAGATTGGTGTTATGCATTAAAACCACAAATTTATAAAATCAAAACAGCAAAAATTGTAGCATTAATGAACAAATCAAAATATCTCCTTGATAAGAAAGCAAGCCTTTATATACTATCTACTGTACCCTTATTTTACCCCATTTAACATACTGTGTTGAGGTGTGGGGGAACACGTATAAAAGTTTTTTGTTTTTGCCTTTTCTTTTATCTTGGTTTGTACAACCATAAACGCTAATACATTATACTCTAGTTCTCCAGTTTCCTTTTATATATTTTACTTTTAAGGCAACAAACGATAATATATCTAGTGTTATGCTTCTCATTTTTTTTTGTTTTATGAATATGAATTGTGTAAATACAGCACTATAAAATGACAAAGGAGGGGTAGGATTTCTTATAAGTTCTTTGAACTTCCACCTACACCTTTTGAGTGGCAACTTATTATTTTCCTTCTGAATTCTGTGTTTTATTGATATGCTTCTCAAATTATTTCAATTATTAATTAATTTAACAAAATTAATCACGTTAGTGGTATTTTTCTTCTAAAATGCATTCAGTTATTCATTCATGTTTAATGCTTAATGTTTAATAAACATCCATTTAACTACAGCTATTTAATATGACTAAACATCAACTAAATACTGAATACATGGATAAATGGAGTACAATACAAATACTTTACATTTGTTTTTTTGCTTTTTTTGGCCGTCAGGTCAGCGTTTTTATACAGTAGTAATTACAGTTTCATTCAATATTTGACAAGGTCCTTCGCCGGTGTTAAATAACGTGAAATACAGTTTTAGTTAATATTTTACACGGAACAAAGCAACATATTTTCAGCGGTCTTAAACAGCTTATACACATTAGCGTTTTATACAGTAGTAATTACAGTTTCATTCAATATTTGACAAGGTCCTTCGCCAGTGCTAAATAACGTGAAATACAGTTTTAGTTAGTATTTTAAACGGAACAAAGCAACATATTTTCAGCGGTCTTAGGCAGTTTATACACATTAGCGTTTTTATACAGTAGTAATTACAGTTTCATTCAATATTTGACAAGGTCCTTCGCCAGTGCTAAATAACGTGAAATACAGTTTTAATTGGTATTTTAAACGGAACAAAGCAACATATTTTCAGCGGTCTTAGACAGTTTATACATTAATTCCGTCCATTTCATTACATATTTCACGATATTAAAGCTAACAAAAAGGCGGTAAAATACCCAGATTACAAAAATTGACATAATAAAACATGTATTACTCACCGGGATGGTTTTTCAAAGTTTTAGAAAGTTTGTGAAAGTTCTGGGAAACGATTGAAAAGTTAACTTTTCTCTCGGTAGCTTGCGATCTGATGGAAATCAAATGCAAACTAGGGCGTTGGCAACATGGCCGCCTACTAAACCTATTTGACCCGCCCTCACTCTAAGGAGAACGAGCCAATCAGAGCAGTACGCAGAATCTGAGCCCGCCCTCCTCTAAGGAGAACTAAGGAGAACTAGGGAGAACCAACCAATCAGAGCAGTTAGCGCTTGAGCACTCAGCCAATCAGCGACCAGAATCGGGGAGGCTAAGGAGAACCAAGGAGACCCGAAGATTCATGTCGACGAGGCGCAAGGATGACACGCAAATCCGTGAAGCGTTTCCATCTTTTGTGCATTTCAAACTGCTGTTTCACAGACAAAAATATTGTCTGTAAACCATGTGTACAATTGTGTAAATTTATTGAACATTTCCAGTGAAATGTGCCTTTTTAAATGCTTGTAGTTAAATGCATTTAAAAACATTGAAGTTTTAAAGGTATAGGTATGTGAAAGGAGCATGACAATTATGCATTTACTTAAAAAAAGCAAGGTTATGAAGAAGCCAAAGTGCCAAAGGGCACTTGTCAACAGGAGCAACTCAAATGATTGAAATTTGGTTGCATTTGGGTGGATTTCCAACAACAGGAACACCCGCTGAAAAATAAAGAAAGACAAGGGAAAAAATCCATTATGAGGAAAAATGCAAGAAGTCCTGAGATTGCTCACAAATTCCATCTGGCATTGCTGAAGTTAAACATTTTCTTGAACTTCTCCGTTTTAATGGAGGAACCTGAAGCTATCTGTTTAGAAGAACAGAACTTACATATAATCTTTCCCTCCAGCCAGCTTCATCTTCAATGACATGAGTTCTATTCTGGAAAGTCATTTGTAATGCAACAAAAAAGTTCAACCATGATTGTCTTGGAAATGTTATTATTTGGTTCCATTTGGGTAGATTTCCAACAACTAGATCACTGGTTGAACAATAAATAAAAACAAGGGAAAAGATCTATCATTAGGAAAAACGCAAGAAGTCCTGAGATTGCTCACAAATTCCATCTGGCATTGTTGAAGTTCATAATGTTTTTGAACTTGAGGAAACACAAGTTTCCTTTTTTATGGAGGAACCTCAAGGCATCTGTTAAGTGGAACAGAACCTTCATGTCAGTTGACATATAGGATGTGAAACAGATTCCTCTTAATAATAATAAACTATTAAAACATTTGCTGTAAACAGAGTAAAAACTGTAGCACTTGTATATACTGTTTATACGGTTATTCAATGTGTATCTATTGTAATTAAAGAGGCCCTTTGTGACTGTGTGTGATAAATCTGCTGCATATTGTGAAATATTACAGATGACGGAGAGCTACTTTGTCTTTTATTGACCTCTTCTCCAGAAATCCTTCAAAGTAACAGTCAGGAAGCACATTCCTGATCTTTACTCGCTTTGCCATCACACTGAAGATAAATCCCTTCACAGTTTCCTCACAGATGTGTTTTTAGGTTCTCATGACTTCAGTCTTTAGGTCTCTGAATGAGGGACACCTGTCTGTCACTGCAGGCTGCTAATTGGCTAATACTCCCAAGGGAGGGCTTTTATATTCTCAGGTAAAGAGTGATGTAGACCTTACAGGAAACGACCCTATGGAAACTTTGCAATGTTATGATTTTTAAATCTGGCTTATGAACCAGTAAAACAAGCCAATTTAGAATAAAGTATTTCCCAGTTTGCATTCATGCATCGTGTATCAGTGTTTGCTTTTAACTCACTCAGTGCCATTGACGAGATAACTCTTCATTTCAAATCCAAACGCTTAGTGCCATTGATGAGATAACTTGTCATTTGCGTTTTTTTACGGGGATTACTAGAAAACACCCTGGCGGAGGTCCCTCATCAATATCTAAGCTGTGGGGTGTTGTAGTGACCAACTGTGCCCTGAAGATGGCAGCAGTGCACCTTAAGATGAGAAATTAGCCACTGATGCTACCCAGCAAAGGAGTAAAGAAGCAGGAATGAGTGCTATTATGGCACTACAGAGTGATATTGTGACGTATCCAGCAGCTCACAGCTCCACATCCTAACACAGAACATGTGTGGACCTGAGTAGATTATTGATAATGTTGCGATGGTGAGATAAAACCATCAACTAACCGGGCCAAACGGGTCATTGATGCATGTCGGGAGGGGTGGGTACAAAATACCCCCAGCCTGTGAGCCAGATAGCAAAATAATAGGTGATACGTAGGAGGTAGCAGCGCACCTTTGGATGAGAGATCATCCATGCTCAGCAGAGCTCAGAGGGAGAGGAGGGAAGGCAATTTTGAGACAGAAAATGGTGCTACGTACGAGAGTTGACGTTACCAGCAGCGCACAACAGCGCATACTCGACCAGAGCATGTGTGGAAGTTATGGATAGTGTGGCAATGGTGAGATAAAACGATCAAAAGAACGGGGAATACGGTGACACTCTGTATGTCCGGGAGGAAGAGGAAGTTGCGTGTGTGTAGACTGATGGGAGAGAAATTTGGAGGAACACCAAAATACAGTAAGAAGTCCATTGAACTCTGACCCATAGCATAATAATAATAGTTTTGCCATCAAAAGCCTGGTCTCAGTGTTTTTTTTTTGTTCAGATGTTCGAGGTTTCACTAAAGCAAAAAAAAAAAAAAAAAAATAGCTTTAATGTCACTGACAGGGTTTTTTTTTTTTTAAAAAAAGGCTTTTTTCTCAGCTTTTTGCTCTGAAACTGAAGATTTGTGTAAAACTTGCTCTCTTCAACGGCTGATTACAAAATAACGAAACGAGCCAGAAACAATTTTTTTTGATGAAAGCAGAGGCTTCAATCTTTCAGATTCTGGTGTCAGATTTCAGGTAGTCATAGTAGAAAATATTCTGTGGGTCTTTAAAATCAGTCAAAATGCTCAAAAACGGCTAGCACTGAGGGGGGTAGAAAATCTGAAAATGGCTGGCACTGAATCAGTTAATATTGGGTTATAAGTTTAGAAGCATTGATTTTGAGTAATTAATGCAGTTTATTTAGAAAAAAAAAAAAAAAAAAAAGGGTAAAGTGTGTCCCAAAGGTTTTTCCCACTTAAATATAAACATATTTTTATGTTATAGATTGTATAGAAGCAGATTTAACAAAAACAACATCAGTCCCAGTGTGTCTCTGGCGATATGTTGGCGCTATATACTCGCTGTATTAAGTAAGACATTTAATTGTCTTATCAATCAAACTATTAGTATGGAGTTACTTTCAGTATTTCATACAGATTTTTAGAAAACGATCTTAAATGTCTATTTTATTTTCTTAATTTAAAAACGAATTTTTAGTATAATTTTCTGAACTGAAAATCCAGTGACCAAAACATGCACTGACCCTCTGTGTCATCTCATAGATTTTGTTTCTAGAGAGGGACCATGTGTCCATTCTTCGAGTACCTAAAGAAGAAGAAATAAAAGAAGAATAATTTGTAGTCATTTCATAGCACATCCTCAGCAGAGGAGAAACATATTAAAGGGGACAAATCATGCTAAATCCACTTTTTTAGCCCTTAAATGCATTTTGTTGTATAATTAGAGTGTTTAGAAGTACAGAAAAGTTGAAATTAGTCTTTTCAGGTGCTCCATAGATATCTTTATATTCTGTTTTGGTCATATTTTTTAATCTGTTTCGATTTTTTGATTTTCTATTACATTTTTTGAACTATTACATCACAGTATTTGCAGCGGAACTGCCAAATTAGGACATCGACTCCAGGCCCAACACTTCGAGCAATCCGCCATTTTTATTTCTCGCTTTTATTTTGTAGTCCAAGCTCAAGGATGCCGAAGTTACGAGACGACAGGTCAAAATGTTCGGTTGTTGGTTGTAGTAACCCACACGCTTCATTACACCGTCTCCCAGCGTCACAACCTTTTCAAAGTGCCTGGTTGAGTTTTATTTTTCACGGTAATGTACCCACATCTGTGGGTAAGGTCATTTTTGTGTGCGCGAAGCACTTCAAGGATGACGCTAGCGCCAAGCTAACGTCACAAAATGCATTTTAATACAGTCTTTTCGGAGACAAAAACGTCAAAATGAAATGACTAATGAAAACTTTAGACTAAAAATAAATCACGTAGGCCATATCATCAAGGATCTAAAACGAGCACACAGCGCAAACATATGAAGACGGTGCAACTGCTAATGCTAACAAAACAATGACAGGGACGTCTTATCACACTTTTTTGCGCTATTTACAGCTTACCGAAGTGCTCTGTTCGTGGCAAATCCTTCTTTATACTGGCGGAGGTTGCAGAAGCAGCGTTAGCTCGGCGCTTGTGTTAGCTCACTTGTTAACATCCATATGAAGACGTTCTGCACGTTCATCATCATTTTCATCTCGCTCCACCGGGTCCGACTCTGGCTCGAACATGTAAAGCTGGATGGACAAGTCTTCCGTTGTTGACATTTTGTAAATAACGTGTGAATAAAAAGTTTATGCGCCGCTACATAATTGTATCTCTTCTATCAAACTACAAAAATGGCCGAACAGGGTGGAGTTGAACCGAGTGTCACCTCTGCAACCTGAAGAGGGGGCGGGGTATGAAGTGTCTCATTTGCATTTAAAGAGACCGCACCAAAACGAGTTGCTCTCAGAAGCACATCAGAAAAGGGGTAGAAAAGGGGTGGAGCTATAATAATGAGGAATTCAGACCCAAGCATTGCAGTTCCGCTTTATATAGACCATAACTGTATGATTTATATGTAAAAAGGAAGGATTTAAAACCATGATATTATGTTTTTGGCCATATGTGCCTGTTTTTGTCTCCCTCTTGTGGCTCTTTGTTTTTCTTTTAGGCTTGGTCCTGGTGGGGCGTGGACTCCGAGCAGGCACACCTGGTTCCAATTACTCATCACTGCAATACAAAAGCCTCAGACTCACTTCCACTCATCGTTGGATTGTTCCGTCTATGCTGCGGTACTTCTGCTCTAGAGATATCCTGAAGTCTGTGCCTTTTGCCAAGTTTTATTTTTGATTCTGGACTTTTATTCCTCTAGTACCCGAGCCTGCTCTGGAGCCACTCCCAGGATCAAGCCAAGCCAAGAGGACACTTTTTGTTAAATAAATTCACTTCGACCCACACTTTGGGTGTTGTGTTTGTTTATGGGTCCAACTTAACCCTAACAGATATGTCTCCTTTAAGGCCTGGTAAATAAGTTACACTATTATAAAATAAATTAATTTAACATAATTATGTACACATTTGGTCACAAACAACACATATTTTAAACTAAGATACTTTATACACTGTTTTAAAATCTGCCACACCCTACAAACATTAATTTACACATAAATTAATGAACAAAAAATTACTTTAACTTCCTGAGTTTAAATGGGCTCCGTTACACGTGTGAGTAAATCACTGTAATGAAACTAAAATGGCCCCAAAAAGCAACTTCTTAGTTTTTAAAAACTGTTAGAATTGTCCCGATAGAGCAAATAATAATAATCATTTTTTTGTTTCCAAAGTGAACAGACACGTGTTTTATTTGTTTACTGGATTATGTAAGGTTAGGGTTATAATCTCAGTAAACTCACTATGTGACACCTGTAAATTAAAGTAATCACAGTGATAGTTTCAAAGTCCGTAGGAAATCTGCGCATCATAATTAACTTTACTCGCCAAAACCTAACGTGAAAGTAAACGTGTAGTCACCCTACGTAAATATTTTATATTATCAGTCATATAAAGAGTCCGTTTAGAGAGTCCATATTGATGTATACACTTAAACACAAAAAAAGTTTGTGTATCCTGATACATTTTGTACATGTGTGCGTGAACAGGGCGTCGTAGCCATAGAAACGAGGAGGATGCGTTATTTAAAGTCACCTAACTGACCTTCAGGTACTCTGCAAGCAGCGAGAGACGAAGAGAGAAGTGCTGTGAGCTTTGAGCTGAGAAACCAGAACGTTTACCAGACCCACACAAAAGTCTCTTTAGAGACTTCTACAGAACCAGGACCAGAACCAGGACTTCAGACCAGGACCAAACAGAGAAAGACTTCAGCCCAGAAAAGAAGTTAGGACCAGGAGGAGACAATGGGCCAGAGGGTAAGTCATGTTTTAATTATTGTCATCTGATAGGCCTTCTTTAATAATTAGCACTAAACATAATATAGTCTAAACATGATATAATTTACAATCGTCAGGTTTGTGTCGGTATGTCTTGAAATCAGGGTTGAGGTCTGAGACGTTTGGTTTACACAGGTTGAGGTTTAAGAAAGGTTGAATAATTAAAAATAAAGATGTATCAGGCATACAGAAAATGGTTTAAACTTTAAAATTAAAATTAAGAAATGCTGAAAGATGTCCTTTGTTGTGCTTTAGTGTTAATTTTACTCTGAAGTGAGCGTTTGGTCTGCAGAGATGTATTTAGTGAAAAAGTGAAAAATACTAAAGTCCTTTTCTGAGGTAAATTTCATTAGAAAATTGTACTTTATTTCATACTTTACTTTATTGATTGTTTGTTTTTGTTTGATTTAGCAGTTAATGATGTTCAGTTAGACTGGGTGAAATGTAGTTACCATTGATGCTGTTTGCATTGTTTGTGTTTGAATATTTCTTTGATTCATTCTAATAATGCTGGTGATGTTTGCACATGCTTTGCTCAACACATTGATTAGTTTCTTAATGTAGAGGGATTTCTCCTTGTTTAAGTTTAAATGGCTTATTTTTTCTCTTATTTCATTATTATTTTATTAACACATTATGCATTTCAAAAAACATTGGAAGATTTAATAACACTTAGTTAGCATGTTTTGGCTCATAACTTACTGCACATACTCAACTGTTCAATAGTCCTTCCATGTGTAAATTACTGTGTGGAGGTTTGAGGATCAGATTCTGAGCTCATCTTCATCACTGAGATGTTTGTTCATCAGTTCTTCTTACAGACTGAGGCAGCTCACACATGGAGAAGATGATTTATGGAATATGAAATGTAGCCAGACAAAGAAAGATTAGCTTAAAATAAGGTTCTAATATTGAAAACAAAATGATTTTAACAGTATGATGCATACATTTCAACCTCCATTTTTTAATCATCTATTCATCCATTTTCAAACCCACTTGCTCCTGTTTTACAGGGTTGCGGGGCTCTGCCGGCGCCAATCTCCGGCTCTCATTGGGCGCTGGGCGGAGGTACACCCTGGACAGGGCGCCAGTCCATCACAGGGCAACACAGACACAGACAACCATTCACTCCTATGGGCAATTTAGAGACTCCAATCAACCTTACAGTCATGTTTTTGGATTGTGGGAGGAAGCCGGAGTAACCCACGCAGCACGGGGAGAACCTGCAAACTCCACACAGAAAGGACTGAGGTGTCCACCCCAGGGCTTGAACCCAGAACCTTCTTGCTGTGAGGCGGATGTGCTAATCACTAAGCCACCGTGCGCCCTTACCATGAATCCATTTCTATCAATAAACTATCAGTGTATTATTATTATTATTAATTATATTATTATTATTTTACACCAGGGTTTTGTCAGGGGTCATGTTGATTTATTGATCATTTACAGTCTAATAGTTCCCAGTGCTCTCCCAGTAGGTGTGACGTGAACTGCACACGTTTACAAATGAATGCACACGTTCATGTGTGTAGTCAGTTAGGTGTGCTAAGCATAACTAGCTGTGAGTGAGACTGAACTGAAACCAAAATCTAATGGTGTAATATGAGAGAATATTTTCAAAGACATTGAAATTATGGATTAAAAGAAATGTATGTAAACGTCTTTAAAACACTTCCAATGTCCCTGCAGGTAATTACAGATGTGTAATGTTAACCTGGTAGCCCACACAAATATAAACATGTTTAAGTATGCAGAAGGAATACTATGGGTTTAAACACAGATTTAAGTCATATTTTAAAACACTGACTATACTGGTGTATTTGTGCTTGATCAAAAAATTGGTGTGTGTGTGTGTGGTGATCTTACATGACTTGTGGTGTACAGTTGTTGTGTTATTATTGGTGTTGTACAGTTGTTGTATTATTAATACTGTTGTACAGTTGTTGTATTATTAATAGTGTTGTACAGTTGTATTATTAATGGTGTTGTACAGTTGTTGTATTATTAATGGTGTACAGTTGTTGTATTATTAATGGTGTTGTACAGTTGTTGTATTATTAATAGTGTTGTACAGTTGTATTATTAATGGTGTTGTACAGTTGTTGTATTATTAATGGTGTACAGTTCTTGTATTATTAATAGTGTTGTACAGTTGTATTATTAATAGTGTTGTACAGTTGTTGTATTATTAATAGTGTTGTACAGTTGTTGTATTATTAATAGTGTTGTACAGTTGCTGTATTATTAATAGTGTTGTACAGTTGTTGTATTATTAATAGTGTTGTACAGTTGTTGTATTATTAATGGTGTTGTACAGTTGTTATTAATAGTGTTGTTAAAGTTACAGGCAAGGTCATACCCACCAAATTTGGTAAAAATCGGTCATGCCATTTAAGAGATAAATATCACATATTTGTAGTGCCCCCTAGTGGCATAAAATATCAAAATTTTGCTCATACCCTTACAGTCACATGCCAACCAAGGATCTCAGATTTGGTGTTGTTAGCATTTATTTTGAGCGAGATATGCGACAGACAGTTATGCATTTTTATAGCTCGCTAGAAAACTTTACTCAGTAATTATTCACGCATATTTTGAGCCAACAGAATTCTTTGCTGAACTTTAGATCTAGTCCAACTGAAGACTCTACGTGCCAAGTTTCACGCTGATTGGACAAAACCCGAAGGAGGAATTTGAAAATGTAGGTTTTTGATGTGTAGTGACTTACAAAGAGCAATTTGCCGTGGGAGTGGGCGTGGCCTATGTAAGAAGATGCGACTGTATGTAGGGAACAGGTGGATATGAAGTTTATGAAGATGTGAAAGTTTCGAGGCCAAAATGTGATGCAATTTTTGGTATGGGTGGTCTGTGTGGTCTTCTATATCTACCCTGTACATTTCACAGCCCTCAATATAGTAATTCAGCTGAAATAAATGTTTGTTTATTTATATGTAATGATGTAATAAGCCACGCCCACTTTGACCAATGGTGAATACATTTGAGATATGGCCTCAAAAGGGACCCAAGATCATACCCACTAAATTTGTGTGAAAAAGTGATCTACATTATTCAAATTTGCCATGTACCCTCACAGTCACATGCCAACCTAGGATCTCAGATTTGGTGTTGTTAGCATTTATTTTGACCGAGACATGTACTACTTCGCGTTTTCATAGCTAGCTAGAAAAATTTACTTGTTAATAATTTGCGCATATTTTGTCCGAACGAAATTCTTTGCAGAACTTTAACGTCTTTGAGATGCTTGAGATGAACTTATTACAATACCTCAAAATTGAAGTGGGTTCTTCAATGTATGTGAACCAGTGTATGGTTCATGATTCGATCCGAAACGATTTAGTGACTTAAAAATGATTCAGTCACTTTTTAGCCAAAATAATAATTTAATTTAACCAGTGTGAGTGAAATACTGAACAGTATTTTGTAGGGGAATCGTCTATGAATGTGTTATGGACATAAAAAAACAAACAACGTTTAAAGGCAAATGTATTCACATTTTATTTGAATAAAGCCTTACCAACACTTCAGTTTAAATTAACAGTATGTTAACTTTTCTACTCCTATTTTCAATACTTAACAATTATATATTAGGTTCATCAGACTCTTCTGGTTGTTGTTGTTTTTTTTTTTAATGTAAAAAGAAGACAATATTAATCTAAAAAATGAAGTGCAACCAAGATCTGTTCAGGTTAAATGAACAGTGGTTGAACTTGATACTTTTCATTTTAACTTGATGATGAGCTTGAGGCTTTTGGCAAAGCTAATGCTAACTAGCTAATGCTAAGTTTCGATTGATTACCTTTTAGAGTGATTTTACATTGATTAATGTCATCCGGAAGGTCGAGCACCAATCGATGAAGTTGGACTGAATGAAAAATCGATTAATAAATAGGACAGTTTCCCTCCCATTGCTATTATGATAGCTGTTTTCATCGCCATGACAACTGTTGTGATGGTGATGAATGTTATTTTATGGAGACGGTGTCTGTTCCCCGACACAAATTTCACAATGATTTTAACATAAAATAAAATAAAAGAGCTATCAATTATAAAAATCTGAAAAAATTAAAATCTCAAATCTAGAAACACCAAAACATAAAACCATTAGATGTGCTCTATTAAATATTAGATCACTGAGATCCAAATCTCGACTAGTAAATGACCTTATCTCAGAAAATAACTTTGATTTATTCTGTTTAACTGAAACATGGCTGTATCAAGATGAATATGTCAGTTTAAATGAAGCCACTCCTCCCAGTCATTTAAATACTCATATGCCACGAGACATAGGCCGTGGAGGTGGTGTAGCAGCTATTTATCATTCCTCTCTCCTAATCTATCCTAAACCAAAGGCCAGTTACACTTCCTTTGAAAGCCTGGTTCTAAATTTATCTCATACCAAATCAAAAACCTGCCAGCCAGTCTTATTTGCGATAATTTACCGTCCTCCAGGCCCTTATTCTGAATTTCTATCAGAATTCTCTGAGTTTATATCAAACTTAGTCCTCAGTTCTGATAAAATACTGATAGTAGGAGATTTTAATATCCATGTGGACAAAGATAGTGATAGCCTGAGCTCAGCCTTTATGTCCCTAATAGACTCAGTTGGCTTTTTTCAAACTATTAATGAAGCTACTCATCGTTTAAATCATACTCTTGATCTTGTTCTAACATATGGCCTTGATATTAATGAACTAAAAGTCTACCCTGAAAATCCTCTGCTATCAGATCACTTTTTAATATCTTTTAACATTATCCTAGAGGATCTCGCACTGTGCAATAAAATAGTTACGAGTAGAAATCTGTCCAATAGTGCTGTGGCTAAATTTAAAGAGGCCATTCCTGCTGCCTTAAACTCAGTGCACCATCCAATAAATAACTATGATATTAATTATAACCCCTCTCAACTGGATCTGCTTGTCGATAGCTCTGCTAGTCTACTAAAATCCACCTTGCACTCAATTGCCCCATTGAGGGAAAAAACTATTAAACGTCAGAGGAAAGCTCCGTGGTTTAGCCCTGAAACTCGCACACTCAAACAAACAACCCGTAAATTAGAGAGAATGTGGCGCTCCAATAAAACAGAGGAGTCACGAATACTCTGGCAAGAAAGCCATAGTAAATACATGACAGCCTTATGACATACTCGATCTCTACATACTACTCCTCACTAATTGAAGAAAATAAAAATAATCCGAGGTACCTTTTCAGCACTGTAGCCAGGCTAACACAAAGTCAGAGCTCTATTGAGCCCATGATTCCTCTAGCCCTCAGCTGTGAGGACTTAAAATTCATAAGATTAGAGATAAAATTAGCCACTCCCTGCCTTCACCTGGGCCTGCTGTACCATTAAATGTAAATAGGCCTAACCTAAACTGTTTCACACATATAGGACTTCAGGAACTTAACTCTATTATTTCATCCTCCAAACCATCGACCTGCCTTTCAGATCCGATCCCAACTAAGCTGTTTAAAGAAGTTGTTCCCCTGGTCTGCCCATCTTTGTTGGAGACAATAAATATATCCCTATCAATAGGCTACGTGCCACAGTCCTTTAAAGTAGCTGTAATCAAACCCCTTCTCAAAAAACCTACTCTTGATTCCAGCACTTTAGCAAACTACAGGCCTATATCTAATCTTCCTTTTATTTCAAAGATTCTTGAGAAAGTTGTGGCGGCTCAGCTCTGTGAATTTCTTCAAAACAACAGCTTGTTCGAGGACTTCCAGTCAGGTTTTAGAGCTCAACACAGCACAGAGACTGCTTTAGTTAAAGTAACTAATGATCTACTCTGGGCTTCAGATAAAGGACGACTCTCAGTGCTGGTTTTATTAGATCTTAGTGCAGATTTTGACACTATAGATCACTATATTCTACTAGAGAGATTAGAGGAATTACTTGGAATCACAGGGACTGCCCTAAACTGGTTTAAGTCCTACCTATCTGATAGGTACCAGTTTGTACACGTGAATAATAGGTCTTCTGTGTACACTAAAGTAAGCTACGGGGTTCCTCAGGGCTCTGTGCTAGGTCCAATCCTCTTCTGCATCTATATGCTCCCCCTTGGTAATGTTATGAGAAAATACTCTGTTAACTTTCACTGCTATGCTGATGATACCCAACTGTATGTATCAATGAAGCCAGGTGAGACAAATCAGCTATCTAAACTTGAGGCCTGTCTAAAGGACATTAGGGCCTGGATGGACCAAAATTTTCTTCTTCTTAACTCAGACAAGACTGAGGTCATTGTACTGGGCCCACGACACCTTAGAGAAACCTATGCTAGCCTAACTGCCCTAGATGGCATTACTCTGGCACGAAGCACAACTGTTAGAAACCATGGGATTCTATTTGATCAGGATTTATCCTTCAACTCTCACATAAAACAAACTTCAAACTTCATCTCCGTAACATTGCTAAAATCAGATCTATCCTGTCTCAGAGCGACGCCGAAAAGCTAGTCCATGCTTTTGTTACCTCTAGACTGGATTATTGTAATTCTCTTTTAGCAGGCTGCCCGAGCAAGTTGCTTAAGACACTTCAGTTGGTTCAAAATGCTGCAGCACGTGTACTGACTAAAACTAGGAGAAGAGATCACATTACTCCTGTATTAGCCTCTCTGCATTGGCTTCCCATAAAACCTAGAATAGAATTCAAGATTCTTCTTCTCACTTATAAAGCCCTAAATGGACAGGCACCAGTCTATCTCAAGGAGCTTGTAGTGCCATACAATCCCCCCAGAATCAATCAATCAATCAATCTTTATTTGTATAGCGCCAAATCATAACCAATGGTATCTCAAGGCACTTTACAGTAGAGCAGTCTTAAGGACGGACTCTTCATTTTATGGATACACACATATGCATATATACGTATATACACATACATATGTATCCCACACCCAACATGAATTCATCATGGCGGCAAGGAAAACAGAACACTACGCTCTCAAAATGCTGGCCTACTCGTTGTTCCATTTGTCTCTAAAAGTAGTATAGGAGGAAGAGCTTTCAGTAATCAGGCCCCACTTCTCTGGAACCATCTACCAACCACGGTTCGGGGGGCAGACACCCTCTCTACCTTTAAGGTTAGGCTCAAAACATTCCTCTTTGGTAAAGCTTTTAGTTAGGAACCAGCTCATAGCTCATAGTTAAGATACAATAGGCATAGACTGCCGGTGGGGGGGTCTGGCATGCTCGGTTGGAGAGAGCTTGGAGAGGGCGTTAAGAGAGAGGTCATTTAGGTTAGAGAGGGACCGGAGAGGGTTCCATTCCTCTCTCTAACACTCCCTCTATGTCTGCTTCTTCCCTTGTGTGTTTGCTCCTGTACTCCTTCTGGCTTTTGTCTTGCAGGTTCGTGGGATCCTCAGTGTGGAGTTACAGAGTCTCAACAACTCTGTCTCCACCCTTTCCTCTGCACACACCCAACACAGCATAACGTGGACGGCTGTTCATCATAGGAATGGGATCCACACAAGGTTCCTGCTGCTTAACAGGAGGTTTTCCTTGCCGCCATGATGAATTCATGTTGGGTGTGGGATACATATGTATGTGTATATACGTATATATGCATATGTGTGTATCCATAAAATGAAGAGTCCGTCCTTAAGACTGCTCTACTGTAAAGTGTCTTGAGATACCATTGGTTATGATTTGGCCCAATACAAATAAAAGATTGATTGATTGATAAATTGAATGGATGAATCGATACACCCTTAGTCATTAAAGTGTTGGTACTTAGTGCTAAGCAACAGATTTCTAAAGTGTATTTTATTCATTTTGCTTCACAGGGCCCCAGGGGTGTGTCTTGGCCTTCCATACACAGAGGCCATTGACATGTGGGGACTGGGCTATATGCTGGCTAACCTGTACATGAACACCAACCTTTTCCCCGTGAGCTGTGAATATCTCATGGTAGGTCATCTTTTTTTATGCACCATCCCTCCATCCATTTAATGACCCACATGCTCTTTCTCAGGGTTGCGTCTGTTTTATACACATGTATATAAAGTCTTGAGGAACTGCCCCTAATGTGTGTAATTGTGTGTTCTTTCTGCAGATGAAAGCCATGGTGGAGTATCTTGGTATGCCGTCGGATGACCAGCTCCTATTTGGCATGCATACCAAGAAATACTTCTGTCAGGAGGCAGATGAGCTTGGCTTAAGGTGGAGGCTCCTGGTAAAACATAGTTTTTATTGTTATTGAACCTTGACTGTTGTCTTAAACTTATCCTAAACCCTTATTATTGTCATTGTATTTCCTCAGACACCAGAAGAATACTCAGGTATTAACGGTGTGAAAGCGAAGGAATGGCCCCCATGGCACCCTCATTTCTACTCATTGGATGACCTGATCGATCTAACTGTTCTCTACGATAAATGAGTTCAAATACTTAGCAGCGGTGTCTTTTTTAAAATGTAACCTACTTTATACATGCATTTATAAGCTGAAATTACTCATTTATCAAATGAGCAAGAGAGGTTTGAACTTGTTCTAGGAACTACATTAACTCTTTTTTCTTTTTTAAATCCAGATCTTTACAGAACATGATGTTGAGGAGTTTAAGGACAGGAGGGCGTTCCTCGACTTCCTCAAGCACCTATTGACTCTGGAGGAGAAGCAATTCTCTCCAACTGAGGGTGTACTCACACTGGCAACTGGGGCCGTTCCAAGCTCACAGCAGGAATCCCCCCCTCCCTGTCCCTTTTCTGGCACGGTAGAACGGACGTGATCACCAGCTCAACTCGGTTCCCACAGAGAAACACATCATCACGTTCATTTATGACACACGTATGGCTTTACGTCACCATTAAGCGACTCTGGGTTTGTTGTTGACAGTACATTCTGTTAATTTCATATTTTCTGTTGCGTAGGGTAACTATAAACCAAGATTTACCCAGACACGTGCTCTTTTCACGGACTGGGTTTCCCAGGGCCCCTGAACGCATCACGTTAATTTAAATGACCGTAACTCTGCTCATATTTGTTCTATCGGAGAAATTCCACCAGCGGTAATTTTACTCACACGTAACAGAAACATTAAAGATGCTGCTTTGTTTTGACGAAATCGACACAAGGAACAGAGAGAACCAAGTGAGTGAGAAAGAAAGAGAGATTAAAACAGACCAAATAACGGTGGATTTATTAAAAATGAAAGACTCTCTCTGATGATAAAAACCACCATGAATGGAGGTTCAAGTGGATTTGAAAACAAAGGAGGAAACTGAGCCTATAAAGGTAAGATCAGTTTAATTTCTGGATCAATAAATGTCGTTCTGATTTTGTGGAGCTAGTCTTTGTGTACATTAATATAAGTGTAAATAGATGCTTTTAATGTTTGAGACAGTTTATTTGTATTTGAGTATTTGTGTGTTTGTTTAAACTTTGTGTGTGTGTGTGTCCATCTGAGCATATTTATCTCCATCACTTTCAGTTTTCCTTTTGATGAACATGACATTATCTAACTCTTCTTTTATTTCTTCTTCTTTAAGTCCATGCAGAGTGGCCACGCCCCTCCCTGGACAGTAAAACCATGAGCTGACCCTAGTTTCCATCATCTGGTCTAGACCCATCACTTCCACAGACAACAGACAGAATAAAGCTCAGAGTCAACATGGGATGCACTTATTTATTGAAATGTATATTAAATGATTATTTAATTTTCTGTAATTTTATTTTTTAGGAGATGTTTTTAATTGTTTCAATAATTTAGAGCCTTAAGGAACAAATTGTTACAATGCATAATAAAGGTGATTTACTTGAGTCAGCACTAATTTCAGAATGTTTTTAAGTCTTTGTATAAAACTTAAAAACGATGTGCAGAGCTGCAGTAATGTTGGCTTCATTCAATAATAATAACAACCACTGCACACACCACCAGAGAAGCTTCCAGTGAATATTTTACAAATAAAAAAAGTTCACTGATGGTGACATTGAGATCTCAATGTCATCAGTGAACTTTTTTTTTTTTTTGTAAATTATTCACTGGAAGCTTAGATATTGTGTGACAAAGATATCAAAGTTTGTTGTTTTGAGAAGAGTCATATTTATGATAAAAAGTTATGATTGTATTATATTCTAAAGTTTAGAATGATCTGGCTTGTCTTCCTTTCTTTCTGTTCACAGCATAACCTTATATTTAGTTCTACAAAATGTGTTTACAGCTAATTTTACTGATTATTGTTACACATCATCCTGCAGGTGCATTATATACAGTATAAATGTGTAGATTTAACCAACTGTTGGAGAAACCATTTTATTAAATACAAAGAAAACGACATACAAACAGAAAAAACAAAGGTAGAAATAGTGTATTTAAATTATGAAATTAGTGAGTTATTAAAGTGCTGAGGTGCAGCGGAGGGTCTTCTTCTGCAGAGACGTGATGATGAGGGGTCCGAGTAAAACCCAAAATTCCAAGGTAATTTTGAGGGTATAAACATGCATATAAACACATTACTGGTATATTAACCCATATAAACCAAAAAATATAGAAATGGGACATTTTACGGCTGCAAATGTGTAACATATTACTGGTATTTTGAGAACAGGACACATGTAGATTTCTGAGCAATTCATTATAGTTGTGCAGGACTAACAGGAACTCCACACACTGATAATTGGTATTGCCACATGTGCACTAACACGACACGAACTAAGAAGAGAACTAAAATAAGATTAAAAATAAATAAATAGTTGCAACAATTTGCAGTCTTGTTCCAGGTTCTGCTGTCATAATATTCCCATCCTTGTACTTCCTGTTATGGTCATTTTTATATTCATCATCATATTGTCAAATGTATGTTCATGTGTACAATTTGTCATGTTTTAATACATGATGACTGCATTACTCTTTACACTTTTGAACAGCTGAATCATGATTAAACAGTACAGATCGTATTATTCTCAGTGCAGCACAGAGTCTCTGCTCACATGCAGATATACACTGACGCACACACTTATCAAGGACAGATAAGAGTGGCGCCCGATCTTCCTCACTTTTATACATGTCTTCATCCTCGTCCAACATTTTCACTGTGGGAGCATCTGACTCCCTCCCTTTTGTCTCTCAGGGTTGGGACCTTTTCTTATCTGTATAAAACCTTAAGCTGAAACTGTTAGAGGGGGCGGCACTTCCTTCAGACGTCCGCCTGGACGGACGCTAATTTTGTTTCACTTTGTTCCATCTTGTACCTTTTTTCTTAGTTTTAGAATAAACCCTTTTTTTATAAAACCATCAATGCTTCTCCTGGACTCCATCATTCAACCAGAGCAATAAATCATGTCTCCAAATGAGGTCAACCGTAAATTCAGCCGTAACATTCCAATGTTTAAATGTTTTGTTTTTAAGGTTCATGTTACATTTTGCAAAAGGTTGCACTTTATTTCTGGCTTATTGATTTTTGTTTGGAAAATCATTACCCTTTCTTTCAGACATTTCATTTATTTGGGCTTGTATTTGTGATGTTCTGTTTTTGGTTACATTTAGATGAATAAATTAATACACAACACTTTGCTCCCCAAGACACTTTGTTTGTTTTCATTCTACAGAGTTTGTGAGTATGTGTCCCAGAACACTGAAACACCATATATATATATATATATATATATATATATTATTTATACATTAGCAGCAGTACAATGTCCAATTTCCATTTTTTTCTGGGTTATATAATAGCCAACCACATGTGTCCTGTCCACAAAATACCAGTAATATGTTACACATTTGCAGCAGTAAAATGTCCTATTTCCATATTTTCTGGTTAATATGGGTTAATATACCAGTAATATGTGTTTATATGTATATTTAAACCCTCGGAAATACCCGGACCTGATGATGAGCTGCTACACTCCGAAACAACGAAATCACATCAACAGGTGATTAAGGTGAACATTTCTCAGGTATGATTACCTAAAGTCAAAGATTATTTGAAATTGATAGTGTATAATAGTTTTTTAGCATAAGGATTTATGTGGATCATTTTCTAATTTGTCCTTCGAGTTTTTTAAGCTGTTTGCTTATGTTAAAAATGCTCAGGGCTGAATCCATGTGTGTGTGTGTGTGTAAATAGCTTTTCCCCAACACCTCATGTAACACTAGCAGATGTACAAAGAAGGGAGCTGATATTCAGAATAAAATTGAATTGAAATAAATCAAAAACAGATGTCATAAAGACAGTGCAGCCAGTGGTGTATGGAATCAGAACAGTATCATAATGAATGAACTCTTGCAGGGTTTTTCACAAATGCACATGCTTTCCTGCTTAGTTGCATTTCAGGTTCACAAATTCACACGATTTTTTTTTACAAATGCACACACTCTGGTGCATTTACAAACTGCTTCTGTGCTGTGAAACCTCTGTGTATTTGTGAGAGAAATGTGTAAGGTGAATTTTGAGACTGCCCTGAGTGGGTCAACGAACGTCACCATTGGCTGATAAAAGTGACTGATAGATTCATCAGCCAATCAGTTGTGTTTGGTTTCAGCCAATCATATGGCTTCTTACATTTTCTCCACACTCTTGTTTGAACACTGCTATGCGCACACATATCAGTAGCTCTGCAATTCTTTTTAAAAGCTATACCGATTCATACCAAATGCCGTACCGGTGTATTTCATTACACAACTTTCGGAACGCTACGCTGTGAAGCATTTCAGACCGGATCCTTTTCAATGTTGCACTTCTAAATAGGAAGGTAAACAGTAACGCTCTGGTGTTAGTTGCAGTATAAATCATACGTGTAAATCAGTGACGTGCCGTGAGTACTAGGGTTGGGTAGGCAGGGCGTTGCAAATCGAGGCCACCAATGTCAACATCAATAACAATTCCATAATTTCTGCTGGCCAGTGTTAATCAAACAAAATCAACATTGTAAAGCACCATAAAGAAACATAAATAATTATTCAACATAGCCTCCATACTCTCCCAACAAGATACTGTATATCTCATGACACGGCAGGAGATCCGTTGTTTCTGTTGGAAACACAGAAACAAGGAGAAAATGACAACAACAACTTGGAACAGCCTCAGTGAGGTGCATCCACAAAGCCAGTCCTTCCTTTTGTACCATTCAATGTGGAAAGTATGAAACATTTTATGACCTTACCTTTGCTGAAGGCCTGGTAGCTCAGATGTTGGTCTCCCATCTTTTAAAAGCTGTCGTTTTTCCTCGAAAAAAAGTTTCTTTATTGTTTCTAGCGTTGTCATCCTTCCTGTAGTGTTATCCCGCCCACTCGCTAGAGAACGTAGCAACAGCCAAGCTTTATCAATTCACTAATGCACTCTGAACTTACGTATAGCATTTACTAGCATAGCACGGTTACATCCAAAGGCAGCGAAGAGAGCTGCCTTTTTACGTAAATGGTTTTTATCTTGGGGAAAACACATCAAAACACGCTATGGAAACAGAGGCAGAGCAGCAACGTGCTTTTGGAAGGCCTCCTCCTATCTTACAGCGGAGTGAGAATGTGCAGCGTCTCTACCATACCAGGAAATAGCAACACTTTCAAACTTATAGGTAATGGAGAAATAAATAATTTACAATTATATTATAATTAAAACAAATAAGCAAAATATCAATTCACCCTTGGGTTGGCACTGCCTACCTTGCCTACCCTTTCTGCATGTCACCGGTGTAAATGGATAAGAAAGACACTTTTGAAAGCTGAAGTTGCATGTGAGCATGTGCCTGCGTGCGCATGCCTCTGCTACAGGAGAACAACACTCACAGACACGGAGGCACAGTAGCATGTCGGCAGTTTGGCAGTAATACACAATAAAAGAGAGCAAAGAATTTCAATTTGTAATTCCTATAATGCGAAAAGAAGTAGTGACGTGCAGTCAGGGTAGGCAAGGTAGGCAGTGCCTACCCAAGGGTGAATTGATATTTTGATTATTTGTTTTAATTATAATATAATTATAAATTATTTATATTTCAATTTCCAATAGCCTACAATATCTATAAGTGTCAGCATTTTGGGCTTTTTATATCCCAAATCGCAAAACATCGCTATTTTCTAACCGCTGTAAGGCAGGAGGAGGCCACACCCCTTCTCAAAGGCACGTTGCTGCTCTGCCTCTGTTCCCATAGCGTGTTTTTATGTGTTTGAGCATGCCCTGCCTACCCTACCCTAGTGCTCACGGCACGTCACTGGAAATAAGTCCTTGTGGAGCTGCAAACAAAACGCTACCTTATTCACCATAAGAAACCACCACACCACTGAGTATGCAGCATTTAAAGCTAGAAATCAAGCTAATGCTAAAGCTAAGCTAGCGTGGCAAAGAGCATTGGGCTGCAGTTGCAAACTTGTTTTACTACTAGTGTGGAATAATTCTACAATAATCACTCATCATGACAGTAAAATAGACCATCCTAAGTCAATCTACTACAGTAATTCCTCTCTCAACTATTAGAAAATGCTGTGAACACCTGATTATGCATGAAAAAATATATAAATACTGCCATATGCCGTGAAAGCGTTAGAATTTTGAAAAATACCATCATCATCGTCAGCATTGTTATCACATCAACGTACTACTTATTTTTTAAACTTCCGGCAGACTAGACGCATCAACACCACACCATAGGCACACTTTGCTTGCCGCTTGGGCGATATCTCCATCGCCCAAGCGGCATCAGATTCAACGTCGACGCTGATTGGATATTTCTGTTGCTATGTCCACTCTCTTGTCGGTGATTGACTGCTCTGCCGCACTGGAAGGGCGATTGTGCTATTGCCGAAGCGAGTTAGCAGACATGAGCAAGAAGCTGCAGGAAACCATTTTCCCCAAAAATTATATTTTATATTTTGTATATGACATGTCATTGCAAATTTAAACACAAATAGAGCTCAATAGATTTGATTGTTGTTTATTTCAAAAATCTTTATTTAAGAAAAAGAAAAATCAAAAACACTAGTGGGGGCGGCGCCCGAGCTCCCTCTATTGGCCAGCCACCACTGAGTGCAGCTTTCCAGTTTAGTAGAGCAATAAGATGAAATCAATCATTAAACTTAGCACAGTAGAGATAACATGTTACAATGGACAGGTGAAAAGCTTCTCTTGTTTTTAAACGTTTCATGCTGTATGAATGAATGAAGTTGACCGTGTAATAAAAAATGCATTCTTCATGATGGTGAACATGAAGCTTCAAATGGTTCAAAGGACAATGCAGATGTGCCATAAAGTGTTTCCATGGAACAGTAACAAGATTTTAAAAAGTCAGAGCAAACTACCATTTTCTCTACGTCAGTACCAAATCTGATCCTTCACTTAAATCGTGATACTTTTGAACCATTGGTATAAAAAATACCGGTACAATCTTTGTACCATGGTAGTAATAATCTCATCATGTTGTGCAAAAAAATGGAGAAATGAAGATATCTGCAACCAAGATCCAGGTGATCAAGGGACAGAGAAAAGTGGTGAACACTGTTGAGCTCAACATGCAGCAGCAGGAGGAGCAGGAGGAGGGGGCAGCCAGTCAGTACACAGGCACATTAAAGTACTCATGACGGGGCTGAGGGAGAGAAATGAACACAGTAAACAAAGGCAGCATTGATTCATAACGGCCCCATTTAACCATTTTACCCAAAGAACATGCAAATAAAACAACAGCAAGCAGGGCACATCATTCAAACTGTTTTGTTGAAGTCTCACATTCCATGTGTAATGTATTTAAGTATTTATTTTTTTAAATATCAAATAATTGTAATAACACCAAAACTTCAGTTATACTTGTAATCACATAATTGATAATTCATTACAATTATGCCGTAATTATAATTGCATTTGTAATTTTAAAGAACTGTTGCTGTCGTAATCATTATTAAATTGTAATTGAGTTCAAAAAAATTACTTTGTAATTCTAATTGCCATGAAAATTTCTATTCTACAAGATTGTTAATTATAATTGAACACAAAACCGTTGAACCATGTTACAGATCTATGTACAGTCCTACACATATGTAATTAACAATTATTATTTCCCACTTTTGCCATTAAAAAAAAACTTAAATCAAGGGGTAAACTGACAAAAAAAGGCTCAGATGTCCACACCAAAAATATGAAAACCTATATTTTCATTGATTAGGAACACTAACAAGGTAACCAATAGATAATAAAAAATTTAATGATAGATATTTGTTTTTAGTGTATTTTACAGCTGATTTAGGACCTGTTATCATTAGAGATGCTAACAGAAAGCTAACACAAGAGGAAGGTTAACTTTTGTTAGGTTATTTATTTCAGGCTCAGTAATTGTGATTAATTGTAATGGAAATTTGGCAATTGAGAAGGTATTTATAATTTACTTTCTGAGGATAAAAAATAATTGGAATTGGGAAAATTGCTGGTCACTGTAATCGTAGTTGAATTGTAATTGGACATGGATAATTGAAAATGTAATTGTAACTGAAAAATGTAATTGACCCTAACCCTGGCAGTGACACTCGAGTCAGCCTTATGCTGTGTTCACACCAAATACGTCTTCTGCAGCACCGGACGCGTCTGCCGCATGAAACGCTCCGCAGGATAAAAAAATGTCCCCATTCGCTTCATGTTCGCGTTTGAAGCAAAGCACCGCCCACCAGCGACACATCCATCTTGGTGAGTTTCACTGCCTGCTGAAGCGAGGAGCTGTGCTCCTTTTTCTCCTCTCATAAACATCAACCACCAGTGAAAAAAGCCGGTGTGATTAGCGGCTAATGCTATCCTAGCTCAGTGCCAACTTTCAAAGATGAAAACTACAGAGAGAACTTTTACCTGCTACTACCACCTCCTCACTGATTCCCCTCCATGCCAAATCCTTCCTTGTCCGGTCCCGATTATAAAGGCTGTGTCATACAGCTCCAGGTGGTCACACACAGCTTCTACTCCATGGTTGAATGGGTGAACAGACCGGTGTCCGTGTTGACGGCCTGACGTCATCGTGAACAAAGACTTTGAATAACTTTCGTCATGTGAAATAGTCGCAGGTGTTCAATATTTTCACTCTTGCGAATGTGTGAATATGAAAATCTGGAGCGAGCGGCCAACGCTCTTGATGCGCAGATCAGACCGCACTGCCGCACAGGAAAGATTTTGCATCTGGGAGGCATCGATCCATTGACTTTGTATGAAATCGGGACTCACGAACATTTTGTGACGCATTCGGTGTAAACGCAGCATTACTAAGTTTATAGGTCATAAAACTATTTCCTCCCACAGTTGATGTATGCTAGGCTAACTGAGGTCTGCTGACTGATGGTAGATTGCCTGTGCATGTGATCTATGTTCTAGATCTCCTACCTGTCATCATGAGAAGTAGTAAAATGATGTAAGAGATTAAAAACTAAATACAATTAAATGTCCTGCAGGTGAGTTTACCTGCATATACCTGTATTTGATCCAACAGAACACAAGATAATATGAGGAAATGTGAACACATCAATGGGAAACAGGGACAGACAGACTTTAGCTTGGAAATAAATGGATGAGCTGTGCAGAAACTAAAAAAGGAAAACAGCAAGGTGCTGAAATTTAACAGAGTATTTTCACACTGATAAACACGCATTACAGAGTGACACTAGAGGGCACTATTGGTACAGACATCCTAAATTCACAGACACAGAATGATTCACCTTAACAGGCTTATTTCTGGAAAAGACCAGAGGACTCAGAGGCCATATTTGGGGCCATCATACCTGTGAGGCAAACATTTATATCAAGACAAAAAAAGAGATGTATCATAAAATCAGGAGAGGTTTCTTACTCATTTGCAGTTTGAGTTTGGGAGGAATTGGTATTAGATTTACATTCTATTAATCTGTAATGTCTCCCATGAAGGTCTGAGCTGGAAATCTTCGAAGGTGTCAAGATTCCAAAATGAGTTCTGTTTTCTGGCACCAACACTGGGAAACTATTTCATTAAAGGCTTATGGAAACAGCTGACACAATCCCTTGAGCTATGCTTTTTATGTAATTACTGCGCTGTGCTCTAATGGAAGCCAAAAAAACACAAGCACCTCCATCTAAATGAAGTCTAGCTGCCCATGCATCGATTCAAACAGTCAGTTTCCACATTAGGTCTGAAGTTGGCAGAGTTTCAGTAGAACTTAGAATTGAGTGTATTGTCGCCTAATTCAAGAAACACATACAATAAAAAGGGAATAATAATTAGGTGCCGTTTGCTAGTATTACACAAACTGCTGTTTTATAATATGCCTCTGTTATTATATATATATATATTTTAAAAACAACAACTCATCCATTCAGAATGGACATTTTAGCCAAAAAAATTGACATTGACCTCCAACGTAATGTAATAAGCAACACTTTTTTCAGAGTTATTAAATCCTGCAAACTATAAATGCTAAATGCTACTATTCATGCATATTTGCCTTGCCAAACACCAGTTTCTAAATATTTGTAAAATAAACCAATATTAAAAAAAAACTGTCTAAACATTAAGCATTGGGACTCAACAGAACTGAGCCTCTAATTTTTAACGTTAATTAGCACTGCCTCACAATCAGCATTAAAAGATATGAAGCTTTTTATGAGTTGAACTCACTTTCTTGACCATTATTTACAGGAGTGAAAACATGAACCACTACCTGTACTCCTATAATGGGCAGATAACAGAGAAAAAGCATTAACAAGTCCCTTTACCTGAATGTCTAATATTACCAGGGGTCAGTTCTTCATAGGTAAGATTTTAGTTATCGAATCGGACCAAATCTTAAAAATCGGTCATTCAAAAATAATAATAATAATGCATTGGATTTCATATAGCACTTTTCATAGACACTCAAAATGCTTTACATTGATGTGCATTATTCTTTCACTCCACACACACTGGTGGTAAGCTACTATTGTAGCCACAGCTGCTCTGGGTGAAACTGACAGAAGCTCGGCTGCCATGCCGTGCCCTTGACCACCATTAATACTCATTCTCACACACCATTCACACTAGGCAATGTGGGTTAGGTGTCTTGCCAAAGGACATATTGACAGATAGCACTGAAGCTACTGCCACCCCACTGTGGCACCTGGATTTCACAGTGGTCTCCCATCCAACTACTAACCAGGCCCAGCCTGCATCGCTTCAGAAATCTGACGAGACTGGGCTATGACAGGCTCGTATGGCCACAAAGACAAACTTTCAGAAATTAAGAACTCCAAGGGAATTTTAAAGACCACCCTTGAGGCCAACTCAAAGCCCATTGGTCAACATCAAGTGTGGCATATACCATGGAGAAACATTGACACCACTGCTGCTCTGCATAGAATTCAAACCCTAAATCAGATCATCAACAAGACTGGCTATGGATACCAATTCCGAAATGGAGTAACAATCAGCCACCTACTCTACGAGGTTGACAATGCATCAAGCTGAATGCTAAGAATGAGAGAGACATCGACTCACTGATTCACACCACCAGGATATACAGCAAGGACATCGGGATATTATTCAGGTTAGACAACTGTGGCTAGATATTTTTAATTTATTTTATTTAATTTTTATTTTGACATTTTTAACACCTCACTGGAGACATGCACCGTACCAGCCTGTTTTAAGGCCTCCACCATCGTTCCCCTAAAAAGCTGAGGATCACAGGACTTAATGACTACAGACCCGTCGCTCTGACATCTGTGGTCATGAAGTCCTTTGAACGCCTCATGCTCTCCCACATCAAGGACATCACCGACCCCCACCTGGACGCCCTGCAGTTTGCCTATAGATCCAACAGGTCTGTAGATGATGCTGTAAACCTGGCTCTCCACTTCATGCAGGAAAGATTGTGGCCGACCCCTCCCACCCCGGTCATAAACTGTTTCAATCTCTCCCTTCTGGAAGGAGGTTTCGGTCCATCAGGACCAGAACCTCCAGACACAAAAACAGCTTCTTTCCCTCTGCCACCATCCACATGAACACACCCCAAGTCACCCACTGAACCCCCCCACCCGATCACCACCTCCATGATGACATTATCTGCTGCACTGTATATATATATATATATATATATATATATATATTTATATTTATCCTATTTATCCTTTATTCTCTATCTATCCTTTATTTATCCCTCATCCTTTATATTTAGGTTCCGATGTCCCAGAATGGGACAGAGGAACCTATTGTTTTCGCTTTTATTTCCTATTATTATTATTATTATTATTATTATTATACCCCGTCCGCCTTTGATCGCTAATTCGACCCCCTAAAAATGCCCGAAAACTCACCGAAATTTGCACGCACCTCAGGCCTGGCGAAAAATTTGATAATTTGGTGGCGTGAAAAAAACGGACAGAAAACGCACGCTATGCGTGCGTTTTCGCCGCCAAAACAAACGATGGAACCACACGACCGCCAGGTCTGACCGATTTGCACGAAAATCGCCACGTGTAGTCTTCGCCCCAGAATGAGCAAAAAGTTACATTGTGACCCCGCACAAAACCAAACAGGAAGTCAGCCATCTGGGGTCAAAGGTCAAAAATGACGTTTCGCCCTCGAAACGCATCTGCGCTATCTAGTCTGAGGGGATTCGCTTAAAACTTGGCAACACCACATAGGACCTATTGAAGATGAAAAGTTATCGAAAGAATTTTCGTATCTGTCACGGTTTGCTCATGGCGCCGCCACAAAAATGCAATGCTAATTATCGTTAGCACGCAAAAAATTCCAAATCTCCATAACTCTGACACACAAACTTCGATCAGCTTCAAATTTCACACAAAGGAAATGTGCCCAAGCTTGGTCATGACTGTTTTGAAACATTTCCCATCATGCCTTGTGTTTTCGACCAGTGTCATTTAAGGTCATGTACACGGTTAGCATTTAAAGGACGCCATTCTAGGAAAAAGCTTATAACTCTAGAATGCAAAGTTCAAACTGCTTCATATTTGATACACATGATGACCGTACAGCCATAAACAAAACTCGAGAACCAATTTACCCAGTATACAAATGATCGGGTGTTGATAAATCCGA
Organism: Gouania willdenowi; assembly: GCF_900634775.1. Taxonomy (NCBI): domain Eukaryota; kingdom Metazoa; phylum Chordata; class Actinopteri; order Blenniiformes; family Gobiesocidae; genus Gouania; species Gouania willdenowi. The sequence goes on along the minus strand of NC_041047.1, from coordinate 31,260,920 downwards.
CGGCTGAATTTGATCGTCAATAACATGATATGCCCTTGAAAATAGCTGAATACGGAAGCCCCGCCCACTGAGGTCAAACATTGGCAAGAAAAGAAAGGAAATCACCTCTGAGGTGAAGCAAAACAAAGATGTTAAAACTGGACATAAAGGTAGGTAAGGTTTTGCTGCTTGCTGTGCATTTGCCCCTGTTGGCCACCGTATAAAGGAGCTCATTTAAACGCTCTGTTTAAAGGATCTGCTATGAGCATTTGACGTCTGCCCTCCTGTGCATGCTGTAAACAAACCTCACATCAAAGATCCGAGAGAGGCACGCTGAAGTATGCCGTATATGTCATCCTCACTTGTCCACACACTTTAGGCAATAAACACATTAAAAGAAATTATTAAAACCCTTCAAAAGCCTGAAAAATAACTAAATGTTGTCCCTTGTCTGTGTTTATAATACCTTAGCCAATTACACCTATACTTCATCACATTACTGATTAAGGGTGTAACGATTAGTCGACAAATGTATTTGTCGACAATTGTCGGTCACAACATCACCGTCTTCTTCAAGCTGCGCATAGAGCTGGACATTGTTTTTTTCATGAGGAGTGGCTCATCCCACCTTCTATATATCTGTGCTCAGAGCTGTATGCACATTACGGACGTGATTAGAGGGAGATATATCATCAAAAACATTCCCACTGGTAAGAATATGTCGCTGTAACCGGGAGCTCAGCGCTGTCGACTGCTCGTCACAGTCTACCTGAAGCTGTGACGAGCAGCGATACATCATGCACCACTACTTAAGTTAAGACCAGACACACACCCAACAAAGTGAACCAGTCTCGGTTCCTCCGTCAGACCAACCCAAAGTTCCACAATCACGGTGACTAAGAGGAACCTGCAGCAACACTTATCAACTGGAAAGAGGACTAAACTAAACTAAGATAAGCAAACCCACAGACACATAAGACTGGACTAAGAGCTAACCCTAACCACTTCATGAAAGGAAGAGATTAGTAAAAAGTACATGTCTTACTGTCATTAAACCTCAAAGGGCCACAGATTTATTAATGGTCAGGTTTAACACTTTTATGGAAAGATAAAAGCTAATATATCACACGTCGTGTGAAACAAATTTTGGCATTAAACTCATCACTATTCATCCATCCCAACTTGTGAAACACAATATTTTTAATCATATTTCACTTGTTCACGAACAAAGCTGGTCCCATTAGACAGTAATGTAACTACTGTGAATATTACACCAGAATATCCCATACTGCTCTCAGTAATTAATGATTAAATAAACAAGTCTGTCCTGGTTTAATTATAGTAAATCAGTGAGATATTTATCAACCATAACTTTATGTAACTCATTATCAGATACACAATAAATTAGATTGAGCAGCAGTGGTTTTTATTAAACAGTAAAAAGACTATTGAGGTTATTTTTGCTTTTCATGTGCTTTTTTTTTTTTTAGAAAAAAATGTCATAAATGAGGAAATAAATAAATGATATACAATAACACTAATGGAGTGACCCGTATGCACAAACTGTAACGTGTTCCATAAAATATCAGCTCATTAACTCTGAGTCAGCAGCTTTTGTAGCTTTTTTCTTATGTGTAAATGCTATTAATGAATCACATTCAAGTGATGATGTATTCAATTTAATTTGTGTTTGTAAGGAACCTTTTTACACTTTAAGGTAGGAATTGTTTTATTTATTTATTTATTTATTGTTTTAATGTGTCGTAATTTGACCCAGGCCAAAATTAAAAGATTGGAGCAACATAGAGCAAATAATTGTACGATTTGTCATCCGATTAGTCGACTAATCCTTTCAATAATCGATGACTAGTCGACTATTAAAATAGTCGTTAGTTGCAACTCCTATTACTGATTAAACACTGCAGCTCTTTTGTAAAATTTTCAGGTGTACTTTACATTTTAAAAGCATGAATGAGGTCCTGTTTCTTCTGTATTTGTTTAGATCCCAGCGAAGGCTGTGCTCAGTGCCTGAGCTTTACTCCACAGGCTGCGCTGGCGCATCAAAAGAAGCTCAGTTCACCAATGCGATGCTGTCGAAAGTTTGCTGATCAGGCTAAAACTAATGTCACATACTTTCTCTGTGGTACACAGCAGCATTCTCCAGGTCCAAGACAGAGCATAGCAGCATTGCACGCCTGTGTTCGTACTGCGCAATGGTTCAACCCATTTGCTCTTGCTGGGATGTGGCAGAGTTTACCAGCGGGATTATACAATATTACGTGGAAGGAAAAAAAACAAAAAAGTGGGATCAGTAATCAAGTTGATCTGTTCTGAATGTGTGTCTGCTTATGCTTAAATGACAGCTAAGGCTTTTCTCATACTTTGTTTTCAGACCTGATGTGAGATCTGATCATAGCGTACGATTACGTCAAAATTGATAAATACCAAAGCTTGTGTGAATATGGTCGAACTCTTGTCGAACACTCAGATTTGAACGTCAGAATGGTTGATAAATGAGGGCCATTGTAATGTAGTGTCCCATTTACAGCACTGCTTATCTCGATAATCCAATACAATATTGCTTTGAAAAACTGAAGTAAAAGTAAAAGAAATTGCCTGACCCTGGGTGGCAGAAATGAGTTTTACAAATCCAGATAGTTTTGAATCAGATTAAATGTTTTGAACAACTGACCCCAGATGTAAAATCTAAACAGATACTATTAGAACACACACATGGTAAGGCATTATTGTCACACTGTGGTGATATATTGCTAATCTAAACAATCTAAGTCTTATTCAGTGCAGTTAGTATAACATCACACCAGTTCACACATAGCCAGCAAAGCTTTCACTTTATGTGATAATAAAAAAAGACGTTAATGAAAAATCGGATTTTTATTACAACTACATAGAATCAAACAAGGATCTAGTTTCATGTTAATACAAATGGAACTAAGTCCTGTTGAGTTTTGCTGACTGAGTGTGATCCGGGATTCAGTTTGTTCTCATGCTTGTCACTCTTATCTGTCACTCAGAGTTATGAGCACTCATACTAAAAAAGGTACATGCAGGCAGAATTTCACAGCACGCAGAGCTGGAAAACCCATGCTGACTGACACCACCAGTCTGGTAGTTACCAAGAGCCTGGCTGGAGTCCTGGATGGACTCTATGTCCATTACAAGATTTCCTCATTTGGCAAACTCCCCCAGTCTTCACTCTGGCTCTATAAATGCAGAAGTCAGCCCATCAGACAGCTTGTTATCTTGTTCTTTAAGGGTAAGGTTTGAACCTCAATTAAATAATTTTTTTTGGAAGAAAATTAAGTTTTTTATCTGAATTATTCTCTGATTACTCTTGCTATCAGCTACCTTGTGCTACTTGGTAATGATCATAAATGCTAAATAATGTGTCATCAAACTTCATGTCAAGATAAGGTAGTTAAAAAAATTTCAGTACAGCTCTTTCTCTACATTGTGTCTCTGATAAAGCAGCTGTGTACAAATCAATAAACAGCTTCACAGTTTGTCCTCAGGGATTATGGTCTTGGCAGCAGATACCTCGCACATAATGGGCCACATTTAGCTTTTCCAATTCTTCTGAACTTCAGGGCTGACTTTACCAGTAAATCAGAAATATTGAGTGCTGCCTCGCTTTGTTGATAATGACCCCCCCTTCAACCTGCGCTTTTCCAAGGACACACGTATTTTCACAAATGTTGTCATTGTTTCAAAAAGAATCGGCCTTATTACAAGGTTTAAAACCTTTACAGCATGTTTACTGAAACTGAAGTCCAGGGATCCCGATTTACACTGTAACATGATTTATTTATTTTCAAAAAGGGTTGAAAATTCAACAATAAAATAAACATTTTAAGTTTAGAATTGAGCCACAAATCTATCAGTTTTGGATTAATAACCCATCATTATCAGCCCTCCATATCACAAATATCTTACACTCATCACTAGTTCGCATTAATCAGAAGTTGAAGTGTATGACACTGAAATTTATATTGTTTTTCTCCTGAATTTAGTCAGAGGCTCCTTTGTTTAAAATGCTCAGTTTCAGGAATAATATTTATTTCCACGAGGAGATTTTGGAAAAACCAAGCAAACTATCAAGCATACAAATCTGCTGTTTCTCACTGATAGACTGTTAATGGCTGTCAGAAATGGCCCAGTTTTATTTCCCTGAACTTGTTATTGATGGCCTTTCGTAGCCTGTTGCCTGACTGATGGATTAGCTCTAAATAGAAATCAAACTGTTCATGGGAACTCTCATTGTTCTTCACCGAAACCTTTCACCAACCTCAAGCTTTTTGTCAACATGACAGCCAAATGGTTTAAACTCAGGAATGCCTGATCTAGTGCTAGATCTAATGTACCTCTCTCAAACACCCAAAAAGTGAGCACTTTGTTTAAAGTCAGTGAGCGTAGTCTCTTCTGTAGACCAACTGATATCTAACTGGTACTGTTACCACATTTTGTTGGTGCGTCACATTTACTGGTTCTGGCACTGACTTTCTGCTCTGTCTCTATGAAATGCTAATCCAGAGAACAAGTGTTTGTGGGTCTTGGCACCGCAAACAATGATACTTTGTTTCTATGCTGCAACCTGAACCCTGCACTCAGTGTGAAGAGATAAACATGTAAACAGAAACCACCAATTGTTCACAGATAACGTATCTCTTATTTGGATAAACATTTTTTGTAGATCAATGCAAACTAGGAAATTTATGTAGCCCTGTACAAAATTCATATAAGTTACAGAACATAAAAGATAATTTACAGTGTAATAACAGACTGTGTTAATAACAGTTCATAAATACAGTTCATGGTAGTTATAAATGTTTAACAAGTGTGCTGTTTAAAAGCATAAATATATGTAAATTTAATAAATAAGACTATTTACAGTTAAAAGATCAAACCATATAAAAGTCTTTAATGTTCATCTAAGAGAAAAGTAGAGAAGAAGAAGCTGTGTTTATTTGCGTAACCTAACTTGTTACCTGACAAATGTCAATCATTTAATTCCCGTTTTGTTGTTGGTTGTTTTAATACTCGAGCCAATCAGAGTAACGCCACTGTGTAAGGGGCGGGACTAGTGGCACGGGTTTGTGCGGGGGGTAGTGAGCACGCATGAGGAAAGAGAACAGACGCTATCGAACAGAGAGCTTATGAAGGAGGCATCGTGGTGTGGGAAGCATTAATGTTATGTTTTGAAGGTCGACTGCCCGTGGTCCTGACGTAAACTTTGATGTGACCTACAAGAGGAGACGGACGTTGGAGAGAGAGACTGGTTTCCAACTGAAGGCCCTGCTGTTTCTGCCTTGCTGTTTTGCCGTGACGTGCCCTGCTGCCGAGCCGTGACCGCTGTGACTGTACTTCTTTTTGCCATCGCCATTGCCTTTGCCTTTGTCACACTGAGACTCTTATCCCCATTCTTTCTGCCCCTACTGACATAACCTGGATTCGTGAGTACTAACATTAACATGCACGTGCTTTTTGTTCATGCTCATATCTGAGTGAAGTGGCCATCCCAGTTTTTAGGCCCCACCGCACACGAAGTGTCATCAAACAGGCCTGCAACGGGTTACATAAAATGGAGGCACTGCTGGGATTATTTAACATGAACTAGAATTTATAAACATAAGTATAAGCAACTAGACCCCACAACTTTAGAGCATTAGTATAAAAGTAACGTGCTAACAGTAACTAAAGGCAATTTAAGCAAAGTACAGCAATGGCAGGCCAAACAAGCAGTCCAACACAACACAAGTTAATTAACTGGTGCAAAGGAGAAGCATTAGATTTAAAGCACGCCCTCCTGTTACATGGAGTACCAGAAGGTGTTTCAAGAGAAGACATTGAAGAAACAGCAGAGACCATCAAAGCTTTGGGAAAAGTTAGAGTGAGAGGCAAAATGTTTCACCCTCAACAACAATCTGTGATGGTGTTATGTGAGTGTCGTGAAGAAATTGACCCCTCTAAAATCCCACCTGAGATAATGCCTATAAGTGAAGGAAGTAGTTGGAAAACTGTCTACTACACAGAGCCTCAGCTTGATAACTTTGAAGAGAAGCTTCTTACCTTTTTGCAGAGTGAAGGGAGAACCTTAGAGGACATCCAAGGTCTACGTTCCCCAACCAAAGAGGGTAACAGCAACCCTGAAGACATCATCCGTGCAGTCGGTGATGTTATGAGCAGAACAAACATACAACCTGACAGTCACTCATACAGACGTCTGCGGACATTCTCCGGGATCAGTCCCACCCCAGCTGGAGAAGAGACCTTAGACAACTGGCTGGAGCAAGCAACCCTCTTAGTAGAGGAAGGTGAGTGCTCCGACAAAGAGAAACGACGTCGGATACTGGAAAGTCTCAAAGGGCCAGCCTTTGAAATCATTCAAGCTGTTCGCCTGACTCAACCTGATGCTAGCCCCCGTGAGTACATAGAGGCTATAGAGAGCATTTTTGGTACAGTAGAGTCCTCAGAAGAACTCTACCTGTCGTTTAGAGCCCTTCACCAACACCCTGGTGAGCGTCTGTCTGAGTTCCTACGAAGAGTAGAAAGATCCCTTGTCAAAGTAGTACAGGGAGGTGGTTTACCTGTTAACGCTGCCAACAGCGCTCGTTTAGAGCAGCTTCTTAGAGGGTCCACCTCTGAACTAATGTTGCTTCAGTTGAAAATTAGAGAGCGGCGTAATAATCCCCCTACATTCTTGAACCTGTTAAGAGAAGTGATGGAAGAGGAAGGTCGCCAGTCAGCCAGACAAAGTCAGGTGTCACACATGCGTCCTCAGCGTGTACGCACTGTCCAAGTTGAAAAAGAGAGCGAACCTGACTCAGTCTCTAGGAGTGAACTTCAAGCTCAGATTCGAGAATTGAGAGCGCAGCTAGAGCAGAGATGCAATCTACAACCTCAGCCATCTGATGAGCCCTTTACATGTCCAAAAGAGAAACAAAAACAGAAAAATGAGTCACAGAGTGAATTGCAATCACTAAGGAAACAAGTGAAAGCCCTAAAAAATAAAATGAGTGTAATGGCAGTAAAATACACATCAGACCCCCCACGAGAACACACACCCCAGCCCCACCGATACAAAGCAGCTCCAGTTCACAAGCCCGCTCATTCCAGAGTTTTTTCCTCCCGACAAGACAATGATGAGTTTTTCTGTTATCGGTGTGGGGAAAATGGCCACATAGCCACCAGATGTACTGCCCCTGAAAATCTTCAGAAAGTTATCAGAAAGCTTGTACGTTTGGTGCGCGTTCCCCCTTTACCAAACAAAGAGAATCCAAATCCTGCAGCGGAAGAACAGCATGTAGCTAGAACCAATAAGGTTGAAGTCCCAGAACCTAATACTGACTTACCTGAAGGTCTCGTAGGTCCATCATTCATTCACCCCATCAAAGTTAATGATGTGGTCTGCGATGCTCTCATCGACAGTGGGTCTAACGTGACTATTATTTTTGAAAGCTGGTATAACAAACACTTACCTTATGTCCCGATAAAACCCCTCTCTGGTCTTGGACTATGGGGCCTTTCAGACACTGAGTTTCCTTACAAAGGATATGTTGTTGTTGAGATGGAGTTCACTGAAGAGATCACTGGTGTGTCGGGACGAGTAGAAGTGCTTGCCTTAATCTGCCCTGAGCCAAAAAACCAGCAACAAACCCCTGTATTGGTTGGCACCAATACATCTCTGTTTCGCCGTTTATGGGAGATGGTGAAGATCAACGGTGACGAGAACACTGTGCACTCAATGAGGATTCAGTCTGTTTACGCCCCCGTCAAAGCACAAGAGCAGCTAACCAAAGATGAAGTCTTGGGACAGATAAAGTGGACAGGACCCGGTTTACTCTCCATTGCTCCAGGTGCAAAGTACTATGCGACGTGCAAAGTGGAAAGACAAAGTGCCCTGTCCAAAAACCTTGTACTGATTGATGCCCCCACTGACCAGTTGCTCCCTGCCGGTCTGCTGGTACAGCCTGGTGTGCTCTCAGACGCCAACATAGACATCAACAGTTTCACTGTCCTCATTCAGAATGAGTCCAAAAAGACAACTTCCCTCCCAGTTGGGACCATCATTGCTGAGATGTATGCTGTGGACACAGTTACCCCAGTTCAGCCGTCTGACCTCCCAGCTGAAACCCTAGATCCAAGTCTCTTCAATTTCGGGGACTCTCCCATTCCCGAAGAGTGGAAAAGTCGGCTTCAGCAGAAGTTGGCTGAGAGGCGGAATGTTTTCTCACTGCATGAGTGGGATGTTGGTCGCGCCAAGGGTGTTGAACACCACATACGCCTGCATGACCCCAGACCCTTCAGAGAGAGGTCAAGGAGACTAGCCCCTGCAGACATAGATGATGTGCGGCGACACATACAACAACTACTGGCCACTGGCATTATCACTGAGTCCCGTAGCCCATACGCCTCACCAATCGTTGTAGTCCGCAAAAAGAATGGGAAGATAAGAATCTGCATTGATTACAGAACACTGAACAACCGCACCACACCAGACCAGTACACAATGCCACGCATTGACGACGCCTTGGATTCTCTATCAGGCAGCCAATGGTTCTCCGTCCTGGATCTGCGAAGTGGTTACTACCAGATAGAGATGGCTCCGGAGGACAAAGAGAAAACGGCGTTTATTTGCCCTCTCGGTTTCTATCAATTTGAGCGCATGCCACAAGGAATCACAGGAGCGCCAGCAACATTTCAGCGCTTAATGGAAAAAGCTGTAGGCGATATGCATCTGCTGGAAGCTCTCGTGTACTTGGATGATATCATCATTTTCGGCAAGACACTCGAGGAGCACGAGCAGCGTCTGCTGAAGGTGTTGGACAGATTAGAGGAGGTTGGATTAAAGGTTTCTATTGACAAATGCCAATTCTGCCAGCCTGAAGTCAAGTATGTGGGTCACATTGTTTCTGCTAACGGAATAGCTACTGATCCAGACAAAGTGGAGGTAGTAAAGCATTGGAAAGAGCCCACTCACCTGAAACCACTGAAGTCCTTCCTCGGATTTTGCAGTTATTATCGGAGGTTCATTGCAAACTACTCTGCCATTGTCCGTCCCCTCTCCGAGCTCACAAAGGGTTACGCCCCCACTTGGAAAGACCCCAAGACTAAAAAAAGTGTTGACCCATGCAAAGTCTATTTCAAGCCATCAGAGCCGTTCGGAGAACGGTGGACTAAAAGCTGCCAGGACGCTTTTGAGCGTATTCGTGACTGTTTGATCAATGCCCCAGTGTTAGCTTTCGCTGACCCCACAAAACCGTACGTCTTACATGTAGACGCCAGTATGAATGGTCTTGGCGCTGTCCTGAACCAGGAATATCTTGATGGCCTCAGACCAGTGGCTTTTGGCAGTCGGAAGCTTAAAGACTCAGAACACAACTATCCCGTCCATCAATTGGAATTTCTGGCATTAAAATGGGCTGTCGTCGACAAGTTTCACGATTACTTGTATGGAGCCAAGTTTATTGTAAGAACTGACAATAACCCATTAACATATGTGTTGACCTCCGCCAAACTCAGTGCAGTCGGACATCGTTGGCTCGCCGCCCTCGCCACCTACGATTTCACCATCCAGTATCGACCTGGGAAACACAATATTGATGCGGACTTGTTGTCCAGACAGTACACTTTGGAGGAGACAAAGGAGTGGACTTGTGTCCCACCTGCTGGCATCAAAGCCCTCTGCAAAAGAGCTTGCATCAGTGAAGAGGCTGATGTCTCAGACAGATTGGTTGATCAGTTGGGAGCTCCTGCCACAGCAGTACCTGAAGCTTATGTCTTTCCAGTGAACCTTAGTATGAACACTCTTGATCAGTTGAGCTCAAAAGACATTCAAGCATCACAAGACATGGACCCAACAATTGGGCCATTAAAGAAAGTACTGGAGAAGAATAAAGGGCTGACCCGCTCAAAGAATGACTCACCTGAAACTGTGCTGCTCCTACGTGAAAGCCGCAAGTTGGAGCTAAAAGATGGATTACTCTACAGAGTAAAAGAAAAGATGTGTGGAAAACAGATCAAACAACTTGTCTTACCCGCAAGATACCGCCCAATGGTGTTAATGTCTCTACATGATGAGTGTGGACACATGGGAATCGAACGCACCACCGAACTAATAAAGGACAGATTTTATTGGCCGCGAATGACAGCTGAGGTCGAGCAGTACATTCGAACCTGTGGTAGATGCATCGCCAGGAAGACACCCCCTCAGCATGCCTCGCCCTTAAACCAAATAACAAGTAATGGCCCCTTGGATTTAGTTTGTGTTGACTTTTTGCAAATAGAGCCTGACTCTAAAGGTGTGGCTAATGTGTTGGTAGTGACTGACCATTATACACGTTACGCACAAGCATTTCCTACCAAAGATCAAAAGGCTATCACAGTTGCAAGAGTATTGTGGGACAAGTATTTTGTGCACTATGGCCTACCTGCAAGGATACACTCGGATCAGGGCAGAGATTTCGAAAGTCGCCTGATTAAAGAACTGTTATCCATGCTTGGGGTTCGGAAGTCAAGAACATCTCCATACCACCCTCAAGGGGATGCCCAACCAGAAAGATTCAATCGAACACTTTTAGCCATGCTTGGTACCCTGGATACTGTACAGAAACAACGTTGGAGTCAACATATCACCCACCTGGTACATGCATACAATTGCACAAAAAATGATTCCACGGGATACTCCCCTTATCATCTCATGTTTGGAAGGGAAGCACGGTTACCCATTGACATCTGTTTTGGAATCTCGCCAAATGGTGAAAGTGAAACCTCCTACCAACAGTATGTCGCCAGGATGAGGAAAGAGTTGCAAAAAGCTTATCAGTTGGCATCTGACGCTGCTACAAAGAATCACCTGAAAAACAAAGCCCGATATGACCAACGCGTGAGAGACCTACCTTTGGAGAAAGGAGACAGAATTCTAATTCAGAATGTGGGTCTAAAAGGCAAACATAAACTCCAAGATCGATGGAAATCAATACCATATGTTGTTGTGGAGAAGTTGCCTAATCTGCCTGTTTACAAGGTCAAACCGGAGTATGGTTCAGGGGTGCTGAAAACTCTCCATCGAGATCAACTGTTGCCCATCGGTTACATGGTCAGGGTGCCTAACCCATCAGAGGACACAAGCTCTGTTCGAAGACCTGTAACAAGAACTCAACGTACTCTGAAACGTCAACCAACCAAGTCTGAAGAAAGTGGCACGGAGCCATCAGGTTCAGAGTTTGAAACTGCCCACAATCCTCCAGATTTTGATATGGATGAGGTCAGGAGACGGATAAACACAAGTCACTCTGTGGAGAATAAAGAGAGTGAAAACTCTGAGGAGGATGGAAAATCTGAGGAGGAAAGCTGTGAAGTTACAGAAACTCAACAACTTACAGAAACAGAGTATGAGGAACCGCCTGAAGGTGCTGCACGTCCTCTGTCACATTCTGATATCCAAGAGACAAATACTGAATCTTTGGAAGAAGATTTTCAAGATTCAGAAGAGGGAGCAAGCTCACCTCCATTACAAAGAAACAGACGTAATAAAGCTGTTAAAAGTGCAAGAAGTGAAAGTGAAAGGTCTTCTACAGTCAGGACATCCCTGAGAAAACCAAAGCCATCTATGAGATTAACTTATGAGAAACCTGGTCATCCATCTTGTGAACCAGTTACCATCATGCACCATGGCATGGTCATCCAACTCAAGTTAAACCCTCCAGACCCTGACAACGAACAAAGGAAAAAGTCCAAGACATCCAAAAGGTACATGGAGGAAGAGAAAAGGAATCACCCTTCCAAGTTGAAGAGGGACAAACGGTGAGATGAGGACATCTACACAGTCAGAAGAGGGAGGGTGTAGCCCTGTACAAAATTCATATAAGTTACAGAACATAAAAGATAATTTACAGTGTAATAACAGACTGTGTTAATAACAGTTCATAAATACAGTTCATGGTAGTTATAAATGTTTAACAAGTGTGCTGTTTAAAAGCATAAATATATGTAAATTTAATAAATAAGACTATTTACAGTTAAAAGATCAAACCATATAAAAGTCTTTAATGTTCATCTAAGAGAAAAGTAGAGAAGAAGAAGCTGTGTTTATTTGCGTAACCTAACTTGTTACCTGACAAATGTCAATCATTTAATTCCCGTTTTGTTGTTGGTTGTTTTAATACTCGAGTCAATCAGAGTAACGCCACTGTGTAAGGGGCGGGACTAGTGGCACGGGTTTGTGCGGGGGGTAGTGAGCACGCATGAGGAAAGAGAACAGACGCTATCGAACAGAGAGCTTATGAAGGAGGCATCGTGGTGTGGGAAGCATTAATGTTATGTTTTGAAGGTCGACTGCCCGTGGTCCTGACGTAAACTTTGATGTGACCTACAAGAGGAGACGGACGTTGGAGAGAGAGACTGGTTTCCAACTGAAGGCCCTGCTGTTTCTGCCTTGCTGTTTTGCCGTGACGTGCCCTGCTGCCGAGCCGTGACCGCTGTGACTGTACTTCTTTTTGCCATCGCCATTGCCTTTGCCTTTGTCACACTGAGACTCTTATCCCCATTCTTTCTGCCCCTACTGACATAACCTGGATTCGTGAGTACTAACATTAACATGCACGTGCTTTTTGTTTATGCTCATATCTGAGTGAAGTGGCCATCCCAGTTTTTAGGCCCCACCGCACACGAAGTGTCATCAAACAGGCCTGCAACGGGTTGGGATCTCATTTAAGATTTGTTTTATATAAATGTGTGTGGGCCCACAGGTATAATATTGAGTTTTGATTTGTAATTGATTTTAAAAGTGTGTTTTTTTTTTAAGGCAATTTGAATATTTTATTTCCAAAAGAGGATTTAAGTAATTATTTCCTTTCAAGTTACCCACAGAAAAGTTTTCCTTTTGGGAAAGTGAAGTTTTATTTGTTTATAAGTTTATTTTGAATATATCTTTTCATACCCATGTGATTTTATTTTATTTTACATGAAGATACATTTATCTTTTACTTTGTGTTGTAAATAAATTTGTGAATATTTTTGCATCTAAAATACAGTTGTGGTGGTCATTATAAGAATAGAAAAGAGTATTATAAATATATATTTATTAAGTAACGTTCAAACAAGTTGTATTCCCCTACAACGAGCCCAGGCCCAGTCTCATTGTATTAACCACTCTAGTTTTATTTTCTAACTACATGGGATCTGGGTTACATTTATTTTTACCAGAATGACTTTCTGTAGAAGTGCTACTAATAAAGACTTTTACTTCTACGTATGTCCAGGATTTACTGTTACTGAGGGGTTATCATGGTTACACAAGGTCACTTGGTACAACTAAACTAGCACAGTTACATTGCCTATGTGCAAACCTCTAATCTGAAGCACTGCTGTTGCACGTGTGTTGTCGTTGGCACACTTTAGGGTTACCTCTGTAAATCTGGGGTTAAATCTAAGACTACAGCACTAACACTAGAAGGAGATTTTCCAGTAGTTTTTACAGACTGTACCTGCAAACAGACGCATCTGACAATCTATATTCTGCAGATTAGAACACAGACAAATCAACAGGTTAAATCAAGGAGAGGATAAAGTGATATTAACACATTATGGACAAAAAAATGTAAAAAAAAACAATCTAAATGAAAAAAGAGAAATCAGTATTTGTACACAGAGATTGGGTATTGGATTCATAGAAAAACTGCCATCCAAACCTAAACCATTAATCTGAATGGTTTCAATTCTATATGCTTTTTAAAACCAATAACAATAGCGTGTGAAAAGTCAAAGAAAGCCGGTATGTTAATTATGGAATCACAGGAGTGCCAAAATTAAAAGAAAATATAAAGAGAATCAATAATAAAAATTTGGAAATATAAAGAGAATCAATAATGAAAACATATGCAAATGTCGTCAATTCTTTTTCCATTTTGTCTTTGCTTTTTCCATTTAGCTTATTCCATTCTGTCATTATTTTTTCTGTATTGTCTTTGTCTTTTCCATTTGCGTTTTGGCATTGCTTTTACTTGATAGCTCAAGCCATCAAATAAAAGCTATGCTTGATCACAAACACTGTGTGTTTGATGCACTGATGCATATTCTGCTTACTTTTAAAATGTAATCCCCCAAAGTAATCCTAGTTTTTATAAAAAAACAACAACTTGTAATCTGATTACACGTTTTTTGATATACGATCAAGGATCACAGTCACATGTTTTTTTAATTCTGACTACGTAATGCTGTTGCTTGTAATTCATTACTCCCCAAGCCTGCTAATACATAGTCACTGCAAGCAGGAATCGTGTGATTAGATATCAACTAGTCACCCTGGTCAGAAACCAGGGTCACTTGGTACAACTAAACTGGTCAGAAACCAGGGTGACTAGCCCACAGCCCTTGCTGTGGGCGGGTCTTTGCTTTGACATTGCTTTTACTTGATGGCTCAAGCCACTAAAAACGCAAATGGAAAAAACAAAGACAAAACAGAAAAAGCAACGACAAAATGGAAAAAGCAAAAACAAAATGGAAAAAGAATGACTACATTTGTATATTTTTTCATTATTGATTCTCTTTATATTTCCAATTTTTTATTATTGATACTCTTTATATTTCCACATGCATTTCCCTTTAATTTTGTCACTCCTGTGATTCCATAATTATTCAGCTGTGGTTTTCCCCCGAAACACGGAAGTATCTCCGTTCGTCTTTTTTTTCTACAACAAGCTGAATTCAAACACAAAGTTTAACGATTTAAAACCTCCAAAACTTTGCAGTGGTGTGATTATAACTTCAACTGACCAATGTGTAACATTACAGCCAATCACAGGCAGGATTTTTAAAGATTGATCATCCCAGGAAGTACCAAAGAATTTCAGTTGGTGCCATAAAATAACTGAAGTTAGGTGCACAGTTCTATATCCTGGTGATTCAGGGAAAATAATATTTTTATAGGAAACCTGCTTTTCGAACAAAGCCACACTTATTTAGTGGAGATTCCTTCAGTCTCTAAACCTAGATTACACTTATTTCACAAATACAGCTCAACCATTACTTTTGATCAAGTGTATGTGAGCACTCTCTTGTTATGCTAAGTTCATCCTGCTAGTGGCCTTTCATTGGTGCATCAAGCTCTTCCTCTATTCTTGCTCCCCTTGTAATTAAATGTCATTATTTATTGCCTTAACATCACTCCCTTTCACCCTGCACATCCTCCTTTTCTTCTGTTTGTTCTTTTCTTAAGGTATCTTCATATGTAGATCTGCTTTGGTTTTCAGAGTAATTATTGAAATAATCCATGACAGAAATTAATATATTTGAGAAACAGTTTCCAGGACAATCTTTCCACTTTGTGCTTTTTGAATATACTGGTGAAAGGGTGTACTCATACTGCAGCTCGGACCGTAAATGACCAGAAGTGATTGACAGTTTGATGGAGTACATCAAGCACTTTCACAATGATCTCTTAACTCTTGCATACTTTAATCTTCCCTCTACTGCTGTTTCACATTTAAAAAGAAAGCTAATACAATATACTGTATATTGAAAACAAGCAAAAGATATATATATATATATATATATATATATATATATATATATATATATATATATATATATATATATATATATGTATAAATAGTATTAGTTGGAAATATTCAGCATCTGCCTTTTCCTGTTTCTGCTTTAGGTGTTTTTTTTTTTGTTTTTTTTTAATTAAATAACAACTGAAATGCTTGGCACACAAATAATCCAATTGTGATCTGGTTACAAAAAATTAAATTAAAATAAAATGTACGGTTAAACTTAGCAGCTTAACACCATTAACATTTGTAAATTGTTGAGATCTCTCACCTCTTGTAGCAGGTCGGCCTGCTCAATGGCCTTCAGCACGTTCTTTTTGGACGTCTCCTGAGCTTCTCCACCCAGCAGGAACTCATCCAGAATGAAGTAAGCCTTCTCAAAGTTGAAAATAATGTCCAGCTCACAAACCTGTCATTCATCCAAAAAAATTAAACCTTGGTTGAACTTGTTTTTCCTGAACTTGTGAAAATGTTCTTGTTTAGTGTTATTGTTGATGTGCTTTGATGGCTGATACACACACTGCCAAAGTATTTATCGAGCAGCTCCACGTATCTGTGGATGATCTCCAGAGTGATGAGCTCGTTGTCCTGGTTCTCGATGGCACAGCAGAAATACAAACTGGCATATCTGCAACACATTGACACATCAAACACATTAAACTGAGCAAAAAAAAGAGTTCAAAAGACTGAATTGAGACTGGGTGATCCTAAATCATGATTTCTTCATCTTCACATTGATACATAATCTATTCTCTCATTAATTTAGCGCAGAGTAACTTATTAAAGAGTAACTAAACCCCTG
Organism: Gouania willdenowi; assembly: GCF_900634775.1. Taxonomy (NCBI): domain Eukaryota; kingdom Metazoa; phylum Chordata; class Actinopteri; order Blenniiformes; family Gobiesocidae; genus Gouania; species Gouania willdenowi. The sequence continues at coordinate 31,244,567 of NC_041047.1, read as the reverse complement.
CTTTCTACTGATCTGCCACTAGGGGGGAAATTTAAAAAAATGCCTTGATTATGGGTGTTACTTCTGGACCAGTAAGACACACCCACTCAGGCAGCCGTTAGTGCCTGCCTGCTCAACTACTACACACAATACACAGCCCACAAGCATAAGCACACAGCACACACAGCCCCACAAATGCTATATTACTCACAAACAGTCCCTACTCTACTCCCACTATACTGCGGCCTCACACACATATAAAGACACACACAGCAGCGAGAAGTAAATGCACGTTCGCACACATGCAGAGACAGACGTGGATACACACACTATATGTCTGTAGAAACACACATAGCTTGATGAACCCTCTAATTAGACCAGAATCTGATCTTTATAGAAGCACAGAGTCAAAAACATCACCACTGCAGCAGGCTGCTTCACACGGAGCAAAAGAGTTCCTCATTGAAGCTGTCAATCAATGCTCACTGAGGGCTGTGATTGGAGGAAACCCTCCTCCCTCCTCTCAGCTTTTATAGGAAGGGTGGGCCCAACAATGAAAGTTGATGACTAGGGTAATCCAAATAATCCATTTCTGCCAATAGCAAAGTTCAATTGTAATCGCCGGTGTTGAACCCTTAGTTATCAGTAACTCTGACATTTTACAACTAAATATGCAAAATTAAAATACTTTTATTAAAATGTTAAAAGTTGTACTAGGATCAATCAACAGCAATACTTAATACCCAAATACATACAGTATGTATTCAGCAGAAAAAAGTGGGTTTGGGGTTTAGTTACTCTTTAAAGGACTACAGTTCACTCTGAGCAGGGCATTGTTTTGAAGTCAGAGGTCGAAGAAGAAGGCTGAATCAGTAAAACTCCATAATGCCAAGCTTCTTCATCCCTGATAATCCCTAAAGCACGCTTCAGGCATGTGATGATTGACCAATACTGGACCTGCTCAGTTAATACCTTTCAACCATTGAGGCAACCCATAATGAGCTGTTTTGCAATCTCCATGCCAAGCTCAACACAGGCAGCATGTGGTCTGTGCTACTAGTTTTGTTGAATATCAATACACAGTTTCACACCAAAATTATCAAATGTCTGTTTTTATTTTAAGCATTGTAGCATATTAAACTTCCTAAACGACTGAGAACTAAAAGTACAAATATCTGAAAACAAAATGAAATTTAAAGGGGACATATCATGGTTTTAAATCCTTCCTTTTTACATATAAATCATACAGTTGTGGTCTATATAAAGCGGAACTGCACTGCTTGGGTCTGAATTCCTCATTATTATAGCTCCACAGGCCCCTTTTCTACCCCTTTTCTGATGTGCTTCTGAGAGCAACTCGTTTTGGTGCGGTCTCTTTAAATGCAAATGAGACACTCCATACCCCGCCCCCTCTTCAGGTGACACTCGGTTCAACTCCACCCTGCTCGGCCATTTTTGTAGTTTGATAGAAGAGATACGGCTATGTAGCGGCGCATAAACTTTTTATTCAGAGGTTATTTACAAAATGTCAACAACGGAATACTTGTCCATCCAGCTTTACATGTTCCAGCCAGAGTCGGACCCAGCGGAGTGAGATGAAAATGAAGATGATGAACCTGCAGAACCCTAACAAGTGAGCTAACACAAGCACCGAGCTAACGCTAGCGCTAAGCTAACGTCACAAAATGCATTTAATACAGTCTTTTCAAAGACAAAAACGGCAAATCGAAATGACTAATGAAAACTTTAGACTTAAATTAAATCACGTAGGCCATATCATCAAGGATCTAAAACAAGCACACAGCGCAAACATATGAAGTCTGAAGACGGTGCAACTGCTAATGCTAACAAAACAATGACAGGGACGTCTTATCATCACACTTTTTAGCATTATTTACAGCTTACCGAAGTGCTCTGTTCGTCGTCTCCAAAAATAGAAGGAATTGAACCCTCAATCAGACAAAGTCTTTTGGCACATCCTTCTTTGTACTGGCGAAGCAGTCATCCTTGAAGTGCAGCGTGCACACAAAAATGACCTTACCCACAGATGTGGGTACATTTCTGTGAAAAATAAAACTCAACCAGGCACTTTGAAAAGGTTCTGATGCTGGGAGACGGTGTAATGAAGCGTGTGGGTTACTACATCCAACAACCAAACATTTTGACTTATCCTCTCGTAACTTCGGCATCCTTGAGCTTGGACTACAAAATAAAAGCGAGAAATAAAAATGGCGGATTGCTCGAAGTGTTGGACCTGGAGTTGATGTACTAATTTGGCAGTTCCGCTGCAAATACTGTGATGTAATAGTTCAAAAAACGTAATAGAGAATAGAAAAATAGAAACAGATTGAAAAATATGACCAAAACAGAATATAAAGATATCTACGGAGCACCTGAAGAGACTAATTTGATTTTTTCTGTACTTCTAAGCACTCTAAATATACAACAAAATGCATTTAAGGGCTAAAAAAGTGGATTTAGCATGATATGTCCCCTTTAAAGCACTTACTTATTGTAATGTCATATGTTAATTATTACTAAATTATCTGTAAAAAAAAAAAGTATATATATATATATAAAAACCTAATATAAACTATTAGGTTTTGTCTGTATACCTAACATCTAACAGTAAATTATAAAATACAAAAGGTCTTGTAAATGTCACTACTGCTCTCACATGTGTTTGCAGGTGGTTTGTGGAGCCTGAGTGATAAGAAACATGTAGATGGCTCAGTCTAGACTCTGCTCTGGAACTGCCGTCACATTAAAATGTGTCCAAATTTTACTATGTTTTCTTTTATGTTTTCATTTACCTCACCTCCACCTCCTGTAGTTTCTGAGAATCCTGAGTTTTTCACCATAGATAACATAATAAGGCTAGATGTCTTACGGCGGAGTCTCTAACGTCATCATCTTAACTCGGGCAGCTATCTGACAGAGTCTGTGGTACCTGAGGGAAGGTGAGTGATCTGCACATATGTAAATACTCTGAAATCTTGATGGATTTACAAACTTTTTGGTTTCTTACAAACGTTATTAACGTGGCTACAATTCTAGATGTTTGAACATGTTAAAATTGCAGCTTTTCTCTTCAAAAACAACTTAATGATGCAGCATAGTTGTTTAAAGCATAGACCACCAGATTTAACTTGTTAAAAAAGTTTGTTAATAACATCTTACATTATGATTCTTGCAGGAATTTACTGAGTGAAGATGCCAGACTTTGCTCTAATTGACTCTAATTGCTCTAATCGGCGTTGTGTTGAAACCAGAGCCCGTGGGATCACCTGTAAGATGTTAATACTATAACTATATTTAAAATCGGTAGAAAATTTTGCATGTTATGATTATTTAAAAAGTACATGCACCACTACTACACAATGTTATGGAGAGGAGAGCTGACCAAAACAAGATGGCCGCCAGTGCGGACGTGCTACTCCATTGGCTGGCAGCGCGGACGAGACATCTAGCCTTTATATATACTAGTACAGTGCCCGTCAGACGAATGTATTCATATAGTGGGAGCTTAAGTAGATTTGTCACATATGGCCAAATGCGTACATGTTTGAAAGTTGGATGTATAATACTACTCTGTAGTGTTATAAACGTGTATATTTGTGTGTGCAAAGTAAAATAGCATGTTCAATTTCCCTCGTTTAATTCTATGGGACATGCACATGATAAATTTGTTTGTTGTATTTTCTTTTCTTACTTATATTTATATTTTTGTCGTTTGGTGTATTTTTCTGTAATGTATGTTTATTGGAGTCATTATGTGTATTTTTGTATCTTTCTGTTGTGTTTTTGTGCACATTTGAGGCACAGACACACACACATACACACAGAGATTCCTCGCTTTCATAGATAAATGTCTATGCTTTTCACTCTCGTGTCTTCTTCCTTCCTGTTTGGTGGGCAGCGCACCCATTGATTGCCCCTCCCCTCTCCACTCCTCAGTGGAGACAGACAGAGCTACATGTATTGACTAATCCTGTTAATGAAATTAGCTGCCAAAAAGGATCTGAATGAGTTTATGACTTTCAAGAAACTGTTCAATGACCACAGAATTGCTGAGATAGAGAAATTAACACCTATAAAGTATTGATAAACTCTTCAGAGGGGGTCCAGGGGGGAAGCAAACTCCTGCTCCTGTTGTGTCATTGTTCTGTCATCACAAACCATCTGACTGCTTGTTTGTCGACATAGCAACCACAGATAATGAGGCACAAAGAATGCTCTTTCATTGAGGGAATAGCTTCAGCTCTGCAGTATCACTTTCTCTCATGCACATGATTGATGGATTTACATAAAGTACTCAGAGACAGAGGTGACAAAGTGCAAATACTTTGTTACTGTACTTAAGTAGTTTTTTCTGGTATCTGTACTTTACTTGAGTATTTATTTTTTTGGCAACTTTTTACTTTTACCCTTCCTTTTTTAAACAAATATCTGTACTTTCTACTCCTCACATTTTAAAAATGAGCTCGTTACTTTTAAGACCTTCGAAGATGACGTTAAGATGAAAAAGACGCAAACCAACAACTGTGAAGCTGCTTGTGAATGGCTTTTCATCATGGCAGTGCTCGTTTTCAGACCACAAAGGGCATGTCTCCTTTCCAGAAACCTGGAGAACATGATTTTCCTGAGACTAAATGAAAAATGTTGCTAGTATGAGATTTTTTTCTGTTAGGCAGGTTCATTATTCTATGGTTAACATTTTCAAGTTTTTAAAAATGTTGAACTCAAAGCTGCTCTGGGTTTAGTTGAGCATTTGCAAGTTTTATTTAGTTTTATTCTTATTTACAAATTTGATCTATAATGAGTGCTAAATTCTCCAGGTGTTCATAAAGGGTAACAGATTTAATTTATTTCCATGTACCAGTTTTCTACAAGTTTGTAGAGACCTATGGAATTTGCTGGATTTTGTTTTAAAACTTTGTCTTATTATTAAAGGGACATTGTTTAACTTTTGTAATTCAGCAAATTTTAGTAGCATGTACTTTTTACCCTCGGGCTCGGCCGAAGGTTATTGTCATCAGTTTGTTGTCCGTCTGTGTGTGTGTGTGTGTGTGTGTGTGCGTGCGTGCGTGCGTGCGTGTGTGTGTGGGTGTGTGAGTGTGTGTGTGTGTGTGTGTGTGTGTGTGTGTAAAGTGGTGTAAGTCTTCTAATGCAATACCCACCAACCGTTCTCACACCAAAACTTTGGTACTAATGGGAGGATTCCAGGTAATGAAAAAAAAAATTCCGGTCGGTAGATTTTTGGAGAAAAAATCGAATTTTGAAAAAAACTTTGTCATGGACTGATTTTAAAGAACAAAAGGAAGTGGACCATTGACACTATGCTGTAAGGTGACATTCACTTAGGGCTTTAGATTCATGCTAAAATGTTTCTGATCTGATACTTTTTGGCGAAAAAAAGGCATTTTGAAAAAAAAAGTCTCTATTTTTAGACTGATATTTTATGTAGGTGTAAATCTGAATTCATAACCCAGCAACAATTCATGCATCAAAACATTGGTACTAATATGGGGGATTCTAGGTACGAAAGAACATTTTCTAGTCGGACAATTTTTGGCAAGAAAACAGCGTTTTTGAGGATTTTGAAAAAAACTTTGTCATGGACTGATTTTAAAGAAGGAAAGGAGGTGGACCATTGATTAGAGGTGTGCGTTGCCTGGCATCTGGTGATACGATTCTTATCCCGATACATAGGTCACGATACCATGTGATATAATATATCCCGATAATACAGTTTAAGGCGATTATTGCCTTACGAAACAACAAATCTGTAAATGTGTACACCTTCATGAGAACATTATGTATAAAATAGATTTTATTTGCATATTTTACACTCAAAACATTGGCTTTAACATGCCATGCGCCAACAACTTAAAAAATAAAAACCAACATACAATCTGCCTGTGGCTTTTAAACCAACTTTGACTTTAGTGCAACTTAACTGAGGTATATGCCTAAAACAACAAATAAATGCAGAAAGTTAGTGCTTTCTTTTAATAAGCTGGTCAACATGCCCAGGTTTCAGAGCACTTCTTTTTGCAGTTACAATGTCTCCTGCAGTGGAAAATACTTTCCTGGTTAAATAAAGGTAAAAATAAATAAATGAATTTTTAAAAAAAAAAAATCGATATGGATGCATTTTGAGAATCGCGCAACGTAATATCGCAATATATCGCCGAATCGATTTTTCAACACCACTACCATTGATACCTTATGGAATCAGAACAGTATCATAAGGAATATAAATTCTGAAATGCACACGCTCTACTTCACAAATATCATTTTGAGGCACACGTAATATAAATCCACAGATCATGCAAATTGCTGAATGTGCATTTACAAACTGCTTCTGTGCTGTGAAACCTCTGTGAATTTGTGAGAGAAATCTCTGCGGGGAATTTTGAGACTGCCCTGACGTCGCGGGTCAATGAACGTCACTATTGGCTGATAAAAGTGATTGACAGATTAATCAGCCAATCAGGTGTGTTTGCTTTTCAGAATTTATATTACAAGTTTGCATAAAATATATATTTGCGAAACAGATCGTGTGCATTTGTGAATCTGAAATACAACTGTGAAACAAAGAATGTGTATTTGTGAAAAACCCTGCAAGAGCTCATTCATTATGATACTGTTCTGATTCCATAATACCTTGCTGTAAGGTGACATTCACTCAGGGCTTTAGATTAGTGCTAACATGTTATGCATTAATACAATTCTATGCATAAACAGGTGAGTAATCATATTTAATAACCTTTTATTCCTCCACCGGTATAATAAATGGAATGGACAAACCATTTCCAACGATAAATTCACTGAAGTGCTTAGCTTGGTCACAATAAATCAATGTAAATTATTTTTCTAATGTCGGGCCGAGGGTTTTCAAGTGCGGGCACGTTATGTTTTACTTTTACTCAAGTAAGGAAGCAACTTCAAAACTTTTACCAGTCGTTTTTTATTCAAGCATCTACTTATACTTGAGCACTGAAGACTAAAATGTTTGCCACCTCTGCTCAGAGACATTCCTCAATCTACACTGAATACTAATCCACATTTTAGTGTGAAACTCTACTCACCTCTTGTACACAACCTTGAGATCCCTCCATTCCAGAAAGCTGCACATTTTGGGTTTTCGGGCCAAAACGGTCTGTAGCAGTTCTCTGGTGATCTTCTTTTTCTCTTTATCACACAAAGGCACATACCACTTCTGCAGCCTGAGCTTTCCCTGCCGACTGAACAGGAGCATGAACTGCATCTGGACACAAATGTAAATGACGAGGTGACTCCAACGAAACATTTTGGACTGTGATTGATAATCAGCTCTTAGGTTACTCCCCTGTCAATGTTTAATTTGACAATAATATCAATATTTTCTAATTTAAGAAAATGAGATCATTATGTAAATCAAAATTTGGACAATCCTCGCTCACTGTGTGAGACAAAACTGTGGAAATGTTTCTTCAATAAAATTGAAAAGTAAAACATTATCTTTAATTAACAGTTATATATATATATACAGTTGTGTGCGAAAGTCAGGGCACCCCTTTAAAAACAGCATACTTTATGTATTAAAAAACTATGTTCATATTTATAGTCTCCCTGGTATATGAGAAAAAGACAATATTATCAGGAAACATTGATGCAGAGTTACATTTTATTTTATAAATTGAACAAAATTACAAAAATATAAAACATCACTTTGGCTTGTGCAAAAGTCAGGGCACTCTACTGCATCAGTACCTTCAGCACTTAGTAGGACCACCTCTGGCAGATATCACAGCTTGTAAACACTTTTTATAGCCAACTACAAGTCTCTGGATTCTATTATATTGAATTTTCCCCCATTCTTCCTTGCAAAATACTTCCAGTTCTGCAATATTCTGGGGGTCATCTTGCATGCACATCTCTATTAAGATCTACCCACAGATTTTTAATTGATGACTGGAGAATGTGAAGGCCATTCCAAAACCTTCAGCTTGCATTTCTTGAAGTAGTTCATGGTGGATTTTCATAAATATTAAAACCTATATTTTCATTGATTATAGGAAGTCTAACGAGGAAACCAATAGATAGGAAAGAAATTGATGATAGATTTTTTTTAGTGTATTTTACAGATGCTTTAGGACCTGATTATAAGAAATGCTAACAAAAAGCTAACACAAGAGGAAGGTTATTTATTTCAGGAGCATCTGTTGTGATTAATTGTAATTGAACTTTAGTAATTGAGAATGTAATTGAATTTCTGAGGATAGAAAATAATTGTAATTGAAACAATTGCTGGTAACTGTAATCGTAATTGAATTGTAATTGAATATGGGTAATTGAGAATGTAATTGTAACTGGAAAATGTAATTGACCCCAACCTTGCTGCATACTGACAAATAGCTACTCTGAATGCAAAACTATTAATTAGAATTTATTTTTATGTTGCAACTATTGATTGAATAAAAGTTGTGTTCTTTATGCTTCTTTCTTCTATTAAATTGCACAAAAAATGTGTGTATAAAAATGTCTACCTTTATAAAATACCACTTAGTTTGAATTAAAGGCAGTTCATTGAGATTAAAGGGAAATACGTTCCTCTTTCTTAAGGATTATTATCAGCAGGACATTTTTTAAGGTAAAAAAATCTCTTTTACATTTTAGCAGAAAGGAAATAGTTGTAATATTATTTTGAGATTTTTAAGTTTTCTTTGGTTTAGGTCGTAGTATTTCTTGTCTGGCTATTTATTAACACTTCTCTAAACTAAAATTAAATAATAATTGTTAATAATAATTAAGACAAACCAAATATGGACACAAGTTTTACTGTATGTTTTAACTCTACTAATTGCATAATTTAAAGCTAATAATAATAATAATATCAAACGTCACTGTTTAAAAGCAGCTACTTTATTTAGCTGCACCATATGAAGCACCGTTATTATCAACACAGGCTCACGGAAGTAACTAACACCGTTATTCAGCCGGTGTGTTCCGTCCTTGTCACAATGACATGACCGTGTAGACATTAAACCAAGTGCAAACACAGTTACACATACAACTAAAGCAGGTTTTAAACTACTTACCTTTATTAATACAGCTGCTTTCTTTCCTCTGAAGAACTATAAACACCCAAACGCAACACTGAGGCACGGGCTTTCCGTTTTCGGTGTTTGATTGGTCGCCAAGGATTTGGACGATATCTATTGGTTGGTATGCCTGTCCTTCTTCAGTTCCCGCCTCTTTAAGGCTATAACTCGTTCCTAACAACCTGATTGGCTACTGCATACAGCAGCACTCTTACTGGAGGGTTATTTGATTGATAGCTTGATAGCACTGGATAAATAATGTAAAAAATAAACTTTACAACTTTTGTGATGATATAGAAATCATATTAAACCTGACAGCTTTGACTGTTGTATATATTTGCATATTATTATTATTATTATTATTATTATTATTATTATTATTATTATTATTATTATTATTATTTTATTATTATTATTTTTATTATCAAAATGTGTGTGTCTATATATATATATATACATATGTATCACTATAATTGTATCTTCTTCTAAGAATATTTATCTTTTTGGCTTGTGTTGAGCCTTAAATTTTTATTTGTAATAGATTGTGGGTAAAATATTTTTCTCTGAGGTGTAATGTTGTTGTTTTTCGTTATTGGAGTTTATATAAATATTATTATTGTCATTTAAAAGTTATTGTAATTAAAGTTGATGGTGGGCACACAATGAGGGTTGGGGTCAATTAAATTTTTTAATTACTGTTACGTCTCCAATTATCCATGTTCAATTACAACTCAATTCCGATTAAGCTGACTGACATTAATTCATCATCTAATTTATTTGTCTTATCAGGCTTCCTAATCAATTAAAAATATTGGTATTCATATTTTAGGCGTGGGTGTCTGAACCTATTTTGTGTCAGTATATCCCTCAATTTCAATTTAAAAAAAAAATGTATATTGATCCTCAAGAGAACCAACAGGTAAACCTGATATTAAATAATGTTATTTATTATTATTATTATTATTATTATTATTATTATTATTATTATTATTATTATTATTATTATTATTATTAATAATAACATTTAATAATTGTTAACTACGTGTGTGTAAGCCATAGAACTCTAACATGGTTCCACAATTTTGCATTTAATTAAATTGTAAATGACAATTTACATGCCAAATATTATTACAAAGTCAATTACCTGAACTCAATTACAATTAAATTACGATTACAACAGCAACATATTTTTCCAGTTACAAATACAATTATAATTACACCATAATTGCAATTAATTATCAATTACACGATAACAAATATAATTGACCCTAACCCTGCTGGCAGACAACCTTAACATTTACAGTCAAAGAATGAAGCAATGAAGCAATTTTAAGAGGACATTAAATGTTGATTTGCCTGTATTTCACAGTTGGTATTTTAGGGTTTTTAAGGCTCATGATTATAATTTGTATTATGCAAATATGTTCATTAAACACCTATTATAATACAAGGTCGTCAAGGTCATTTTGGGTTCTAAAGCCAGAACAGATGAGAACCAGTGTCTGACACATTAAGTAGATAGTGCATTACAAATGAAGGGCCATTGGAGATGTTTCAGGGCCAATGGAGTGTTAGATACGACCATTTCAGGCCTGTGGATTACAGTAATCCTACCCACTGTAGCACTGAGCATCACATGCACCTCATTCCAGCACAGCTGAAGAGGAAGATGGAGGTCACTGCTTGTCGAGCTGCTGTGTTGTTCCTCCTCCTTCTTTATCATCGTAAGTCCATCATCAATAGTATACGATCATCTGAAGCTCCTTTAGATCATTGGGAAGATCAGTGTTCCTAAATGTAATCAAACTCACTCTGTTGTTGCAGAGTTCTTGTTACTCACAAGCTTCAGGGATGTGTTGTTGGGATTACCTGCAAACACGTTCTTGTTTATTTAGCACATGGATTATCCTGTGTTTGAACTGTGCCTGTTTAGTCCAACCATCTGCTTTCCTTTTTCATGCACCTGATGATGATGATGATGATGATGATGATGATGATGATGACGATGATGATGATGATGATGATGTGTAGCCCTGATGATGGTCAACTCACAAGAGGTAAGCAAAAATAGGAAGAATCAGGGAAGTGTGAGCCTTCATGTCCTGGAGAACACTCTGGATTCAGGACTCGTGTGTGTGTGTGTGTGTGTGTGTGTGTGTGTGTGTGTGTGTGTGTGTGTGTGTGTGTGTGTGTGTGTGTGTGTGTTCTGCAGGAGGAGGAGGTGATCCAGGAAGAGGTGTTACAGTCGGACCAGCAGCTGAAGGAGAAATGGACTCAAAATTTCAAAGCCTGCACTTGTGAATGTGAATCCCCCGATTCGCCAACACGCATCCCTGCCACCATCATCCCCCCACAGAGCTCACCGGCCCCCTCTCTCCTGCCCAGGGGTCATCCTGGGAACTGCATGCCAGGTAAGGCCTCCACTTGGAGCACCTGGATCAGTAGCCCAATGTTGGTTGTTCTTTGGTCTGCAGAACTTGAAACGTTTTATAAACGTAGCGTCTCACAGGTGGGGTTACCTTTGGTCAATACAGCTCAGATAATCCCATTACGTGTGCAGGGATGTGATGAGCAGATTAGGGAGTCTAAAATAGTCCTGGACCTTCAACTGATCAACATGATATGAGCAGGAAAGCCCAGATTATCAGTTTGATGCACTCATCATCAGCTTTTATAGTGTAACTCAAGATAAAGGTGGTGAGAGAGTTTTCAAAAATAATGGGACACCTTCCTTAACACTAAGGGGAGCCTTAATACGATACTACATAATGGGACCTGAGAAGGCTATGAAGGACACTCAATACTTTAAAATGTCATAATAATTGCAAACAACACTAAACCATGAACTTATACAATTTAGAAGTATTTACATTTATTTTTTAATTGAACTCTTTTGTTTTGCCTTAATGTAATAACAGCTTCACTTTAATTAGAGGGTAAGACAATAAGGAAGGCTAGCAGTAACTTAAAAAGGTAAGAAATGATTAAGTTTCAACATGGAACATTTTATTTCTCCTAATTCATGCAATTGTTTCATTTTCATTACATTTTATAGAAAATGATCATCTTCCTATTTTACTAGTTACTAACAAACAACTTTTAACTAATCGTACATGTAACATTTGTAAAACAATTATGTCTTATTTACAAACAATCCACCTTAAGATTTTAAATATATATCTTATATATCATATTATATATAACATTCTACAACCCATACACCAAATCTGCAACACTTAAAAAAATTGTCACAATGTTTCAATGAAAATAAACATTCAAATATGGTTAATTTAATACTAAAACTTCATCACATGCAGTAGTATTTAACTCTACTAACTACAGTACATCCGTCATATATTGTTTTAACCCTGGAAAGTAAATCAGATTTTAGAAGGAGCTCATTAGTGACTAGAGCTCCTGAGGACCCCTCACATGGTCCATGCGGGCTACCTGGGGCCCGCGGGCACCGTGTTGGTGACCCCTGATCTATGACTTCACAGGCCTAAATAATAATGGGCATTATTTTAGAACATAAATGTCATGTAATATTTGCATGAGGTTTCTCCAGTCACTGCTGCATTTACTGACAATGGGAAACCCAGGCTATTTTTCATTTATTTTATATTTTTTTAACCAGACTGAAAACATCTAATCAGTTCGCATAAATGTTTAGTTTCTTAAAAGAATGAAAGAGATACGCTGTGTTCTACAGAATGTCCTTACCACAGAGCTCTAGGCTTTGAGTCTGGATCTGTGAGCTCAGACCAGATTAGCTGCTCCAACCAGGACCAGTCCAATGGTTGGTACTCGTCCTGGATGCCCAACAAAGCTCGCCTCAACAACCAAGGCTTTGGGTGAGTACACCCTTGTCAGCAGACCAATGACATTCTCGGTGTAAGGTAAGGTAAATGTAGAAAACAAAAACAAGGAACAATGTGTGGTTGATTTTAGGTGTGCGTGGCTGTCCAAGTTCAATGACCTGCATCAGTGGCTCCAGATTGATCTGAAGGAGGTGAATGTGGTCTCCGGTATTCTGACTCAGGGCCGCTGTGATTCAGATGAGTGGATTACCAAGTACAGCATCCAGTATCGGACTGTGGAGACTCTCAACTGGGTTTACTACAAAGACCAGACGGGAAACAACCGAGTGAGTATTATTCTGAACTAATGACAAACAATAGGATTTTTTGGTAAAACTTTACTTGAAGCTTTAAACATATTATTATGATATGACATGTCATTAGCATGAATACGGTGTCATGAAGGGTGTCATTTAGTGTTGTTCGTTACCCTAACCCATTATTACCCTAACCCTAACAACTAACCTTAACCCTAAGCCCACTAGATCCCTCCACCTAACCCAAAAAATGCCAACATAGCTCCAAAAGTGTCATAATTTAGCGAACAACACTTGATGACAACCTTCATGACACCTTATTCATGCTGATGACAATGCTCATATCATAATGACAAGAGAAGGTGGTAAGATTTTTTTTAAGCAAAAATAAACAAAGTGTCTATTTGTACGGTTGCCGTACGGACAACCCCGGTGCTATTGGTACGGTTACCAAAGTACAAGTACGTGGCGTCTTAGGGTTAGGGTTAGGGTTAGGTTGTAACCAGTGACGTGCCGTCAGGGTAGGCAAGGTAGGCAGTGGCTACCCAAGGGTGAATTGATATTTTGATGATTTGTTTTAATTACAATATAATTATAAATTATTTATTTTTCCATTTCCAATAGCCTACGGTACCTATAAGTTTGAAAGTGTTCGCATTTTGAGCGTTTCATAGCCCAAATTACTAAAGAGCGCTATTTCCTGGAACAGCTGCACAGTCTAACTCCGCTGTAAGGCAGAGGGAGGCCACGCCCTCTCCCAAAGGCACGTTGCTCCTCTGCCTCCATCTCCATCTACGTCCAAAGGCAGCGTAGAGAGCTGCCTTTGGACGTAACCGTGTTATGCTAAATGCTATATGTAAGTTCACAGTACATTAGTGAATTGATGCCATGTGACTGCTGCTACGTTCTCTAGCTAGTGGGCGGGATAACACTACAGACAGGATGACAGCACTAGAGATGATAGAGAAACTATTTTTTGAGGAAAAACGACAGCTTTTAAAAGATGGAGACCAACACCTGAGATACCAGAGCTTCAGCAAAGGTAAGGTCAGAAAATGTTTCATACTTTCTACAGTGAATGGTAAAAAAGGAAGGATTGACTTTGTGGATGCTCCTCACTGAGGCTGTTCCGAGTTGTTGTTGTTGTTGTTGTCATTTTCTCCGTGTTTCTGTGTTTCCAACACAAACAATGGATGTGCTGCCGTGTCATGAGATATATCTTGTTGGGAGAGTATGGAGGCTATATTAAATAATTGTTTTAGTTTCTTTAATGGTGTTTATGATGTTGATTTTGTTAGATGGCTAAATGCTTGTTCATGTGGATCTTATTGGGTTTTTTCTTTCTTATTATGAATTTTATATTTTGATAAGCGCATTGAGATTACTTTGTTGGAAATTGCTTTATACAAATAAAATTGATTTGAATTGAATTAACACTTGCCAGCAGAAACATATGAAATTGTCATTGGTGGTCTCGATTTGCAACGTGCCTACCCAACCCTAGTGGTCACGGCAAGTCACTGGTTATGACCCAATATCGCAACAATTATTAGGGTTAGGTTTAGGGTAAGGTTCAGTTTGAGTCACGTGACCTAAACTGGCCAAATAAAGGTGCTGCGTACAGATAGAATGTCGGTATATTGATACGGCAACCGTACGGATAGCCACTGCCAAAAATAAGCGTGGGGGATGAAAGTAACTAGTAGTAACTTTTACTTTGAGTACTATTTAATTTAGACACTTTTTACTTGTACTTGAGTATTTTGTGTATCACTTACTTGTACTTCTACTTGAGTACAGTTTCAATCAAGTAATAGTACCTCTACTTGAGTAGGATATATCACTACACCTCTGTTGTTTCCTCTTCAGGTCTTCTACGGGAACTCTGATCGATCTTCCACAGTTCAAAACTTGTTGCGCCCCCCAATAGTGACCCGTTACATCCGCCTGCTGCCACTGGGCTGGCACACTCGAATTGCAATCAGAATGGAGCTGCTGATGTGCATGAACAAGTGCACCTGAAGGAAGCTCTGCATCCTTTCTATCTACCATTTACACCCTCTGCCAACCTGCCTTTTGCCAAGAGGGGAAACAGAAATAATAATGTTAATGTGGGCACGATGACACAGTTAATGTCTTTGGTAGTTCACAGTTAACCTGTCTTAAATCAGCTACTACTCAATGTGTGCACAAGTGAAATGGAAAACCAGCCTGTGTGCATGAATGCAATTTGTGCCCTTCAATACAAGTAAGAGGGTTTACAATCAAGACTTTAAAAATAAAAACACTGCAGTTAAGAAGTCACATCAAATTGGCTCAATTTATTTCATGAACTGTTACATAATGTAAACGTAAGTATTCTAAAACTGCTAAGCACTCCTTTGTGGGTTTACAGTCTCATGTAAATGCTCTATTGGAACAAAAAGCAGATAAACACTGACAATGCTACCAATCGGTGTCTGTAATAAAAGCACAAACCTCATTTCGTCTGAACACCCTGTTATAAACTTTTACTAATTAATATATTGCCACACATCTGTATTAATATAATACACAGTGTTCTTTCAGTAGAAACCAGTAATGGAGAGAGAAACCCAGTGTGTGTGTGTGTGTGTGTGCACACGACCACATGTAGTCCTCACACACTGTGCACACGATACATACGCGTGAGAAATAATGTACAGTCAGAACAATATTGCTGAGCCACATGGTTTCCTCAAAGTGCAACATGAAAATGTTTACTATTTATTCCTGCCAGGACACTCTGGCATTGATGGCACATCCTATCCAACAGAAAGCTGTTCCAATGCATATTCCTCACCTACTGTTTCCTTTTTCAAGACTTATAGGTGCTGTTTTGCTCTCAGCTAAGGATATAATAAGGCAGTGATTCCCATCTACAAGTACATGTAACTTAAGAAAATTATACACCAACTCTTAGAAATGAAGGGAAAGATGGTGATTTAATAAGATATTAAACAAATCTTAATGTTAATGTAAGTGCAACAATCAGCAGGTCAGTGCACAGCTTTTCTTTCCTCAGACCATGTTTGATGACATTGAACACTACGATTCAATAACTCCCAACAAAACCACACAAACTCCCTAATTTTATGATCTAAGTAATTAAGATTTATCATTTTCCTGATCAATTTTATCAAAAAAGAAAAAGAAAAACAAAAAACTTGCTACTTTAATTTCTTGTCTCGCAGCAGCCATTAGAATGTAAATAGCATATTGACATGGCCTGAGTGGTCATAATGTTATGTCTGATTGTGGTTATTAAAGTGAGTATACAGTAGTAAAGTGATATATCTGAAAGGTTTGCCCAAAAAACAAACAATTATTTAATTGAAAAAAAAAAGACTATTGATGAGCAAAATGAGAAAAGAAAGTTAAAGTTAATGATTTAATAATTAACTTTAATTTATAATATAACAAACAATCATAACTAGTTTACGGGTTAGCAAGGACTTGAGGTAAAGTTTATTAAAGTTAATAAATCTTGTTAAAAATATTAAAATAATTTTAAAAAGTCATTTTTTTTATCCCCAGAATATATTAGGGTGAAAGTAAAAAAGGTGTTTAAGTCTAATGTTAACTAATTAATTAAGTTATTAGGATCAACATATAAAATAATAAAATAGCCAATAAGATTTTAGGGCTTTGTAATCAAGTTATAGTATGTTAAAAAAAAAAAAAAAAAAAAAAAAAAGAAGTAAAATATGCACTAGTTTAGCTCACATGGCTTTTGTTTTTCTCTACCTGCTAAAAAATATTACTTTTCAAAAACAATAGGAGAAAAATTTAATTTGTGCACTTTTGCCAACTTATTCACACTTTGAATAACTTAAATAAACAAGGCAGAGCATTTAAGTTGCTCATGAGAAATCCTAACAGTTTAATTTTGTTATTGATCACATGCTTCCCATATTCAGTGTCATGACTGGGAATCAACCAGTTTAGGTTTTACTTTAATTTACATTTGTCCATAATAAAAAGGCATTTTAAGACACTTCACGTGTGCAATTAAAGGACCAACATATGCAGACACAAACATTCACTTCTATTCAGTTCAACAGACAAATAATGGTTCATCAATCAACCGAATACATGTTTTTGGACTTTGGGAGGAAGCCAGAGTACCAGGAGGAGCAAACCCATGCAAGGGCTCAGAGAACATGCAAACTCCACACATAAAGGTCCAAGGTGTTTTTGGCATCTCCAGTCAAGCTGCCCATAAATGATCCTTTCATTCACTAATAATTGATCAATAATACTGATTAAATCATTATATCACCAATATTATGTTGAATAAAAAAAGAAAAAACCTCACTTATAAAATAAAAGTGACAATCAAAGAAAAAAACAAGGAAAAAGTCTGTGAGTTTGTGCATAGCCAGTTACAATATAAACTGCAGTGCATCTTTAATTCCTAGAGGGTAATGCAGGTTTGTAGTAGGAAGGTGTTTATTGAAAATGATTATTTATTGTGAATTATTAAATGGTTAATTATCCATCCATCCATCCATCTTAAACCAATGAAAACAATCCATGTTGACTGAGATCCATCACATTCACTCCTACAGCCTACTTAGACACACCCACTATTAAAGAACATGCAAACTGTGTGAAATCGACAAACCCTTAACCTCACAGATGGAAACAACTTTGCTGATTACCATTCTACTTACCCACCTGCAATGCATTAGAACATTAGAAACCGAAATGACCAAACCCGAGCTCTTAGATTGTCAGTGCCACCTCAGAGAAAATGCACATAGTACAAGCGATAGTTAAAGAAACAGGACTGCACTGGCCATGGTTGTATCTAGGAGTTTCTCTGTAAGCACAGTTCCACTCCAGTGGCAGAAAAGTACAAGTTACTGACCTCTATTGTCACTATTTGTTTTTCAAAGCCATAGTTTTAGCCTAAGTATTTATCAAGCAGTAAAACTTATATGTTTAATACTAACAAAAATACTTACACTTAAAATCTACACTATATCCATATATAATAAACATATAATATATATGTCTATTGAATTTGCTATATATATATGCTTTATAATACAATTATAGAACTATACATACACATATATATTTTAGAATTACAAGATTAACAATATAAAGTTTATCAAACATGGAGGATTTAAAAAATTAAGACAGTAAAAGGCATTTTGGCCTGTATGCAAGCAGTGTTAAAGGCCTGCTAATTGTGTGTGTGTGCGTGCGTGTGTGTGTGTGTGTGTGTGAGACGGCTAACATATGGATCAGTAATGTCTGCAGGGGGCTGACAGGTGATTGCAAATCACAGGGCCGTCTCTTTCAGGTCATTAAGGTTGGGTAAACGAGATCTGGATGGGCGTCCAAAGCCATGCCCGTTTTGGCCCATCATCTGCTCGGGGTAGGGGTTCCCCTCAGGGCGACCCATGGCAGAGGTGTGCCATCCGGACTCCAGCTGGGTTGGCAGCGGGTACGCCGCCTGTCGGCTCTTTAGCTGAGGGGTAGTGACCCCTGAGTGACCCCGGCTTTCAGAGAAGCCACCTTGAACGGGGGCTGGATTGGGCAATGGTTGATAGCGCATGTCTGAGGGAGGCGTCTGATTGGAGGAGGAAGATGAAAGGTGCAGGAGTTTCCGTAGAGACTTCAGTGGTTGGCTCTAAGGGAGACATGAAAGTCCATGTTAATCAATCACAGCAAGGTAGAGACATAAGGAGATGTTCTGTGAGCCTCACTGGAGAATGAGAATCAGACAGTTTCTCAGGAGGCCAGTCCTTGTCTCTGTCTCGGTCCTGATCTCTGTCTCTACTCTTGCTTCGTGTCCGGTGCCGGCTGCTCTGGTGACTCGAGGACCTGGACGACTTGTGGAGGACTGCATCCATTGTTTCATTAGAAACCTGACAGCAGAGCCACATAAAATCAATTTCTCCAAACCTCATGTTTCACACTGAAACCTTACGTTGTTGAGGAAAACAAGAAACAATCTAAACATCTGGATTATTGCAAATGTTTTACCTCTTCACCTCAAACCAAGGGTGTCACATTTATTCCAGTTTTGGACTAGACCAGAATGCTTTAAATATATATTTTCTTCTTTTAAGAAAAAAGAAATAATGGTTATTTCAATAATACTTCATTATAGCCTATTTTACAACTAACAAACTTGCAGTATTATTTTATTATATGGTGCACCATGCACATGATCCACAGACGGACCACATTTGGCCTGCAGACCTTCCATATGTTCAGTCTGCTTAAATCCTAATAAAAATTCAAAATGTGACACATCGTTGCGTCTCTTGTTGTCCTCTTAATGTGAACATTCTGTTATCGGTGACATAACATGCATCTGTTGGTCTGAGGGGGAGAATAGACTGCTCTGCTTGTTTTTTTTGTCTTACTAAGAAAATAGGTGCTATTTTGGTGATCTGAAGCACAGTTTTGTGCTGTGCTTTGCATTCAGCGCCTGTGTGCTCAAATTCAGATCGCAGACACGATGCTAGTTTTCACCTGCACAAACACGTTTTTAAACGTCTGTGTTTTTACCACGCAGTGATTCTACCCAGGACACGGCAGCAGATGTCAGCATCATGCTGCACTTAACAAGCTGTCTCATCTTTCAGTTGATTGTAACAGACTCCAATTTCTCGTATGGATATCCCACAATTAAAATGCGGACAAGCACAACCTACACCTCCATATACTCAGAAAATACTACAGAAAGAATCAGTAATGAAATCAATAACTTCACTGTTCCATATTGGTGGCAGTAGTAGTTGCAGAGGTACTTAATAAAGATTGTGTGTGGTTTTCAGGGTATTAGAGCGATTGCTAATGAATTACAGTTGTGGCAAATATCAATAAATTAATAATCAATAAGATTTCTTAAAAGCATTTCATCCAGGAATAGCTGTTGTGGCCTGTTAAACAATTTACATGATTGCCAGAGCAAAACAATATAGTAGAGTGAAGTTGTGGATTTTTATTTTCAGACGCTCCCTGTTCACTCTACCCTTAAATGTTCTAGCTTAGCAGATGTTTAGGGTTTCATTGAGAAATGACAGTTTGTGGTTACAACAAATGGCACAGGTGGCTGCATCTGAATAGTCCCTCCTATCTCCTTTCCTATCCACTTTTCCTTAACCCCGTGGATGATGTAACAGGGTCAAGGAAAGGTGTTAATAGACTTCCTAAAGGAGTTAGGGAAAGGCCATCACGTTGTTTTGACAATGAGACGCACTTCCACTTGATGACGTAATAATCAGACGACGGCGAAGGTTAGTGACGTCTGCCGTGGTGAAAAAAACTATACATTTCTGAAAATGTACTACTAAAAGCACATATATAACACTTTCCACTGATATAATCTTAATCATATCACAAGAATTGAATGTAAATCAAAGAAAAAGAGGCTACCAGGCTACGAGGAACAAAAGTGAAACTACAAGAAAGTCACGTTGACAATGGTTGCTCACACTCACCTTCCACTCAGAAATCAACATTAATCCAAAATAAGTATGATTTTATGAAATTGTGACATTTATACCAGATATAGGCCTACATAATCTTGTAGGAATACAAATGTATAACCACACAAAGCATTCCAAGGTGAATAAAATATGTTGAATAAAATATAATGTGACTAAAAATGTCTCTGATACCTTTTTCTTGAACGACAAAGTGCTCTGTTTTATGTCATCGTGAGTTTCCGTGAACGCTCGGATGAGTGGGTCCCTTTAAATGTTGTCGTCATAAGGATTGTGGGCCAGCATTATCTGGTCTCCTTTACTAAAGGATGCATTAGTGTTTCCTAGGCTAAAGGAGGTTATAAAGGTATCATTGGCCTCCTTTACTTAGCTTTTAGAGAATTGGAACGCTTTTTATCATGGCCGCCACTTAAACACTTCCGGGGATTAAGGAAAGTGGATAGGAGGGACTATTCAGATGCACCCCTTGAATAATGGTGCACCGTGCTGTGCTGCCCAAAATAGCACCCAATAAACTGATTATTTAAAACATATCTCAGCTGCAAGCAGATCACACTGTTTTCTACAAACTCTGTTTCAGACTGCCTGTTTCTCCTGGCCAGATTGCATTTATTTGCACTCTGTCATCAGCACCTCCCCTTCCCAAACTGCCACATATAAATAGAAAAGTTAAGAAAGACTCTCACACACCTGTTTCATGCTAAAACCACTACTGTCACAGGCAGTTTGATTTTGAAAGGAGGTTGCGTTTTAACTATTTTTTGTCATTTGATCTCAGAAATTGGTTAATGTGAGGCAGACAAATTAATGTAATTTATCCAACATTCCTAACTGGAGGCAGAGCAGCCTAATTCATCCTAAACTCATAAGCAGAAACATGCTGTTAGGACTGGCTATGACATTATAATTGACAGATCAGAAATCACATACATAAAAAAAACACCTGTCAGACTCATTCATTTACCTGCAAGAAAAGGTAAGGGATAACAATGTCTCTGACTAACCTTATATCAGATATCTGATGGGAGAGGGATCATATTCTCTGTACAATGTATTCCAGTTTGCTTTAACTTTTTAACAGGGGTAAAGCCAAGTCTTTAGGCTTTCATCAAGATAATCTGCCAATGTGCAGCACTTAACTACACTATACAAATGGGTTCTAATAACATTTGTCGTGGTGAGAAATATGAAACTTAAATCAATCAGACAGAAAGCAAGAGAAAACCAAATATTTTCCAATCAGTTAACATCATTTATTTAGCTTCTATCGATAAAAGATTGATCTGACAGGTGTGTATACAGTGTATGTACATTCCCCTTCAAATGTATTGGAATGGCAATTTCAATTCCTTTGTTTTTGTTGTATACTGAAGACATTTGGGCTTCAGATCAAAACATAAATAAACAATTCCAGCTTTTATTTCATGATATTTACATCTAGATGTGTTAAAAAACTCAGGACAGAACACCTTTTGTTTGAACCCACCCACTTTTCAAGTGAGCAAAAGTATTGGAACATGTGACTGATGGGTATTTCTAGTTGCTTCAGGTGTTGCCTTTTAGATTGATTGCTTAAACATTAAATTGTTCTTGTTTTTGGCTTTGGGTTTCACCTGTGAAAGCTGCATTTGTTGTTAAGCAAACATGAAGACCAGAGAGGAGAAAAGCAAACCATTTTTGAAGCTGAGAGAAAAGGGAACATTGATCAAAGCTATTGCACAAACATTGGGTATAGCCAATACAACAATTTGGAATGTTCTGAAAAAGAAAGAAACTACTGGTGTACTGAGCAACAGACATCAAACAGGTTGGCCAGAGGTATCAACAGCAGTTGATGACAGTAACATTGTGAGTGCTCTGAAGAAACACCTAAAGACAAGAGTCAGTGACATCACTGCCAACCTCCACAAGGCAGGGGTGAAGGTATCACAATCCACTGTTCGAAGAAGACTTTGAGAGAGGAAATATAGAGGCTATACCACAAGATGCAAACCACTCATCAGCAAAAAGAATCAGAAGGCCAGATTGGATTTTGCAAAGAAGTACAGAGAGGAGCCACATACGTTTTAGGGGCTGATAAGACCAAGATGAACCTCTACCAAAGTGATGGAAAGGCCTAAGTATGGAGAAAGAAAGGATCTGCTTATGATCTAAAACACACAAGCTCATCTGTGAAGCATGGTGGAGGTAATGTCATGGCTTGGGCTTGCATTGCTGCTTCTGGAACGGGCTCACTAGTCTTTATTGATGATGTAACTCATGATGGTAGCAGCAGAATAACTTCTGAAGTCTACAAAACCATTGGCAATTTACAGAAAAATGCATCCAAACTAATTGGGAGAAGCTTCATCATGCAACAAGACAATGACCCAAAACACACTACCAGCACAACAAAGGACTTCATCAGGGAAAAGGTGGAAAGTCTTAGATTGGCCAAGTCAATCACTGGACCTTAACCCATTAGAGCATGAATTTCACCTCCTGAAGAGGAGACTGAAGGGAGAAACCCCAAGAAACAAACAAGAACTGAAAGAGGCTGCGGTAAAGGCCTGAAGAAGCATTTCAAATGAAGAATGCAATTTAATATCTGTTCCAATACTTTTTGCTCACTTGAAAAGTGGGTGGGTTCAAACAAAAGGTGCTCTGTCCTGAGATGTTTAACACATCTAGATGTAAATACCATGAAATAAAAGCTGGAATTCTGAACTTTTGTCTCATATTCATGTTTTGATCTGAAACCCAAATGTCTTCAGTATACAACAAAAACAAAGGAACTGACCTTGCCGTTCCAATACTTTTGGAGAGGACACATGCTACCGGTCAAAAGTTTTAGAGGACCACACTTTTTCCAGTTTTTTACTGAAAGGTATTCACTTTATTGTGTCATTGCACAATGAAGGCATAGAACAAATAAGCAATTTGAGTTGAAAAAGGAATCATGGAATCCATGAAAAATACTGTTCACCTGATGCTCATGAGGGTCTGGTACCACAGTGTGTTCCAACACTGCTTTTATGCAGACAGAGGGGGTTGTAAATAACCAAGAAAAGTTGGAACACCTGTACGAATTAGTAGCACCAGCTTTCAAGGCTGATTCAACCTTAACTGCTGCAGAACATCTAAAAATGGTTAACCCACTTCGTGTTCCTTGAAAAAGGCCTATTTGTATAATTCTGAAATGTACATTTTCAGTTTTGGGTAACCAAACCTTTTTTTATTTTTACCTCTGGCTGTTCAGTACTTACTTTGTACCATTTCAAGCTATTCATTGGACTTGCATGACTTGAATTGCAAAAAATAGCTGGAAAAATTAAGGTGTTCTAAAACTTTTGACCAGTAGTGTATATATATTTACGTTTGTGTGTATATATTTGTGAGTGAGCTGTTAACCAAAAGAACCAAGCTTCACCATGAAATAATCAGCTGAAAGCAAGGTTTGGATATAATAGTGAGGCTCATGCTTCAAGGCAGTGACTTTCAACCACTTTGGTTATGATCCATGAGAGATTTGTTGTTCCTACTTATTTTGCAAAAGTTTCTGGTTCCATATAACTTTAGGTATGTTCACACCAAACGCGTTTCAGGCATCAAAATCACGCCTCTCGCACGTAGTTGGATGCTTGTGCTCATTGAATGCAGACGCTTGTCGCCAGCGTCGAAGATGCTCGGGACCAAACAAGTTGGGAAAGGAGGGAAGGGGCTTCTCTGTTGCCGGTGGTGTTCATACAATGGATGATATTGTGGCGATCAGTTCCGCTCATAATTCACCCAGTGACTGTGAAGTAGTGGGGAACATTGTGTTGAGAAGGCGGTGTTTCCGGTCAGATGTATTTTGGTGTAACTCAGTGTGTGCATTGTGATGTTAGAGTGTGGTTGAATGGAGAATAAAGTTTGGAGTTTCTGGCTGAACACGCCGCCTCCGACTCCCGTTCATCGGCTCTACATTATTGAGAGAGTGGCTTGGCTTTATTTGTGCCTCGGCGCCGTTTCTGGATTCAAAAGAGCTGCGCTCGGACGAGAGTCGCTTTTAGTGCTACTTCCCTCTCTCCCCTGCCTAGTTTGACGACCTGCTGACCCGCATCAGCGCTCGCATCTCCTACCAGGACACCAACTACAGGCACTCTATTCCAGCAGAAGAGCACCTGTCCATCTGTCTCCGCCTCCGGTTAGTGTTTTTTTCCTTCTCATTATTCTTTATTCATTATTATTCATGGTTGTGGAATGCTCCCTATTTGGTTGACGCGCTGCGATATGCCCCAAAAGTTCACCAATCACAACTCCAGCGTCAGCCGCGTTGGAGGCGCTGGACGCACGTCAAAAGCGTCCGCCGCACAAAAAGCTTCAAAATGCACCGCACAGGAGGCGTGGGACGCGACGCGGGACCTCTGACGCTCCTTAGAAGCACGTCCACCACATACTGTATTGTCTATGTAAACCTGATGCTGTTGACGATTTAGACGCATTTGGTGTGGAGTAAAAAAAAAAAAGATTCCTCCATGTTATTAACATGCTGCAGTAGTCAGCACAATAAGGCTGCGTTGTGGTGGAAAATATGCAATGCTGGACTGTTTTTAATGCATATCATATGCTGTGACTGAAAAACACTGCTGTAAAAGCGCTCACCGTGGGTGATATTGTGGTGAGTAGGATAGTGTAAAACAACATGTACCATAGGAACAGACAGTGGGGGAAGCACTCTCATGGAGGAGCTATGCTTTATGTTACTCTTTGGGCTAAAGAGAGGGAATAGAGATTTCTTGATGACAGGAGGTCCTCCCTCAGGGACTTCCATCTGTAATGAAGAGGCACATGACTCGGGGCACAGGGAAAAATGGTCAACACAGCGACATAACAAAGCATTTGGAAGGTACTGTAAAAGCACAAAAGGGAAACAATTAAACATTAGAAAAGCACATGGCAAGATAAGGCATGAAGACGAACAAGTTAAAACAACAATGTTTTGATGATTGGTGTTACGAGCAAAACAGAACATGTCTCTTACCATTTGGGATTTTTTCTTTTTCTTCTTTATTGCTCTGAAGAAGCCTTGCTTCTCCTTCTCTTTGGATGGCTCAGAGGTGTTTAATACCACAGTATCTGGGCCAGTCCTGGAAACAGAACTAACACTATTAAACTTGACGTCTCTGCTGAACTAGTTACTGTATCAAATCGATTGTGTTAGTAGAATATTTCCACCCACAGCAACAACAAATTAAGGAGCTGAGAGCTAGAGGCACACTCTTTATATCACAAAGAACAGGTAGTACTTTAGGTGTTTCCTGTAGATCTTGTGCCCAAGCATGTGTTATACCTTAACTTAGAGTAAATAAACCCCTTCTTTCTCCTGACCTGCCACTTGAGGGAAATTCAAAAAATGCCATGATTATGGGCGGGGCTCCTGGAGCAGTTAAGACATGCCCAGTCTATACTATAAAATCTCCTATGTGAACTAGCTACTCATTACTCACTATACCTTTATATTCACTCTTCTCTCAATCCAACCTTGTTTTATTAGGTTTCCCAAAGAGCAAGCAGGTCAGAAAATGAATGGATGGATTTAGAAAAATACAATTCTTAATATAATGTACATAATATACAAATATTTTAAAGGGGACATATTATGAAAAATGTTCACCTTTTAAAACAGTTCCCTGTGGTCTAAATGACATATTTGTGCTGGTGTTTGGTCAAAATACCCTGTAACAACGAGTTCAGTGAGAGTGCTCTGTTTTGGGGGGTGTGTCCCTGGATTTGCATAGACCTCGCCCTTCCCTGCTCCGTAGAGTGTAGAGCAGCAGCCTGTCCCTCCCGCTCCGCTACAGTGACACGGATGCAGCTGCAACTTACCGGGACAAAATTTAAGCGGTTAACTTATTGAATAAGCTTACATTCTGAGTGAACTCATCCATTAGTAACTCCATTAGTTGATCATTTATACCGTAAAAGTGGCGCTGTTAATGATAAGTGCTGGAGAAGTGATCAGCTCTATGTCTCCCCTGTCACCCGGCTTCGCATACACTCACTTTCTCCTCCTCTGCTTTTCTAACTACAGGAATAGTGCATTTAAGGTGATAATAATTTTTCATAGCAGTTATGCTATGTTTAGGACAAAATGCTGGGATTCATTGGTTTTTTGAATGTCTGAGGAAGATTTTGAGACCACTTTTAATGTTGCCATTTTTTCCAAGTTTGACAAAATAATTGACCTGTCAACACAAATTTTTGTAGTCAACATCATCAATTATGTTACTGATAATTTTTGCATAATTGTATATGTTACACACATTGTGGTTGGCGCGAATCTCAAGACAATCCATATATTTATTTCTATTTTTTCTTTTGCCCCTCCAGACAAGAATCTCAAACTCCGCCTATGTCTTTGGCGTGCATAATCCTCATTGCTCTAAAGCCGACTCAAAGATGCTCTTTGGTAAATCAATCAAACTATTTTGAACTGTAAGTTGGGAGAGTGAAGTTACCAGGGGTCGAACGCAGGCTGACGTTTGGGGTGACTTGTCATTCCGCCGCCGTCTCCAGACAAACCCGAGCCCCGACTCTGACCTCTGCTGTCATGAAAGGAATTGTCGGGCCGTGGAGACGGGACTGTTCCACAAACACACAACACACATGTCAACACACTGTTTATTCACTCGGACACATCAACGCATTGTAACATAACAGCCGTTACATTCCATGTCAGGCGGCAATAACTGAAGCAAGAAAGCCCTCACATCATATCAAGTGACAAATACAAATACGATACATTCTGCAATGTCATAATCTATTAAACTTAAAGTTAAAAAATAAATAGAAATATATTATAATTTGTACATCTAATTTAAGATAAATGTTTCATGTCATAGTATGTGGCTAGTTCACTCTTAATCTGTGAAGTTAAAACTCAAATAGACATTCACAAGCCTAAAGGCAGACACATGCACACAACCTTTCTCATGTGTGCATGTGTGCATATAATGCTAATTTTAATGTACTGCCTCCATAAAAGCTGATATGAATATTTATGAGCTGCGTCACAAACGTCTGCTACTGTTAACAAATACATACAGTAAGTCAAAAAAAATAATAGGGACTGCTATTAACAATATTAATAATGATTCTATGAAGGTCTCACATATTAAAAGTTTTAAGTAAACACATTCAGTTGTCACGCACATTTGATAGTTCTCTACTTTTCACTTTATTACAAATGTATTTGTATTTTTAGCAAATGCAAGCATAGGCCCATTTTTACTTCCTGTCTGGAGCATCAAGGTTTTCCCCTAAGTTCCTACAAAATATTTAATTTTTGTTATGAAAAAAAAAAACTACCAAAACCTTAAGGAATTTATTCCAACTGCATGTGCATTTGCACACAGTGCTACAGCTTAGTTTCCATCAGTCTGACAGGGCAGCACTCACTTCAAGTACACCTACACTACAGGAAACCAAGAACACTTAACCACCTCCCATTGTATCACATTAACAGAATGGTAAGCACTGTGTTAAAATTGGACGTCTTACTTTTTTACAGGTTCCATTTTCATACAATTAGATGCAATTTTTTCTGTTTCCAATTTTAATACTTTTTCTGTCTTTGGTTACAGTTTTGTTGAAAGGCACAGAGGGAAATATGCTTCTGTGCCTCTGCTTTAGTTAGTGTCAGAAGCCCAACGGGAAGCTGTCTGTGGGAACGAGTCACTTAACACAGCAGGGCATTGTTCCAGCTTTATGGACAGTCTGTTTGGTTTCTAAAGGCCTGTCAACCTTATGCCCAAAGTTTAAATGTGTCCTCCTTTTCAGACAATTCTATTTTCTATTTTATCTTACTGTATATACAATAAATAAACAAATTGGACCTAATTAAAATGAAAAAAAAAATAATAATAACGAACCAAATCTTGATTTTCTCAGGGGAAAAACACTTGACAGCAAGTATCAAAACAGTAGAAACAGGAGAGTGAACCACTGCAGAAGCTATGTTGCCAGGTTGGGTTTAGAGCAGTGGTTCTTAACCTTATTGGAGGTGCATTCACTGAACCCTTCGTTTGGTTGGAAAAATAAAATAAGATTTCTTCAAAACAGGAATATATTTTCTTTGGACAAACAGGTAAACCTGGGCTAATTTTTTGCTTTGTCCAAAATGCTTTTTATTTTTTTTTTATAAATTAATATCTAAATTTAAAATTTTAGATTGTAATTTATTTTTATTTATTTTATTTGTCATCTATCTTTCCTAACCTATGTTCAATCAAAGCCAGGTTAACAACCACTGGTTTAAAGTGACTGAAGGAGACAGGGTAGGCAAATTAAAGGGGTGTAATTTGACACAATCCTCACATATTTTGACTGCTGCTCTGTTTCATAAAGTCGTGTCCACATAAAGAAAGCTAATATAAAATGACCTTTCCACATGCTGAAGCATAGATTTTTTTAAATGACAGAGCAACTAATATATATATTTGAAACACTGTCTTTGTTCAAATATGAAACATGAAGGACATTAAGGAGAAACTACTTCATAGTTTTGCGCAAAAGCTAGCAAACGACTACATTGTGTTAATTCTTTGTCCTGTGACACATTGCGCAGTTAGAAAAAAAAGGCCCATAACACACGCCTACAGTTGTAGTGACTTGATCAATCATATTTTTCGACAATTTTTTTTTCTCCTCTAAGCCAACTCAGGCAGAGGGTGATGAGAAATCCTTGCACGGTGCAGCAAAAGAAAAAAAAACACCCACAAAAACCAGATAGAGGCCACAACTTCAGACAAAACCCACCTCTGTAGAAGCTGCCCACCCGCCTGGGCATGGATTCGCTGTAGATGTTGCGGTTCTCTTTGGAAGAGCCTCCGTCTTCTGCTTGTTGGTCATGATAAAGGCCAACCTGCGTTACGACAGAAGAACGGATCAAAGCTCACACTGTAGCTGTTTGGCAGGCCTGCCTATCTTTGTCTACCTGATAGAAGGACAGCACGAGAAACACAGCTGCATGTGTTTACCACTGTTTTTTTGTTAAACTGTAGTGTGATGTGATGCTGTGACAGGCTTGACTGTGGCTTTATGAGGCTAACATTTGAAGAAAGCGAAGCACATAGAGAAAAATGAATAGGCTTCAGATGCAGGCACAGAAAAGGAGGGAGAGAGAGAGAGAGAGAGAGAGAGAGAGAGAGAGAGGTTCATGACAGCAGTATCCACCCACATCCGCTCTGGGAGGACTGGATGTGGGCGGGGAGTGGTGGATGCAGGCAGAATGTCGGACCTCGCTTTTTTGCCGCTGTGTGTGAAAAGATGCAGTGTTGTCCCTTGTGGAGTCTCTTATTGGGGCTCTGCTGTGGGTGACCTCAGTGGGTGCCTGCTCGCTCTGTCAATGGAGACATGACGCAGCATGAGGTGAGCTTAGCATTGCAACACAAGCGCAGCAAATACATATATACTGTATGTGTATACACTATCTACTGAAAGACAGGTGTATATAGGAGTATCTACACCAGGGTTGGGGTCAATTACATTTTTCAATTACAATTACATCTTCAATTATCCATGTTCAATTACAACTCCATTATGATTACGATGACCAGCATTTTTTCCAATTACAACAATTAAAATTACAATTATTATTTTCCCCCTGAAACTGAATCACAATTATGTTCTCAATTACTAAAGTTCAATTACAATTAATCATAATTACCGAGCCTGAAATAAATAACCCCATAAAACTTAACTTCCTCATGTGTTAGCTTTCTGTTAGCATCTCTTATGATAACGGGTCAGTTTTGCCCCATGTCTTAAAGGTCCAGTATGATGCTATTTTTCACCAATCTCCAATTGTTCTAAGAGCCCCAACAACATAGTATTTGCACTTTATTTTCCCAAACTCGCATGTTTTCTGGAGTTTTAGTCACTTTCAGAGTGCTTCTAAAAACAGGCTGTTTTTTGGGCCTTCATGCATATGCATGAGTAGGTGTAAACACGCGAACACAAACTACTTCAGCGTGTGTGTTTTTCACAGGAGCAGCAGCAGCAGCACTAATGGTACGTTCACACCAAACGCTTCCAACACGTCAACAATGTCAGGTTTACATAAACAATATATGGTGGACGCGCTAGATGTGAGATAGGAGGTAGGAGATGCGAGCGCCGATGCTGGTAAGCGGTTGTCAAACTGAAAGCGACTCTCGTCCGAGCGCGGAAACGGCTCCGAGGTGCAAATAAAGCCAAGCCGCTCTCTCAATGATGTAGAGTCGATGAACAGGCATTTCAGCAAGGAACTCCCAACTTTATTCTCCATTCAACAACACTTCTCATCAAAGTGCACACACTGAGTCACACCAAAATACATCCAACCGGAGACACTGCCTTCTCAACACAATGTTCCCCACCACTTCACAGTCACCGGGTGAAATATGAACGCAATTGATCACCACAATATCATCCATTGTATGAACACCACTGGCAACAGAGAAGCCCCTCCCCTCGACGCGCTCTCTTCCCAACTTGTTTGGACGTCCGTCCCGAGCATCTTCGACGCTGGTGACAAGCGTCTGATTGGTGTGAACGCAGCATAACAGTTGCTTTCTCTTCCTCCTCAACTCTACTGACCAGAGAAATAGTCGCTTTAAGACGATAGTCCATAATCCAAAAAATGATTTGTGAGCGCTCTTTGGTTTATCTATATACTGAATTATCTTTAAAAGTCCAGCATTATGCTATTTTTCACTCATCTCCATTCGTTCTAAGAACCTCTACAACATCGTATTTGAGGTTCATTTTCCAAAACTGGCCTGTTTTCTGGAGTTTTAGCCCTCTGAAATGTGACTTTCAGAGCAGTTAAAAAACACATGCTGTTTTGGGGCCTACTTATGCATATTCATGAGTGGGCGTGTCTGTAGACGCAGACTTCATGCCTCGCTCTTTGAGGTTAATCAGTGATCACTAAAGCGATTTTCTTTTGCCATCCAGACACTGTTGTTATTGTTTTCAGCCAAAAAACTGCACATTACAGTAAAACACATGGATATTTAAGCGGCTATTGTGATTGTGAGTCCGTCAGCGCTTCAGCCTGTGTGTTTATCACAGCAGCAGCAGCGACGTTTTTTTCTCATTCTCATCTCTACTAACTACAGGAATAGTGCATTTTAAGATGATAATCATTTGTTTTGTCCAACTGCTGCGTCGCATTGTGTCACAAACACATCAGATGGTGTCAAAGGTGATACGAGGTGATATAACAGGTACTAAAAATGGAACTGCTCCGGGTTGACACCGACTGCTCCTCAGGGAGGGGTTAAATGCAGTGAACACATTTTGTGTATGTAGCTTTACATATATGATAATAAAGTATAATATTTATTCTATAATAAACTGTAGTGTTTGCTTTAGCTGTGAGGTAGTTTGAGAGGGAGGAAATCCCATTCTTATAGGGTAGGAGGAGCCAGGATTGTCAGGAGGAGGAGTTTCCAAATGATAAAATGATCCTAAAAAACCCTGACAGGTAAACTTGATCTGAAACATATTTTAATAATTGTTAACTATGTACGTGTAAGCCATAGAACTGTAACATAGTTGCTCAGTTTTGTGTTTAATCAAACTGTAATTGACCGTTTCTATAGAATTTTCATGCCAATTACAGTCAATTATCAATTTTATTATATTATAACAGCAACAGATTTTGTAAAATTGCAATTACAATTATAATTATGCAATAATTATAATTAATTATCAATTAAGCAATTACAATCAAAATTGACCCCAACCCGGATCTCCACTAAAAAATGCACCTTTTTACTTAATCAAGTTTAACATGTTGCAAACCTGACTCAGTCTGACCATTGTACAAAAACATTTGGCTGCAAAAAATATGGATTTAAAAATAAAAATCATCAAGTATTGTCTAACGGAAGCTCTCATACCAACATGCAGTCCTTTTATGACTTCATAAAAATTAAGGAATAAAAAAAAGGAATTTTCTTTCAATTTGCAGAAATACCCTTTTTCCAATTAAATGCATCTCATTGTTTTACAAGAAATGCCATGCAAGAGGAGGAATCCAATAAATGAAACGTATAAATAACGTTAAAGCTAGGGTAGGCAATTTTATTCAGATACACTTTTTAAGTTTTTGCTTGAAATTGTCTTTATGTCCTGACAGAAATTAAGATCTTATGTGCTTTGAAAGAGGAACGAAGAAAATCCATCTTCAGTAGCAGCTGTAAATCTGTAATACCTTCGACCAATGGAAAAAACAAACCGCTTTTTTTTTAACCAATCACATCTCCCTGCTCGTTCTCGATCCCTCGCATGCACGAGCTCACTCTGAAAGCGCGTCACCACTGACAGTGTTAAAACAGAGTTTTTGGTCACGTTTAACATATATGATGGTAAAGTTTATTGTTTAGTTACTGCTGAATGATGAAGTTTCTACACAATACAAGCGATGAGCTTAGCTCCTCTTCTACAGCAGCTGTGCGCATGCATGTGAGTGAGAAGGAGCACAGAGGGGAGGGGCGAGGGGGGTAAAGGCGGAGCCATCAGGGAGGCTACATTCAAAATCATGCTAGCTTTTGAAAATCGCCTACCCTACCTTTAACAATAGTGTGGATTGATTTAAGTCACTCAGATCAATTTTATTTTCACAAAATGTTTCAACCAAGATTCAGTTAAAACTAGGGGTGTTAAAAACTATGATTCCAAAGTTGATTATTTCCATTTTTCAAAATGTAATACAAATCTTAATTTGGATATTTCAGTTATATTATTCATAATTGAAGATGCTGTGAGGTGTTACTCAAAAGACAAGTCAAATAATTAGGCAGCTGTTAAATGGGAGATCAATAATTGGAAAAGGAATCAATCATTGTTAATTATTGGAAATCGGTTTGTAATCTAATCGAAACTTCAATATTCAGAATTTAATCAAATTGATGAATAGGGTTTATTAAGCACCCATAGCTACTCGGGGTTTGTTCGGCAATAAAATGAATGCTTAGAGTTTGTTGACAGCTGACACTTGTACTATATTGCTGTATTTTGAGGTTTCATCAAATGAAATCATTGCACTGATGGAAGCATGGGTTATGTTTTGGAATATGGAGACTCTAAAATAATAACTGACCCTACTCATGTCTTCTTCTCTGGAGGAGCCTCCAGAGTGCCGGGGCAGTGTGCGGTGCTGCAGCTGTGGAGACAACAGCTGGAGGCTGGTAGCTCTGGTGGGCAGACCCTGTCCCACCAACAGCGCCTCGTCCATCCCGTGCGTCCTCTGGTGGTCCCTTCGTACGTACATGGAGTGGCGGTGTGGCCGCTGCTGGGAGGAGAACGGACTGGTGTATCCCTGATTGTAAGCCGCAGGGTCATGTGGTGCAGACAGAGAGTGGGCGTGGCTCCTCTCGACACTACTTTCACCAGGATCCAACGAATCTGGTGACTTAGCTTCCTCTGATGTCTTATGTCGTGTAGAGGAACGTCTGTAGGACGAGTCCAGGGTGTTGCTCTCCTTCTCTGAGCGCGTGCTTCCTCGGCCACCGGTGCCGTGTCTCTCGATTCTGCGCACTGCTGGGCTGCTCGGTGCTGTGAGGTCCAGACAGCTCGAAGGAAAATAGCGCGATGTGGGCTCATCTGCGTAAAGATGGATGTCGTTTAGGTTACCCACTGATTTGGCATCACTAAGTGTGCCGTAGCTCTTAGATGAATTCAGGTAACCAAACTTGGAGGACGGGGTGGAGCTGTGGAACTCCATGTAGCTGTGCCGGCCGTGTTTGTCCCCTGATTGAAGAGTGTTGTTCTTCCCTTCTACAAAAGAGTGGCGATTCTGCTGGGAGCGGAAGTTGGATTCCAGGTACTGAGCTCGAGGGCCATCAGACATTTTAGAGCCCAGGTTCAAGTCAAAGTCACCCTTGTTCTTTGCTTCTGCAGGGCTAAGCAGGTGAGGCAGGTTGCTGCTGGCAAGGTCCATGCCACACGATGTGGAGTGGTTGAAGATCTGAGGCTGGTAGTTCTTGGGATGCAAGGTGGGGCTGAGGGTAATCACTGCAGAAATGTTGCCGTTGTGGAAATTGTCGTTGTTTGGATGGAGGTCTTCATGTCTTGGTAAGCTGGAACATTCCCTGCTGCTGGAGCGGTGGCTTCCTGAGCCCTTTCCTCCATGACTCCTTACAAAGCAGAGACAAACACAATATACCAAGATCAATTAAACAACATGTATTTTTTAAACTTGGATTATATTGGGTGTTGATTGTAAAGTAGCGCATGCTAAAATAAATGCAACTTTTTGCAACATTTAGCAACAATCTATATTTAAAAAACATATGTGATTTACAGCAAAATTTGTGAAACGCAAAAGAGCGCTTTAGATTTAACATTTAACTTTAGATTTACCATTTAGAATTAAATTGAACATTTATTATTTACATTTAACATTTATATTCAATATATATATTTACATGTAACATTGAGCTTTAACATTTAAATGCAGATTTAACATTTAACATTAAGATTTGGATTTAACGTTTAAGATTTACATTTAACATTTTGTGTTTACATTTAGATTTCAAATGTATATTTAAATGTAACATTTAGATTTAGACTGAACAGTTTACACTTAGATTTAACATTTTACATTTAGATTTAACAGTTCACATTTGGATTTAAAAATTATACCTTAGATTTATAATTAGATTTAACATTTAGATTCAACATTTATATTTAAATGTAACATTTAGCCTTATCCATTAAGATTTAGATTTAACATTTTACTTTTAGATTTAGAAATAACATTTAAGATTTACATTTAACATTTAGATTTAATATTTACTGTTTATATTTATATTTCATATGTATATTTAAATGTAACAGTTATCTTTAAGATTAAGATTTAACATTTTACATTTAGATTTAACATATAAAATATATATTGAACATTTAGATTTAACATTTAGTGTTTATATTTAGATTTCAAATGTATATTTAAATGTAACATTTAGCTTTAAGATTTAGATTTAGATTAAACATTTTACAATTAGATTGAACAATTTACATTTGGATTTAAAATTTACATTTGGATTTAAAATTTACATTTGGATTTAAAATTTACATTTGGATTTAAAATTTATATTTGGATTTAAAATTTACATTTGGATTTAAAATTTAGACTTACAGTAACATTTAGATTCATATTCAACATTTAAAATTTAGATTTAGAGTTAACATTTAGAATTAACATTGACATATTTTTACAAGAAAAAACATCACAAATGTTTTTGTTACTTTTGATCAGATTTACAGCAATATTTGTAAAATTTGTGATTTTTTTCTCATAAAAATACAATGTCAATGTTAAATGTAAATGTAAATCTAAATCAATATGTTAAATCTAAATGTTATATTTAATTATAAATATTAAATCTAAATGCCACGGAGCACTTTAGATTTAACATTTAGATTTAGAATTAGATTTAACATTTAGCCTTTAACATTTAGATATAGATTTGACATTTAACATTTATATTTAAAAGTAACATTTAGCCTTTAACATTTAGAGATAGATTTAGCATTTAAGATTTACATTTAACATTTAGATTTAACTTTTAGTGTTTATATTTAGATTTCAAATGTATATTTAAATGAAACATTTAACTTTAAGATTTAGATTTAATTTAACATTTTACATTTAGATTTAACATTTAACATTTGGATTTAAAATTTATACTTCACATTTAGATCTAAGTAAGTAAGTAAGTAGTTTATTTATAAAGCGCTTTTTGCAGATAAAATCACAAAGTGCTGTACAGAGTTGTGGTAAAAGTACAAGTGCAACACAATAGAATAATAAAACAAGAGTGTATAAACATAAGAACAGCAACATTTAAGGACAAATAAAAATTAAAATCCAGTTAACTAAAAGCTTTTCTGTAAAGTGTAGTCTTCAGCAGTTTTTTAAAAGTGTCCACACTGTTGAGCTCCCTGAGAGACTGGTGCAGGTTATTCCAGAGTCTGGGAGCTACAGCCTGGAACGCCAGGTCTCCTCTGGTCTTAAATTTAGTTTTTGGGGTCTTTAGGAGACCCTGACCTGAAGACCGAAGGCATCGCCCTGATGAGTAGTGGCACAACAAGTCCGAGATATATTTAGGGGCCTGACCATGTAATCTAACATTTTACATTTAGATTTCACATTTAAGATTTAGATTTAACATTTTACTTTTAGATTTAGATATAACATTTAAGATTTACATTTAACATTTAGATTTAATATTTTACAATTCGATTTAACATTTTACATTTGGATTTAAAATTTAGACTTAGCATTTATATTTATATTCAACATTTAACATTTAGATTTAGAGTTAACATTTAGATTTAACATTGACATTAAATTTTTACGAGAAAAGACAATATCACAAATTTTACAAATATTGCTGTAAATCTGGTCAGAAATAACAAAATTCACATATGTTTTTTAAATGTGGTTTGTTGTTAAATATTGCAAAAAAGTTGCTCGTTGTTTTAGCATGCGCAACTCATCGGCACTTCATAAGATTAAGCATAATTTTTCATATACTACAGTTGTTATAAATCTAGGTTTCAGGTACTTTGTGCTTATATCAACATAATTAACTTAATGTTTTACTTTACTTTAAAAAAAATAACTGAAGTGTAAAAACACAAATTTGGCTGTAACTAAATCCATATTTCTAGGGAAATATAATGTTTCACCTTATCGGGGCGCTGCACCTTTTCCAGGTTCAGAAGAGCGTAAGAAGAAAAGCACTTAAGCAGACGGGAGAATGCGCGCAAGGTCAGATTTGAATGGGAACACCTAGATTTCAGGTTCACTCCACCCAGAGTGCATAACTGGGATAGAGGCACGCAGTGACTAACTTAAGTACAGGGGGAGAATAGCATGCAGCCAAAAACAGCACCCATGTGGGAGAATAGAGCCCTACAGATTTAGGGGTATTAAAACGTGTGCAAATGTAATTTCACCAGCTAATAAGGGGGACAAACCCCAAGAAATCAGGACTGCGTGCATTCAGCGCGCCACAATGCGCCCACAAACCATTTAGCGCATTTCCCTCTGATGAATATGTAACGTAGGCGGATCTCACAAGGGGAGCAAAAAAAATGGGAGGAGGAAATGCAAATAAATTAATGCACTGGGCGCAAGCAATTCATCACACCAGGAACTGTTTGCGGTGAAACACACACAGAGAGCAGCTGCTGTAATGTTGACACAAAACACAATGGAGATGGAAAAAAAGACTCCAGTTAACCATTCTAGTATAACAAAATAATTTAAATAAAATAGTAGTCAATGTTAACAGCCACTGAAAGAAAATGCAGAGTCAAGTGGGAGAGAGTGCACTCACCTCTCCACATTGAACAAAGCAAAATGTTCATTGAAATAGGGCGGCCTCAACCACGTCTATCTGCGCACATATACTGTAAGTGCCAGAATGCTAGTGAATCCCCCACAGCAGGTGAGCAAGCAGCACCACCAAAAGATTTAGGAACGTAAAGGGTTTACTACCCTTTATTTCAGACCTTAGTGAATCCGCCCCTATGTGTTTGTTAAAGAATATCAGTTGAACTAATACAGTTAAAATAGATCTAAACATCCATCCCGCCATTAGTGATTGTTTGTTTGTGACGAAAAAACTCCTCTGAGCTTTAAATGTCAAAACGTCAACCAAAGGGAAGTCATTCTATTGGTCAATGTGTGCGCTTGCTGACCTGCTGGGTGTGGTGTTGTCCCCATGATGAGGTTTTCTCTTGGAAGAGCGAACAGGTTGGGGTGTGGGAGGGCCTGCATGCTCCACCTGCCGCACGGCCTGGAAGGTGTGGTGGTTGAGGCTCTGCTCAGTGAGAAAGCGCTCGGTGGGATTCAGCAGCAGCAGGTTCTGAGCAACAACAGAGGAGAACACTGAGCAAGACATAACATGAGCGATGAAGGCTATAATCTAAAGCAGGGGTGTCAAAGTCATTTTAGGTCAGGGGCCAAATACAGATCAGTTTGAGCTTAAGTGGGCTACAGATTTTAGGCGAGAAAAAGAGGAAATTCAACATTAATGTGGCCTGGTTTGCACTTTCACATATAAATGATATATAAATGATAAATAATAACAATAATAACAACAATATTAACAATAATAATAATAATAATAATAATAACTAGAACTGCAAGCAGTTATGAAAGGGGGCCAAGCCTTCCCCCGCGACTCGGCCCCCAGGTTTCGCGGAGCCCGTGGAAGTACGTCACGAAGGATGACGGGCTTGGGGCGAGCGTCAGGACACAGGCCAACGTGCCATTTGCTGTGAACAGGTGGATATGAAGTTTTGGAAGATGTGATTTAAAATGTGAAAGTTACAGGCCAAAATGCATTTGCACCCATTATAGCACCACCTAGTGGTACACTTTTTGGTATGGGTGATCTGTGTGCTCTTCTATAGTTACCCTGTAAATTTCACAGCCCTCAACATATTACTTCAGCTGAAATAAAGGTTTGTTTATTTATATGTTATGTAGTAATAAGCCACGCCTACTTTGA
Organism: Gouania willdenowi; assembly: GCF_900634775.1. NCBI lineage: Eukaryota > Metazoa > Chordata > Actinopteri > Blenniiformes > Gobiesocidae > Gouania > Gouania willdenowi. The sequence continues at coordinate 31,205,353 of NC_041047.1, read as the reverse complement.
CCTATCGCGATTAACTTTGAGGCACGGTCCCAGGAGCGACCCAAGGTCATACCCACCAAATTTGGTAAAAATCGGTCTTGCCATTTAGGAGATATACATTTCTCATAATTGCAGTGCCCCCTAGAGGCCTAATTTATTCAAATCTGGCTCATACCCCCACAGTCACATGCCCACCAAGGATCGAAGAATTGGTGGTGTTAGCAATTATTTTGACTGAGATATGCAACAGTTTGCGTTTTTATAGCGAGCTAGAAAACTTTAGTCGTTAGTATTTTGCGCATATTTTGCCCGAACAAATTTTTTTGCTGAACTTTAGATCAAGTCCAACTGAAGACTCTACGTGCCAAGTTTCATGCTAATTGGACAAAACCCCAAAGATGAATTTGAAAAAGTAGGTTTTTGATATGTAATGACTTACAAAGAGCCATGTGCTGTGGGAGTGGGCGTGGCCTATGTCAGAAAATGCGACTCTATGTAGGGAACATGTGGATATTTTATAAAGATGTGAATTAAATTGTTAAAGTTAAAGGCCAAAATGTTTTTGCAATTATAGCGCCACCAAGTTGTGCACTTTTTGGTATGGTGGTCTGTGTGGTCTTCTATATCTACCCTGTAAATTTCACTGCCCTCAACATAACAATTCAGCAGAAATAAATGTTTATTTATTTATATGTTATGATGTAATAAGCCACGCCCACTTTGACCAATCGCAAATAACTTCAAGATATCGCCTCAGGAGGGACCGATGATCATACCCTCCAAATTTGGTAAAAGTTGGTCTTGCCAATTAAGAGATATAAATATTTGTTATTTGTAGCGCCCCCTAGTGGCCTACATCATTCAAATTTGGTGCATACCCTCGCAGTCACATGCCAACTAAAGATCTCAGATTTGGTGTTGTTAGTATTTATTTTGAACGAGATATGCGGCAGTTCGCATTTTTATAGCGAGCTAGAAAATTTACTCGTTAATAATTTGCGCATAATTTACCCGAACAAACTAATTTTGTTAACTTTAGATCAAGTCCAACTTAAGACTCTACGTGCCAAGTTTCACGCTGATTAGACAAAACCCCAAGGAAGAGTCCGAAAAAGTAGGTTTTCCAGTTTTTGCGATTTTGCTCCAGAAAAGTTTGGGTGGAAATGGGCGGGGCCTAGCCCAGGTGATTCAGTGCTATTCAAGGAATCTGTGAATATAAAGGTTTTAAATTTGCAACAAACGGTGTGGGAGTTAATGGCCAAAACGCATTTACCTTTGTTATAGCGCCACCTGCTGGCCGATATATGTGAATTTTTGCGTCCAAGGTCCCCTGGGGGTTTTGGACCCAACCACCAAAGGGCACCGCCCTACCTTGCACAGTTTATTCTGCAGCACCACTTTTACCAACGGAACTATAAAAGGTAATAATAATCGGAACAATTACAATAGGGTTCCTAGCACCGTTGGTCCTAAGCCCCGCGGGCTTGGCCCCCTAATAATATTAATAATACATTTTATTTGAAAACCAGCACCTTTCATTTCACCCAAGGTCACTTTACATGCATTGTATTAAAAACAAGAATAAAAGTTATGCTAAAACACAGAGACAGTGCAGTGGTGGTCAAATGATAAAGTATGTAAGTATATACTGTATTTGTCCCTGCAGGATCTTCACAAATATTTCCCTGATTTTTGGAATTTGTGGAAATTTCATGGAATAATTTATGGAAAATTTGCCAGATTATGGAAAAAATTTGAGATAAAAAAAAAAATCTGCCGTCATGTGATGTGAAAACTGAGCTACGCAAATATTGTGGATTTAAATTGATTCTTTTTATTATTTGGAGGGGCTGAGATATCTGAATTTCCCACTGAATTTGTTGGAAATTTTTCAAAATGTTTCATGTTTTTTCAATCATTTTTACTTTCTCGTGCGGGCCGGATTTGGCCCCCGGGCCTTGAGTTTGACACGTGATTTAAAGGGTGAACATAACTTTATTAATCCATCAGTCCAAACAACTATGAAAAGTATGTGCAGTACTGTATGTGGACGTTAGGGAATAAACTTGATAGCGCTTTAAGGTTAAGTTGCTATTTAAAAAGACAATATGAACATAGAATAATTACTATAATTTTATTGTATGTGTCATTAGTGTATTTTTAGTGGTATATATAAGTTTTGGGTTTGCATATAATAACCTGCATGTTTGGTTCTCTATTTGTTCACTTTTTGTTTGACAAAACAAAAGTTCTATGACTAGTTACTTACTGTTAATTATTTTAAAGGGATAGCCAATGAGGAAAATGTTTCTTTTAAGAATATGACACTGTGTATTCTGAGTGATTCATATGTACATTTATGATAAGGTTATTCTATTATTTTTTTTCTCAAGACTCAGAGACAGTTTGTCAAATAATGTCACACCTTTGTTTCTAAATGTGAGATTTAAAGTGACAGCTATGCTTATATCTTTGAATGGTGACAGAATCACAGTATATTTAATACATCAGGGCATCTTCACTAAAATGGTACGGAACATAAATGGCGTAAGCCGGATTGATGAAAGATCTGCATGTCCTTGTTAAAGCTGGTGATGACGTTGTGTTAAAAGTGAGTCATTATCTGCTAAGAAACACACAACTGCACAAGCTGCAGCCCACATTCCTCACGCGGAGCTCTCATTTCCGAATACGTTCTGAGGGACTTTGAACAACATGAAGATGCTCCAGTAATGATGCAATTATCAAATGCGTTTTTTGAGAAAACTCGATTTTTTTTTTGGTTGCTAACCGGTGTTTTTAGGTCACTGTGTGGATGCAGAGGGTGCAGCTTTCCTTTAGCAGTGGCTTTACCTTCAGAAGGTCCAGCAGGCCTCCCCCGATGATGCCCAAGTATCGACGCTCCAGAGTTTGGGGGTGGTTCACCGAGGGAAACTAACGGATTGAATAAAACAGAGAAAAAATGTTATGTATTAGTTTTGTTAGTATCGTAAGTGTGAAAAATGATTCATTATTCATCTGAGAAGGCACAACAGCATCACCTCAGGAATAAATCCTAACAAATTATTCTCACTGCTTTACATGATGTAATCTACAATGTGCAACTGTAAGCAGCACAATGATATCTGGTTACCTTTATATTACCGACAACAAACAGCTTGCAAATGAATATCTACAAATCTCTGCTTTTTCCTACATTATCAATTGCTTATGTCACACGAGGGGGAGTGCTGTTGTGCTAAAATGTCAGCACTGGTGTGATTTCAGCCCGACAGCACGACCTTGAATGTGATATTGCTTTTATACAATTCTACAAGCTGTTGCTGCCGTAATAAGTGACACGAGATTAAGATTTCTTTGTTTATTTATTCATTTGGCTCCGCCAAACAAAAATAGTTCCACAAGTGGAGAGCACACAGGCTACATTCACACTGCAGACAAATGCAACCTGTATCCTATCTGTTAAAACATTTCTTAACAGCACAATTCTGATTTTTTCAAATCCGAGGACACTTTCATATATGGACCTAAATCCAATACGTATGCAATTTTTTGCAGTGCGACTGGATGGCCGAGTTGCTTTCTATCTGACTCCTTTATCATTGCATCCTAACAGTCCCTTATAAAGATGTAGCAGCATCACAGCAAACGGCTAGAGTGATAAACCTGGTTCTCTACTTTTCCACTCTCCTTAAAGTTAAGAAGTTCTGACTTCTGATGGAAAGAAGATATCTCAGTGCGACACACAGTGCGACACACAGTCCTACACTAGACGCCTCCATATTTACTTCCATAAACACTGTACGTGCCTCTTCTGTGCATGTAGGTCACTTCAGAGTTGCATTCCGTTATTACACCAAACTGATTGAAGACACATTTAACATGTAATATGAATGATATCCAAAAAAAATCAAGACCTGCAGTGTGAACAGTTTACTGTGGTGTGTAGCCCAAGATGTAATGATAATTTATGGCATTTAGATCAGCTGTGGAGTGATATGATCCCCAAGAAGTCCCGGTGCTGTTGTGGATCTATATCAGCACTCATGGAATGTCTGTTGTCCAATCAAATTACTTGGTCAGAACTAATGGTTGTATAAAGTGTGTTAAATGGGTCTCTGTTGGACAACATTCAGGCATTAGTTCAGTGGTTGAGTCTTTACATGCAAAATGGTTGAACAAGTCATTATGTCACCTGGGCGCCCAGGTGATTCTTGACTTCCTCTAACAAAGGTAAATGTGTAAAGCATTAGATCAACCAATGATTGACCTGTTTTCTGAAATAGCTCAAAGATGGATCTCACGAACCAAAAACAAACAAGTGTATAGCTGGAACACAACACGGTAACACTCTACCTAAGGCTGACATGATGCTGTTATTACCTGTTAATAGCATGAATAAGGTGTCATGAAGGCTGTCATTAAGTGTCGTTCACAAAATAATGACACCTTTGAAGCTAAGTTGGCATTTTTTGTAGGGATCAAGTGGGGTTGGGTTAGGTAGGGTTTGGGTAACAAAGGGTTAGGGTTAGGGTAACGAACAACACTTAAAGAGTACCTAAAGCCCTGCTTTCTACTGACCTGTCACTAGGAGGGAAATTCGAAGAATGCCTTGATTATTTGGGTTCCTGGAGCAGTTAAGACACACCCAGTTTATTCTATAAAATCTCCAATGAACTATTAACTAGCTACTCACTACTCAATATACATCTCTATTCACTCTTCTCTCAATCCAACCTACTCACCACAGATTCTAGAGCCCACAGGTGCTCGTTTTTATAAAATGGGCGGGACTAACAGTGATTGTTTGTGATGCAAGATGGTCCCAAAATGTCACATGATCTTGTTCTCAGCCAATAGCAGAAATCAACTGTAATAGCCGGGTTTCAACCTATAGAGGACAGTCACTCTGACATTTTACAAATAAATACTAGTGGTGTAACCTTACATCGATCCGCATTGATACATCAATGAATTAATTAACGATCCAATTACATTGAAGCTCGATGAAAACATCGTTAAACATCGTCATCTTTAAGATACGCCTTTATTTGGAAATTCACATAGCACGTCTGTACGTCCGTGCCACCATTTCCTGCATGGGGAACTTGAAAATGGCACGCGACAACAAAGCCTTGCAACCCCTGCTGCCACTCACATTTTTACACGGTTCTATGCAGCCGCCAACCAGTAATGCCCGCTGTCGCTTCCTGAATGTGGAGCCAACCGCTATAAAACACCAGCGAAGAAGATGTGGAAGTAACCCGAGAGCGGCACAGAACCTGCTTTGTTTACATTGTTGCTCGGCAAAGCGAGGAGTCAAGGAGAAAAAGCCACACGAGGAAAGAGGTAAAAGTGGAAATAAAATAATAATGAAAGTGCAGCGCTATAGTAGTGATGCTGATTTTAAGACGATAAGAATTGGGTTGAAGAAGGATGTTTTGCTAGGGGTATAGCAAGCACGTGAGTGCACAGACATGCAAACTGAGATCTGATATTTTCAGTATTCGATCCATGCTTGTAAATGGGTTGATTTATACGAACTCCCCACAACAAACGGCGTCTGTTCATATAATTAAACAGGACTACTGAATAACAAGTGTCTGGAAGTCCACTTGAGATATTCATTTAATATTAAAGAAGAAGAAAAATGTATCAAAACCATATAAGTCACATTATTATCCATGTACCCTTCGTTCTTTGGTTATTCTGTTTTAAAACCAAATCAAAACAAATAAACCATGTGGTTATTTTTGTTTTACACAAATTCATCATATGCCCCTTAAAATATGTTTTTATGCTTAGTTATATAACAGTGTGGAATCATTAACATGTCAAAGTTAAAATAATAATAATAGTAATAATAATAATATGCCAGTGACACTTTTTTTCCCATCTGGTTAGTTTGTTACAGTGAAATCAACTGTTTTTAAAGCCATGTTTTTGTTAAAATCGAATTGCACTGTAGTAATTTAAATAAAACTACTAGATACTTTTTATCACTCACACAATTCAAAGTCTAACACATGGTTATTTAATGCCTGATACCTGAAAGACCTTAGAAATAAAATAGTCAAATCATATTTCAGTTCTTTTTTTGGGAGTTGATATACATGTAAATAATTGTGTGAGATGGGCATATGATATCACATCATGTCGATCGTAGACTTGTGAATCGAATCTAATCGAAATCGTATCGTGACAGACTTTGTGATATCGGCAAACATTGTATCATCATCCAAACATATCAATATTGTATCTTATCGTGATGAAGCTTGTGATTTCCACCCCTACTAAATCAAACAACAGCACTACTTCATACCCAAATACATTTGTATTCAGCAGAAAAAAAGCGTTTTTGGGGTTTACTAACTCTTTAATGATAGCCTTCATGACACCTTATTCATGCTAATGACAGATATTATGTCATAATAATGACAGCAAAATGTCAGCCTTATGTTTAAAACTTCAAGTAAAATGACATAACAATGTTACAATGTCTGACAATGGAAGGACAAGGACTTGGCCAGGATCATTAGCCAGAAAGAACAAGAGGAAGAGGAGTGAGACTGTGTCACAGAGGAGTTGAGAGAAAGAACAGAGTAGGAGGAAGAAGAGGCAGAGGAGAAATGCACGTCCCTGACCACGTTGACAATCATAGGCTTCTAATGGCCGAGGCTGGTTGAAGGGTGGAGCCAAATGGTGGGAGAACAACTGTTTCCTCAATCATTAGGGCTTTTCATCAACAGCAAACTACAGCACTGCATGTACAGTTTTTTTTCCAAAGGGGATTGTCTTTTTAAGTTGACATTTCCACTTTACTGTGTTTTTCTTCATGGTGACATGCAGTGATGTCTCTTCCTTTCTGATTCACAATTACATGATCTGTCAACAAACTACAGTACAAACTCAAGTAAATGAGTAACTGTGAATGTTGTCCAGTCACTTACAATCAATCTCACACATACACTAAGGAGTAGTACATCCAAACTTCAGTCATAGTTTACATCCCTCACTGTTGAATTGACAACATGACTAAGCATTTTGACTGTCTTAACTGTACACAGTGACACTGTGGCACTGACATGTTCATTGACACAGATGTTTACTTTGGAGAAATGAACAAAGGATTTTGAGGAAGACGCTACCTTTCGCAGGTAATCCATAGTGTTTTTCTATTTGAACAAATTGATTTGAGAAATGCAAAATGTACCAAAGCGAATGATAAAAAATTGTACCAAATGCACATGTACAGTCTAAATGCTAACATCTATTTGTAATCACGCTGCATTGTTATAGTGTGATTACATCTGCCATATAATGAAGTGTATAGTAAATGCAGGGCATTTCAGGTACAGATACACAAATTTTCTGTAATCTAAGGTTGTACATATGTCTTTAAAGCATTATGCATTATATTATAAACAGTATTTACTAATAGCCTTCTTTATGAATGTCAGAGGACGCTGCACAAGGAGCCAGAGTTTTAAGTTAAAGTAAGAAATAACTCTTACCTTTCACTACAAGTGCTTTTGTAGAAAGTTTAATATAAATCCCATGTTCCCTTGTGAGTCTGTTTTACAATTTAGTGTTTCGGTAAAGAAAAAGAAATGACAAGCAGGAATGGAAAAACATCTAACCAAACCTGTCCATACTGAAGTAGACAGCAGGTAGACAAATAAAAAGGTGCTTTTTCCATCAAAGATCCAAGGTTGTTTTTTTAGCTAGTTTAAATAAGTGGGAGGTTAACTGATCTGTGATATTTTAGGCTCATATATCAATGTATACAAGCACAAAAGCACTATGTGAAAATTGCTGATAAGATAAATGTATCAACAAAATAAGGATTTATCAGTATTGTCAAGTCAAGTATTTTCTGTCTGGTGTTCACTTAAGGCCAATTTGCGCACTCATAATATATCCTGTGCTGTGGGCGAGGATGGGAAGCAAAGGACGACCCTGGACCGTTGCACCACCAGCCTGCCACAGAAGACTTATCACAGCCATCCTTCACAGCACATACAGGATAGATGATGCATGATGAGTCATTGTGATCCAATCAGTCACGGCACAGCAAACTCAGCCAGAAATAAAAAAAAAGAAAAAAAACATGCAGAGATTTTAGAGACACAGCAGTGAGAGAAAATAAGTAAAGGAAAAAGAAAATAAGAGGGGGTGGATAAAAGACAGAGAGAGACAAGTTTAGGAGGAAAAGAGAAGCACTAAAAGCATCACAGAGAGCAGGAGGGCCAGTGCAGGACGGGGTGAGAGCCAGTGTGTAAAGATTATAGGGTGGGTCCTCTGGTACCCTTAAACCGTGGAAGCGTGGGTTGTTATAGAAGAGCTTCATCTGCTCTGGTGGCAGAGGTCCAAGCACTTTCTGGATGGTGAAGAGTTGGTCTATCTCACTCTCCCCTGGAAACAGAGGCTGTCCGTCGCTCAGCTCCCCCAGGATGCAGCCCACTGACCACATGTCCACTGCCTTACCATAGGGAGCCCTGAGACCACAGACAAAAGCATGTGCCCAAATCAAGACAAGGTTTATGTTTGAAGCTGAGAGCAAAACAAACACAGACATACCCAAGCAGCAGCTCTGGAGAGCGGTACCATCTAGTGGCCACGTATTCAGTGTAATTTGAATCATTTCCCTCAGAAAGATTACGAGCAAAGCCTGGAAGACAAAGCAAGCAGTACTTTGTAATGAGGAAATGTATCTAATGCTTTACTTGCTAAAATAAAAGATTCCCAAGAGGGCACCCCTGAGTGCTTATTATACTGCAAGGTGTGACTATTTTACAGCAAGGTGAGCAACTTCTCTTTACTGAGGTAAGCACAAGATGCACACTTTGCATTAAAAGATAAATAAGGGCCCCCTTAAGGATCCATCACCCACGGTATGGGACAGTCAACAAACAAAGGCAGGACATGGTTTAGCTTATAATTAAGTAATCAATTATAAATGAACTGCAGGTACACAGTATATTTTTGCTGATCCAGCATTCATTAATTTATTTTGAATTAAGGAAAGCCTCTGCCTTTTACCTCAAAGACATGTTTGGGTCACTAGCATCAAAGGCATCTTGACATCAACAATTTCATGCTTTTGATTGATTATCAGAGCTATGCAGATGACGCAAAACTATATCTAGCACTGAACCCAGACTATGGTCCGATAGAGGTGTTGTTATTGTTTAGAAAAGGGAAAACCTCCTTCAACTAAATCCTGAGAAGATGGAGGTGATTGTCTTTGGTAACAGGGAAAAGAGAGTCGAGGGGAGGGACGCCTCCGACCCCCATTCATCAACTCTACAATATCTAGAGCGTGGCATGGCTTTATTTGCGCCTCGCCGCCATTTCTGGATTAACCAGAGCTGCGCTCGGACGAGAGTCGCTTTCAGAGCTACTTCCATCTATCCCGTGCCCAGTTTGATGACCTGCTGACCGGCATCGGCGTTCGCATCCCCAACCAGGACACCAACTACAGGCGCTCTATGAAAACAGAAGAGCCTGTCTCCGCCTCCAGTTAGTGTTTTTTACTACTTCTCATTATTCTGAATACGTCACGGTTGGGAAACGCTCCTGATTGGTCAACACGCCGTGATATGCCCCAAAAGTTCAACAATCCCAACTCCGGCATCAGCCGCGTTGGAGGCGCCGGATGCACACCAAAAGCATCCGCCACGTGAAAAGCTTCAAAACATGTTGCACAGGAGGCGCGGGACGCACAGTGGGACCTCTGACGCTGCCTAGAAGCACGTCCACCATATATTGTGAATGTAAACCTGCTGCTTTTGACGCGTTTGGTGTGAACGCGCCATTAGTGTTAGAGAAAACAGTAGCTACACAACATGAGGCACAATTTATGGCACTACCACCTAAGCCACTGTAAAGGATGTTAGCGCAGACATTCATAATAGAAAAGCAGCACTAGAGCTTCGAAAAACAGCAAGCATTTTTTAAATGGCAAAAAGACAAAGAAAAAAAGCACAATTGTGACACTATGCTAATTACTAGCCAACTGTAGCTTTTAAACATGGATTATTTTACTCCTTGGGTTTATATTTTATATATCAGTTGTGTGTGGTATTTGTAAACATACTTTGTTGAATCTTAAACATGCTTTCAGGTCAATTTTGGACTGAGATCATCTCCCTGTATTAGCAATTGTGCTAAGCTAACTATACACTAGGTCTTAAACTTAAGAGAATATGCTTATTTCTCTGCTGGAAATTAAGTAAAATGCAATTCAACTTTCTCTATATAGCACAAATTACAACAATAGTCATCTAGAAGCAATGTCAAAATATGAAATTCTTAAGAAAAAAAAGAACAAATCCACATGAACATGCATTAGCTACAGTGGGGAGAAATGGTTTGATATACTTCCTGTTAATGTACACTAGCATATTTACAAAATCTACAATAGAAAGATTATAATGTTATCAGCATCTTATTCATATATCGAAAACACATTGCCAAAAATGCTATACGTATCAAAATTGAGAGATTGAATGACTTCAAAAAGCAATTAGCCAGAGGTAGCCTAAATATTCCCAACACAGTGTTTTATTTAGGCTGCTTGGTGACACCCCATTTCAATGTAACCAAACAATAATTAGGACACAATCCTAAATGTAAACGTGCAAAGCAAAGATTGTTTGGATTCATCTGAGCACTGAATGCCTTTGGCTGATACAAAGTAAATAGCTGGTTTTTAGTCATTGGAATTGCTTTGTTTTTTTTGCATAAACAGTCTCCATCAGACTGAAGGAAAATGGGATAAGATAATGATATTATATGCACAGAGAGTTTAAAATAACTAAATGAAACCAGCTTCCTGAGTACTGGTTTCATCCAAACAGATCTCAGTTGAAAATACTCTTTTCACATCACAGCTTGGACTGTTTGCCCACATTTTTAGCAGCTCTCACAACGTCAGGATATGACTTAGGTGCTCACCAAAGTCACACAGCTTGAGGACGTCATTGGAGCTGATGAGAAGGTTTTCTGGCTTTATATCTGAGGAAGAAATACACAGATGGAGAATGAGCAGGCGATGCGACACATCATTGCATCATCACATCATTTCATTTCTACCAGCAAGTGTTTAACTGTCTCAGAATGGATGCTTTGAATGATTTATACTCATAAATCTTGCAAAGGTAGACTGTGTGAAATTATGTTATAGTGACAAATGCGTCGAGAAGAACCATATTGTCACATGACAACAATGTCATATGTATGTCAATGTATACTGCAGGCTATTTGGATTCTTGCTCTGTAGATCCCCGAGAGCAGCCAAAAGCTCACATGGACCATCTGCTTTTTCTGCTCTGATGCCACCAAACCCCTTTTGTGAACAATGGGATGTGTTTTCAAATGCATCTGAATATATAAGCACAGATAGATAAACAGTAAAGCCTGCATTTTAGAATAAATTAAAAAAAACTTATATTAATGTTTTTTCTGACATTGTAGCCATCTGTAGATAACAAATTAAAAGCTACAGTGACAAAAATCTGAATTTATACCTCGATGAACAATGTCATGTTTATGGCACCAGTGAATTGCTCTTATTAACTGGAAGATGTAGCTGCGCACTTTGTCTGTTGGCACACCGTTTGGTAATTCCTCAAGCAGCTCAAGCATGTTCTAACAGACAGGAGAAGAAAAAAAACCTCATTAATCCAGACGAGACCCGATTATGGGACATCAAAAAAAAGACTGTTTAGAAAGGTTAAAGAAGATTACCTTCTCCACATATTCAAAGACAAGATATAGCTTCCCTCTTCTTCGAAAGGCTTCTTTTAGCTCAACAATATTCTCCTGCTTGAGGGTGCGAAGCATCTTAAGCTCCCGCAGAGTTGTTTCTTTAACCTCCTCATTTTCTGCAAAGAGGTGCGACAGACAGCAAACCACAGTGTACATGCAGTAATTATTAAGAAAATGCAAGTTAGCAGCAAACGCACACAGGAGGTTTACACGTTTTCAACTTTAAAAGAAACAAACATGATACCTTCACTGTCCTTGAATTTCTTAATGGCAACAATTTCATTGGTATCCTGCAAAAAAGTTGAAATATTTTAAACAGACTATCAAACAATTCTACAAATCACACTCAAGTCATATTTGAATCCAGTTCAGAATATAGATAAAAGGTCCTTAATGGTACAAGTTCTCATTCCTTATAGAGCGTCAGGTACAACCTGGACAGGTTAGCGGTTTATTGTATGCAACCACACTTTTAAGCCAATTGCTATTTAAAACTCTAAAAGCTCAACTTGTCACTAGGGTTTTGTGTTTCCGTTTCTTAGCACATCAGTTTGGTTTATCTCCGGTTGTTGTGTCAATGCTGGTCATGTATTAATCATTGAGTTTATTTTCTTGTTCATCTATTTTGTTCTGGTTTTGTCACCCCATTCTTGTCAATGGGATTGAAAGGGAAGAAAAGAGTCAAGGAGTCTTATCTCCACACAGGTGTGCCTAAATCTCTAAGTGCCCTCCTTCACTACTTAAAGAGTGTTTGGACAATGAATGAGTGCTGTTACACTGTCTTTGTAATATCTTTACATTCTGACTGATCTGTGTCCTTTTTTAGTCGGTCAGTCAGTGACTGTGTGTGTGTGTTAGTTATTTGTTGTATAGTTTTAAATGTAACAACATTCTCCAGAGTACACGGAGAAAACATTCTCACTCAGTTTGTAAAAATGCACAGAGCCACTGCACTCCATGGGAATTGAAAAAGAAAATCATGTTTCCTTTTTACTGTAAAGTCCTAACCTGACAGGAGCCAGATTGATGCCCCTCTCGCTGTTTCTCTTTCAAAAAGGAAATGCTGGATTCTTCTAAAACTGAGTTTATAGCAGCTTCCCCACGTTCATCATCCTGCATTGACATCTTTCTGCTTTGATTCAGAGCTATGCTAATAGCGGTAGCCCAGCTAGTTCCTCTCCGTGCAACTGTGCATGCGCCAGCTTTACTTCGACGCTTCTGCCTTCGTCATATACGATGTCCCGCCCTAAACCACAACAATGCCTCATGATTGGTTCTAACCGTTTTGGTTCTGATTCGAAAGGCAAAGGGGGGAACAGTACAAGATGGATTCTGGTGTTTGTGAACACCAAGAGAATCCATATTGAAGGCAAGGTTAGTAAAGTCCATGTACTGCTTGTATTTATAAAAAAAAATGCAGCAACTTGAAATTAGTGTAATGTAAAGCTCAGGTTTGTGTGGTACTACTAGTAAAATCTAAGGTGGTATAACTTAACAACAAAAAGTCTGTGATGTTTTCTCTTTGTATCAACTCAGATTTGGAAGTTTCTCTCAATTTAAAGAACAAAGAGTGAACTAACTTTCTTGAGAGCCTTTTCAATGGAAACCAAAGGAAGACTTTCTACATTCACCTGAATCTGACATTTTTCTGACTTTGATTAGAGAAGATTGATATTTTAAAAAAAAATGCATTGTTATCTACAATTACTATGACTACAGAAGTGAAGACACTGAGTTTTCGGTTCTAAGCATGGAATCATCAATAATTTATAAGACAAACAAGGTCATTCAGAGGAAATATCCTGCCTCTCAGAGGAGACACTTCTCCATCCTGACAGTTGCCACAGAGAGAATGACGCCCGCCACCAGCCCTTGTTGACGACATGTCCTAGTTAGACCTGGTAATTCTGCCTATGGCAGCGAGACATGCTCCACTTTGCTTCCTACAGCCAGAGGCAGCACTATACTGCTCCGCCATGGATCTCAGCAAACAGGCAGCTCTGCTCCTTTGAGCAGTGAGAAACACAAAGTGACTCATAGCAGGGTCATCTTCATATGCATCGCTCCATGTTCATGCATATGTAAGATAGGCAGATAAACATCAGAGGCAAACAGACCAGTATACACTAGATAAGCAGATGGACACTTGATAAGTGGCTATATTAGACTCTAAAATGTAAAGTCTTGAATTTTATAGACAGGAGCCACTAGATCAGTGTTTTTCAACCTTGGGGGTGGGGCCACCAATCTAGTTAAACTAAAATGCAGTAAAAAAAAAATGATATCTGAGTTCAAACATGATCAAAAGCTAATTCTAGAGAAAAAAAATGTATTTGGGGTCGCGAAAAATTCTTGATATCAAAATGGGGTCATGATCCAAAAAAGGTTGGGAACCACTGCACTAAATACTGTTTCTTTCCACTTATTTACAAAAGGAGATTTTTTTTAAATGTGTGTTGTCACTGTGCGCAGGGATGGATTTATGGATGTGACCATGGATTGATGTAGCTTCGGACTTCACTGATCTCCTTTCAGCCCATGTTTTAACCGTCAAAGTCTAATGTCGTATTGATGTCGTATGGATGCGTAATTAACGCATGATCACTGATTGCACAACAGTGCCATATGAGAGTGTGCGTGACACAGCGCTGCTCAGACCTGCTCGATGATGGTCAGTAGTTCATCTTCAAAGAATGCAGACTGATTGACAGACTGTGTAGCTGTATTAACTCAGATCAATGGTAGATTAATAAGACGGTTTGGTTTCTGTCTTAATCTGCCTATTTTTCATACACTGATCAGAGCAAAGTTGCAGGACCGAACGGAGCACCCACATTAAATGGGGGGGAAAAATATAGTTAGGTTTTAAATGTTTGCAAATGATGAGCGATTGGGAATTTTTTAATTTTTTAAAGTGATCCACAATCAGTATTAAACCTGATTCCCTTCAAAATGGAAATGAGTCTTCCATGGCGTAAGATCTAATTTTGGTTAAAATAACTACTATCACAGAAAAAATCAAACAAACTCATCAGAGGATGAATGCTCACTCCCCAAGGATCTCGGTTAAAAAAAGATAAGGAAAAATATGATTGAATATTAGGATAGTTTATGCCAAATGTGTTAATAATGAGAGTAATTTATTAGGATCAGATTAAATACAGACCTTTTTATTTGCCTTTTCGTTCTGTACCCATTAATGTTTGATTGGGTGAATGGCTGATCAAGCTTTATATAATTATGTGTATTCACAATTTTTCCAGTAATAGCAATAAACCAGAGTGAAATCAGGAAAACATCAGCTGAAAAATAAGTGAATGCTACCTGAGAAGCTTCTGTGCCTTATATACAAATAATAAAATATCATAAAAAATGTATGTATGATCAGGGAGAACATGCAAACTTCACACAGAAACTGTGGTGCAAACCTTCAATCTTTAAACTTTAAGCAACAACCACCCCACAGGGAGAAATCTGTCACTTTTGGGATCCTTTACACTTTTTTTCTTCTATAGCAATTTTCAATAACTACAATCGATTTTTTCATAAAAATACATTCCATTTAATCCTAAACTGATGCCCTTATTTGTTGTGGTTTAAGCATCACATAAAAGCAGATATCTAAGGCTAGGCTTCTATACTTTTCTATAGGTCAACAATACAGCTCTGTGGAAAAAAAGCACAGCATCAGTGTAGACACAGTAAGCAGTCTTTCTAAAGCCTTTCTGTGTTGCCAGAGCAACGTTCACATAAAGAGCAGTTCAATAAGAGCAAAAGGTGTTCTCATCATTTCAGCATTGTTGTTAATGCTACAGCAAGAGAAAGTGTCCCTTATAATGAAAGTAAAGGGTATGTGCACACATGAAGTGACACATGACATAATGCTGACAAAGACATCGAGAGGGACTGCATTAGCACTGATTCAAAAATATCTTTACATCCTAATTTGGACTTACGGAGCCCCTAAAGGGACACAGGTAATTTTTTATTTATTTATTGCGTGCTTACATAAAAGTTACACGCTTATTGCGTAAGCGAACACATACAGGTAATTGATAATCTTAACCCTAACCCTAAGGCTGAAATAAAGCTTTACTAGATCCTCTAACATGATTAACTCCTTATGAGCAGAGCATGCAGCCTGATGACTGACCTTTATAAGCGCGCACGTAAAAAATTTTACGTGTACGTTTAAAACTATTATGTGCTCCCTTAGAACTTTTACGCATTAATGTATGAGTTTCTCGCGCTCACGTAAAGTGGAACCTTCATGTAAGCGCGCAATAAAATATCCGTGTCCCTTAAGGGGCTCAGTACCAAATCACTCCCATGGTCAAACGAGAGCAGACATGGGCAAATGGCGGCCCGGGGGCCACATGTGGCCCTCGTCTTGTTTTTTTTAAGCCTGCAAAGCAAATCTCCAAAAATTGTAATTTAAGAATTTGGAAGGAATATAAAACCCAACATAATCCACAAAATAACTCCCAACACATACAAATAGATAGCAAAATGCACAAAGCACCAGCACAAAAACACACTAAAGACAGACAAAGCAACCACTTAAACAAACAACATGACTACAAAAACATTAACAAATCACAGAATAGCTCCAAAGACATAAAAACTGTCAACATAATTACACAAAATGACAGGAAAATACAGAAAACAACTACAAAAATAGAGAAAGCAAACGCAAAAATGCACCAATCGACAGCTAAGATGCAGAAAATGACAGAAAAATACACACAAAATGAAAAAAAGGCACATAATGACAAACAACTAAATTTCCCATCGCTGAACTAGTGTGTATCAAGTTATGCTTGCATGAATTTACACACACACAGTAAAACTATGTTTTTAAAACATTCCATTTACATAGTTCCTGTAATGAAATCTATAAATATTTAATTGTAACAACAAAAGATTATTATATAAAAAGTTATGTAATTATTTACCTTAAAAATAACATTAGCTGTACAAAGACATTATACAATACATGTTCAGTATATCTCAAAACAGAATCCTGAAGTCTGAGCATAAATATGAATGAAAATATGAATATCTGTCTTGCATCTCGTTACTGCACATGTCAAACTCATGGCCCGGGAGCCAAATCCGGCCCTTTGAAGCATCCGATTCGGCACGCAGGACAAAGTAAAAATTACAGAGAATTATTGTTTAAATGAAACTCCACACTCCTAATGTTTACATCGCATGATTGCAGTTTTAAATTAGTAATACCTAATATTTCCCTTAATTGAATAGAAATTGGTCACAAAAATGAGGAAATTTTAAGTGAAGATCTTGTTGGGACTGATCTCCATCACTTATTGCTTGTATATTGTCTGTTTCTTACATATTTAGTATTTTAAGTATATGTAGAAGTGCTAACTAAGGCACAATAAGGTGGAAATTACTTTTCCACATAAAATATGTGGCACACTAGAGATCAAACTGCTCTGTATTTGGCCCCTGAACAAGGAGGAGTTTGACACCCCTTACTGCATTGCATGGAAATGTTTATTCCATGGATATTTTTGCTTAATTTCTGTGCTAAACTTGATTCATCATGACTGCCATCCAATCTGATAAACTGCATTCTGCTTAAATAATATGCATGGCTTTAGTGTGCTTTATATATAACTTTACAAGACACTTCAGGAATGAACTAAGTAAATTCAAATGTAATGCCAATGGTTGTACACTTCATATTCCTACAGTAAATGTGAATCACCCATGAAGTATTGATTTGCAATAAAAAAAAGCAGCATGTTAGGGTTAATTTGTGTGTGCTGTAGCTCATCAGTGCAAATAACACAGTGCTTCGCCTTTGTTTTATTTTAAGCTCAGAAGATGTTCCCACACTGAGAAAAAGTGTTGCACTGAAACCAAGCTTGGTTAATAATTACATACCCGCCCCTCTGCCGCAATCTGCACAACACAGGTTAACCCATTGACTCATGGTTTAACACATGCTAAAGAAAGACTCAAAAACAGATTCACAAGGAGGGAGAGATACAGCAAGGAAATGGGAAAAAACAATGTACAGTATATATATGGGGTGTAATGATTTTCTTTGGCAATGATTCGATTCAAATCATGGTTATGTTGGTGATTCAATTTAAGGATGATGTCAGTTCATTTAGAATGATTCAATCCAAAATGATTCAGTGTCTAGTTTTGTCTGTTTTTATTTGCACTGTGTCGATTTTTAAGTTAGAGCTGTGGAGTCCTTTTTTTTTTGGACTTCTTTAGAATTTTGAGTTTGTACACTTTTGTATATTTTTTTTAATTTAAGTTTTTACTAAACATTAATCCTGCCTACACTGAGTTTTACTACACCTCTTCATCGCACGTCCAAACACCCTGCCCTCCGTTGCTTGAAAATCACCATCATATAAGAATTATGAACATTTCGGTACAAAAATTATCTTTGCAGTTCATTGAAATGACATACAAATATATTGTATATTTGATTGTGCCTCTGACAGCTGCAAGTGATGGTCAAAACATTGAATGTGAGTGACATCTCTTATAAATAATTTAGGTAAGCATTTACGAGACAAACTCAAAAAGCAGTTTTGAGTATACTTGGATGTAAAAGTGGAATCTGCTGCACAGACGTTGTTAAAGCTGTTGTTTAAATATGATCAAACAACAGGTTAAAGATGCTGGCAGACACGTGCAGAGAAAGGCTCAGTGCACTTCACTTTCTTCTCTTGTTACCTTTTTTTTTTTTTTTTGACAAGTCAAAAATTATATTAGAGGAACAAGTACAGAATCACTTTGGTTGCTTTCTTATCCCAGTGATTGCTGAAATTTTCAGAATAAATCTAAAAAGTGACATTGACAGGTGGTTAATTCCAGTAGTGAAAATGAACAAATATGGGCCAATGACCTGTTTTCTAACAGGGCTAAAGCTTCTATGCCTCAGTAGGAGCAGAAATTTCTACTTTCAGCAGCCACTGGAGGGAGATTTTAGCCACTTCTTGGATGGCGTTGACTGAGAGAGAGAAATCCCATCGTGCAATCATAACTTTAAAAAAGGCAAAACTAAATATTTATCCTAATCTTGGCTGCTGGGTTAAAATGTATAAATATGTTCAAATACAGTATTTTCACAATTCAACTAAAATATCGTTACCAGGAAAACTCTAGAGATGCATTTTATATCTGCACAAGTTGGCTGGGTCTGTTTACATTGTGACTTAGAACACTGTCTAACTGTTAGTGAGAATATGCAAACTGAGAACCTTGTGTCCCCGTCTGCATCATTCCCTCTTTTTTTCTGTCTCTGGCTCCTGATTGGAGCGCACACACACACGCACACGCACACACACGCACACGCACACACACGTGCACTATTCAAGGTGACCCACTTAATGTTAGATGTGAGAGTCCTTTTTTTCCACTCTCCTGTCCTCTTTTTAGCTCTTTGGCCTCAATAATAACTATTCCCTCCAAACTGGACAGCAGACACGTTCCTCTTAACTAAATAAATGTATATGGATAATATTGATAACCACTCATTATTTTTGAGAGGGATAAAATTTGCGTGAATACCAGGGTTGGGGTGAATTATAATTGTAATCACGTAATTGATAATCAATTACAATTATTAGGGGTGTCCCGATCCGATATTGATATCGGTCAGATATCAGCCAGAAAATGAATATCGTATTTTATCGGACTGCATCAAAAATCTCCAATAGATATTATATTATATTTATTCAATTGTAGAATACTAGATAGATATTATGTTGAACGTTAAAATGTATGTAACTAATTAGTTAATAATAAATGGGTCAGTTTTTCTCATACCTACTGTTGCTGACTTTTGTTCTCTGTTTGAGCAACATCACTTGATCAAGCCTTTTCTAACATTCCACACTACAAAGTAAGTCATAAAAGTATGTATGATTCATCCTGATATCGCATCGGAATGATCTCGGTATCAGCCAATACGCAAGGCTGCAATATCGATATCGTATCGGAAGTGAAAAGGTTGTATCGGGACATACCTAACAATTTTGGTGTAATTATAAATGTAATTGTAGTTTAAAAAAATCTGTTGCTATCATAATCGTAATTCAATTGTAATTGAGTTCAGATAATTGACTTTGTAATTATAATTGCCGTGGAAATTCTCTCAAAAATTGTCAATTATAATTGAACGCAAAACTGGGGAACCATGTCACAGTTCTATGTACAGTTCTACACATAGTAGTGTAGAACTGTAATAGTGTAGTTAACAATTATTAAAATATGTTCCATATCAAGCCTTCCCACATTTTACCATTTGAAAAAAAATGTTAATCAAGAGGTTATTGACACAAAAAAGGCTCAGACGCCCACATAAAATATTAAACCAGTATTTTCAACAAGTGTATTTTACAGCTGATTGAGGCCCTGTTATCACAAGAAATGCTAACAAGCTAACACAAGAGGAAGGTTAACTTTTATTAGGTTATTTATTTCAGGCTCAGTAATTATGATGAATTGCAATTTAATTTTTAATAATTAAGAACATAATTGTAATTGACTTTGAGGATAAAAATAATATTAATTCAATTGTAATTGGAGAAAATGCTGGTAACTGTAATCGTAATCGAATTGTAAATGAACACATAATGGTAACTGGAAAATGTAACTGACCCCAAGCCTGAAACAACATATAAAAAGTCCAAGATGATTATCAATAAAGCTAAGAGAAAAAGAAAAAAAAACAGGCTCCAATAGAACAAACAGCAGATGACTCACTTACTCTTACATCGTAGTTAAAAATAAAACGGCTGTTAAGGTGTAAAATCATTTGAAATGTTGTGTGTCCTATACATTAGTCTAGTCACAGGTATCGCCAATGTACCAATCAGGGAATCAGTTTACTAGATGTTAAATCAATGACTTTCTAAGCAGGCATTAAGACAGCCCTCTAATGCAAAAACAAATCAGAAATGAATCTGTTGGGTAAAACCTTTTCAAAAGTATTTAGCTTGTGGAATGGATATAACTTAATCAGGTATTACATCCACTGTGTGTTCTGTACTCATTAACATGTGCAGTGTGTTTCAGTGCAGTTATAGCTTGGTTGGGAGTTGAAAATGCAAACTTAAAGATATTTCCATTGTGAAAATTTAAATTTTCTCAAATCTTTATTAATCTCTCACACTAAAAAAACCATTTGTACAGATGGTTTAAAACAGAGGAAGTGCTCACAAAATGCTTGGGAATCATCTAAATGCATAAAGTGGTAGTCGTTATCTTAGTTTGATTTAAAAAAAAAAAAAATCCCAGTGTCCTGAATTAGTCATTTGAAGAAGTTTTAGTCTATTTCAGTCAACTAAATTGACATTAAATTAAACATTTAGACGTAGATTTGAAAGTAAATATGAGTTAATGATTTTTTTTATGGCATTTGAAATAATCAAGAAAATATTTCCAGGTGTTTTAATGGTTAACTTTATGCGGCACCAATAAAAACAATCAAAATGACTCCAAAAATGCACAAAATCTGAGAGAAATACACAAACAGTGCAACAGTAGACAATAATACATACAAAAGGATAACAACAAAAAACGACCTTAAAAACAGACAAAGTGACTACGAATGTACGAAACAATACACAAAATGACAAAAAATACACAGTCACTCCAAAGACAAAAAATAATAAAAACAATAAACATACTGTAAACATGCTCAAATACTGTTGTGAATGTTGATCATGTGACTCTGATCACGTTTGTGACCCCAGCAGTGATAGAAGTTGCCCGTCTTTGCTCTAACACTAATCAGCAGCTATTTGTTACACAACTTCTCTATAGCTCATGAAACCGTGCTAACTCTCATCACCCTGTGCAGTCCTTTCACACTAACCTGCCCATTCCTCCAAAAAACCCCAAAAACAAAACTCATTTCTCAGTATACTGTAATGTAATCTTTATAAGAATTTTCATCTAGTTTTTGTTGATAAAAATGATAATCACTTGTTGTTGTTTTGCTTGCATCTAGTTTTAAATCTACAGTAGATATTGTGTAATAAAAAAAACTCAAATGATGGTTAAAAAAAAAAAATGGACCCTATATGATCCTTTATTTTGAAAATACAAGCAATCCAAATCATTGAATTCAGGTATTCCAATCACTTCCATGGCCACATGTGTCTAAAATCAAGAAGCAAGCCATGCTGTCTAGTTCTACAAACATTTGTAAAAAAATGGGTGGCTCTCAGGAGCTCAGTGAATTCCAGCATGGTACAGTGACAGGATGCCAACTGTACAATAAATCTCTTAAATGCCCTTGCTACTAAATATTAAATTAAATAACCTAGTTTGTAGTACTTAAACAAAGTACAAGCAATCACAAACAACAACTCACAACACTAAATTAGTCCTGCCTTGGCTTTGTCAGGGCTCAAAGGACAGCATTTAAATAATATGCCTATTGATGTTATTGCTAAAAGTCCTTTAGCAGGATGCCACTGGTTTCGTTGAAAGACAGTGATGTTTTGTTTTTTGTTTGTTTTTTTAATCAAATGAATGATTCAACACTGGCTCAACATGTTCCCCAAGATTAACTTCCTCTTGGCCTGGAGGGCTTTAATGAATCATAGCAGGGAAACACAAAGGAGAACACAGAACTGGCGGAAGCTCCCACCATGCATTGTGCCGGTCGACTCCCTTTGGCATGTGCCACATATGTTCTGGCTCAAACGCTAATAATAGACTGAGTCATTAGATCATGTGGCACGCTGCCACTCTGTGTTGTTTGCTTGCATCTCATTAGGGAAAAAAAAATATTGTTTACATCAATACATATGATGGATGATGCATTACAATCTGTGAACACTGTATGATTGTCAGTCAAGTTTCTGACTGTGCAAGGAAGTGATTTTAAAACTCCCGTGACACATCAAGATCATACCTTATCATACCTTATCAGATGAATTAATCTAATCCTATAGATTTCTTATTTATGTCAATGCTTTAAAAAGTAAACCATTTTTATTTACTACAGGTTGGTGCTCTACCTATTAAACATTAGGTTTTAGAGATAGAGCAATAATTACATTTTATCAAATTGTTGTGAGAACCATGAGAAACAAGCCATGAGAAACAAGTTCTGATGAACTACGACCGGGCCCACGGAACGTCTCTGCGTTGAATAGCACGTACCACGTCCCCGATAATTCAGTGAAATGACTGGGTTCCACCGAGTAAAACAAATGAAATTGAGCAACGTAAAATCATAATCTACGTTGAATTGCCTTTAAAACGATATCTCACATGACTATGTTCCGATAAATTTAGAAATTACCGTAAAAGGTCTCCGAGAGGCTCTTGATATCTGCTCATAGAATGTTGATGTCAAATTACAGCCTGCTTCAACGAGCAATAACGGAGGAGTAGTCATTTGAAAAATGGCACTCTGGTGCCCCCCTGGCACATACGGAGAAATGGGCCCCATTGATATATTGGTATGTGTCAATAATTTGGTACAACCAACTATCACAAAATTTGACACAAATAAATTAGAAAACTACTTTAATGGAAATTGCCTAAAAAAGGGGGGTGGGAGGATAAAATAGTAATCTATGTTGAATTACCTTTGAAACAATATACAGTATCACAAGACTATGTTCCCATAAATTTGGAAATTACTGGAAATGGGGGGTGGCCCCCCGGGCCCCCTACCCCATTTAAAAAAAACGGCTCAGACCTTCTCATCATATTCATACCAAACTGCATTCCGATCTAACGAGAACTAACGGAGGAGTAGTCATTTGAAAAATGGGGCCCCCATGCGTACGGGATAATGGGCCCCATTTATATATTGGTATGTGCCAATGATTTGGGACCACCAACCGTCGTAATATATGACTCGCTAATAAATGAGAAATCAACTTTTGTTTTGTTTTTCTTTGGGCCCCAAATCAAAAATCGAGCTCTGAGCGTCGATGTGCACACATCCATAGATCATACCTACCAAATTTTAGCCTGATCAGTTCACAAATATCAGAGGAGTAGCGATTTTAACTACTGTACACAACAAGAAGAACAAGAAGAAAAGGAATAAAAAGAACAAGAAGAACAAATTGAGTGGCGTTTTGAGTCCGGTAGCTCGGCCTAAAAATTGTGTGTGAATGAATATAGACTATTTGAAATCATTTCATCTTTGCATGTTATTGGAAACACCTTTTTAAACATACTACATGGCTAGCAAATGGCTAGATTGTTGAGCTATATAAATACATTTAGCATTTAACAGAACATAATAGAAGTAAAAAAATATTGGTTCATTTTACGTTCATCCATCCATCAAAAAACTGCTGCCATGGAATCTGGCATCCAGTTGAACATCTACAATTTTTTCTCCCACGGAGGTGAGCGTTAAATGATAAAAGGAAGCTTTTGATTAGCAGTTGTTCAAGGAAAAAGGGCTAAAATTGGTGCTACTTTAAAATGTCACCTGATTATTTTTATCATGTTGCATTCATTCTTGCTGCTTTCCCCACATCTCTTCATGCTCACTCAGCACAGTCATGGCACCCTAAATAGATGTGTGCTGTGCGATTAGGCGAGAAGGTCATAGATTCATAAAGTTAATCAAAGCCATGTAAATTCAGGTGGACACGAACACTGACAGGGAAATAGAAAGCCTTTAAATGTGCAGCAAACAATAGAAATGTGGAGCATTTGTGCTCCAACTCTTCCAAATCAATCAGATCAACTGATTCTGGCCTGATGATCCTTCCACTATTGACTGTCGTTTTATTTGAATTATTTTCTTATTCTAGAAATATTAACTGGAGCCTTTTTTTCCATCTTTGATGTGTTCTGTGTCAACATTTACTGCAGTGGATCTCTGCGTGTGTTTGCACCTGCTTGTCAGGCGTAGTATTTTTTCGTGCTAAAACAATCACAGCAAACAGTTCCAGATTTGATGAATTGCATTGCTCCCACTGCATTAATTTATTTGCATGTCCTCCCATTTTTCTCCCTACTATACATATTCATCAGGGGGAAAATGAATGGAATGAGGGTGCATTCTGACGCGATGAAGACACGCAGTCCTGATTGGAGTGAAGTTTGCAAACCTACCCCTAAACCTTTAGTGAATCCGCCCCTGAATGTTTAATAGAGAATATAGCCGCTCTGCACTGCTGTCAATGTTTTACCTTTCCAGCAAAGGACTGACTTGGGAAACCAGTTCACACGATGATGAAATCAATCCAGGTATTCCTGTGTTTGCATTCCTTAGGTGTTCATGCTAAAGCAAATAACTGTGTTTACAGTCATTTTAAAGCTCTCTCACACACACTGCTGCATGCTATAGAACCCCCATGAGTTATGTCCACGCAGTATTTAGGATTTGGTTTAGCTGTGTAGTGGGAGCCTTAAGGTACAATCCAAAAAGACATCAGAGATACTGTACATGTGAGTCACATGCAGTGGGCCACAAATCCGTCTTTGTATCGATGGTTTTAATCATTGTAACATAAACTCGTTGGTTTTCCTTTTCATAAACTATGTTCTTGACCTTTCACATACAAAGGCACTTGTTCTGTAATCTGCACACTGCAAACATTTCACTCTGACGTGTGAATGAACTCTAGGTCAAACATAGGAGCTTGTTTCCCCTCTCGGCGTGAATATTTCTAGTTTCGTCAACACAGTGATTCCGCACGTGAAACCCACTGATATGAAACTTTCAAGAGTAACTAAACCTCTTCCTTCTCCTGACCTGACACTAGGAGGGAAATTCAAAAAATGCCTTTTTATAAAAGGGGCGGGGCCAACAGTGCTTGTTTGTGATGCAAGATGGTTCCAAAACATCACATGATCTTGTTCTCAGCCAAGATCAAAAATCTATTGTAATAGCCGTGTTTCAACCCATAGAGGGCAGTCACTGACATTTTACCACTAAATACGCCAAATTGAAATGCTTTGGACCAGCATCAATCAACAGCACTACTTCATACCCAAATACATTTGTATTCAGCAGAATACTGACTCCGCGCACGCCGAGTTGCCTGTCCCCTCCGACCCCCGGCGAAGGAGGCCGACAACGGCGATGAGGCGAGGGAATGGGGGGGAGCACTACCGACGCGGTGAGGCGGGCCGAGCACCGGGTCTTCAGCGGCGGGGAGAAGAGTGCGACGTGGCGGCTGCTCCCCCAGCCCATAGACTGTAGCTGCGGCGCAAGCCCAGCCCCGCTTCGCACCCCAGCCCTGAGAGCCAATCCTTATCCCGGAGTTATGGATCTGACTTGCCGACTTCCCTAACTAAAGAATTAATATTTAACTGAACTAACACGGCGATTAATGCACCCATTAACCCAACACGAAACTACCATATTGTGCTCTTTTGGCTGTAAACAGAGGCTAACTCGTTTCAGCTGCCCACAGCAATGGCGTATGTTGTGACTTCATGTGGGAACTATATGTATATCCGAGCCTGTGGTCAAGTGACTGCCGTAAAGTGAAACGTTCTCCAGGCAATCTCCAGGTCACACAACCTGATGAAAGATGGTCCATCAACTCCAAACTTACATAGTCGGTATATCAAGAAGGAAGCCCCACTCTGAGCATTAATACTGTCAAGCTCTGTATATCGGCCTGAGGAATCATTTCAAATAACTCATATGGGTAAACTCTTTAGGTCAAAAAGTCCAGTGTGCCTTTAAAGAAGGTCTTCATAGGAACTACAAACTTCATCATCTTTTTTAACCCATGATAAGATAATATTTTGGTTGACTGATGCATGGCAACCTGCAAATACAATGTAAAATGTGATATAGCGATACGTTCAAAGCAATAACAAGATCTGACACGATTTGCCAAACTAATGCAACAACTACGAATCCATTTTTTTCCCAAGTGAAGTGAATCATTTCAACATGGTTGTGACTGGCACTGCATTTTCTAATGACTCACAACACTTTTACCTAGCACTGGAAGCTGTTGCAGTTTCCAGGCAATATGAGTGTGCTGCTTCTCACTAAAAAAAACCCCAAAAAACGTTCATACCTGAAACTCAGCAGAACGCTATGCTGACTGAGAACTGCCCAGCAGTGATGTGTTTTTCTCTGTGCGGGAAAGATAACCGTAACCTCCTTAAAAATGGTTTATTGCATTACATTAAAATGTAGATTACAGCATCAATTCAGCCATAGGAAATAATTAATTATAGTCCTTGGCAAAAAAATTAACAACCACCGCCAAGGAAGTAATATTCCTATGCATTGTCAATAAATTATATATTGATTCATTGCTTCGTTTGCAGGCTCCTCTATTAAGCTGTTCACTCATTTGTTTGCTGCTTCTTTGTTTAGTTTAGTAACAGTTAAAGTGAAGCACTTTGAAAATAATCAGGTGGTAATAAAAGTGTTACACAAGGTAAGTACCAGTAGATGTGGACATTATCCTTTTACAATTGGGTCTCTGATCAATGAAGTAACCTTTCATACAAAGCATACCTACTGGCCCCCATTGCAGACAGACATAGCAAAGTAGACGTGAAGTCTGATGGACTACATTGAAACTATTTGTGGTTTGAGACATACAGTACGTTACACTCAGTATAGATTATAGGTGAGGACCAAAAGGCAGTTGATGATAGAGTAACATTTGCAGGGCAATCTAAAGGACAAGCAATGCCTAAACATCCTGAAATACACTAAAATATGTACATCATAATAAATGGATTATCCAAATAAGGAATAGACTGAATGTTGTAAATGGCCTTTCTATGTCAGATATTGAATAAATTGGCTACTGCGTATGTCAGAACAGTGCATTGCACCATGACACAGCTGCATGGATGAATTAGATGACACAAATCATCTAATGCAGACATGGACAACTATTCCACACTACATAACAAATGTATATATGATTTGCACGGATATTGTATTGGATCAATATTGTCATTGGCCAATTCTCAAGGTTGCAATATCAGTATCGGAAATGCATGTTTCAATGTTCCGTTTGGTCATTATTCCAAATGCTGAGATGAATGTAGATAATGGGGCCCTCAGATTGGATAATAACATAATGGCAGTGGCTATCCGTATGGTTGCCGTATCAATATACTGGCATTCTATTCATACACAGTGCCCCTCATTGGCCAGTTTAGGTCACGTGATAGGTGAAATCATTGGCCAGTTTAGGTCACGTGACTAAGACTAAACCTAACCGTAAACCATACCCTAAACCTAACCCTAAAAATTGTTGCGATATAGGGTTATAACCTAACCTTAACCCTAAACCTAACCCTAACACTAACTAACTAATCCTAAGACGCTAGCTACATACGTGTTCTTCGGTAAATGTACCAATAGCACCAGGAGTTTTCCGTACAGCAACTAACATATTCATGGCCCCCGCTGTGATATAAGTTGGCCATCTCTGCTTTAAAAGAGGTAAAAAGTGGAGTGGTAGCCTATTGGGTAAGGAAGCCAGTTTGTAACTGGAGGGTAATCAGTTCGAATCCACTGTGGGCCTTCACTGGGGAGCTATGAGCAACCCAAAATGCTTCCAGGTCATCATTGTAAATGAGAACTTGTTCTCAATGACTTATCTGGTAACAAAAAAAGAAAGTAAAATAAAACCTAATCAAAACATAAATTCAACAAACCCAATTGTTTGAACATGGGATCATATATTGGCTTGGCCAAACCAAAAAGCAGGATGGAAACATAATAAAATAAAAACAATTACTCAAACTACAGTAATAATTCTCCACTATCATGATGAGGCCTCATAATTTAACTTTTCACCTTGCAGATCACTTAGGAATCACCTGTGATAAAATAACACTGACAAAGGCTGGTATGGAGCATTGAGGATTAGATGGTTCTCAACATTTTTTCAACTAAATTTTTAGATCTATAAACAACAGACATAGAGTATGTATGAAGAGCTTAAAAGATGACAATAAGTAAAACCATGAAGGGACAGTAGTGCCAGTGGTAAAAACTCGTATTAAATATGGATCCGTCTTTGATCGGTGATGAAATGTATAAATCTTGTCAATGTTTTTCACATTTCTTAAGGTCAGACGACTCATCATACAAACAATCCCTTTTGCTACGTTCTCATTATTACTTCCAACTCGTACAGTGCCCGTCGGAAGTATGTATTCATAGTGGGAGCTTAAGTAGAGTTGTCAATTATGGCCAAATGAGCATGTGTTTGAAGGTTGGATGTACAAAGAGGTGTACATACTCTGTACTCTGTAGTGTTATAAAGGGATATATTTGCAGGTGCAAAGTAAAATAGCGTGTGCGATTTCCCTTGTTTAATTCTATGAGACATGCGCATGATAAATGTGTTTGTTGTTTTTTTTACTCGTTTGGTGTATTTTTCTGTAATGTATGTTTTTCACTCTCTAAATGGCTCTGTGTGCATTCAGCATGTACATCCAAGGTATGCATTTGGTTATATAGCACAAGGTGAAAACATCAGCCAATAACTTCCGGGTCCCGTCTGTCCAGTCTAAACAGCGAACGGTCAAACAAACATGGAAATAATTGTTTTGAAATGACCAAATGACTCCAAAATGACGCATGCACACTCTTGGGGTATTTGGAAGCCGTTGACAAAGTTTCAGGTCGAACAGATACCGCGTCGGGGAGATATTGACTCCACAAACACGCACGCACGCGCGGAGACCTTCTTTGCATTTATAGGTAGATTACACAGACCTGACTAACTCAAAGGTACATTGCTTATATTCTGAATGATTAAAGTCTAGCCCTGTTTTGAAGTTGTTCAGCCTCAACACGTATTTCCAACAATTACTTTACAACACATGATCTCATCAGACAAGAAAGTAATGTGCTTGTGGTACTAGTAGCTGTTGTAACCTAGACTTCATTACATTCCTTTTCTTATTTCTGTTACACCCAACAAATAAATAGACTTCTTTATGAATAGATTGTGGAATAATTTTGGAATTGAATGTTAATCTTCCTAGAAAAGTAATTTTATAAATGATATTATACTCAGAATACTAACAGTGTCATAATCCTATGTGTTTTATTTTCAGTTAACAGAGCGAAGAAATAATTTAGTCATGTTAAGTTACTTCTATTTTTACAGTAATATCAGAAATATCATCCATGCAACAGGGGAGCTAAACCTCTAACTTTCTACAATGACATCACTTCTGACTGGCTCTATTAATGTTGCAATTCATTTTAGTTTTTGGAATTGACTTTTCTATAGTTTTCTTATACTGTATTGACAATAACATCAATAAATCTCATAAAATCTTTAGTCATGCCTTTGTTTGTATTTGGTCTTAGTCCAGGTTTCATTAATTTTAAAAAATGCTCCAGAAGAACAAATAATGACAATTAATAGGTCAAAATAAACCCAGACATCTATAGGCATGAGTGAACTCAAGCTTGGTTTATACTATTATCCATTTTACATGGTTAGGTAATTAATAAAAGATAATCTACAACATAAAAGCTTCCCCGTGTTCCTGTGAGCTCAAACAAACAATGTAACTGTGTGCCGGCCTACGCTCAGGATCAAAAAGCTTTGGCCAATTTTGGCAGTGAAGCAGATGATGGAGACAGATAAGTCAAAATGTTCTTGAAAACAGCGTCTCAGAATAAAGTGGGATAATAGTGGTGTAAGTGTAAGGTTGAAAAGGCATATTAGACTTTAAAACCAGGAGCAAGGACACCAATGGAATATTTTATGTCTTGAAAATAATGTATAACTCGGGCTGTCAAAATTATTCTGCAACAACTAACACATTAAATATGTAACGCAGAAAGACCAGCTCAGATGTGCCACACTTCTCCCAAATCCATTCACATTATGGTTGAGATCAACCCAGCAGAGGACAGTGGAGTGATACAGTAGGAGAGGTAAGAAATGATGCAGGTAAGAGAGGAGCCTGTTGATTGAAAGGTCTAGCAACAAAAGAAGAAAAGATGTGACGGTGGAAACATTAGTCATACCTTGCACTTACTTTAAGAGCCTCTTCCACCAAAGCAACTCCAGAATAAGGAATCCTTAATGTAACATGTATTGGAAAAAGCTTAAACTTCAGCCGATATGTAATCTGGTCACAGTAGAGGGGGAAAGGCTTAAACAATTTTAACTTATTTTTTCCTCCTTTTTCTTTTGTAAAAAAAAAACGACAAAAATGAACCATTGTGACTTGATTTTCCAGAGCAGATAACATTTTAGTAAATGGTAGGGTAAACAATATATGGTACTTATCTTATCCATTTGCCAGTCTATGATAATCTGACATAACAAAAAAAAAAGATTAAATGAAAAAATAAGTTTTTTATTTTATATCTCTGAAAGACAATGAATTGAAAAAGTGTCCTATGAACAGTGACACTATTTTAATGCAACATTTCTGTAAATCAGTGTCAACATACCAATATAAACAAATAAGTATCTCCAATAGTGCTTTCTGTAAACAAAAAATAGGGTCTTTCTTACCAGTGACATTTTTATATTGCAATACTCCAGTAAACAATATATTGGTTCTTTCAACAAACAGTGACAAAATTTCTGTGAAGACGTACTTGCACATTTTAGTGAAAAAGCAGAAAAGATTTTGAGAAAAAAAAAATCAATACTTAGTGCGAGCATATCAATAATGGATTGTGCGAAAAAATATTGCGATAAATCGAGATATCGTCACACTCCGAGTCGATATATCGAGATTCAAGATATATTGAGCTTTCTATTCTGGCTGCTTTCACTACTTCGCAAAACAGCATAAAAAGCAGAGTTTGATGGTTTGCTGAGTGCGTTGTGACCCAGGTGTCCCTTAGAGGAGAAAAAGACTAAAGTCTCTATGTGGACAAACATGAGACACGTATATGCATACTCGGTGCAGAAACCATGTTGTTTACATATGTGACGCTTAAAAAAATTAAAAATGGCAAGGAATGAACCACTGTTAAGGCTCATAAATAGTTTGAAGTATGTAGAAAGCTTGTCACCTGAGGACGCGGCTGCTTATTTAAGGAAACTCACTTTAAGTACAGGTGAACGATTGTGGGACCCATGCAGCATTCCCAAACACGTTACAATGAGTCTCCTCCTCACTGTTCCACGTCTGCATATCAGTCCATTTACAGCATGTTATGGTCACTTTTTTACTGGATCCAGACTGAGATAGCGCTCTGTACGCTCCCGTTCACCATCGCTTCAGCAGTGATCACGTTGACACGATCGCTACTGAACAAACGTAACGTGGTTATTTGGCAACTTTATGCTGTTTATTATTAATTATTATTTATCATAAACCAGCTGATTTTTACTTTATCTGAAATGTTTTAGCTCTCTCTCTCTCTCTCTCTCTCTCTCTCTCTCTCTCTCTCTCCGTGTGTGTGTGTGTGTGTGTGTGTGTGTGTGTGTGTGTGTGTGTGCGTGTGTGTGTGTGTGTGTGTGTGTGTGTGTCAGATATGTCAGCTGTCAGCCTCTGTTTGAAGTCTGCTCTATTCTTCTGAAAAGGGTGCCCACCAGCAGGTATGTTGTAAAATGTAAGTCCTGGATTGTTGGTACTCCTATTTGTGCAATGAACAATGCAACCCGATGGCATTGCGTTGTTTTTATACCAAAACAAAAGTGTTTCAATGCTAGTACAAGCGAGCCTGCACATGCACCTAATTCAGTATGCATACTTCACACGAAATGGGTTTATAATGCAGCTGTTTGTGAATAAATGTGCCTGCATGGCATTTAGATCATCAAAATTGTCTTTCTGGTCAGACTTCAAACACTATTTTGAAAAGAAATATCGAGATATGAGTTTTGATCAATATCACCCAGCCCGACCCAGCAGACATAGGGCGTAAGGCAGTGTAAAGCACCTGGACAGGACGCCAGTCTATCACAGGGCTTGACAGAGACAATTTGATCCCTGCACTGAGAGGCAGCGATGCCAAACAATGTACTTGGACCATATATTCCACTGATTGAATTGGACAAAACCACAAACTTAAAGACTGTGTATAAAAAATCTGAAGTTTAATCAGATAACTCGCCATCTGTCACCGCACTATCCAATACAATGCACTTCCTCTCTGCTGCACATGCTACTCCTTTATTCTCTCAATCTTATCCACTTGATTCTGTAGAATTTGTTCAATGTCCCGTTTATTTTCATCCCCACTATATCTGGCCCTATGTTTGTTAGTGTAATTATTTGTTAAATACATGTATTGTATAAACCAGATGCAAGAGGCGTGTCAGTGGTGAACTGAACCAGCAGCTGCAGCTATTTCCTCAATCCAGTACACTTTTTATAGGCACAATCCTTTCAAACGCACACAATGAGTGTGTTTCTTCTCTAAGCATGACAGTGCACATGTGTTTGTGTGCAAAGTGTCTCTCTGACTATGTGCCAGAAATTGTGTGTACACACTTATAACTAGTGGCATCGATCTGTGAGTTAGTTCCATAAAAAAACACAACACGTCTGTTCATTCACACCCTCAGTACGATATTTTCCAGATGGCGCTGGTCCACATTGATCTGCTGCCATTGAATGCATTCTCTGGGCCTCCACAGGCAACATCACCAACATTCAAATAAATGCATTAAATCTACAGCACACACACATGCACACACGCACACACACATGCGCACACGCACACACACACATTGTGTGGGAAAATGTTCTGATGGACTGTGACCTTCCCTTTTAACAGGGCTCCATGTTATCCTTACTCCTCACAGCACTGATACCTTCATCATGCAGCATGCCATGTATATCAGGAGTATTGGAGTTTCAAGATCAGGCATGTGAATGAATCGAGTGGTTGAGTGAGATATTTACAGGTATAAAAATAAATAATAATAAATAAATGTTTTAAATACATGTTTTTCAACCATGGAATTCTTCAAGATCTGGTATTTTTGACAAATTTGACATGTTTAAATAATTGTTGACTATGTTATAATCCCATAATGGCTGGATTTGCATATTTATTTCATATTTGCTATTCAGCTGCTTTCTTCTTTCTTTTGCTGACACTTTTTATAATTCTCCAATTTCCATGAAGTAAATCAAGTATTCTACATATGTTCATAATATGTCACTAAATGTAATTAAAACCACAACTAAAAATCCTAGATGGAGTGATGGAGTACATATGTATCTCCGTAGGTGACAGTGTAATCAAGAATATCTAATATCTAACATTTGGAAATGTTCTTTTAATACTAGTCTATAATCTAATCGTACCAATAAAAGAGATATTAACTATTTTGAAATGTTGTTTTGTAACACTCCAAGCAGACATTTCATCCTTAATAATTAATGATGTCTTTAGACTGCAAGTTTATTACAGTCAACCAAACATTTGCACATGAGCAAGTCTGGGCAACATTTCCAAAAGTCCTTTGACACCTTTGCATGAATTATGGGTGTGAAAAATGGCTTTGTGATGTTACTAAACTGGAACAGCTGCTACCATGCTTATAGCTAATGCTAGTTGCAAATTAAATACAAGTCTGAAATAACAGTTGGCCTTCAAGTACCATTATAGTATAAACAATAGTCATTTGTCATAAATATGCAGGAAATGAATCATTGGATCGCTACAGTGCAACAAAGGGTGAGACATTGACAGGTGGCTGTAATCGATCAGAACTTGAATCAATACAAAAAAATCCTGAATCGTTTCACTCAGTTTTTAGGCCAAACGAGCAAAGCAACTAAACTCAACAGTCTGTTTAGACCAGGGGTGCATCGAAAAAGTGTGTGCAGCCCAGATTTAGACAATGGGTACCAAGATTTGATGCTTTAAACAAGCACAACTTCTCTAATGATTTGTCTTTTTGCAGAAGTTAGTGGTACACAAACGGAGGATTACTTCTGTCATTTGGTGTCATTGGTCATTGTGTAAATAGCACAATAACCATGAAAGCAGTGGTAGGGTTGTATTGAATGCCTGCAAAAAATGAGCAAAGGTTGAGAGTAGAATGAAGTTCATTCACATTAATGCATAGGGTAGAGCTGTAATTGAGCCTCAAAAGTTCAAGCCAACATGGGCAAAACTTTTCCGAACCCAAATGAAGCAGACTGTTTTTTGCCCGAACCCGTTACAGCCCGACATTATTCGAGCCCATCGAGTCGGGTTCAGACAACGATCTTCGGCTTGAAGCTAAAGTTTTTGGTAAAACTTTACTTGAAGTTTAATACTTAAGGCTGAGATCACGCTGTCCTTATTATGACATGACATTTGTCATTAGTATGAATAATGGGTCACTAAGTGTCTTTCGTTACCCTAACCCTAACCCTTCCGTACCCTAACCCCTAGCCCTGACCCTTAACCCTAATCCTAGCTAACCCCACTAGATCCCTCCACCTAACCCAAAAAATGACAACGTAGCTGCAAATAATTTAGCAAACGACAATTAATGACAGCCTTCATGACACCTTATTCATGTAATTGACAGATAATGACAGCGTAATGTCAGCTTCATGTATAAAACTTCAAGTAAAGTGTTACCTAGTATTCTTTAAACACATGTAGACGCACGTGCTACCATCTATCGACCCCCCGTGTGCCACATGTTTGCTGCGTTTCTGTGGGAGGTCTATTGTTGTAAGCACTGTTTGTAGAATAGAGACATTGGCATTGGCAGCTGCCTCGGCCGGCTATCAATCAGTCTGAATAATAAAGCTCAGTGATTACAGGCTGGGCATCCGACCAACAATGGTCACATCTGACTCCTTTTCCATGTAGCTGTCTTTCACTTTGAAAAGCTAGCTAATAGATAAACACTGGCAAGACCAGGATATTTGTGTGATAAAAATGGACGCAGGATAATGGTATAACAAAAAAAAGACGAGAGGTTTTGATTATGAAAGCTGAGAAAGTGTTATGTCTCTTTGGTAAAAATCAGAGTATGTAGGAGGGAGCCAGTGTCTCTTATTCATTCTGGGTAGCTGTCAATTCCTGGCACAGCCTCTTCCCTAAATGGAGTGAGATGACAAGGCAGTGTGGGCCGTCTGCTTTTCAAAGTGCAGCTATTTTCTTTTCTTTATGTTATACTATAAATTTCACAAAGCAAGTCGTCTATCAAGAGACATTTCATGAATGAAAACAGAGCAGTACAGAATGGCACCTTTGCACTCGTACCTACTTAGCACCACTTGGCTCGGCTCGGCTCTACTTCCTTTGGGGGGCTTTCTGTTCGGTTAACTTCCTGTATCTACCCAATAGGTTTTTTTACATACACAATTCGAAATAATCAAGCTTAGTTGAAGCTTAATGTGACATGTCATCCTACCTTGCAATGACTGCCCACCCATTTCACAACAGTATTCAGTTGTCATGGCAAAAACAATGTGGGCTTAGCTGATTACGAGGCCAAAACAAGTTGAATAGGCACTAGTGGATAATTACCACAAGGTCAACTTAAGGAGATCGTCCAGACCAAATAACATGTGACAAAAGGAAAATACAGTCATACAGTGTAACTACTTTCTGCCATGTGATGAAGGGGATGAAGTTAAAACAGTACGATAATGAAGGAGGCGGATGAAACAAAACAAGAAAAACAAAAAATGAATAACTAACTAACTGACTGACAGACTGAGTGAGTGACTGATGTGACACAGACCGACCAAGTAGGGAAAGACAATCTAATGACATGATACCGCAAACTAGGGCTGCCCGATTATAGAAAAAAATAATAATCATGATTATTTTAGTCATAATTGAAATCACAATTATTCAAACGATTATTTGTCAACCAAAAAGTTATTTATATTTTGTACAAAAAAACATGAAATATATACTTTAAACATAAATAAAATCCTTCAAACACTAAAATCAAGTACAGTATGTCCACTTTTGCACAAAACAAAGCACATCTTGTACGTGATGTGTCTTTGCTCTAGATCTTCATCGTCAAACCCAAAGTGTTCCCATATAAGAGAGTTTGACTTGCCACTTGTTTACCAAGTGTTTTTGCTGCGTTTCTCCTGCCGTGTTTCAAGATCATTTGCAACAACTTTCCTTGTGTTGGCCTGCAGGCTAGCTTTGGCTTTGAGAGCGGCGGGGCAGAGGGGAGGAGCTTGCATGTGCGTGGATTAAACAACTCAAAGTTAGTATCAATAACATGTGTGTGCCAAGCTTTATTATTTGTAGATGTCCGAAATAGTAGTTTTTTTTGGTTTTTTTTTAATAACCGTTTTTTAATTGATTATGCTATTTTTGTAATCGTTGGGTGTAATAATCAAAATGATAATCGAATTTAAATTAATTGAGCAGCCCTACCGCAAACACTTTAAATAGTGAGAGAATGCAATCAGGAGATGCGGCACACCTGAGTGGAAATATTTAGGAGCCTAAGCACTCTTTTAACACATACAGGCTGACAAAACCAGGGTGTAGAAACCCACAGGACCCATTAACCACAGACTTGAAAACACAACATAAACCTTCATTTTCAACTATGAGCTGGTTGTCCAAAGTGATGAATTCAATCTCCTT
The DNA here is from genome assembly GCF_900634775.1 of Gouania willdenowi. Classification (NCBI taxonomy): domain Eukaryota; kingdom Metazoa; phylum Chordata; class Actinopteri; order Blenniiformes; family Gobiesocidae; genus Gouania; species Gouania willdenowi. Next base: position 31,168,110 of record NC_041047.1, on the reverse strand, counting down.
CTTGGTAATCCTTTTTGCCCTTTTACTCTCTGGAGGGAGATATTTTTGAAGTCGATAGTTTGTTGCTCAGCACAGCAGTCTTTTATCCATTGCGTTGTTAAATGTAAGTTTTAAAATGTGTGATCGGGTTGGTTGTGTTAACAGATGCTCTCACTTTGCCACCTCTGAAACCTGCTGGGATTTTTTCACTTTCAACTTTATTATGTTTCCACACAACTGACATCTTTACATGTGTAAAGCTGCAACCCGTTTTTAACTACCATTCAGCATGCCACATAAAGTTAATGGCAGCTGTGGTAACGCATGCGCCAACGCAAATTTTTGCAGTCAACATTATCAATTATGTTACTAATCATTTTTGCATTAGTGTACATATTAAACACATTGTGGTTTGCGCAAATCTCGAGACTCTATTTTTTCTTTTGCCCCTAACTCGTGTGACATAAATCCCAACTTCCGTGAGTCATCTGGAGCACATAAAAGCTAAGATTATTAACAGTACTTGACTATATTAACCCTTTGGTTGATTGGTACTATTTCAGAAAGTTTTATAGCCAGTAAGGTTATCAAAATAGGGAAAGAAAATTAGACAAAAACAAAACGCGAAAGTGTAACGTGAAGCGGAAATGGGTAAAGTCTGAACGGAATCTGGGAAATTTTGAAAACGGAAAATCCAAGGTGCTACAATTAATAAAGTGTGAAACAAATGCTGCGTTAAGGAACAGATTCTGCCTATCCTTGGTTGCAAGGCACATACTTTAGTTGCTAAGCTACTTCATATAATACTAAGGTTTTATAATAATCTATACAATCAGCTTTACACAAATTCAGAAATTGTAATATTTTTGTGAATAGTTCACATGTTCAGTTTACAGTGTGTGTAGAAGTTTAATTAAACTGTAATTAACAATACTAACAGAAGGTAAAGTTATGTTAACTTTAATTAGTTATGACCATTCTGCCAGCAATCATCTGTGACAATACTGACCATTGTAAAACACATAACATAATAAGGGCTTAATCTTACTTTGTGTCGGCACTTCAGAACAACACCATAGGCACCTACGGTAGAAAAAAGACATACAATTAACCAAAATCTATTCCAAAACTTTTACCTTAACATCATTAGTATTAATCACATTATATGATGAAGATTAATGCAAAAATGCACTGCACATAAAAGTGTAATTAGCACATAATTTCCAATAAAAAAAAGTAAAATACCCACCTGTTCGTACCTCCTTATATTGTACAGCCTGTCTCTAACCACGACACAAAATACGAACATACTGACTGATTTGGTTCAATCAATATAGTTGATGCTGCAAAGTAACACGAATGTTACCTCCCTCCTTCTAAGGCCTTTTTTAGATCTACTGTACTAGAGTAAAGGGAAAAACCTCCTCCCTCGATGAACAGACAGGTGGCTTAGAAAGTGGGACACAAGTGTTGGCGAGCTACAGTAGCTGTGATGTTATCAACCCTGGCAGTTACACACATGTCTCCTGAGGGTTCAGGAGGAATTCTCAGCCTAACCAAGCATATTAAAGACTGCCCTTCTCTTCACTCGTTCTGGAGCAAATCAGAGTTACAAAAAGGAACTGAGGCAACCTTGCTCTTAATTGAGATTTATCTACATTAACACACTTTAGACGCCCAAAACGATTAAACCTTGATTGACCATGAAAAACCACCAAATACTTGTTGTGTATGCCATTAGATTACAATCCGTTTTCATGCATTGTTTATGAACAGATACTGCTGTAAGAGGTTGTTCATAAATGTGGGTAAACTAAAGGCTATGTTTACTGGGTTTGTAAAAGCCTCGATTCCCACTCTTTTTCTAACCCAAGACTGTATGACAAATGGAATCTCCCAGGGCATAGTATGAGCAAATAAACAAACTTGTTGATTTACCCTCATATTAAATGAGTCAGGCAAAGCCTAAACCTCAAACATTTTCCACAGCCTAACACCAACTGTCCCATTGCCATTTGCCAGTGTTTGGGGTCCGCTATGGTACAGAATAATGCAGTGGCACCCAACCTTTTTTGTGTGGTGTACCCCTACCTCCATTATCATAGACACTCAAAGCGCTTTACAAAATGAAGGCACTATTCTTTCATTCCATACTTAGCGGTGGTAAGCGACTATTGTAGCCACAGCTGCCCTGGGGCAGACTGACGGAAGTGAGACTGCCATGGTGCGCCATCGGCCCCTCCGACCACTACATTCATATTAGGCAATGTGGGTGAAGTGTCTTGCCCAAGGACAGAATGACAGATGCCACTGAAGCGACTGCCACCCCACTGTGGCACCTGGAGTTCTCAGTGGTCTCCCATCCAACTACTAACCAGGCCCAGACCTGCTTAGCTTCCAAGATCTAATGAGATCGGGCAATGACAGGCTGGTATGGCCACAATCATACCAGATATAGAGCCCTTACTTGCATTTTAGGCTCTTATTAACAAAGTCTACATATTGGGAACTTAAGCAGTCTGACTCTGTTAAAAGTCTTTCAAATTCATTGTCATTGTCAACAAAAGTATGTTGCCAAAAATGTATTGCTGATGAAAATACTTCTCAGGTCCGCATGTGAAATGTTTGATAATTGCTTTTAAAATAACGTAGAAACTTAAATTGTAAACTGAAAATTGATTTCTGTCTGATTCCATGAACAAATTGCATTGTGCTTATTGATTTTAAACCCCTGGTTTAGAATCAATGGCACAAAATAATGTGAATATACTGTAGTGTATTTCTACTTATGTTTGTTTTTTGCCACTTGGATATTTGTAACTGAGCAATATAAAGTTTAGGAAAAGGACTGTTGTTGGGAGTCAGTGATGGAAAGTGTTTATAGATCCAAGAGTGAATTCTTAAAGCTACCAAAAAGTTACTAAAAGTCACATAACGTTAGCCCAGTTGATGACCAGGTGGTAGAGTTTAAATTGATAGATCTGCTTCGAGTGTTAGCATTCTTCTAATTATGTACAGCCTGTTAACTCATATGGATATGGATCATGGCCAGAATATGTCACACATCCTCCTTGTTTACCTTCTACATTGTTAATGGACTGCACACTATTAGATATTCAATTGCGAGGAAGCGATCAAAGCACTTAGTCCCGACTCATTAACAAAATTGAGTGACCCCAAGAACGCTGAGGGAAAGTCGATGCTTTGAAAAGTGAATTGTGCAGCCAGCCACTAAAAGTAAGGCTGACCTGAAAACTAGTTTCAACTACTTTACAGTTGACCCTAGATTTAAAAGTGTGCACTTCCATCGAGACGACCTCCTTACACAATTAACTTTCAGTTTTTCATATTCCTTCCAAACTATCCATGCTTGTTCCAAAGACATTTGCACACAAATTATAAAAGTTCTTGGCAGCGGAGGTGAGGTTATAAAAACTGGGACAAGTGGGTGGCCTCACCCCAGGGCTACTGCCATTTTAAATCAACGAAGAGACCTACAGCAAAGATGAAGGCTACAGAAACTATTCAAAGAGATATCAAATATAATGTTTCATTGCTATTTTCCACAATTAAACTACATGGTTACACTTTGCTTGAAGTTTTATGCATAAGGCTGACATTACGCTGTCATTGTTATGACATGACACCTGTCATTAGCATGAATAAGGTGTCATGAAGGAAGGGTGTCAATAACTCATTCACTGCCAGCCATTTTCAGAACGGCTACCCCCCTCTGCCAGCCATTTCAGAGCATTTTGACAGATTTTTAAAGACCCACAGAATATTTTGTACAATGACAATCTGAAACCAGATTCTGAAAGATTACTCTCTCATTCTTACATAATCAGCAGTTGAATAGAGGCAAGTTTCACACAAATCGCTGGTTTGTGACAAAATGCCCTTTTCTGAAAAAACTTGTCAGTGAATTTAAAGCATTTTTTTTCTTTTTCTTTTTTCGCTTTAAGGACACCTTAACATTGGTTTCCCTCTATAAGACAACAAAACAACACTGAGACGGGCTTTTGATAGCCAAATAATAATACTTTTGCAATCGGGTCAGAGTTGAATGGTTTTTTTACTGTATTTTGGCTGTCCTCCAAATCTCTCCCCCCGTCATTCTCCCCACACACAACTTCCTTCTACTCATGCTCTGGTCGAGTGTGTGCAGCTGTGAGCTGCTGGGAACTTCAGCATCAACTGTTGTCGCGCAATTTTCTGTCTCGTAAACTTCTTTACTCTCCTTCTGAGCTCTGCCCATCACGGCTGATCTCTCATCCAAAGATGCGCTGCTGCCACCTACATGTCACCGGTTGGTCACTACAAACCTGATATTCACAGGAGAGCTCCATCACACTGTCTCTTTGCAACCCCGGCCGAAAAACACAATTGACGTCTATAGACGTCAATAGACGTCAACAGCAGTCAATGATTGTTGTTTGTTACTAAGAACTGCCTTCTTTCATCTCCGTAACATTGCTAAAATCAGATCTATCCTGTCTCAGGGCGACGCCGAAAAACTAGTCCATGCTTTTGTTACCTCTAGACTGGATTATTGTAACTCTCTTTTAGCAGGCTGCCCGAGCAAGTCGCTTAAGACACTTCAGCTGGTTCAAAATGCTGCAGCACGTGTACTGACTAAAACTAGGAGAAGAGATCACATTACTCCTGTATTAGCCTCTCTGCATTGGCTTCCCATAAAATATAGAATAGAATTCAAGATTCTTCTTCTCACTTATAAAGCCCTAAATGGACAGGCACCAGTCTATCTCAAGGAGCTTGTAGTGCCATACAATCCCCCCAGAACACTACGCTCTCAAAATGCTGGACTACTCGTTGTTCCATTCGTCTCTAAAAGTAGTATAGGAGGAAGAGCTTTCAGTTATCAGGCCCCACTTCTCTGGAACCATCTACCAACCACGGTTCGGGGGGCAGACACCCTCTCTACCTTTAAGGTTAGGCTCAAAACATTCCTCTTTGGTAAAGCTTTTAGTTAGGAACCAGCTCATAGCTCATAATTAAGATGCAATAGGCATAGACTGACGGGGGGGGGGGGGGGGTCTGGCATGCTCGGTTGGAGAGAGGTTGGAGAGGGCGTTAAGAGAGAGGTCATTTAGGTTAGAGAGGGACCGGAGAGGGTCCCATTCCTCTCTCAAACACTCCCTCTATGTCTGCTTCTTCCCTTGTGTGTTTGCTCCTGTACTCCTTCTGGCTTTTGTCTTGCAGGTCCGTGGGATCCTCAGTGTGGAGTTACAGAGTCTCAACAACTCTGTCTCCACCCTTTCCTCTGCACACACCCAACACAGCATAACGTGGATGGCTGTTCATCATAGGAATGGATCCACACAAGGTTCCTGCTGCTTAACAGAAGGTTTTCCTTGCCGCCATGATGAATTCATGTTGGGTGTGGGATACATATGTATGTGTATATACGTATATATGCATATGTGTGTATCCATAAAATGAAGAGTCCGTCCTTAAGACTGCTCTACTGTAAAGTGTCTTGAGATACCATTGGTTATGATTTGACGCTATACAAATAAAGATTGATTGATTGATTGATTGTTACTAAGGATGAACGATTAATTGCATTTGCGATATCATAAAACACGATTTTCTAATCGCAAAGGCTGCAAAATTTTTATTTTTTTTCTTGTCCTGTCTTGTATTGTCCTGTTAATTTACATGTTTCATAAAAGGTGAAGTTAGTTAGATATGTTGAAGAGGTAAAGCCACATATTATATTTATTTAAAGTTTAAATAAATCTGAAATTATTTATTATGAAACAGATTGATTTATTGCTTGGGTTCATTGAAAAATACATGAGAAGAGGCCCTTGAAAAAATAATTGCATATTAAATCGCAATCGCGATATTGAGAAAAAAAATGCAATTAGATTATTTTCCAAAATTGTTCAACCCTATTCATTACCCTAACACAGGGGGTCACCAACACAGTGCCCGCGGGCCTCAGGTAGCCCTCATGGATCATGTGAGGGGCCCTCAGGAGCTCTAGTCACCAATGAGCTGCATCTAAAATCTGATTTACTTTCCAGGATTCAAACTCACAAAGTTAAATACATATGACAGATGTAGTTAGTACTTAGTAGAGTTAAATACTGCTGAACGTGATAAAGTTTTAGTATTAAAGGTCCAGTATTATGCTATTTTTCACCAGTCTCCATTTGTTCTAAGAACCCCAACGACATAGTATTTGAGGTTTATTTTTGCAAACTCAAGTGTTTTCTGGAGTTTTAGCCTCTGAAAAGTCACTTTCATGATGCCTCTAAAAACAGGCTGTTTTGGGGCCTTCATTCATATGCATGAGTGGGCGTGTATGTTGATGCAGACTTCATGCCTCGCTCTTGCCAGGTTGATCAGTGATCACCAAAGCGATTTTCTTTTGCTATCCACACACTGTTGTTATTGTTTTTAGTCCAAAAACTGCACATTACAGTAAAATAAATTACTTTTTAAGTGGCTAATGTGATTCTGAGTCTGTCTCGTGCTTGAGGGTGTGTTTATCACAGCAGCAGTAGCGGAGTCTGTCATCTGTTTCAAACACTCACCAGAGTGTTAAGCTGCTAAGTCACTTTCTTTTCCTCCTCATCTCTACTAAGTACAGGAATAGTGCATTTTAAGGTGATAATCATTTGTTTTGTCCTACCACTGCATTGCATTGTGTCGCAAACAGATCATGTCAGATGTGATGCGAAGCAGTATAACGGTTACTAAAAATAGACCCACTGCTCCTCAGGGAGGGGTTAAATGCAGTGAACAAATTTTGTGTATGCAGCTTTACATATATGACAATAAAGTATAACGTATATTCTATATTAAACCGCTATGTTTGTTTTACCTGTGAGGTAGTTTGAGCTCAAATTTTTATAGAATAGGAGGAGCCAGGATTATCAGGAGGAGGAGTTTCCGCGATGTGATATCACGTGTGAGAAAAATCCAATCGGGTGCGGCCTATGTCACGTAGCGGCTTTACTTGAATTTTTCTCAGAAAATTGCAAAACTATTTAAATGCGGCCAATACAGCGATGCGTTCAATAGCCCGGAAAACACAGTAGCTCACAGTTTCAGAAAGATTGGTGACCCCTGCCCTAACCCCTAACTTTAACCTTAACCCTCACCCTTCGTTACGCTAACGCCACTAGATACCAACATAGCTCCAAAGGTGTCATAATTTAGCGAACGATACTTAACTCACTATAGACATGATTTGGTTTAGTAACGTGGAGTACCATTCTCGTCTATAGACATGATTTGGTTTAGTAACGTGGAGTACCATTCTCGTCTATAGACGTGAATTGGTTTAGTAACGTGGAGTACCATTCTCGTCTATAGACGTGAATTGTGTTTTTCGGCTGGGGTTGCTAGAAGACAGTGTGGCATGTACCATAATTGTAGTGACCAACTGGTGCCCTGTAGGTGGGAACAGCGCACCTTTGGATCAGAGATCACCCGTGATGGGCAAAGCTCAGAGGGAGATGAAAGGAGTTTGCGAGAGAAAATGGCGCTATGAGAGTTGATGCTGAAGTTTCCAGCAGCTCACAGCAGTGCACACTCAACCAGAGCATGTGTAGAACTAAGTGGACTATTGAAAGTGTTGCAATGGTGAGAGAAAACGATCAAAAAGCAGAGACACTTGGCATGTCCTGGAAAGAGGAAGTTAAGTGTGGGGAGAATGGCGGGGGAGAGACTTGGAGGAACGTCAAAATACAGTAAGCAAACCATTCAACTCTGACCCAGTTAGCAAATTCATGGTATTAAATATTCTGTGGGTCTTTAGAAATCAGTCAAAATGCTCTAAAACGGCTGGCACTGAGGGGGGTAGAAATTCTGAAAATGGCTGGCACTGAATGAGTTAATGACAGCCTTCATGACACCTTATTCATGCTAATGACAGATAATGACAGCGTAATGTCAGCCTTATGTATAAAACTTCAAGTAAAGTGTTACCGACTAGATATACATAACCTCTTCACTTCCACAGCAACAACAACAGTTTCAGTTTTTGTCACTAAAATTCTCTCTGATGAGAGATATTCAAAAACTTGCACTTGACCTTATTGAGCAACACAGATCAACCAATTATTGCCCTTTGTTTACAGGCAAATTCAATAAAAGCAATCTTGTGAAAAGCTCTTCCACAGATATGGGGATGGGACACAAAGGCTAGTGATTGACTGGGGGACACTGTCAAACTGAGGGCAAGAAAATGCACAGTTTAAATCATCACATCGAAAGCAAACAAGCACTCTTACCTTCTCCCACAATTCCAAGGACTTCAAATTTATTCATTACATCACCGATGTTGGGGTTCTTCATGAAATCAAAGGGTATGTTGCGTGCAGCGTGTGGCGCTCAGGCACAGAGTGCAGAGTGGCATGAGGCGGCAGCTGTCGGCTACCGAGAGTCAGACGGCTGCTGTGAGCCATATTTGTCACATGGTTTGTCTAGAGGTTCCTGTGATCCTGCAAACATGCATAACATCCAATCAGAGGAGATACTTCTGTACTTCTTAATTTAACTTATTGTGCATAAATACAAAAAAAAGAATAGTGAAAAGAAAACATTTTCCTAAAAGCAGGGGACACAGCCTTAAAGTCAACAGTCCCCTTTGAGTTTTAAAGTATGCTAGAGATTTAATTTTGGACATTTATTATTGAGAAAGTTGATCTGATCAAAATTAATACAGCACAAATTAATAGACACAAGCCATTTTTATCAGTCAGCCGCCTTTAATCCCAGAGTATATCCCTGAAATCATCCCACTAAATTAAAGCCTATCAGCACTCACACCTTTGTCAGGCCTACTGTGGCTTCAGATGTAGCCTACCTCCACCAGTCTGTATGAATAGGTAATGCCTTCTGTAAAGTAACACTTTATTTGAAGTTTTATACATAAGGCTGACATTACATTGTCATTATTATGACATGATACCTGTCATTAGCATGAATAAGATGTCATGAAGGCTGTCATTAAGTATATTTACTTTTATTATTTTAATGTTTTTTATTTTTATTATTTATTTGTCATTTGTATTTTCCTTGAGTGAATGCAATACTCAATACTTAACGATACCACAAATATTACTATTATGTTGTAGTTTACTGTCTGTGGGAGATGGAGGCAGAGAGATGGAGGATGGGTGGTTGTGGGTAATGTGGTTTGCATTGAATGTTCTGTACTGACTTCTATATGTCTGTATGAAAAACAAATATAAACTCAATAAACACAGAGATAAAAAAAAGTGTTTTTCGTTACCCTAACCCATAATCCTAACCCTAACCTCACTAGATCCCTCCATCTAACCCAAAAAATGCCAACATAGCTCCAAAGGTTTCATAATTTAGTGAACAACACTTAATGACAGCCTTCATAACTCCTTGTTCTTGCTAATGATTTATAATGACAGTGTAATGTCATTATTATGTATAAAACTTCAAGTAAAGTGTTACCGTACTTTGGAGGTCTGAAAATCAAGCCACATTGAGAATATTGTTACATTTTTAAACTTCCAAAGGGTGTAATACTGTTGAAAGAGCTAAGTCTGAAAAAAAAAAAACAATAATAATGAAATAATATGAAACTAATCATCAAAAAAAAAAAAAAAAAAGGATCTGAACTGGGATGAGTTCAACTCTCCCACTATGAACGAAGCTGATCATATTAACAGGGATTTTCTCTCAGACTCAGAGCTACAGTAGACGCTGTTTCACCAGGCTGTGTCAACCCACACATTGTGAAGGTGTTAAATCAACAGACGCTTCTTTAACATACAAATATTAAACGTCATAATCCACAGCACACACGTAAAAATTGCAATATACAGAAAAGAAAAAAAAAAGATTGTAAAAGTATCAGCATAGTGTAATAGTGACTTTTCAGGTAAGTAATACAGAAAATGGCTGTGGTCAGAGAGACTGACAAACTATGCAAAATCATCACCAAAATAAAATGTCATTTCAAGAAGAGCACTAAATATCTCTGTGTTACGCTCATGGCAGTCATGAGCAAACTTGTGGAGGATGACTCAATTCTGAACTCAAGCTGGAGAGAGAGAGAAAAAAAATAAATAAAAAGCCTTCTGCATACTGCATTTTATTTTTTAGCATGTTTTTTTGTTTAGTTAATATTTTTTTTTAGTTATAAATGTAGTCAAAGGTTGGTGTGGCCTGTTGTTCTCTATGGATCTAATGACAGCACTGGCACACTTAGAGGATTAATATGATTAGGAATGTGCTGGGCATTGCTATATATATATATATATATATATATATATATATATATATATATATTGCCTCTATCAACAGAGTGACTCATGCGTGGTAATAGACTGTGGAGTGTGGAATTCACATTACAGAGCTGTTGAAACTCTGCTGATCAGATCAGAGCCCTGTTGTTCACAAATGTGTTTATAGGAAACAGTAGGTTGGAACTTAGAAAATGACTGATTATCTGATTATTTTACACCAGCGAATGCAAAATGCTCTAGGAATGTATTTATTAAGATATGCTAAATGCTTTATTCAAGTTCATAAAGAGAGATGATGTTAGATGTGTCCGTAATGATCATAAATGAACTGATTATAATGTTGGTCCTAATCACAGGAGGATAAAACACTATTATAATAGAAGCTGTAGTTTTACTCTATGGTCAACTGTGTTATCCAATTGAAAGGAAGCCCATGTTTTAAAGACAGGGCGGCAATAAGAAAAGATCAGACATTACATGTGTCAATAAAAACAACAATGGAGGTAGTTTAGTTCAGTGCAAAAGAAGAAAAAACACACACATTAGCTGCTCTGTAGCATTGCTTTAGTAAAGATTCCCAACACCTCATTTGAGAACCAGAACAAACCTCTGTATCCTCTAATAACCACAGCATATTTACAGCAGAAGCCATTGAGACACGTCTAAGTAATGAGAGCAGAAAGTACTTACTCGGTCAATGTTTGGATGAAGAAATGAAGGAACTGGGCCTTTATATCCACCCACCAAAGGCGATATTTTCATTGCAGCGGGCGGCTACAGTGGCAGTGGATCGTGCGCTTGACAAGCTGCGAGCACATCACTAGGCAACTGACGTGAGTGACACGTCAGCGAACCAATCACAGAGCGGGATGCACTTGTTTATCCCGACGCCCTCTTTTATTTGAGCCAATCACACAGCAGAACAGCATGTGGGTGTTAAACACCGTGTTGCGGTTTGAGGCAGTTTTTGAACGAGGTGGGATATTATTGTTCTAATTTCTTTGTTACATAATTCCACAAAATCACACCACACGTCGAGTTTGATGGATTAATCACCCCGAAGCTGTTCTAGGCTTTCAAAAACCCAACACACGCTACATGACGAGAGAAAACCCCAGAGGGACGTAAAATAAATACCCATGATAGGGCCCAGAATGAATAGAATTTATGCACCTATGTCGAGTGCAAATATTTGCTCAGATTTAGCTCCTAATATCCTCGTTGTAAAAAATAAAATGTGCAATTAAGGCATATAAACTAGGAACACTGACTCACAACAACAATAGAATGACATAAATGAATATGCATCATTTCAAGTCAGTTGATTTAAACTCATTTTGCTATTAAGCTTTATTTTAAATAACATTGTCACATGATACAAAATGTATCTGATCATCATTTCTAAACACATGTTACAAGTAGTTTTATTTATCACTGAATGCCACAGATATAATTTAAAAACACCTATTTTCCTTTTTAATAAAAAAAAAAAAAAAAAAAAAAAGAATTGGGGAATTTGAAACCATCTATACAAAAAGTTTATCAAATTCCCTAAAACAACAACAACAACAACCAAAAAACGAATTAACAAATACTGTTCTGCTGAAGTGTGAGGTGCACACCAATGCTGCCACCCATAGGACTATCCTAAAAGTGTGAGAATCAATAGGTAACATCAGAAATGACAGAAGATTGACACCACAAAAACTTTTTGGTGTTGAAAGAGAATTAAATGCCTAATTCTTTATAAACTGTACACTGACAGGAGTGGGTTAGCATCAAACTGAAGGTATTCCCAAAATAAATAAATACAAACAATGAGTCATTTAAATTTTATTCAATCAAACAATGTATTTGATTCCAATTGTTAATTGGTAATCCACATGTACTCTATAACTATACGACATACCTCACACTTTAACACACGTGTCAAACTCAAAGCCTGGGGGCCAAATTGGAGCATCCATTTTGGATGCTTGTAACAGTAGGGGCTCACAGTTTTCTTGCTTCTAATATTGCATGATGGCAGTCATTTTTAATGTTAAACTATTGGAAAAAAACCCCCCCTCAAAATTCTTAGAAAATCTTTGATTTTTCCTCAAGTTATTACATAATATTTCCCTTAATCAAATAGAAACTGGTCACAAATCTTGGAAATTTAAAGTAAAGACCCTGTTGGGACTGGTATCTGTCACTTATTCCTTGGATATTGACGGTTTCTTACATATGTTGTATTTTATGTATTCTTACAAGTGCAAACTATGGCACAATAATGTTGAAATTGCTTATGGGCCACTTGAGATCAAACTGCTCAGTGTTTGGCCCCTGAACTAAAATGAGTTTCACACCCCTGCCTTAACAGATCATATAGATGTTGATTCTGAACAATGCGTTTTTGATTACACAACAATGTGGAAAGTTCCAGATGCGTCTGGAAAATAAGTTGGTGGGGAAAACACACGTCCTAAGTTTTAATATTCATGATGATGGATTTTTTTTTTAATTTACCAAAATGCAGTAAAGAAAACAATGACAATGATAATATTATTGATCATTATTATGATTATCATTAATATTTTATTATTATTATTATTATTATTATTATTATTATTATTATTATTATTATTATTATTATTATTGCTATAATATTCTCTGTATTTCTTCAATCATCATTTTTCTTTTTATAAAATGCATTATTGTAGCGTTGTTGTTTTCTTGTATCAATGTTATTTCGTTAAATCAAAAACAAAACCTTGAAGAGATAATAAAATGTCAAGAGAAATTGCTTGTGTGCCTCTAAAAACCCAAGATAACAAACTTAACTTCAATTGGTTGTAATTTGTAAATATGTGTTTGATTGGTTGTAAATCCATCAATCAACAACGTATTAGCCAATAGAATTTGTGCGTCCGCCATGGCCCGCCCACTGCCCACAGTCCAACACTATCTTTGGAATAAATTACAGCGTGACTGAGTGAGTGTACACTACATGGTGAAAAAAATGGCAGCTGAGGAATAGAAAAAGTGGACCTTCAGTCGAGAAAAGCCCGCTCCTGTAAGTTTGTTTATTAGAAAAAAAAAATGTAGAATGTGCGTGAAACTGTCCGACGAGGCTCTCCGCTGTGTTTTTTTTGTGTGTATTTGTCTTCAAAGATGTGAAAGAAAGTGTTCACCCGGGTTAACGCTAAGGTTAGCTTGCCTAGTTATTAGCCAGCAGCTAGCAAATAAAGGAGTTCCAGTTGTCAACATTGGGGCCAAATTGTCCCCTTTGACGATTTTACGCTGGTTTGAAATGAAACGGACATCATTTCAGAGCAGAGTAGCACATTTTAGAGGAGTGTCTGCTCTACAACCGAACCTCCTAAACACAACAACATAAACAACATAGCTCTGCTATGTAGCTGCGCTAGCTCTAACACACAAGTTCACAGTAAAAAAGATAGTGTAAAAGGCATTTAACTACAGAGCAAATATCGCGAAAATTACATACTTGACTATGTGTTACTATAACTAATAAAGAGTTAATAAGATATTCCTAACAGAGTTACATCGCAGGGCTTATGAATGTGCGTACAATAATAGTACATTTAAAGTAGGACTCACTAATATATAGCGATTTAACGTTGACCATATTAATTAAAATCCAACACATTGGATTCTGCTTCTGTTTTCTACAGTGTAATGTAGATTGACTTTTCCTATTCTCACCCTGACAGATGCAAATAATAGTAATAATACTAGCAATAATAAGCCCACATTATTTTAAAGTTCCTTTTTTCCCCGTTTTTTTTTTAATGGCTTTAAAGTTGTATTTACTCTCAGTCTGAGTGGGGGCTCTCCCACTTTACCACAGGTTTGTCCAAACACCTCCTATTGGTTCAGTCTACAGTCAGTGCGAGTTTCCATTACTGGAAACTGGAAAACCACACTGTGCAACTGAAAGAGGTTTTTATTATTATTAACATTATACTTTTTAATTCATGCAAATGACTGACGTATTGTTGCCAGGTAAATTTGGTGGAATTGATCTTTTTGCTCTTTCTTATTTGTTGCTCACAAAAGTACTTCATGTAATAATAATAATTCCAGCAAGTTCAATTTGTCTTCTTTTTTTAAATATATGTTAAGTCGAAACATGTCAGGAGATTAAAATTTCCTGATTCTAATAAATATTTCTAATGTCCTCATGAAAATCAATATCCTGTATTTCATGAGATAAAAACATTGACTATGTATATATAGTTACAACAGCACAAACAAACATGAGATTTACAGTCATACGATAAAATGGAGAGGTGGGGAAATTACAGACCATAACTATAACAAAAAGGATGAGAAATGTTTTATGTTTGACTGATTGAATAGAATTATCCTGATTTAATAAGCTATAATATATAAACTCTCGCTCTAAGTTTTAAGCAAAAGTCTGAGCAAGATTAGACAGATTACCACAATTTTGTGTAGTTTTTAAATCATAGGATTGTGTTGTTTTGACAAGTGCTCTTTGTTTTTTGTACTTTTAATATGTAATGACAAAAGAGTTCATTTGTAATCTTGTTTAAAAATATGACAGATGTTAGGTCTCAGACATTAAACACAGAGACAGAAACATTTACTTGTACTTTCAATTTTGCAGGTCTAAATAGCCTCGAGTTTCTATTTCATTTTGGCTGTTGCAGGAGACCATTCATTCTCAATAATAATATTTAAACCCTGCAGGGAAATACCACAACCCCAGGTGCATGAGCCATGAATCACTTCTAATAAAACAAACGGTGAAAAGATTCACAGAGAAATTCACAACCTAGACATGTCTCAAGAAGATTTAAACATATAACACACACCCCCGTGTAAAAATCTGAATATTTTGCTTGTCAAAGTGTTTCAGCCAGCTACCAAGTAATACTTTCTACTAAGCAACAACATGCATTTTTCTGCCACTTGGTGTTTATGGAAATTAATTTTGGCTTGTAAATGTCACTTTATTCATCTTCATCCATCCAGCTTTTTATTTATATCCTGCATTAGGGCTGCTCGATTGTAGAAAAAATAATAACAATCACGATTAATTAAGTCATATTTGAAATCACGATTATTTGTCAACCAAAAAGTTATTTATTTTAACAATGTCAAATATAATCTTTAAACATAAATAAAATCCTTCAAACACTAAAATCAATTATGTGCACTTTTGCGCAAAGCTATTAATATATATATATGTATATTGCTTTGTGCAAAAAATAAAAATATTTGAATGCAAATAAATAAAAAGGTGTAAAGTATTAATTAAAATTGTATTCAAGTATGTTCCTTTTTGTAAACAAATACAGCGCACTGTGACTGAACTGCTATGAACACTTAGAAATTGATCTGTAGCATTTGAATAACAAATTTCAAATAAAAAACTGCAAATTATGAATTCAAGTATGTTCACTGTAGTATGAAACACTGTAAAAAATATTATTTTAACGCTTAAGAATAATAAAAGTGCAACTTGAAAAAAAATATGTTGTGTAATCACATACAATAGTGCATTAGAAGTGTCTTGGTTATGAACAGAAGGAGGACATTTGAACTCCAATCCTTTATAGATTTTTAGCCAAGAACACCAGCCTGTTTACATGATCTGGCTTCAGGGAAGTTGTTTTTTCTTTAGTGTGCCAAACTTTATTCTTTGTAGATATCCTAAATCATGGAAGTTTGCTTACTATGTTCTTTTTGGCTTTGTGAATAGCAAATAAAGCATATGTATAATTGGAAAAAAAATAAAATATATATATATATATATATATATATATATATGTTTTTTTTAAATTGATATTTTTCCGATAATGTTATTATCCCCCATAGGTTTGAGCTCCGTCTGTCTGTCCAAGTTAAAGGGGACTGCTTTTCTCAGAAACTGTTTAAGATAGGATAACCCAATTTGGTGTGCGGCTTCAGGGTATCAATACCTTGATGTAATTTGAAAATGAGAAGCGCACAATTATTTTTTCATACCAAGGGGCCCCCAAAAAAAAAAAAAAAAAAAAAAAGTCAATTTGTCATTTATTTACGAGTCAAATATTACAACGGTTGGTGGTATCGAATCATTGGCACATACCAATATATAAATGGAGCCCATTACCCCATATGTGTCACGGGGGGGGGCATTTTTCAAATGACTACTCCTCTGTTAGTTCTCCTTAGATCGTAATGCAGTTTGGTATGAATACTTTATGAATGAATATGATGAGATGCTCGAAGCACACATACAGTGCCTTGCGAAAGTATTCGGCCCCCTTGAACTTTTCGACCTTTTGCCACATTTCAGGCTTTAAACATAAAGATATAAAACTGTAATTTTTTGTGAAGAACAAAATTTATTGGATATTTCAAACATTTTTAACAAATAAAAAACTGAAAAATTGGGCGTGCAAAATTATTCAGCCCCTTTACTTTCAGTGCAGCAAACTCTCTCCAAAAGTTCAGTGACGATCTCTGAATGATCCAATGTTGACCTAAATGACTAATGATGATAAATAGAATCCACCTGTGTGTAATCAAGTCTCCGTATAAATGTACCTGCTCTGTGATAGTCTCAGAGGTCAGTTTAAAGCGCAGAGAGCATCATGAAGACCAAGGAACACACCAGGCAGGTCCGAGATACTGTTGTGGAGAAGTTTAAAGCCGGATTTGGATACAAAAAGATTTCCCAAGCTTTAAACATCCCAAGGAGCACTGTGCAAGCAATAATATTGAAATGGAAGGAGTATCAGACCACTGCAAATCTACAAAGACCCGGCCATCCCTCTAAACTTTCAGCTCATACAAGAAGAAAACTGATCAGAGATGCTGCCAAGAGGCCCATGATCACTCTGGATGAACTGCAGAAATGTACAGCTGAGGTGGGAGACTCTGTCCACAGGACAACAATCAGTCGTATACTGCAAAACTCTGGCCTTTATGGAAGAGTGGCAAGAAGAAAGCCATTTCTTAAAGATATCCATAAAAAGTGTTGTTTAAAGTTTGCCACAAGCCACCTGGGAGACACACCAAACATGTGGAAGAAGGTGCTCTGGTCGGACGAAACCAAAATCGAACTTTTTGGCAACAATGCAAAACGTTATGTTTGGCGTAAACGCAACACAGGTCATCACCCTGAATACACCATCCCCACTGTCAAACATGGTGGTGGCAGCATCATGGTTTGGGCCTGCTTTTCTTCAGCAGGGACAGGGAAGATGGTTAAAATTGATGGGAAGATGGATGGAGCCAAATACAGGACCATTCTGGAAGAAAACCTGATGGAGTCTGCAAAAGACCTGAGACTGGGACGGAGATTTGTCTTCCAACAAGACAATGATCCAAAACATAAAGCAAAATCTACAATGGAGTGGTTCACAAATAAACATATCCTGGTGTTAGAATGGCCAAGTCAAAGTCCAGACCTGAATCCAATCCAGAATCTGTGGAAACAACTGAAAACTGCTGTTCACAAACGCTCTCCATCCAACGTCACTGAGCTGGAGCTGTTTTGCAAGGAGGAATGGGCAAATATTCCAGTCTCTCAATGTGCAAAACTGATAGAAACATACCCCAAGCGACTTACAGCAGTTATCGCAGCAAAAGGTGGCGGTACAAAGTATTAACTTAAGGGGGCTGAATAAATTTGCACGCCCAATTTTTCAGTTTTTTATTTGTTAAAAATGTTTGAAATATCCAATAAATTTCGTTTCACTTCATGATTGTGTCCCACTTGTTGATTCTTCACAAAAAATTACTGTTTTATATCTTTATGTTTGAAGCCTGAAATGTGGCAAAAGGTCAAAGTTCAAGGGGGGCGAATACTTTCGCAAGGCACTGTACCAATATATGAATCAGAATCAGAATCAACTTTATTGGCCAAGGGTGTATGAATACACACGAGGAATTTCTTTTGGTGACCTGTGCTCTCTCAGGTAGTGTAACATTAAATAATAACAATCAACTAGAATAAAGAAAAATAAATAAAATAAATAAAAATAAATAAAAAAAGAAGTATAAACATAAATATAAAGAGTAGTTAGACTAATATGTGCAAACTAAATAAAAATAACAAGATAATAATAATAGTAATAATAATAATAATAATGAAATAAAATAAAAATACAATAATAATAATAAGTCCATGAACATTTCGCAGTGACAGGTTGATCCAGGGTTGTTATGTTTAGTTCCATGGTTATTTCACAGTAACAGAAACAGGTCTGACACTCTATGACTGTTTAGAGTTGATCAGAGTGACAGCCTGGGGGAAGAAACTGTTTTTATGGCGGGTAGTTTTGGCGTACAGTGATCTGTAGCGTCTGCCGGAGGGGAGGAGTTTAAACAGATTGTGTGCAGGGTGTGAGGGGTCTGCAGTGATGCTACCTGCCCGTTTCCTGACCCTGGACAGGTATAAGTCTTGGATGGAGGGCAGATCAACACCAATGATCTTTCCTGCAGTCCTGATTATCCTTTGTAGTCTGTGTCTGTCTAGTTTGGTTGTAGATCCAAACCAGACAGTGATGCAGGTGCACAGAACAGACTGAATGAATGGGGCCGATTACTTTGTATGTGCCACGGGGCCCCCATTTTTTTAAATGACTACGCCTCCATTAATGCTCAATGAATTGGGCTGTAATTTCACATTGATATTCTATGAGTAGATGTCAACACCCTCTACGAGAGGGGGGGACGGGAGCCCGAAGGGCCACCCCCTTTTCCGGTCATTTCTAAATTTATTGAAACATAAATGTGTGATATATCGTTTCAAAGGCAATTCAACGTAGATTACTATTTTACGTCACACATTTTCATTTGTTTTACTCGGTGGAACCGATTCATTTCACTGAATTCTGGGAATTCAGTTCATGAGAACTTATTTTTGCTCTGTTTGAGGTATCTTCACTGGGGACAGCTTTTCTTAGAAACCGTTTAAGATAGTTAGTAATTTTATATTCTGATGTATTAATATTTTCTTATCTATACATCTTAGTTCTTAGATTTAAGGCATTTTGGAAAAGGTTGTGAGTTATAATGAGAACCAATCTGCCGGGAGATGTTGATGGCTAGTCTTCCTTTTTTTGTTGTTGTTGAGTGTAATAATCAAAATTGTTATTGAATTTCAATTAATTGCACAGCATTTTTAATGAATGGCCTAGTGTTATTCATGTGGGCTTTAAGATGCCCAAAGGCATCATGCTAGCTACACCTGACCAAAGCAAATGTAATATACAAATGTAACAGGAGTTGTTGCAGTGGACCGCTGTAAATAATAGAGGTCTGTACTGATGGTCCGAGTTAGATCAACAGATTAAATATTCATAATTTCAAATGATAAAAGCAAAGCTATCTGTTTTCATTATAAACACATTCTCCTTGTTTTCTCAGCAGGTGATCGTCCTGTTGCTGCTTGATTGTCCTGAACGTCACTGTCCTGATTCGTCACCATGGGGAAAACTCCCCTCAGAGGTAAAAAGTGGCCAACACTGGTGTATCAACTATCTGATGTAATCATAGGGAAAGAACAGAGCAAGGGCCACATTACAGATGGATGTTTGTATTAGAAGAATTAGTTTCTCTTGGAAACAAAGACACTGTAACCTTGGGATTTAAAATCTGTGTTCATACTTCTGTTTACTGTTATTATTATACAGTAATGTTTAGTT
Organism: Gouania willdenowi; assembly: GCF_900634775.1. Lineage (NCBI taxonomy): Eukaryota > Metazoa > Chordata > Actinopteri > Blenniiformes > Gobiesocidae > Gouania > Gouania willdenowi. The sequence goes on along the minus strand of NC_041047.1, from coordinate 31,148,195 downwards.
GGATGTCATCTGCATCACTTCCTTTAAATAACCATGACATTAATGCATTTAGAAGCTAAATAAGAGTTCAGTGAACAGATAATCCTCTTCTGTCTTTTTGAATTTTTCACTGCTTAACAAGGTTGGGGTCAATTATAATAACAATTGCGTAATTGATAAGTAATTACAATTATGACGTAATTGTAATTGGAAAAAGCTGTTGCTGTTGTAATCACATTTTAATTGTAATTGAGTACAGATAATTGACTTGGTAATTGTAATTGGCAAGAACATTCTATGAAAACTGTCATTTACAATTTAATTAAACACAAACCTGTGAAATCATGTGACAGTTCTATGGCTTACACATACAGTACGTAATAATTAAAATATGTTTCAGATCAACTTTTCCCACTACCTCTTTCTCCTGAGGATCTCTTTACCAATAAAAAAATATATAAATATAGAGCTATACTGACTGAAAAAAGCTCAGACTTTTAGGCTGTCTTGAAATCACGGAACATGGAGTTTTCCCAAAGCTTGTAAATGTAAATAAAATCCGTGAAAATTATAAAATACACTTTTAATTTGAAACGCCTTCATTGATAAACAATGTAGCAGGTTGATTTGATCAGATTATTGATCAGGTTATTGCAGTGTGACTGAGTCACAGTTAAAATCTCTTTCCTTGATCATCATAACCTTCATCATCATCATCATCATCATCATTGTAAAGCGTGACCGGGTTAGATGCGCTGGTGATATGAGGAAATAACGCAACCTCAGAGCGTCCTGCTTTAATACAGAGGGATGTTTGCAGTGAAAAAGAACTATTGGCTTCCATAATTACTGTTTTAAATATAAATAGTTTAAATAAAGCGACCTGAGCTGAGTCTCATTAAAATATGTGTGGGAACAGTTTCTGGTCCATCCTCATCTGCATATGACAGCTTGTTTCACTCTATAGTGGATGAAACTGTGACTTTACGTTGGACATAGTATGAGAATAGTTGAATCACTGCGACCAACGTGGACAGAAGTCTGCGTCTGTCAGAATTTTTGTTAATCGTGCAGCAGCAGCTGAGTGATCACAGCTGCTGCTGCGTGACGCACGAGTCCGTGTGGCTTCAAATGTAACAAAGTCCATATTTCTAGTGCAATATAATGTTTCACCTTATCGGGGCACTGCACGTATTCCAGGGTTAGAAGCGCGTAAGAGGAAAAGGACTTACGCACATTGTAGAATGCGCGTAAAGCCAGATTTAAATGGGAACACCCACATTTCAGGGTTGCTCCACCCACAGTGTGTAACTGGAATGATGGCGTGCAGCGACTGACTTAAGTACAGGGGGAGAATAGCACACAGCCAAAAACAGCGCCGCTGCGTGGCTTTTTGTACTTCCGCACATGGGAGAATAGAGCCTTAAAGGCTCAGCAATTGTGATGAATTGTAAGTAATTGAGAACATAATTGTAGTTGACTTTCAGGGGAAAAATAATCATTTTAATTGTAATTGGAAAAAAATGTCAGTGAACGTAATCATAATTGAGCTGTAATTGAACATGGATGATGAAAGACGTAATTGTAATTGAAAAATGTAATTGACCCCAGCCCTGCTGCTTAGCTATTTTAGAGATTTTAGTTTTAATTCACTTTGGTCATGTAACAGCATCCATCAAACACCCACTGTTGGTGATGGTCTCAGTAGCCATCCACAGAAATACCCCAAATATGTTTGTTTTTTAAACCACTTCAGCCTCTTTTAGTTCACTAGGTATCTGTCTGATTTAGCACTCAGGACACGTCTTTAATTAAGAAAATAAAAGCTCATTCAAAATGCGCTTTATTATGAGAAGAGGCACAGGTAAATTTCCTTTTTTTTGTTTTTTCAGCTGCCATTACAGCCACCTTCTACTCGTAGCTTAGCTAACTATTTAGCACTGGTAACTACGGTAGTGCTGAATAGTTAGCTAAGCCAAGCTAGCTTCTTAGCACTATCACAGGGGTGTCAAACTTATTTTAGTTCAGGAGCCAAATATGGACCAGTTTGATCATAAGTGGACCGCAGGTTTTTAGGTGGGAAAAGAACAATTTTAACATTTTTAACCTTTGTTTTTAACATGAGTCCCTTCCAAATGTTCACTTATATATTGATTTTGTAACCAATTTTTGTATAATTTGTGGAATTGTATGTGAGAAATTTGTGGAAAAAAGAGTTCTGTCCACAGTTTGCAGTTAAAAAATGACTGCATTTATGTGATATAAACCAAGGAAAACTGCGAGCCCTTGAAAATATCAGATGTGTATGTGCCTAAAAATCAAAAGCAAATTTTTTGTTTTGGTATCTTGTTCAAACAAAGCACTTTCTTTAACTTCCAGAATCATGATGAGAACTCCACATTTGTTTTGTGTTGTTAAACCATGTTGTTATTGTATTTTAATCATTAGATCAAAAAGACGGCAAAAAGGAGAAACCAGGCAGAACAGGTCCACCGACAGGTACGACACCGGCAACAACTAAAGGTGAGTGTTTATTTATTTCATTTTCATTTATTTATTCATTTGAGCAGCATATTACAAACTTATTTTACATAAAAACAAAACTAAAACAATTGTGCTCAAAAGGAGCAGGAAGAAGTTCAAATAACTTAGAAAAACCTATTCCTCATCTTTCGTGCATCTAATTCATCAATACACAAACTTTCAGCATATACTCATGCAAACAACACATGCATGAGTCTATGCTTGAACATTTTTAACAATCGTTTATGGTCGTACAATCAAAGGAAAAAGAAAAGCACAATTTAAAGTCATACAAATAGCAAAGCACATATCTTACTTTCCGTTTATAGTCGCACAAAGTGTGTAAATAAGGATTTATTGTTTATAGCTATACAAAAATAAATACACTGTACAATAATGAAAAATTATGAGTATTCTCCAGCATATTTCCTAAAGATAATGTCTTTATATATTATTTTAAGTGTCCTAATGTTTTGCTTCTTTTAGTCTCTTTATCCAACTCATTCCACAGAGTTTTTCCTTCTTGGAAGATACACACACTTTTAAGGGTGGTGTGAATCACAAATTATCCTCTTAAATTATAATTTTCTTTTCTACTTTTATACAATTTTTGAATGTTTACAGGGAGAAGATTACGACTTGCTTTATACATCACAACAAGAGTTTTAAATTGATTTAAGTCTTCAATTTTCATTATTTGAGATGTTAAAAACAGCGGATTTGTAATGTATGATCCCTAAATCCTACATTATGAACAATTCTTAAGGCTTTTTTTCTGAAGTTTGTAGAGTGGATCTAAATTAGTTAATTTACACACAACATATTACAGGTTACTTTCTCAGGGCTCCATTCTCCCATGTGCGTAAGTACAAAAAGCCACGCAGCGGCGCTGTTTTTAGCTGTGTGCCATTCTCCCCCTGTACTTAAGTCAGTCGCTGCACGCCTTCATTCCAGTTACACACTGTGGGTGGAGCAACCCTGAAATGTGGGTGTTCCCATTTAAATCTGGCTTTACGCGCATTCTACAATGTGCGTAAGTCCTTTTCCTTTTACGCGCTTCTAACCCTGGAATACGTGCAGCTCCCCGATGAGGTGAAACATTTTATTGCACTAGAAATATGGACTTGGTTACATTTAAAGCCACACGGACTTGCGCGTCGCGCAGCAGCAGCTGTGATCACTCAGCTGCTGCTGCACGATTAATTAAAACTCTGACAGACGCAGACTTCTGTCCATGTTGGTCACAGTGATTCAACTATTTTCATACTATGACCATCGTAAAGTCACAGTTTGATCCACCTCAGAGTGAAACAAGCTGTCATATGTGATGAGGATGGACCAGAAACTGTTTCCACACATATTTTAATGAGGCTCAGCTCAGGTTTCTTTAAACTATTTATATTTAAAACTGTGTATTATGGAAGCCAATAGTTCTGTTTCACTGCAAACATCCCTCTGTATTAAAGCAGGACGCTCTGCGGCCGCGCTATTTCCTCATATCTCCAGCGCATCTAACTCGGTCACACTTTGCAGCGTTGATGATGATGATGATGAAGGTTATGATGATCAAGGAAAGAGATTTTAACTGTGACTCAGTCACACTGCAATAATCTGATCGATGATCTGATCAAATCAACCTGTTACATTGTTTATCAATGATTCATTTTCACGGATTTCAATGACATTTACAAGGGTTGGGAAAACTCCATGTTCCATAATTTCTATACAGCCCAAAAAAAATGACATCACCACCTCCTTTCCTTCAGCCCACCTTCATTCACACATGCACGCTTTTCGTCTACCTTATGCGCGGTGGGCGTGTCAGCAGCTTGTACCAGAGAATACGCATAGAGAAGCGCGTAACTGCAGGCACGTAAAAAAGCGCTTAAGTCTAGACGCGAGAATAGACCCTTTAGTAAATACAGTGACAGTTTGAATGTATTTTATTATGGTTTTTTGATGGCACACTAATTTTAATTGATGCTTTTTACCCAGATTTGACATAGGATTGCAATACATACATCCAACATTACATAAGAGCAGAGATGCACTGACATCCATCCATCCATCCATCCATTGCCTGACCCGCTTGCTTTTTTTTCAGGGTTGTGGGGAGAGTGGCACTTGTTTATTTTATTTATTTAGTGTTAGAAAATAAGCTTTCAGATGAATCAATTATTTAATGAATGGAAATGACATTTGTTATTTCATTTTGTAGATGCATTCAGCTGGGAAGAATACTTAAAAGAAACATCAGCCATGCCGGCACCACCAAGCCTCTTTCGTCAGGTATTTGTTTATCTATTCATTCACTATTTACTTGGAGATATTTGCATTAGATTTAGACTTCTTGTTGTAACATATATATTTTCTAATATATTCTCTGTTTTTCCAAGGTCAGTGGGTAGATTATTTGGGCTACGTTCTCTACGGTGGCTGAGAAGTACAGAAGACTTTTACAAATGTCAAATTTACAATTTTGAAAATGAATTTACATAATGAGCTAAAGACTTTTACAAATGTTGAAACAGATTTACAATGGCGCATTCTCAGTGTAAAAGTTTGTTTAGACCTTTTGCAAATGTGTTTTTCACTTCTCAGCCACTGTAGTTCTCTCCTTTTCTAAAGAAATTCTGAATATCTTTAAAGTGAATTTAAAACTGTTGAGAAGTAGGGCTGGGCTGTATATTGAGATTCAAGATATATCAAGTTTTCAATGTAGGCCACATAGAAAATTACAATATTGCCTATATCGATATATATATATATATATATATATGTATATATTTTTTTATAGCTTATTTTGTTTTAAAATACTTGTTTTAGAAGTGGCTGCTTTCACTACTTCTCAGGACAGCATTAAAAGCACAGTTAGATGGATTTCTGAGTGCGTCCTAACCCAGACACAAGCCACACTACAGAACTCACTCACACGTGCTGTCCCTTAGAGGAGAAAAAGCCAAAAGTGGCACATTTTGTGCAACTGTTAGTTAATAAATGTATCTGTGTGGCATTTTGTATCAGCAAATTTAACCCAGAATTGTCATTTTGGTCAGACTTTATTTGAATAAAAATTTTTGAGATTTATATTGTATATACAGACAGTATATATTTATTTTTGAGAAGCTATTGATGAGTAATGTCATCAATGATAGAAAATCTGTGTCACAAGCTTGTTGTTTAGCACAAACCTTTACCAAAGTGCTTCATAAAAGTAACATTTCAGCAACTTAATCCTAAAGTGTCTTTTGTTGTCTTTTACTGGTTTTAGCCAGAAATGTTGCAGATCAGACTTTGTCTCGAATGGAAATGTAATAAAAACAAAAATTCTATTCCTGGATGTTTTCATTTGCTATGATCAGATTATTTTAACATTTGATTACATTTGTTTTTTAGCGTAATGTCCTTGAGAAGCATCTTTTCCTAAACACTTTGATACAAAGCTTTAATTTTCTAAAAAGAAAGTAGCTTTTGAAAAGTAATTGATCACATCTAATGAAGATATTGTGCCACCTACAGGCCACAGTGCCACCCTCCAACGACTTTAAGGTGGGAATGAAACTTGAAGCCCACGACCCACGCAACTCCACCTCTGTGTGCATCGCCTCAGTGATGGGTTTAACCGGGGTCCGTTTGCGCCTTCGACTGGACGGTAGCGACAACAGCAATGACTTCTGGAGGCTGATCGACTCCTCTGATATTCAGCCTATTGGCACCTGTGAGAAGAACGGAGACATGCTGCAGCCACCTCTGGGTGAGAGCACCAATTCCACACACTGTAGTTTTATTATCAATGCTTGTACTAAAGATTATTATCCGTCATTAGCAGGAATAAGGTGTCATTAAGGCTGTCATTAAGTGTTGTTTGCTAAATTATGACACATTTCACTAGATTATGACACCTTTGGAGCTATGTTGGCATTTTTTGGGTTAGATGGAGGATCTAGTTGGGTTAGGTAGGGTTAGGGTAACGAACGACAACGACAGCCTTCATGACACCTTATTCATGCTAGTGGCGTGTCATGTCATAATAATGATTAAGATTAATGTCAGCCTTAAGTATAAAACTTTAATTAAAGTGTTACCGTATTGTTAATATGTTTTTGAGAGCCTGTAGCAGGGTTGAGGTCAATTAAATTTTTCAATTACAATGATGTCTTCAGTTATCCATATTCAATTACAACTTAATTATGATTAGGATGGCCAGCATTTTTTCCAATTACAATTAAAATTTAAATGATTATTTTTCTCCTGAAAGTCAATTACAATTATGTTCTCAATAACTAAAGTTAAATTATACTTACGTACGCCTTTAATAAATATCAACATAAAATGTATCCTTCCTCTTGTGTTAAAATACTAGTGGTGCAATGGATCAAAGAACTCACGGTTCGGATCGTATCACGGTTTTGAGTCATGGATTGGATCAAAAGACAAGACAAATAACTTTGTTCTTCATTTATTTTGTGAACACTTAGTGCAATTTTTTTCTGCTCATTAAATACAAACAACCTTAAACTTGAGGTGTCAATCTAATGCTTAAATAACATTTTGAATCATATAAAAACAAATTAAAGTACAATATAAGGCATGACACCTTCATCCTTTAAACAGGTAAGTGTATGGAAAAAAATTAAGGCATGACACCTTGTTTTTTTAAACATGGAAAGTGAACTAAAAACTAGCCTATGCCCACATCATCAAACAAGAATGAAAGAAGGAAAAGAAAGCACATCTGAGTTTATCATTTCTAATTCTTACAATAGTCAGGGATGGCCATCCGGACTAGAGCCGACATTTATTTAATAAGAGCCTTAAAAGACATGGATGGACGGATGAATAAACATGACGGCATTCACACGGACTTATTACCCACACGCACGCACACAGAGCTCTTCCTTTCTCTCTCTCTCTCTCTCTCTCTCTCTCTCTCCCTCCTGTGTATGTGTGTGTCTCTATTCAACTCTCACGCAATCACTGATGCACGACCAGGAGCGCGAACCATACATGCGCGGGTACGCTCGCACAGACACACACACACACACATACACACACACACACATACACAGGCATTACTAATGATGCGTGGATCATTATAAAAAGTTTTTTTTTTTCCCGTCAACCAATCCGCGGACCACGTGCATGCCGAACCGTCGAGAGCGAGCCGTGCAGATCACGGATCAATGATGATCTGTTGCACCACTATAAAGTACACTATCATGCTTTTAGTTTTTCATCTTTTTATTACCTTGTTTGGCTTCTTTATCCATGAAAATATTGGTATTAATATTTTTGGTGAGACTTTTTTCTGTCGTGATACCCCTCAATTTCTTTCTTTTTTAAATTGTATTTTATGGTAAAATGATTCTAACCTCACAGGTAGTGGAACTTGATATGAAAGTTATTTCAATAATTTTAATAATTATTAACTATGCATGTGTAAGCCATAGAACTGTAACATGGTTCAGTTTTGTGTTTAATGAAATTTTAATTGACAGTTTTTATAGAATTGCAATGCCAATAACAAACAAGCTACAAACCTTTTTTTTTTTTTGATGAAAGTAGAGACTTTAATTTTTCAGAATCTGGTGTCAGATTTCAGATTGTCATAGTACAAAATATTCTGTGGGTCTTTAAAAATCAGTCAAAATGTTCTAAAATGGCTGGCACTGGGGGGGGTAGAAATTCTGAAAATGAACGAATGAAAGCATTAAAAATATGGGGTTTTATACTGTTTATTGTTAGTTAAAAATGATCATAATGATGAAATGTCTTGATTATAACTAGGGCTGGGCGATTTCTTTAAAAAAAATCAGATTTTTTTAAAGAAAAATTTGATTTTCGATTTTTCTTTTCAATGCCCTTAAAAATGACTGCAGACATCAGATATATTGTCAAAAGTGCAACTTTATTGCTGTTATTGTCCTCAAGAGTTGAAATGCATAGAACAATCCCAAAATAAAAAGTAAATGAGACTCTGTCATTCAACAATTTCAAAAGTGCAACAGCAACTTCACAGTAGCTTTAATTTATAACATTACAATTAAAAAAAATGATAAACATTTCCCTTAACATCCCAGAAAAGTGCGAATAAAAAACTAAACATGTCTGTGGCACACATATAGCCTACTCAAAGGGTAAACAAAGAGGGGGTGGGCTCACATTGCGCTACGGTAACCCACAAGGACGGAACGCAAAAAAAGTCTGAAAAAACTGTGGTGGGGAAAAAAATGCTAAATTAAAATAAATTCTTATTATTTTTTACTATTTTAAGCTCAAATTTGCAAAAAAAAAATTTTATCTACAAATTTGATAAATAGATTTAATCAATGTTTTGCACAGCCCTAATTAGAACTGAAAATACAAGAGTCAGTGTTGGTCCCACACCAGGTAGGAGATGACCGGAAATAATAATTTATTTATTTATTTATTTAATGACTATTTAGGAGGCACTAAATACTGTTTTATTCCACTTATTTTCAAAATGAGGTTCTTTAAAATGTGTGTTATCACTCATTCATTCCATTATTATGCTCTATGGTCGTTTTCATAGTATTCTGAGCAAAATGTTGTAGTTGGACGAAGGGGGGACTTGGATTCAGAAATAAAAGAAAGGGATACACAAAATCAGGGATTTTATAGATATAATGGTCATTGTATTATGTATTATAGTCGGGGTCAGGTAGGTAATCAAGCAGTTATACCACGCAGGTGCTAATGATCATCACATGTAAGGTCACACAGTCATTACCTGAATCAGAATCAGCTGTGTAGGAGGCTTTAAACTATAATACAAACTGTTGTTCGACACTGAATACAGCAGCGTTATACTGGTTCAGGCTTTCCCACACAGATATTTCACAGCAGACTGGAGTTAGGTGTGCTGGTATTTACGCATTATCTGTAAAACTTCATTTTTGAGGACTTTATTTTTGTTTTTGGTATTATTTTCTACACTCGTCATTAACTTTGCATATCACTGCAAACATCTATTGGTAGAGCTGATTATGAGCCTGGTCAGGGTGAGTGTGGCAGTAGAACCCTAAAGTTACACTCTACTGGTTTCATGTAAAATCCACTAAGCTGGCTGATTGTTCTGATTTTTAAAACCCAGGTGTGAAACTCAAGGAAGAATTAAAAATTGTATGAAATTATTGAATTGGCCATTTTAATTTGAGAAGATAACAAAATATTCCTAAAACATTAAAATTTTAATAATTTAAAAGTACATTCTAAAGACAAAATTTAAAAAGTAGAATTGTAATAGCTTTTTATTATATTTTAGCTGTCATTAATGATACAAGCAGTTTGGATTAGGTGATTGTATGTTATTGCTGATTTATTATTGTTTTGTCTTCTAAATGGCTGTGTTTTATATTGAAATGTCGTCCAGGATTTCGGATGAATGCCTCCTCGTGGCCCATGTTCCTGTTGAGAACCCTAAATGGAGCTGAGATGGCTCCAGTAACAGCCTTTAAAAAGGTTTTTGTCACTATTTGAAAGTTGTAAAAGCAAACACACACAAACAAAAAGGTGAAAATTACTGTTTTCACTTTCTCTCAGGAGCCTCCAAGGCCGCCGCAGAATAGCTTCAAACCCGGGATGAAGCTGGAGGCAGTGGACAAGAAGAACCCTTACCTGATCTGCCCCGCCACCATCGGAGAAGTGAGGGGGGACGAGGTCTTCATCATGTTTGACGGCTGGCGGGGGGCCTTCGATTACTGGTGCAAGTACGACTCCCGGGACATCTTCCCTGTGGGCTGGTGCTCCCTCACCAAGCACAGCCTCCAGCCTCCAGGAAACAGTGGTGAGTGTCACACTCTAGGTGGCAGCACACACCTGCTGTGCCTGATTAGGATCAACAATGAGGGTGGAGGAGGTTCATCCATAAGTCCATTAAAACACCTGTTGTCATCCTGGATATTACAGCCACTGATAGAGAAAAGAAAAACTCAATTATAAGGACAGGTAAACATGTTCTCTTGTCTTTTGTTTGTAAAATCCCTAAAATCATTTCTTACAGGAAATTAACTTAAGTGTAAAAAGACTTTGTAAGAAGATTTGATCTCAGTGTGAGAATGAATTCATTTTACCAAAAGTTTTTAAACTTTTTTTCAACCCATCCCATGATTTATATCTTTACAACCACACAGCTCATTTATTCTGCACCTTTTTATTCCATTCATTACTTCCCTCAATGCCTTGCCACACAATACAGCATAAAAGACGTGTTCTTATTAGGGATGTCCCGACACTACTTTTTCACTTCCGATACGATAGCGATATTGCAGCCTTTAGTATTGGCCGATACCGATATCGAACTGATATGATATCCACACAAATCATACATACTTTTATTACTTATTTTGTAATGTGGAACGTTAGAAAAGGTTTGATCAAGTGATGTTACTAAGAGAACAATAGTCAGCAACAGTAGGTATGAGAAAAACTGACCCATTTATTATTAACCAATTGGTTACATACATTTTAACCTTCCAAATAATATCTACAGTATTCTACAATAGAATAAATATGATATAATATATATCGGAGATTTTTGATGCAGTCCGATAAAATCCGATATCGGATCGGGACATCCATAGTTCTTATCTTCACCTGCATTAACCTACGGGGCACCTTTGGGTACCAAACATGTACTTTCTGCTTATTCAGTGTTTTTTTTTTATTTTTTTTATTGTTTTTATTTTTTCACTTTGTCTGCACATGCTGTCCAAGGCCAACACTACAAGAAGATTCAGATTCAAAAAACTTAATTTATCCCAGAGAGACAATTCAGTTTCAGATACTGTATATCCCGACCCAGAAACATGAAATACGGGTACGGGAGTAGTGGGGAGCAGCCACAACAGGGCAGCGCTCTGTTTCTTAGATGAGAAAAAACCATATAAATGATTTATAAAGTAAAGAAGGCACCAGCAATACCCGAGCAAGAATCTTCTCCTTAAAATTCCTTGATTTTGTGACCAATTTGGGTGTAATTTAGGGTAATTGTGCGAGAAAAACTTTGTGTTCTTTCCACCATTAAGGCTTAGCAATGACTGCAGTCATGTGGTTAAAGCGTGGGAAAATTGTGAGCTGAGTTTGGAAGGACTGAGATAATGACAAGTGAATATAATAATAATAATAATGCATCACTTTTATATAGCGCTTTATCATAGACACTCAAAGTCGCTTTACAGAATTAAGGCATTATTCTTTCACTCCACACTTAGTGGTGGTAAACTACTATTGTAGCCACAGCTGCCCTGGGGCAGACTGTATATATATATATATATGTATACGTAAGTGCCAAACCAATAGTTAGAGGCTTTGTGCTGTGCCTGAGTTTTGTTTGTGCGTTTTCTGTTTGGAATGCTGCAGGCAGGATTAGACTGAGGGTTTAGTTAAGGAACATGCTCATAATATAACTCGCCATGCTTCCAACATATAAGCTCTAGGACAGCTTTTTCTGAAACTCATTATTTAATAGCATCAGTTTGTGAAAGTGTGTCGCTTTATCATAGGAATCCTGAGGTCTTTATTATAACCATTGCACACTTACAAACTAGGGGCCTGAAAGATGCCGTTTTAGATCCACACAGGGTTGGGGTTTATCACATTTTTTAATTACAATTCCATGATAAATTACAACTCATATCTCAATATTTTTCTCAAAATGGCTATATACAATACAAATCTCAATAATTTTAATTCCAATGAGTTAAATTTGGGTTAAATTTGCTGATGCAAAATGCCACACAGACATTTATTAACAAAGAGCTGCACAATTTGTGTCACTTTAGGCTTTTTCTCCTATAAGGGACAGCATGTGCTGTTCTGAAAAGTAGTGAAAGCAGTGACTCCTAAAACAAGTATTTTAATACACAGCCCTATTTGGCGAAGCACTTTCAGATCTTTGCACACTTTTCCTATGGATTAAATGCATTCTTTTTTTCTGAATGCACGGAAATGTCTCTCTTTGTTATTTAATGTTAGTCCTTAGACAAAGGTTGTCACTCACCTTCAGCATTGTGGTGGTTTTCATTAGTGTTTGTTTGTAAAATAACGAAACAAAGCCTCTCGTTCTTACTGGAAGCAGCCGATGTTACTGAAACACTTTACTGTGACTCAATGTATTTTATTGATAATACCACTATTACCAATTGCAAGAAGAAAAGATGTAATTTCTCCTAATGTGTATGAACTGTCATCGTTTATACACTGTTTATACAAATGTTCTGTTTTACGTTACAGTTCTAATGTGTTGTTTTGTCTCTGCAGTTTCTCTACCAAAAAGCCAACAAATCCTCCCATCGTCTCCCTCCAAACCGAGCCGACGCTCCATGCATTCCCCCTACAGACTCCCCACCCCTCTGCCCACTCTGCCCGTCAGGAAGGGGGTACGAGGCCGTCGGCCAAAGAGCGAAACCCTCGCTCTGCTCAAAGCTGTGGCCGAGGCCGCAGCCGCTCAGACTGAAACCGTGTCCATAAATACTCAGATTGAACCCAAAGTCTATAAGAAGAGGGGCCCCAAACCTGGGAGCAAGGTGAGTGGCTTCAACACGTCTATTATAGATGCTGCCAGATGTTTCTGTAAATCCATATTTCTTCATCTGTGGATTTTTCTTTTCCAGAGAAAACCCAAAGTTCTCCCAGGCTCCAATCACCTGTCCAGCATTCAGGTTCCACAGGAAGGCCCCCCCAGCCTCAGCTCAGTGGTCTCAACAGGTCAGGAGTCTCCACTGTTTCTGCTGTGCTGCTGGGCTCAGGTCACAGTTGATAATTAATTACAATTATGGTGACATTTTTGTAATTGTAATTTTAATAATATTTTGCTGTCTTAATCATAATTTAATTGTAATTATGTTTGGATAATTAACTTTTTAATTGTACACAGTAGTTAACAATTATTAAAATATGTTTCATATCAAGCTTTCCCACAATTTACAATTTAAAAAAATTGAAATCAAGAGGTATACTGACACAAAAAAGGCTGAGATACTCACACCAAAAATATTAAAACCTATATTTTTACTAATTAGGACCCTAACAAGGAAACCAATAGATAGGAAAGAAATTAGATGATACATATTTGGTTTTAGTGTTTTTTACAGCTGATTTAGGACCTGCATCAAACTGACCCATTATCATATGAGATGCTAACACAAGAAGAAGATTATATTTTATGGGCTTATTTATTAAAAGCTCATAAATTGTAATTGAACTTTAGTAATTTAGAATGTAATTGTAATTTACTTTCAGGGGAAAAATTATTTAAAAAAAAAATGAAGAGTCATTATAATTGTAATTAAGTTGTAATTGAAAATGGATAATTGAAGATGGAATTGTAATAAAAAATTGTAAATAACCCCAACGCTGCACTATATAGTCTGATTTGTGTTCCTGTGTTTCTCTTAGTGTGCGTGTACGTAAACAAGCACGGAAACTGCGGTCCACATCTGGACAGGAAGCAGATGCAACATCTGCCGGACCACTTTGGTCCCGGGCCCGTTAACGCAGTGTTGCAGCAGGTGGTCCAGTCGTGTGTGGGCTGTGCATACCAGCCTAAAGTCCTGCTGAGCGCTCTGCAGACGGACTCAGGGGGAGGAGAGTTTGTCAGAGGTGGGAGCAGTGAGTGCAGCACTGCCAACTACCAGCTGTGTCTACCTAACCAATCAACATCCACTCCTCTCTTCCCAGTGAGAACAGACGGAGGGGTCCGTGTGGTCAGACTACCTACGGCTTCCAGCGCCTCCTTCGTGCTGCGCTTTTTGGAGAGCATGTGTCGTCATCTGCAGAGCGACAACTTGTTCAGCAGTCAGCCCTTCAGCCTCTACGCAGCCTTCGACAGGAACAAGTCAGGTGAAGAAACGTCATTGCTTCACAAACACATCCATATTTCTGAGCTCATTCAGAAATAAAGAATCAAACTAATTTAGAATAATAGATAAACTCTGAGATCAGTAGAAATGTAGGGCCCTAGAATTTCCATGGAATCACGCAATCAACCAATGAAAATGGAATCCACTGTTGAATGCAGAAATTGACAGAATGTGGATGGAACACCAGCATCATGAGACAAAAAAGTCAATGATGTTCTCGTACATCTGTATATGACAATCAGTCAGAAAAATCCCTCAGCACATGGTTTTAAATTACATTTTTAGTTTTGACATTCATTTTTGTTTAATTATGGTTTTCTTATTTAAAAGAAATATTGTGGAAAACATGGAATTTGGAGGGAAAAAAAGATTTTATAGGGCCCTAGAAATGGGAAAATTAAAATGTTAGTACTATGTGTAAATAAGAATTGATAATGTTAGCAATAAATTTTATAGTTTATTATTATTGCATTGCTGTACATTGCAGAACAGGCTCTTTTTTGTCTCGAGTGGGTCGCACATTTGAGGTGGGGGGAAATTCTAGACATTATTGTGCTCTAGTTTGCTCTTTTACATGTAAATGATATATAAAGTATGGAAGGCACCAGCAATATCCCAGCAATAAGTGACAGAAATCCTTGATTTTGTGACCAATTTGGGTGTAATTTAGGGCAATTGTGCAAGAAAAACTTTGTGTTCTTTCCACCATTAAGTCGTAGCAATGACTGCAGTCATGTGGTTAAAGCGTGGGAAATTTGCGAGCTGAGTTTGGAAGGACTGAGATAAAGACAAGTGAATTATTCTTGTTTTTTCTGTCATTTTGACGAACCTTGAGTTTCACACGTTGTGACAATCTGCAAAATGGTCTTTGCAGTTGCACAAATCCCAACAACAATCTCACTTATTCACTCCCATTTTCCCCTCACTCCGTAACCACGTCTCATTCACACCCCCAACTTACCCGTTCGTCCTCCGATACCGCTGCCTTTCAATCCTCCCTCTTCCTGGTCCATAAAATACGGCACAGAGAAGCGAGCCGAGAGCTACA
This sequence comes from Gouania willdenowi, assembly GCF_900634775.1. NCBI lineage: Eukaryota > Metazoa > Chordata > Actinopteri > Blenniiformes > Gobiesocidae > Gouania > Gouania willdenowi. The sequence continues at coordinate 31,132,763 of NC_041047.1, read as the reverse complement.
CCACATTGGTAACGCTGCAGAGTGTGCAAAGCTGTAGGAGGAAGTTAATCCTGTTGCTTCCATCTCCATCACCTTAAAGTGAGAACACACCTTAAACCAATCCTCTCTCCACTTCGTTTTGAAACAGAAACCGAAACACAACCTCCTTTACCGGTATGTTTTATGAACGCTCTTAGAGACTAGTGACAAAGTTAGGGACATTATCTTGTGTTAGTGGAGATTTCTCTGGTGTTTCAGAGACTCTGACATGAATGCATGTATGCTGCTGCCGTCAGCTCGTCCCTGCCACAAGCACACAAAGAGGTGCTGTAATCCCAGCTGAATGAGAGGCGGCCACATTCAGACTGTAAAATGAATTCACCTTGAATGAGCTTCTCTGAGGTTTACACGTGATTTATCCCGTCTGTTCTTGCTCTCCTTCTGAAGCCAGTGTGTGTGTTTGTGTGTGGCGGACCCTCCGCAGTCACGGAGGTCCACGAGGACCCAAAGTGAAAGTGGTCTGTTCCTCCTCAGTGTTGGTGACTTTATTTTGATGTTTCTCCACCTGGGTCTGCCTTTTTCCTCTTGCTTTGCCGTGTAACTGTTGTGTCTTACGCTCTTATGGAGACTTCCGCTGGAACGTCTGCTAATACACGTTTACCACAGATGGTCCCTGAACGCACTCGACTTCAGTCGAGCAGCAAATGAAATGCCCAAAACAGCTCATGGAGCACATGTTTTTGTAGAAAGATCTCTGATTGGCTGACATCACGGTCCTGTATTTCTAAAGCTCATTTACAGAGCAGGAGGAGAATAGATTCACCGTTCACTCAGAACACTTGGATTACAATATGCTTAAAGATGATATGGGATTTTTGACCAAATGATGCCAAAAACTTGCAAGCTGCAGCTTTAACTTATCACACAGTCGTTGGTGCGTGACGTAAACACACGTAGACCGTAGACTGAACTGGAGAACTGTTGTGGAGTTGGTTTTTTTGTATAGGGATTTTGCTTTGCATTCTGGGATTTGGAGTTTGAAAATGTACCTTCATTGAAAATTTGCAATTTCATTTTGAGAGAAGTTGTTTAAAAATATGTTTTTGTCTATTGTATGAGTATCCTGTACCTTTCATTAAAAAATGAAAACACATTTTTATTATTTTCCTCTGCTTTGCAAAAATTGTGTTCATTTTTGTTTCTGAATGTCCTTCCATGTGACTTGGGACTGACTGAAAGAACCACTAAAAATCCTAAAATCCTAAATGTCAGGAGGGAAACCTGACTGGTACCTAAATAGTAAAATAGTCCATCTTTCAGAAAAACTGTCACAACTTGTCGCTCTCATTGAATGAATAATCAAACCAGGAACCTATGAACCTGCTTTTTGATGCACACAGTGCTTGAGTGACTGTGGTTTGGAACGTCGTCGTGTGCAGTCAAACCTCAGAGGGACGTGACCTACTCACACTTTTTAGTGACTCACACCAAATGGTATTCATTAGTTTCCTCCTGTGATGGCGTGTGAGTCAGTGACTGTTTCTCCACACTGTGTTTAACACTTTTAAACCACCTGATTAGTGTTTGCACAACTAATAAGACAAGTTCAAACTTTATTCATCCCCCAATGGAGGAAATTTAGATGTTGCAGCAGCTCCAAAAAACCAGGGAAACAGGAAATATAACAGCATCAAACAATAATTAAATATAGAAAGAAAAAAATACAATAGAATTAAATAAGACAAGGCATAAACACTATGTACACTTTGTATTAACTAATGAACTAATGGTAAGTTTGTCCATGTTTGTGTGACGCAGTGAAACAGGAAGCGTTGGACTCTCCTCAGCTGCTTCGAGGCAATAAGAGAAGTCTGTCAGGAGTTTCCCCTCCATATGCAGCCCCCCTGTCCCCTAAGCATCTACGCACGGAAGCCCACCCGTCTGAAGGTACTCCCTCTAACACCACTGTGTGTTGTGTAGCAGTGTGTTACTGTAATGTGTGTGTGTGTGTGTGTGTGCGTGTGCGTGTGCGTGTGTGTGGTTCCCACTGCAGCAGAGACTCTGCCTCATGAGGAGAACGTCCTCTTAAAGGAGCAGCGCTACATGGACTCTGCCTCCAACTCTATGACCCCCCGACCCCAGACCATGCGCAGCTCCTCTGAGTATCACTCCCAGGCCAGCAGCCGCTATCACCATGGCAACAGCACCCCTGCTCGCCGCCTTTCTCTGAACCCTGCAGAGCTGAGCTCCACACAGTCCTACAGACGGGTTGAAGGTACAGAGAGAGTCTGGGAGGACACGTCAAACAAAGAGCATTTATTTATTTATTAGAACAATTTTTATGATGTTTGATCAAACACATGTTTAGGGTTCAGTAATTGCACAAAGTAGAAGCAAAACTTCCACCAAACACCAAATATCCTCTGTTATTTATCTGGATCAGTGATCCTGATCATGGTACCATCATCATTCTCAACAAATGTCGACCCCCATTAATAACTAGGCTTTACACTGATCAGTGAGTTAAAATAAAGCCTATCACTGATCTGATCATATGAGAAGGGGTGGATACCGAATTCTTGGAGTTTTTAGGTACCGACCGATGCCTTTACCGATTCACGGAGCATCAAACAGTGTTTTGGTACCTAAACTCATCCTTGTGACTGTGAGGGAATGTAGGATTTGCCGATTTTCCATGTAGGACCTGAACATAACATTGCACGCACAAGAGTGTCATGACGTCAGTAGTTGCTGGTTGAGTAAACAGGGCTGATAATAAACAGTTTAATGTATGGCTTCACTTTATAATGCAGACCAAACACTTTAGCTTCACTGAGGCTGGAGCTACATGAAGCCTCCATCAGTGTGGGGGGGGGCACAGACACACACACACACGCTTCTGTTTCCACCACCCCCTGAAAGACACACAAGTGTCCACTATTAAAGGAAAAGTAAATGGGGCGCTCCGCTCTTAGGACTCTTCCTTTTACCTCGTAGCTGCACGGGCTGAGTAAACAAAATGAGCTCACACACACACACACACACACACACACACCTATAAATAAATAAAGCTGTGTCATGTAGAGCAAACATGTTGATGGTGTGAAACTATTTAAAGTAAATGAGACAATAAAACGATGCAATGGGAGCATCTACAGAAAGTTGCATCACGACAATGACGTCATTGATCTGATCGGCGAATGAAGACGATCACAGGAATTGTTTAAAATGCTAAATATCAGCTGATCAGATGTAGTCGATCATATCAGTGTAAAGCCTATTAATAACTTATACAGTAGGTCCAAATGTATGGGCACTGCCATTTAAAAAAACTGAAATGCAGAATCCAGATTTGATCTGGATGAACAGCTGGAGTTATTATTCATTACCATTTCTTTACCAATAATGAGAAAAAAGGATTTTTTTTAAAAACTGATCCAGAATCAGCATATTGATCCTGATCGCCTCCAAACTGTAATGGAAGCGTTCATAGCGTAAAGGTTTATCTTTGGTTCAAATGTTGTCCAAGTATTTTTTGATATAATCCTGCTAACAGTAAAATAAATAAACACCAGTAAAAGTATGAGCTCTTTGTAAATGTTGTTTATTCATACTTTGGCTGCAGCCAGTTCCACGACGGGTCCTGAAGCTTCTCTGTCTGAGCGGGACAGTCAGCAGCCGTCCAATAGAAACCCGTCTTCCTGGTCCATTGAGGAGGTGATGCAGTTCATCAGGGACGCCGACCCCACCACGTTGGCGCCTCATGCAGAACTGTTCAGGAAACACGTACGTGGACGCCGACCGCAGCGTTAACTCAGTGCTTCGTCTTTAAAACGATACATGTTTTGTCTCTGCAGGAGATCGATGGGAAGGCTTTGATGCTGCTTCGAAGTGACATGATCATGAAGTACATGGGTCTGAAACTGGGACCTGCTCTGAAGTTATGTCATCACATAGATAAACTGAAACAAGGCAAAGTGTAGGGGTGAGCTCCGACACTGGACACCTGGGGGTCAAAGGTCAGACTAGACTGAGTGGAGGAGGAGGATCCAATCCATGTTACAACTTCACACCAACTTTCAGAGAAGTGAAAGTGTGCCGTGTATTGCTGACATGTTACCTCATCCCCTCCCTCCCCCTCTCCCCTCCCCATCAGTGGCTCCCAAAGGAAAAGAAGCCCTGGAGTGTTTACATTGCATAGCACATGTGCACATTTGGACATGTTTGGTAAAACAAAACTCCTCTGATCCTGGTTTGGAATCCCCAACATGGAGAATGTTTCTTGTTATGTCATGTTTTTTTTTTTTTTACCTCTGTCCAATCCTTAGTTTGCTACTAAAAGTATAAAGTTCTTCCAGTGAAAGAGAACGTCCCTCCCTGCCTGTTCTAATGTAGAGAACCCTAACATCATTCCACTCCAGGCTGAAGACGCTCTGCTCCTCTGTAGGACATCCTGATGTATTTAAACATTTTTTGTCCCACTCTGATGCACTCCAGCACACAAGCGAGCTCCCACTGGTTTTAGTGAGTTTAGCGTCAAACCATTTCTAATCAAACTCACGTGAATTTTCAGATTTTCATTTTAACTGATACACATTTAGAAAGTGCATGTGCGACACATTTCTAAGGGCTTTCGACGTTAAATTTTGATGTTTCACATAAGCTGTTGGTGACAAAAACAGATGTGTATAGTTTTATGGGTTTAACCATGAATATCAGCTACAGAATGTACATTTTGTAGAAACGTATTATTTTAAGGAAACAATATAGATGAGTTAGAACTGTGAATCTAAATGGGACGAGGTGAGTATTTCACGATGAATTTCCTTTATTTTTCCTCCTTGTTTTTAGTCGCCAAACTCCCAGAACTAGACTCTGCCTTGCTTTACCCACGACTTTCTCAGGTTTTTCTGTGGTCTTTGTTAGTGCAAGCTTTTGTAGCATAATGTTTGTACTCTTTAAGGAAATGTTCCTGTTTCACCTTCATAATTAAAACAAGTCTTGTGCCATAAGATGCCCCACACAGAATCTAAGTGCTGTTCATTTCTCCCTTTTTCAACTTCTATCATGTACTTGAAAACTATGTATTAAGACCTTCAAATGTCACAGCAGATAAACAATGTGTTTATGATGTTCTGTATTTTCATTTTCTATAAACCCACCTAAAACCAAATGATCACGTGTTTGTCATGTTTATACTAAAAGGACTGAAAGCAAGGGAGGAGCAAATAACTATTTCCCAACAGGAGCAATTCCATAACATTAGTTTGATTACACATGTATATTTATTAGTGAACCATGATAAATATATTTACTACAAAATAAATAAAGTGAAAAAATAAAACCGAATGCTAAAAGGTAACTGGAAACACTCATCACTATAAATTGTCGTGGTTATCAAGGAGTTGTGGGTTAAATGCCACACAGAGCTTTTTTCTCAGCACCCCCTGCTGAGAATATATTCCTGTGGCTATGGGTATGTCGGCTGATAATGGTTTTAAAATTAAGTATTAAATATCGGCCATCCCGCTCATATAATTAAGCGACAGGTTTGGTTTCCTTGGTCAACATCACCTGTGCGCGTGACTACCGTCACCATATGGGGAATAGATTGCACAGGTGCTTGGAAATCGACTGAGATATGAGGCAATCAACAATCTTGAAGTAGAATTATTTACGAAATTTACAGATTTCCAAACTAAGGATGCGTATTGTATTCACGAGAGGGCTATGTTTTTTCTGACGGGAAAACAAAAGTGGAAAAAGTGTCTAAAAACATGAAAAAAATAGCCCGAAAAACAAACCAAAAATATTAAGTGGCATAGGCAAATGAATTGTGAAATTTCACGTCAATATTGTGCATCCCAAACATTTATTCTTTAATTTGATCAAATGTGGGCAATAAACGTGGATGCGTCCCAGAATCCTTCAATGACTTATATGAACAACAAGTGTTAATCAACGAATCCAATAAATTATATTTAAATCTCACTTTAGGAACAACAATAGTTAAAAGAGTAACAGATACAGACACTGAATATCCCATCAATTAAAGCAGTGCACTGAACCTTTTCAGCTCATGACCCCCAAAGAAAAGGTGTCAGAGAGCGGGGACCCCCACTGTACCTGAAGGTGGTTGAACACAGACAAAAATGGTGGAAAAGGCGGTAAAACGGGATTTTAACAACCACAAAAATTGGTAAAAAGTTGCAAATTAGAGTGGCCTAACACATACAGGAAAAGTGGTAAAAAAAAAAAAAAAAAAAAATGGTTTAAAGTGTCAATATTGGAACAATTAGTAAAAATAAATTGTTTAAACTAGCAAATAATGGGCATAAAAAAATGTGAATGTGGTTAATTTGGCAAAAAAATAAGCATGCAATATGGTGGCCGAGAATAATGGGTCAACATACATTAGGTGGGAAAAGTGGTGGAAAGGCTTCATAAGTGCCTTGAAAGTGGAAAAATGTGCAGAAAAGGCGTTGGAATTTGATGGAGAAGTGGCAGAAATGGGAATAATGTAGCAAAAATGCATTAAAAGGAGCAAAAACATGGCAAGAAAAAGTGATGATATAGTGATAATATAGGTTCAAATATGGAAAAAGGATAAAAATAAGCAAAAATGGGCTCAAATTGTTGTGAAAATATTTTTAGTTTCTTGAAATCATCTGGCGACCCCCCTGCCAGTGTCTCAAGACCCCAAATGGGGTCCCAGGCCCAAAGTTGAGAACCAGTAAATTAGAGCCCCACACATGTGATTTTGTTGCACTGAGCAGGAAAATTAATCTACTTTTTTTCTGCATAATGTGTAAATAATGTGAAGTAACAACAAACTTTGACACACCCCTCCTAGGCTCCTCCCATCTCAGGTGATAAACAATCATCACCGGTTTTGTTATTGAGCGTTCACACACACACGCGTCCTTTCTAAACCCACAGTGTGCAGTCTACGTCATTGTTTCTATATCCTGCTGCTTGTAAAACAAAGAGAATCTAGATATTAAATGTTTAAAATAGAATACACATGTAGAACGAGCTAAACAGTTAACTTTAATAAAATTGTGTTCACAGTAAATTCCATGAGGAAAAAAAAACAAAACCACAAACAGTTTCATTGAGAGATTTTAATTCACTTTGATGTAAAAAGCACACACACACACGCAGATACACACACGCACATACATTACAGTAAGCAAACATTTAGCTGCTGAAGTCTCAATAAAACCCATTTGTTATCAGCAGACAGGCATTAAGAGGAGGCTTTAACTTCACATCCAGACACTCTTTGTCTCCTCACTGACCATTAAGTCAATAAACACACTGTATAAATAAAGATGTACAAATAATAAATTAGAAAATAAGTGAATTGGAATGCTAACCTTTGAGTTGTGTGTGTGAGAGAAGTGCAGGCATGAGATCAGATCAACATGTGCTGGGTTTGATGGAGATATAGATATAAATAAGTCCATGGTTTCAAACAAATCAATATAGGAGGTATTTTCCATCTCTGACCACTAACAGTATGGCCGATGTTGGCCTGCAATGGTTAGATTCCCATTACAAAGTTAAAGAAAGTGGAGTTGCTTTTGGAGAATACGTTGGACACCCTGTGACCTCCTTCACTAAACTATGACAAAGTGCACTCGATAGATAAATAAGCAACACACAGCACACACTACGCTCCACATTCACAACTTCCAGCACAAAACAAGAAAAGTGACACCAAACCACTGTGGGAAAACGTTACACCCCGCCCACAACAGCTGAGGAGGGAAAAGAGGGCGGAGCTTATCATCGCTGGTTCTAGTAATGGGCTAATCCAACACCAACGCACTAACAGCCTGTTTTCATCTTTCCTGCAGCTGCACTTCAAAGCTAACGACCAGTGGAGACGATGGTGTTCATGGAAACTGTGACTCTCCATGTCTCCGCTCTGGATGAATCAACCAGTGACAACCAGCTCCTTTAATAGCCACACTTTATAGATCTAAATAGACTTATAATGTGATGGTTTGTTCCAACGTTGTTCTAGCTGCTGTAGAATGAAACTAACCAATTACAGAGGAATTCCAATGAAGACACTGATGATCAACCAAATGAAAAGTGAACCAGGGTTGGGGTCAATTATAATTGTAAACGCATAATTGATAATTAGTTACAGTTATGGTGTAATTATAATTGTAATTTTAAAAATGCATTGCTGTCATAGTCGTATTTAAATTGTAATTGAGTTCAGATAATTGACTTTGTAATTATAATTGTCATGAAAATTCTATAAAAATTGTCAATTACAATTTAGCGTAAAACTGGGGGAACCATGTTACAGTTCTATGTACAGTTCTACACATATGTAGTTAACAATTATTAAAATATGTTTATAATAAGCTTTCCCACATTTTACCATTTAACTAAACTGAATTGACTGACAACCTCACATTAAAAATATTAAAACTGGGGGTGTTTCACAATTTCACGATCTATCGCAATTTTTTGGGTGTCGATTTTAAATCGTTTTTGTTGTTGTTGTTTTGTTTAATCAATTTAAAAATAAATAAATAAATATATTGTTTTTTTTATTTATTTATTTTCCTCATACAGGTCAGTGTGTTCAGTGACATAGAGCACATATACAATATTTATGTATGCACAGACATTTTATTTTCATATAATCTGTTCAGATCAGTGTTTAAACTGACACAATAGGAGACATTTTTACTTATTTCTGTGCTTTGTCAGTAACTCAGGGTGATTTATCCTTAATGTTCTCACTTACAGTTGTTTTTTATGATTTATGATGGCAGTGTGTAACACTGCATTTTCTTTTTTCAGTGAAAATGTGCAAAAACACAAATAATAAATAATAAATAGGATGTTTTGAAGCAAATAGTTTTGGCTCAATTTGTTCTCTGAATGATCAATATCTTCTGATAAACATATACTACAACTTGATTGTTCATCTCTACGTTTAACTTTGATATTAACTTTGTAGAATATCACGATAATATAATATCATGACCAAAGTATCATGATACGTATCGTATTGCAACATCCTTGCCAATACTCACCCCTAAAAACTTAGATTTTCATTGATTAGGAAGCCTAACAATGTAACCAATAGATAGAAAAAAAATTAGATGATAGACCTTTGTTTTTAGTGTATTTTACAGCTGATTTGGGACCTGTTAGCATAAGAGATGCTAACAGAAAGCTAACACAAGAGGAAGGTTAAGTTTTATTAGATTAATTATTTCAGGCTCAGTAATTGTGAATAATTGTAATTGAACTTTCGTAACTGAGAACGTAATTGTGAGAATAAAAAACAATTGTAATTTAAAAATAATTGGGAAAAATGCTGGTCACTGTAATCGTAATTGAATTGTAATTCAATTACTGTTATGTAATTGAAAACATAAGAGAAAAATGTAATTGAGCCCAACCCTGAAGTGAACTTCCATGTGTAACAGTCTGGGTCGTTTCCTGGCAACTCCTTTGTGTCGTTTTCTTTTTTTTTAAATGTACGTTAAGGTTTCGTTCCTGATAAAACGTGTCTGAATAAATGAAACCACACGTTTCCTGGCACTTCACACTGTGTCAGGTCTTCAGTGCACAAGTAGAAAAAACCTTGGAGCTCAATGAACGAGAGCATCCAAAACTTATTCTTCAACGTCTCTGGTTTTTAGAAACAATCTGTAAAGTCACGCACGGATCGTATGAAGCTGCCGATGGCTTTAGTGTGACATTGTAGTGCATTACAGAAGAGGTCCATTGAAAAGCATTTGTTAGCTATGCTGTCAGATAGCCACAAACTTTAATTCCACTTTTATAAGGATTAAACCGGAGTAGGACTTTGATTACAGGACTATGTGTGTTGTATGGATTACTGATCCCACTCCTCGTCCCAGGGCAGCGACAACTCTCACTTTCTTGGGAGGAGTGCAGCAAGTCTTTGTTTCTTGATGGGGAGGAAGTGGATCTCCTGAGAGCCGACCTTCTTCAATTTGATAGCTCTGCTCTTGGGGACCTTCTTGAGGGGGTCGTTGGCATTGTGCTGCTCGCTGCGGGACCCGGACGGGACTCCGTAGAACTGCTGCAGGGACGCCGCCTGGTTGCCGTCCCGTGTGATAGAGAAGTTTTTAGTGGAGACTCCGGAAAGGCCTTTTAGCTTCCCACAGAGGATGGCAGGGATGGCGTCCTTCACTGACACAATGACCTTGGCCGTCTGAGACGTGCTGAGGATCTCCAGGTTTGCAGATCCGCTCAGAGACGCGTCCGGACCTGTTGAGCTGGAGCCTCCAGCGCTGCTGTCCACCAGCCACTTGTGCTTACGGCTGAACTCCAGCGACGCCAGGCTGCCCAGGAGCTTAGAGTCCAAACCCTGGATGCAGTCGGTACCTAAAGGCAAAGGAATAGCCCCTGCCTTCTGATTGGCTGCTGGAGCTCCTTCTCTCGCTGGCTGAAGACACTTTTTTCTCACACCAGGCACTGACAGGTCCAGCACATTTTCCTGATGTGTGGGGTCGATGTACTCCTGCTTGGGTTGAACGGGACACGGTCGCACAGAAAGGTCTAGAACTTGTCCTTCGTCTGCGGGACATGAGGGTGAGGACACAGTCTGTGTCTGGGTGTGTGTGGGGCCTTTCCTTGAAGACGGCATGGCAGAGGTAGTGTTATGGGGGTACGTCTGAGTGCTTCTGCTCACAGTGCAAACGGGCTTGGTCATGTTCATCTTGGAGTCCTCCGATTGGGGGACGGGGATGGGGATGGGCAGTGGGATTGGCAGAGGCACTGGTAGGGGGATGATGACTGGGTATGGGACCAACAGTGTGGCTGGAGGAACTAAAGGGGCCAGAGGTGAGCTGTACGGAGGGGTGAGGGGAGGCAGGGCGAAGAAGGTGGAGCCTGGGGACTGACAGGGTGTAGAACCTGCCTGTGGGGGGAAGAGGTCCTGCAGAATGGCTGCAAACGCAGGATTCTGCAGGAGAGAGAGCAGATTAACGTCCTGCGCCTGAGCTGCTGACTTCTGCTCTGCAGCTGGAGGTAAACCAAAGGCCAACGGGTTCTGGCACAGGACGGTGTTCGGCAGAGGCAACTGAGCACAGTTGGCGGTCTGTGGGATTAAAGAAGGATTTACGTGCTGGATGACCTGCTGGTCCAGCACCAGAGGGAGAGACACTGGACTCTGGCTGGTTATCAGATACGGTGCCGACCCCATTTGGCTGAGCTGAGGGGCAGACGCTCCAGACATCTGAAGATGGATTGGCAACATCAGAGGACTGTCCCCTAAACACACTGGGTGGAGCACGGTCGTAGCTACTTTAAGAGCCACGCCCCCTGCTGACTCAGCAGTGGGACCTGCAGCTGACGGAGTCTCTGTGAGGTTTGGGAGCCCTTTTTTGTTGTCACAGCTCTCTCTCTCTGTAGAACTGAGAGTGTTTGCTCCGCTCTCCTCTTTGCTGGTGGCTCCGCCCACCTCGGGGATGCATCCATCAGTCTGTGTCTGAGTCGTGGTTGCAGACACATCCCTGCTTGCCTCCATGTTTCCACCACAAGAGTTTGTAAACAATGTTGAGTGTTAGTAACAGGTCACATCCATTATTCCTCTGGGTACCTGAAACACAGAAACAAAAGTTGGAGTTTGAAATCCCTTTACATCAAAAACACTAGACACAGTAACCGAGGGCTGGGCGATACAGACCAAAACTCAGTCTCAATATTTTTTCTCAAAATGGCGATACATGATTGGCTCAATGGTAAATGGTAAATGGACTTGATTTATATAGCGCTTTATCACCACACTGAAGCAGTCCCAAAGCGCTTTACATATCAGCTCATTCACCCAATCACTCTCACATAGGGCTGGGCGATATATCGAATATACTCGATATATCGCAGCTTGTAGTCTGTGCGGTGTTGAAAATGACCATACCGTTAAACTCGCGGACTTTTTTTTTTTTTTTTAAATATCTTAGTGGCATTATGCACAAAAGGTGCACTTAAATTTAGTGTTGTTTTGAAATGTCATCTTAATGACAACATGCACAAAAGGGCACTATTTGTTTTAAAATATTGTAGTGGCATTATGTACAAAAAGTGCACTTTAATTTTGTGTTTTGAAATGCCATGTGAGTTGCATCCTGCACTAATGTCTTGTTTTGAAATGTCTCTGTGACAATTTTGCACAGAACGTGCACTTTCTGTTGACAATTTTATGTTTGAGCCACTCACTGTTTAATAAATACAGTTATGTCAACTTTGACTTAGTTGTGATATCCCCTTTTTTGCATGAAAGTTTAAAATTGGCATATATTAATGCAGTATGATCAAGAATGTTTTAATGTAGACATATAGAATCATCATACTGGTGTGATTTTGCGCATCAAAGTGTTAATTCAAGGGTAATGCAAAATATCGAGATATATATCGTGTATCGTGACATGGCCTAAAAATATCGCGGTATTTATAAAAGGCCATATCGCCCAGCCCTACTCTCACATTCACACACCAGTGGGACAGGACTGCCATGCAAGGCGCTAGTCGACCACTGGGAGCAACTTAGGGTTCAGTGTCTTGCCCAAGGACACTTCGACACATAGTCAGGTACTGGGATCGAATCCCCAACCTCTCGATCAGAAGACGACCCTCTGCCACGGTCGCCAATGGTAGAGTGGGTCGTCCAATGACCGAATGGTTAGGGGTTCAAATCCCGTTCTCTCCAAGTTATTGTTGTTGTGTCCTTGGGCAAGGCACTTTACCCACATTGCTTTGTATGAATGGGTATGAATTGTGCATGAATGTTGATGGTGGTCAGAGCGGCCATAGGCACAAAATGGCAGCCACGCTTCTGTCAGTATGCCCCAGTATGTAGCTATAATTTAGCTTACCACCACCAGCATGACTGATGCAAGTGACTGGTGTGAATGAATGTACAGCGCTTTGAGTCTTCTTAAAAAAAACATGATATAAATCTAAGCCATTATTATTTTTATTCAATCTGGATAATTTTAATTCCGATGAAGTCTGACCAGAAAAACAATTCAGGGTTAAATTTGCTGATGAAAAATGCTACACAGACACATTTACTAACAAACAGCTGCACAATATGTGCTACTTTTTGCTTTTTCTCCCATAAGGGACAGCACGTGTGAGTGAGTTCTGTAGTGTGGCTTGTTTAGGGGAAGGTCTGTGTTAGGACGCACTCAGAAATCCATCAAACTGTGTTTTTCTGCTGTTCTGAGAAGTAGTGAAAGCAGCCACTTCTAAAACAAGTATTTTAAAACAAAATAAGCTATAAAAAAAAAATATACATATATATATATATATATATCGATATATATATATATATCGATATAGGCAATATTGTAATTTTCTATGTGGCCTACACTGATTTTTAAGCTGTTGATTGTTTTCTGTTGCACTTTTTGATCATGTAAAGCACATTGAGTTGCCTTGTGTATGAAATGGGCTATCCAAATACATTTGCCTTACCTATATCGCCAAAAAAGAAAACTTGATATATCTTGAATCTCGAGATATCGCCCAGCCCTACACTAGTGTGGAATTCATCCTTCAGGCTTTCTGAAGGTCACTCGCTTCATGTTGTGTCTACAGCTGCTCAGTTAGGACAAAAGGGCAACTTCAGAAAAACACCATACTCTGCTTTCATCACATCTAGCATTGTGGAGTGATTTTATCTCTAGAGCTCAGAGCCCAAAGCTTAGCAGTGATGCTTCCATTAAAAACATAAAGGTGAAATGAGGACTTTGATCCCCATCACATTAAAAGCTTCTGAGTAGCTCATACTTCAGTGACAGTTTGCATGGAGACCTCCTGTTTTAGAAAACTGTGTTTGTTGGTATAAAAGGGTTCAGACAAGGGCAGTGAGCGCAGTGATGGTCGGCCTCTCAGCTCCAGTTCAGGTACTTCTGTATTCTCCCTATGCCTGTCAGACCAGGGGCCTCATTCATAAACGCTGTCTACGTACAAAACAAAGCGTACGCCACATATAAGTAATGTTTGGGACTTAAAAATAAATATGTGCACCTCCACGGTAGCGCTGACTCTGCCCTACGCACAAAAACATGAGAAACTGGAAACTCCGCCCCCAACAGAAGGATGAAATTAAAGACTGCTCTGTAAAATTAATACAATTGTGTGAAATAATTAAACATTGCACACTTCACAACACACATCATATATGAAGGATATATTTGCAAAAACAAAGGAAAAAACTGTACTGATGCCCCAGAGACTCAGTGACGTGCACGCACCTACTATTACAGTTTTATTATAATAATAATAATAGTAATTCAAATCACATGATCATTGCGCAAAACTGCTGATCAACTGGCTGCATCACCTGTAGCTGTTATAAAAAGGAATGCGCACACAATACGTAAAGACGCACAGTGTTTTATCAGGCACTGCTGGAGGACGAGGTGCACGGCAAACTCTGGAGGAGAGGATCTACAGGGACCAGCGAGACCTACAGAGGCAGGACCCCCCGTGAGGACGAGGTGCTGCAGGAGGGAAGACGAGGCTGCACCCCCGGCCTCACTCACCACAGCACCACTGACCAGTAAACACCCTGGAACTGATGAAAAATATGGTTTTATTTGAAATTAAATATTGTGAATTACGTATAGTACCAAAGGTGTTTTACTATCTTTTCTTTTATATTATTTCAAACAAGGAAACAAACTTCAATCCAATGCTTCTGGCGCACATAGTGCATCTGTGTCCCCCTCAACCTCCGTTATAAGGTTCCCCAATGATCCTGCAGCCTTTTGTCTATGATGCTGAGCTCCAGTGCTCTTTCCACCACATGTTGAACAGACGCTCTTCCTACGGAGAGTGATACACATTTTCTCCTCCACTTCTATGTCTTTTTCACCTCAGTCACAGTCTGACAATGCAACGTGATTGGCCTTTCTATCATTCATAATGCGCACTGTCACACCAAATTATGCTCTCCTACGTGTGTCCACCTCAACAATTAATACCGCCACCTCACATTGAGTGAAATGTGTTTTATTTGTTTGTTTTCCCTTTGGTCCACCGTAAAATAAGTATTAGTGAGTATTAGGGCTGGGATTAATGATTTTTTTTTTTTAAATTAATCTCGCGATTATTTTTTCGATGCATCGATTAATCTAACAATTCATTTTTCCAGTTCGATTCGACTTGATTATCTCCCCATTAATTGACTAAAAGTAATTTATACATGTTGATTTGCATATCTAAAATGAAAAAAAAAAAAACATGAATTCCTTAACATTGCAATATATGTTTATTGCTCTTCAAGTCAGAATTCCAAAATAAAGTTCAAGTTAGAATATAAAAGTACAAAATAATGCATTAAGAGTCAGAGATAGCATTAAATTAAACTGTCCTTTTACCTAAAGAATTGTGTGTGTGCGTGCGTACGTCCGGAGCAGATTGATTATAAGCTGTATGTATAGTCCATATTGACAGGTGGACAGTGGAGGTGGAGTGCACACCAGTGTTGTGCTCGTTACTGAAAAAAAGTAACTAGTTACCGTTACTAGTTACTTCATTCACAAAGTAACTCAGTTACTATTTTGATTACTTACACCAAAAAGTAATGCGTTACTGGAAAAAGTAACTTTTGAGTTACTTAAAATTAAAGAATGTATTATTTATTTTGGGTCATTTGTGTCCATACAGCTTCATATTAGTGATGTAATAATATAATAACCCACTGTTGATCAACTGCTATAAAACAACCATAAATGATGTGCATATAAAGCAAAAAACAGCTGCTCCAAAATTAAAATAGTAATTTTTCAGCCTTAACACAGTAATGTAAAGTAAGCTGTGCATATTCCAGGTGCACATCCTGCTGTTGAAAATGCTTATAAAAATAAATGCGGAAAAACTAATTCACAGGATTTTTCTCAGCTACACAATGCTTAACATATCAGGTTAATGAGCTGCTGTTAGCAGTGACTCAGCAGCAGCGACAGGCTGCTTATGTACAACAACGTACCGTGCAATAGTTTGGCTGACCTGTTCCAGTCACAGTCTGTTAAAATCCAGCCACAGCGTTAGCTTAGCTTCACTGATGCATCTTTTGGAGATAAAAATAATGTGCGTATTTCCACTCAGAGAAGCTCGTCCTGTTCTCGCATTGACTCGCCATGATTGGCGCACGTGATGTAAACAGAAACACGCTGACAATGCTTCTTCTTCTACTGTTTTACCATGTTTGGTACGGCATCCCGCAAAAATATGTAGCACCACTGTAAACAGGAAGTACACAGCAGCTAGCAAAGTAACGGACAAACACACCATATTGTAACGGTAACGGCGTTATTTCTTTATTGCGTTACAGTACTAGTTACTGTCAAAAGTGACAACACTGGTGCACACACACACATGCGCGTTTCTGTGTCCTGAAACGGATAGAACTGTCCGCTGCGAAAGTAAATGGGAGCGCATCGCTCCGCTGTAGGACTCTCTCTTTAAACATGCTGATACTCGCGTCGACGCGGTGCCATCCGGTCACACCCGGGATAAAGAACGAGGGTTACGGGGAACAGCTACCTACCACGAATGAATGCGTGTCTTCACTGCCTTGCACTTTTGAAACTCGGAGGAGCCACTCGTGTTAGTTATTCTACGGCGCCGCCATCTTTGTTTGGGTCAGACGACACATCGGCTCGCACATTTTGTGTCGACGTCATCGATAACGTCAACGTCATCGATAATGTCAACGTCATCGATAACCCGTTGTTCCGGCCCTAGTGAATATTCATTAAGGGCGTTCACCTGACCTTTTATAACCACCGTATGGGCAGAGTAAGGTGTTTCCTCACGTGCGACAACTTTCAAGTTGATTGTCATTTATAAACAGAAACAGATTTTAGAAGTCTGACAGTTTTTTTGCTATGTACTTCCTGGTTTTTAGCATATGCCAGCTGAAGTTTTCTTACCTAGGCACAGTTTTATAAATGAGGCTCCAGGTCCTTGGTGCAACATTCCCAGCAGCAGTCTGGGAATGTTCTGAGTGTTGTATGCTTGAGATGAATTAGAGAGACTGATGGAGGATATGGGTTCTCAAAGAAGGTACTCACTAAGATCCTTGTCAGAACAAAACCTGGTGCCGACCAAGTTACCGTGGTGATTTAGCTCCGTAAAATATAAGCGAGCTTCGTAGTCCAGCATACACTGATTAAATCCTGGAAGTTAGTGCGATAAGAGGTAATCTAACTTCATAGCATGGCCCCTTAAAGAAGAAGAAACAGGTCTGTGAAAGCAGAATTCTTGCTTGTTTGTAGGCGCTAAATACTTATATTTTGCAAGAATTTACAAATAAATTCTTTAAAAATCATTCAATGTGATTTCCCAAATTTTATTCTTCACATATTGTCTCTCACAGTTTAAGTTTTGTATCTATGATGAAAATTACAGATCTCTCTCATCATTTTAAGAGGGACAACTCACACAATCGGTGGCTGCCAAATACTTTTTTGCACCACTGCTACTCTGAGCTACTTATTAAAGCCATTTACTTCAGTTTGTGTTGTTGTTGTTGGCTCGTAACATGACTTACACATAATGACTGAGCATCTATCAACATGAACGGCTTCGTTATTGCTAAATAGGGCAGCAAAATTCTGTGAATTTTAAAGCTAGGTACTTTCCCTGGGAATGAACACAAATTTATGGGAATAATTGGGGATTTAGAAAACTGAAGGTTGGCCTTTACAGGGATGTTAAATATGATTGTAAAAATGTATTTTAGCATCCCGTTGACTTCAAAAACCTTTCCAAAATAAGATGCTTCCAAATTTCAATAATTCTAAAATTCTACTTAAAAAAAATCTTTTGAAATTTATTTTTTTTATTATTTTTGCATGGATGCCAATATTTATGTTTAGATATGAAGCAGTTATCTAAAATTACTTCCAACTTCTAGTTAATTCTAAAAAAAGTATCTATTTTTGAATTTTCCTAAAATTTCCAAGCCTAAATTTCCTGTGAAATTTCCTGGTAATTGTTGGCCCCTTTGTCATTCTAGTCGTAAATAAATAAACCTATGTTAAAGGGGACATATCATGGTTTTAAATCCTTCCTTTTTAGATATAAATCATACAGTTGTGGTCTATATAAAGCGGAAATGCAATGCTTGGGTCTGAATTCCTCATTATTATAGCTCCCCAGACCCCTTTTCTACCCCTTTTCTGATGTGCTTCTAAGAGCAACTCGTTTTGGTGCGGTCTCTTTAAATGCAAATGAGACACTTCATACCCCGCCCCCTCTCCAGGTTCAACTCCACCCTGCTCGGCCCTTTTTGTAGTTCGATAGAACAGATATGGCTATGTAGCGGCGCAGAAAAAGTTTATTCACACATTATTTACACAATGTCAACAACGGAATACTTGTCCATCCAGCTTTACATGTTTGAGCCAGAGTCTGACCCAGCGGAGCGAGATGAAAATGAAGATGATGAACCTGCAGAACCCTAACAAGTGAGCTAACACAAGCACCGAGCTAACGCTAGCGCCAAGCTAACGTCACGAAATGCATTTTAATACAGTCTTTTCGGAGACAAAAACGGCAAAATGAAATGACTAATGAAAACTTTAGACTTAAATTAAATCACGTAGGCCATATCGTCAAGGATCTAAAACGAGCACACAACGCTAACATATGAAGACGGTGCAACTGCTAATGCTAACAAAACAATGACAGGGACGTCTTATCATCACACTTTTTAGCGTTATTTACAGCTTACCGAAGTGCTCTGTTTGTCGTCTCCAAAGATAGAAGGAATTGAACCCTCAATCAGACAAAGTCTTTCATCAAATCCTTTTTTATACTGGTGGAGGTTGCTGAAGCAGTCATCCTTGAAGTGCTGCGCGCACACAAAAATGACCTTACCCACAGATGTGGGTACATTTCCGTGAAAAATAAAACTCAACCAGGCACTTTGAAAAGGTTCTGATAGTGGGAGACGGTGTAATGAAGCGTGTGGGTTACTATATCCAACAACCAAACATTTTGATTTCTCCTCTCGCAACTTCTGCATCCTGGAGCTTGAACTACAAAATAAAAGCGCGAAATAAAAATGGCGGATTGCTCGAAGTGTTGGGCCTGGAGTCGATGTCCTAATTTGGCAGTTCCGCTGACGTGATTATTCAAAAAACATAATAGAGAATCGAAAAAAATTGAAAAATATGACCAAAACAGAATATAAAGATATCAACGGAGCACCTGAAGAGATTAATTTGAACTTTTCTGTGCTTCTAAACAATCTAAATATACATCAAAATGCATTTAAGGGCTAAAAAAGTGGATTTAGCATGATATGTCCCCTTTAAGTGGTTCTGTTGTACTGAATGAACCATTGTCACAAAGCCTCAAGACACATTTGATATTATTTCCACAATAATCTTTAAATGCAAAAGCCCAGCTGTGAAGGGCTCTACTCACATACAAAAAAATGCTACAAATGGCTAGGTGATAAATGTCCTTCTGAATGCTCATTTTAACATTATAACACAAGTGAATGAAAAATTTGCATTCATTAACATTACAGTAGCTGCGTTTCGATTAAAAACTGGTGATGGAAACACCAGAATGTCGAAAAAGCATTTAAATATCACAAAAAACGTTTTACACTTTCATGAGGAGGAATTTCAGACGTTTCGATATTGAAATGTGTCGCAAAAGTGCTATGGAAACACTTTTTCAACAAACATGTCAGAACGTGATGTACCTGGTCACATGACCACTTCTCTCAGAAGAAAACATGGCACAGTACGTGTAAACCAGTGACGTGCCGTGAGCACTAGGGTAGGGTAGGCAGGGCGTTCCAAATCTAGACCACCAATGTTGACACCAATGACAATTCCATATGTTTCTGCTGGCAAGTGTTAATTCAATTCAACTTTATTTGTATAGCAAAATTTACAACAAAGTCATGGGTGTGGGATACATATGTATGTGTATATACGTATATATGCATATGTGTGTATCCATAAAATGAAGAGTCCGTCCTTAAGACTGCTCTACTGTAAAGTGCCTTGAGATACCATTGGTTATGATTTGGCGCTATACAAATAAAGATTGATTGATTGATTGATTGATTGATCTCAATGCGCTTATCAAAATAAAAAAACAAGATCCACATGAACAAGCATTTAGCCATCTAACAAAATAAATCAACATCATAAAACACCATAAAAGAAACATAAACAATTATTTAATATAGCCTCCATACTCTCCCAACAAGATATATCTCATGACACGGGAGCACATCCGTTGTTTGTGTTAGAAACAGATACACAGAAAGAATGACAACAACAACAACTTGGAACAGCCTCAGTGAGGCGCATCCACAAAGTCAATCCTTCCTTTTGTACCATTCACTGTGGAAAATACGAAACATTTTCTGACCTTACCTTTGCTGAAGGTCTGGTAGCTCAGGTGTTAGTCTCCCATCTTTTAAAAGCTGACATTTTTCCTCAAAAAAAAGCTTCATCATCTCTAGCGCTGTCATCCTGCCTGTAGTGTTATCCCGCCCACTAGCAAGAGAACGTAGCAGCAGCGGTCACGTGATATCAATTCACTAATGCACTGTGAACTTAGGTATAGTATTGAGCATAGCGCGGTTACGTCCAAAGGCAGGTTAGAGAGCTGCCTTTGGACGTAAATGGTTGTCATCAAGGGGAAATGACTGCACATGCGCAAACACATAAAAACACGCTATGGGAACAGAGGCAAAGCAGCAACGTGTCTTTGAGAAGGGGTGTGGCCTCCTCCTGCCTTACAGCGGTTAGGAAATAGCGATGTTTAGCGATTTGGGCTATGAAAAGCACAAAATGCTGACACTTTCAAACTTATAGGTATTGAAGGCTATCGGAAATTGAAAAATAAATAATTTATAATTATATTACAATTAATTCACCCTTGGGTAGGCACTGCCTACCTTGCCTACCCTGACTGCACGTGACTAGTGTAAACGCATTATACTTTAAAATTATTACTGTTACATTAGACGGGAAACAACAAAGGAATACTGAGTGTTATAAGGAGGTTTGGAGCATCTATCTTCCTGTAGCAAAGTCTCGGGAGTTACGAGGCTCCTGCCCAAAACGTTAAATAGAAACGAAACACATTCAAAACACAATTACACTTTGTCGACATTTATAAATATTGATTTATTTTGCAAAAATCTGTAATGGAAACCCAGCTATTGTCAATATGACTGGCGTATTTCTGCATTCCAGGCAGCATTTGACCTCAAGATGTCACAATTAATGCCATCAAATGGTAAACAGAAGTTTTGGACAAGCAGCTGGATTATTTAAGATTAATGACAAACATCCTGATTATTTCAGAGTGAAACACTGCTCTCGGGTTCTTCCACCTCTTGCTTTTGGCTTCAGTTTGCTCTTACGTTGTGAGTGTTGTATGTCATTAAATTAAACAACGCAATGATTTGTAGGCTCAGTCAGATCTTGAGAGCATACACACACACTTCTTGACATGCTGTTAAGCTCCTCCCCTCCTCCACACTTGTCTTTTCTGGTTCAGTTGAGGAGTTTAAGCCTGGGGGGTAATTAGCCAAACTCATCTTGAGGGAGGAAAGCTTTTCATTAGCAGGCTTTAGAAAAGCATGGAAAAGGTCACTATTAGAAGATGGCCCAGTTTGGATTAACCACGCATCAGTCAACAACACATCCTCCCAGTTTTCCCAGTGCTTTTATGACCCTGCTGTGGATTGGCTTTCCTCTACATGACATGACACCTTTACACAACACATGTTGTGCCTGCACTGACCGTCCACCCCCATCGATCTGAGGTGACACATCCCACGAGTGCACAGAGAAACACAAACCCCACGTCATAGAGGTCAATTATTCATGCTGATGGGGAATATTCAAGAATAAGTTTTAGTTCTTTGAAATGGGAAGAAAAAAACTGAAATTAAACTAAAACATACCAACCAATTATGTATGCTTTGCCTTTTTAGTGATTAACTCGATTAGATACACACATGCAGATCTCAATTCCTGAAAGAAGCAGAACTTGTTTTATTTTTCTATGAACGTCCTTCTGTGGTATCAGGTTTCCTCTGTGAGCAGTGAGAAGGCCCTTCATCCCTGAGCTGGTTTGGTATTGTCCTGTAGTACAGATAAGACACTGTAATAAGGCTCTGATGGACTATACTGAGGATCCCCCAGCCAGGCCCTCAGCTGGCCCCTTAGGAAAAAAAAAGAAGAACGCAGTCTAACAAGGTTTAGGTTCCTGTGTTTATTCTGCAATAGACACTTAGGGCCTATGCTACAAAGCTAGATAATTATATCCTGGATTAATCTCCGTTAGCGGGCTTCAGCTAACCAAACATTCCCTGTCAGAAAGAAGCTGATATCAATCCACTGGATGATAAACAGACAGTGCTCTTATCAGTTAAACTTTATTACAGCACACATGTTTTTCTATTCAAGTAGACCTCTATCACACACACTGGAATAAGAGCACATTGCTTCACAGTCGGTAGTATGTTCCTGCTGATGCTGTCAGCCTCACTAGCGTATAAATGAATGAATGAATTAACGAATTAATTAATGATTTCAGCCGTCTGCACATACAAAGACACAGACTTCATCAGCTGACTTAAGATCAGTCCATCAGATATAAATCTATATATTTCCTAAAAGATGTAATCGGTAAATGAAAGGATTGCATCATTGTCTAAATACTCTCGCCTGTCAGCTGTCAGATCAGATCCACACAGTGACGTGATCACACATCACCTTTCATTGGACAGCTGGTTTTCTAAGAGATCTGATTGGTCAAGAGGCAGAACTTTATCACTAGTTAACATTTAAGCTAGAGAAAAACCTGGTCGGGACCAGGTTAGCTGTGAAAGACTAGTTGCCATTGTGATTCAGCTTCAGCAAGCTTTGTAGTCCAGCACACATGGATTAAATCCAAGAATTTAACGCCATAAGAGGTAATCTAGATTTGTAGCATACCCCCCTGAGAGAAAAATATTTACTATTACCAGCAACACACAAAATGACAAAGACACACTAAATGAGAGAAAAACACACAAGATCACTACAAAATAGGGATGTAACGATTCACTCAACTCCCGATACGATTCGATTCACGATACTGGGTTCACAATACGATTCTCTCACGATTTATTTTACAAAATGGGACTGTAGACAAATTTTTTTTTTGGGAAAAAAACTAGAAAATACTGTACTATTTTCCTTTTATTTTTCATTGTCAAAAGAATTCCTTGATAAACAATTCAAAACAATGCAATTTAATTAAAAATAAATCTTGAATGAAATAAATAAAGGAATAATACAAATGAAAATGAAGCTTATCAATTTAAATTCTGGTTCTAAAATAAACAATGCAAAACTGCATAATAGTTCTTTTTCTTTTAAAAGTGCAACTGAAAATGTATTTTGTGCCTTAACAATTGGACTTTAAAAAAAACCGTGATTACACTGATTTACGTCATATTTGTTTGGACCAGCAGAGGGCGCTGGTAATACAGTGGTCGGTTGGCATGCAGATATCTTGCAGTGAAGAAGAGAAGCTTTGCTAGCAGACAGAGCTAATAGAAAAACGTGACTTTTACAGATATTCAAGTAATATTGCAGATATTCTTTCGGTGCTTAAGGGGTAAAGAATCATTTATTAACATATTTAAGAGTAGAAGGCGGCCAGAAAGAAACTATTAGCAGACTCCGCCCGCCGCCTACACTTGTGGTTAAAAAAAGTACTGCGATTCAATTTTCAGAAAATCGCTATCAACCGTGATACCTATGAATCAATTTTTAACTGCCTTACGATTAATCGTTACATCCCTACTACAAAATATACAAAAATAACGGAGAAACATACAAAACGAAATAAATAACCAAACGACACCAAACACACACACATGGAGAGAATATTTTAAATAATACCAATAACACACAAAAACAACAACAAAATAATAGAAAATTATTCTGAATAAAAAGACAAAGTAAGTACTTGGATTCAAAAGTTAGAGAAATAAAACGTTTTAGAACCACTCGTTTATTCCAACGCTAACAGACTGGACACAAGTTCTTTCAAATTCTAGTACTTCAAGTGATGGTAGCTCAAGTACAGCTGAAAACAAATCTGACGCATCTTGAAATTCTAAATTCGGACAATAAATAGGAAGTAATGATCTATTCTAGGTTCCCTCAGAAATCAGAAAAAACATTCCAGGAAGTTTGAGGCAAGACATTTCCTGCTTGATAACATGGTCATGAGGTCTGTGACACGTTAATGCCTCCCTTGCACTGCATGAAAAGAGGCCTTTCTTGGCTGAGACACCATGACTGTCAAACAGCACCATGATTTAGCCTGATTGTAAACAACGTCCGGAAACGAACCCACATACTGAGTTCAACCTAACTTAGCTGTTCAAGTGAACTCTCTTTTAGAAATGTAAACTTGGTCCAAACAGAGAAATCAGAAAATGGAGTCTGACCACACTAATCTTCATGTTCCTCCAATCATAGTCGTACTCCGTGACTCTGCTTTGCCTCAGTGTCACAGACAGAAGGTCACACAATATCAAGGCTTAACTCATTTTGTTTTATTAAACATCCCAGGATTTAATTCAAACCATGCCTTAAAAGAGCACAGGGCAGAATCTGTGAAAAAATAAACATTGATTTTAAATCTTTTAATGCTAATGGCTGATGAAGCATTCAAAACCAAAGAGAATGAGCCCACACACATTTCTCACTATTGCCTTGAACAGGCTGTGAGATACATTTTAAACTGCTGTTCTGAGGCCGAATTTCGTGCGCAGTTTTGCAGACGTCAAATAACACTGAATGTGCGTTCTTGACGGCTTAAAGAGACATCCACTCTGCCGGAAATAAAAAAGAAGAAGACGGCTAGGAGACTGAAAGAAGACAAGCACAGTGGACTAAACTACTGTTTAGTTCCACAGATGTATGCAGAGGCATGTGCACAGGTCTTGCAGTAAACTGTCACATGAACGGCGAGTAAATAAATAACCGTCACAGTTGAAGTGCGGATCGGGGTACATTTTCTCGTCTGAGTCCGACCCAACAAGTAAAACCAAATTTCTTCCTCATACAAGTGACATATTTACATTTGTTTTATTGGTAAGCTTGCTTTTTATTAACAGACAACTGTTAATGTCAACATCAGATTGGCTCACGGGGCATGGTGCATGCACGACAACCAGTAGATCTATTTACATAATCTCTGTATAAAGATACGGATAATCCATGTTATTGCGCAGAAAAAGGAATATTTCAAAGGTGAACGCTTCATAGTTGTCCTTCTCTGCTCCATGGCCCTGCGTGCAGCGCTGATCCTGCTTTCACTTCAGCACTGCTACAGCAGGAAAGGAAGAACGCTGCGCGCAAACAACACTATGTGACCGAACCCGACCACCAGGTCTAAATATCTGTCCAAACCCGACTAGTCGAGTACCGCCAGGTCTCATCGGGCTTCGATCGGGTATCCATCCTCTATTCACAGTATCAGCAGGTGCTAAAGAGTTCATGTCTGCCACTGCGCCGGCTTGGCCGATGACTGCAGTTACCCAGATGGCCGTTGTGTCACTGTGGAGTCTTTTTTCTTGATTGTCCCCTATGCTCCTTTAGGATGCTTTTTTGACACACTTTGTTCTTCTGGAAAAGATTCAAAGGTGCGTGAGCTCCACTGCAAACATTGTAAGTTAACTGTGTTTGAAACACAGTTTACAGCTCTATGAAGGCACATACTGTGCCTCCAGAGAAGGTCTGGGCCTTATCACATCACTCAGCTACATTTTATTTCCACAAATAGACTATCTTTCCAAAGTGTGCTAATTAAATTGGTATTCTTCTTTACTCGTCGACCACATTTATAGACTAGGCTGTTAATAATAATATTATTAGTGGCAGTATAATGCACTTCTCATGAAATATGAGCTCATGCACAAGCCATTGCTTACAAACAGCCCTAAAAGTCTAAATGGATACAGACTGTCATTAAAACTAGCAGCCCATTTTATGTGTGTAAATCTAACATGTCATCTGTAAGAGGCCTGTGTTCACCAGCCAGTAACAGCTAATTGAGTAAATCGGCAGGAGGAGACCCAACGGAGCGCCAAATGAGACCCCTCCCCTGTCGCCGGTGCTGTAATGATTTCCACATTTGCTTTTTCCCCTTCTCATTGATGGAATGCTCACCATAGAAAGTAAATAGCAAATAGAAAACAACTTTCACTGCAGTGAGAGCTGCAGCTTCTTCTGTCCAAGCACAAGCTTCATCCAGGTTTGATTTAGACTTCAGGACAGAAGACACAAAACCTCCAGGGATGGGTCAAAGGTCATTGCCTTCAACACCCGTCCACTTCAATAGGCAATTAGTCTCATTAGAAAAACCCACAGAGCCTCATCATGATGCTTTCCCATCACTGCCCATTATCATTCATTTGACTGCTTGTCCTACAGCTGATCCCATGCATGCAACAATGAGGCAGAAAGCACCGAGGAGGTCAAATACATCATTAGACATTTTGAAACAAGTTTCTTTTTAATCTAATTTGTTGTTTTTCTCAATGTTAAAAACTATTAATATACCCAAAAAATCTAATTCATTTTGATTTTTATTCAATTCTAGAATACTGTAGATATTATGTTGACCAATTGGTTAATAATAAATGGGTCAGTTTTTCTCATACCTACCTCACTGAGGCTGTTCCGAGTTGTTGTTGTTGTCATTCTTTCTGTGTCTCTGTGTTTCTAACACAAACAACGGATGTGCTATTGTTCTCTGTTTGAGTAACATCACTTGATCAAGCTTGGGCTGTGCGATTTTGCCTAAAAAAAATCACATTTTTTTTAAGGAAAAATTCGAGTTTCGATTTTTTTTTAATGCACTTAAAAATGACTGCAGACATCAGATATATTGTCAAAAGTGCAACTTTATTGCTATGATTGTCCTCAAGAGTTAAAATGCATAGAACAATCCCAGAATAAAAAGTTAATGAGACTCTGTCATTCAACAATTTCAAGCTTTAACTCAGGTTTAAGCAAAAGTGCAACACCAACTTCACAGTAGCTTAAATTATCTGATGAAGAAATCAGATAACTACATATTTTATAACATAACAATTAAAAAAATAAACGCTTCCATTAGCATCTCAGCATAGTGCGAATAAAAAATTTGACATGCCTGTGGCAGACATATAGCCTACTCAAAGGGTAAACAATGTACTTTGAGGAAACAAAATAAATACTAATAAAAATAAAACTATAATAAAAAAAATGCATGTCAAAAATAAAAATGTAATTTAAGATAATGAGTACAATTAAAAGGTAAATATAAGTTGTACTGACATGGATTATTCTGACTACTCATTTTTAATCATTCGTGTATACTGTATAAAGATGTATGAGAGCAGCATTAATGTCACCCAATTCAAGTATTGATCAACTTAATTTAAGTAAAACTAATTTGAGTCATCCTGATGACATCATTCCACACCGTAATGATTAAACAAAAATAAATGACGCAAGGAAGCATCAGTTATTTCACCACTAGGGGCCAGAATATTTTAATGTATTAGAAGCTATCATTAAAGCGATTATCTGGAGGATGAAAAGAGAGAGAAAAAAATTCAAAAGCAAACGTCTCGATGTCCCACCCTAAACAGCTCCACTTCCTCCCCCTGCCTCTGCCAATCTACCAGAAGCCACGCCTTTATTTTTGTGCACGTTGTGACAACAGCATTCAGTTCCACAATCACTTTGATTGACAGTCTCCGCTACAGGAAGTCAAAGCGTATTGGCTGGGCGATCGCGGAGCGATTTGCAATTTGTATAAGGGTTTATAGAACGAAGGCTTGTAACCATCTCTGATTGGCCAGCAGCCTAGGAAGGCGATTCTCTGCAATTCTGATTGGTGAACATATATATCACTCAAATGATGAAGACGGAAGGAAAAACCTCAGCATTTGAGGTTACATTATCGCAGTAGTGAAAACCTTAATATCGATGCGATTAAGGTTAATCATTCAGCATTACTACGGAGTGATGTTGCGCCTCATGCTGCGTTTTCAGCAGCGTAAGGGAGATTTTCTGTAGTTTTTTTCCTTTTGTAATCTGTGCCATCATAATAATTGTTGCACGCTTTGCATTTTAATCTGCATAACTGACCAACACACACATCAGTCGCACAGTCTATTTAATACAGGCGATTTGCTCGGATGCCCCTGTCTTTACTTGAGGACCCCAGGGAAGGAACAATCTAACGCCATTCCTCATGGCCCTTCATCAATTCAACAAATAACTTTTGGCTTTAAAGCAATTATGAAGGAACAAAAAAATTTTCTGGGGGTTGGGATGTCCCCGGATCCCCCTAAAACACTCACGCCAGCGCTGTTCGCTCGCGCACCATGCAGTCCCCCTACACTGTGAAAAAATCCTGGTGAGAACCCTGCCATTGTTGTGTCCACACACATTAAATAAAAAAAACGTAGGTGTATAATTTGATAAAAGATTTGATTAAAGGTTGAATATATAAAAATCCTATTTTAAGATGTTAGCTACTGTTGTAGCACTCCAGACGGGTCTTGGTCTCGAGACCACATTTTGGCTTGTTTCGATCTCCAACTAGCCATACTCGGGAATTTCTGTCATAACGAGACCAGCACTGATCTGCTATTCTTCAACTTCATTAATGTGATAATAAGGAGAAGCACTTGGACCTGTTCCTGATTAATTCATGTTGTAATTTGACTTAAAACGTTTAGCATTAGCTCACTGCTTGTTCTTCCTACTTGGAAATATTTTCCTTATATGTCAAACATCTACTAAAACTCAGACATCTGTCCATCTTATTTCTATTCAGAAATACTTCTGAATGCTTATGTTAGGCCTCATTCACCTGACAAATAAACATCTTGTTTTCAGATATTTAAATAAATTCTGGATTTTAAATACATAAAAGGATTTATTTTTCGCAAGAATGTAGTCGAAAGTTGGAAAGTGTTGCAGACACCTTGTTTTTATCTGTCAAATGTAATTAAAAGAAAACTCAAATTAAAGAGAAAATGCTCTTCAACTGTTCAAAATTGTCATTGTTTTTAGATTTTATGATTTGTATGGTCTTGGTCTTGACTCCCAAAGTCTTGGTCATGTCTTGGTCTTGATCCATTCTGGTCTTGAGCAAGTCTTGGTCTCAGTTAGTTTGTTCTTGCGTGCAACACTAATGTTAGCCTTATAGTCCTATAGCTCTTCCTTCAACAATGAATAAATGTTTTGAGTTACGCTGTGTTTTACTTTAGCTGGTAACTAATGTCCAATGGCAATGCTAATGGCCAATTTGTTTTTAATCACCGCCTTCAAGAGGGGATGACAACGCCAGTTTATTGGGGTTTGCATCAGAACTTTAAAATCTTAACGATATATTTGAGTGGTAACATACGGCTCGATTTCTTCTCAAGTCAATAACCATTGCATCCAAATACATACAATTAACTTATATAATAATACTTAAAAATCAAACAATTGCAATATATTTAGAAACAAATATCTGGAACTGAATAATAGGGTGTGTTAGTTCATGATGAATATTTACCTGCAAACTTTACGGGCCAGTCTAGATACCCTGACGGGCTGAATTTGGCCCACTGTCTAAAGTTGAAAAATAAATGTTACTTCATGACTAAATTGTCACTCTTGCACATTCATAGAGCAGGATATAAATCTGTGTTTTAAATTTGACACATTGTAACAAATAAAAATGAATAAGCATAGAACATAAACATGATAAATATAAATATGGACACCTGATGGGTCAACATGATATACAGTGAAACCAGAAGTTTAAATACACTGTGCAAAAACACTTTTTTTTCACTGTCTGAAGTTAAATCAGATTAAACCTCTCCTGTTTCAGGTCAGTTAGGATTACCAATAGGGGTGTTGAAAAAAATCGATTCGGCAATATATCGCAATATTACGTTGCACGATTCTCGGATCGATTCAAAATGCATCCATATTGATTTTTTTTTTTACCTTTATTTAACCAGGAAAGTCACTGCAGGAGACATTGTAACTGCACAAAGAAGTGCTCTGAAACCTGGGCATGTTGACCAGCTTGTGTTTTTTCAATAAAATCTAAAAAGAAAGTACTAACTTTCTGCATTTATTTTTTGTTCTAGGCATATACCTTATACTTAAGTTGCACTAAAGTCAAAGTTGGTTTAAAAGCCACAGGCAGATTGTATGTTATTTTTTTATTTTAAGTTGTTGGCACATGGCATGTTAAAGCCAATGTTTTGAGTGTAAAATATGCCAATAAAATCTATTTCATACATAATGTTCTCATGATGATGTGCACATTTACAGATTAGTTGTTTCTTGAGTCATATTTTAAAAAACAAATTGCAATAATCGCCTTATACTTTAATATCGGGATATATCGTATTGTATCGTGACCTATGTATCGGGATACGAATCGTATCGCCAGATGTCAGGCCATACACAGACCTAGTTACCAAAATTATTTCATTTTGCTAAATGCCACAATAATTTCTGAGATAATTTTTTATTACTTTCTTTGAGGTCAAAAGTTTACATACATTTCCTTAGTATTTAGTAGCATTGTGTTTGAACTGCATGACTTGGGTCAAAGGTTTGGGGTTTCCTTCCAGAAGCTTCTCACAGACAGTACTCTGCTGGAACTCTGGCCCATTCTTCCAGATAGAACTGGTATAACTGAGTCAGGTTTGTCGGTCACCTCCTCGCTCGCACGCACCTTTTCAGATCATGGCCAAACAGCTCCACTTTAGTTTCATCAGACCACAGGACATGTCTCCAGAAGTTAAGGTGTTTGTCTTGGTGTCTTTCTTATGTTTCTTTAGGAGTAATGGCTTCTTTCTCGCTGAGTAGCCTTTCAGCCCATGTTGGTGCAGGACTCGTCTCACTGTGGATAATGACACTTTCTTACCAGCTTCAGCCAGCATCTTCACAAGGTCTTTAGCTTTTGTTCTGGGGTTGATTTGCACAATTCGGACCAAAACACGTTCATCTCTGGGATACAGAGCCTCCTTCCTGAGTGGTGTGATGGTTTGAAATTCTCATGATGTTTATACTTGAACAGATGAACGTGGCACCTTCAAGCATCTGGAAATTGCACCCAAGGATGAACCAGACTTGTGGAGCTCCACGATTCTCTCCCTGATTTCTTTTGATTTTCCCATGATTTCAAAATAGGAAGTTGAGTGTTTGAGGCGGCGTCTTAAATTACATTACCAGGTGTGTCATAAATTAACTCACATGTTGTCAGTTAACCTATCAGGAGCTTCCAAAGTCATGACATCATCATCTGAGCGTCACCACGTTGTTTAAAGACATAGTACTTTTTGTGTATGTAAACTTTTGACCTCAGAGAAAGTAAGAAAAACAATTCTCTAAGAAATTATCTCTCTTATTATTGTAGCATTTAGCAAAATGACAAAAGTGTATGTAAACTTCTGGTTTCAACTGTTCATGTCCACCTGTACAACAAAATTCCTTTACCACTATGTCACACAACAAACTATTAACCCTGGCCTTCCAAATAATAACAAATATCTGTATTTGTCACTGACATTTATGCAGGAATGTAGGTCAAAAAGAAGAATAATATCAGCATTTTAATTCACTTGTACATGGAAACTGCTATTGAGTGAATGTAATGTTTGTATTAGTGTTCAAAAAGTTTGGTTTTCCTTCTTAAGGTTCAATAAGAACACAACTTGTTTATTTTGTATTTATTGGGACTGCAATTTGTTTAAGCACATATTTGTTCTCCTAACTTTTTCAGCACTTTAGTATGTGTGATGTTCCTGCGCTTCACTGTTTGTGTGATTTATGAATGACTTACACTTATGCTTACATCACACTTGTTTGGCAGAATGTTCTTACGTTGCCATGGTGAATGTTTACAAGACTGCAAGTCAATGTTTTCAAGTTTATAACTGTAATTGGAGTAGATAAATAAACTGTCTTTAATATTAACTCCTGCTTCATTTTCCTTAATCTTAACATAAGCCTAGCTTATAAAACAGAACTATTTATCTGTAATACATCTGATACTGTTTATTAGAACAAATTACATTGATTTATTGATTATGTTTGTTGAAAAATACATGAGAAGAGGACCTTGAAAAAATTATTGCAAGTTAAATCGAAATCGCAATATTGGGGGGTGGAAGGGAAGAGAAGGGGGGGTGGAGGGTGGTGATACCATACGATATCCCCCCACTCTAATTTTGGGGGTCGTGTCCTCCTGTGAACACAAAGACAGTGATGTTCAGCCTGTAGAACACGCTTTAAACCTGTTTAATGTCAGTGTTTAACTGTGTGTTACAGAAGCCCAGTCCGGGTTTGTCTCATACTGTACCCGACCCCTCACGCGCATAGCCTCACGCACGTGATTAGCAGCCTGTGACGCCCCGCACATCCACGCAATGACCCACAGCGGCCTCACACGCACGGACTCCGTGATGGAGCTGCTCCACAGTGGTCTGGTCTGACCCACATCCTCATCTAATCCCGAACGCAGTAAACAAAGTCCTCGTGCTAAACCGTAACATGACGTCGGCCCTTCACGCGCAGCTGGCCTACGTTAATGAACGGGCTCGCGCTGTCAGAGGCTGCGCGTCATCCTGTAAGCTAGCTGCACTCACATCAGCGACGCTGAAAAAGGCTTTAATAACCACGTATTTACAAAGTTCACACACCAGACAAAGTCCCTGTTAGTCCAGCTGCAGCTAACCATGAGATAAACGTGTGTTTTAACGTGAAAGCAACGTTTAAAGCTCGAAAAGGCTCCACTCACCCCCTTTCCATCCCCGCTATTTTAATGAAATTCTGCCATAAAATGTACATTTCAGCCACAAACGTCATCATTCACTCACCTTTCCTGTAGCTGAGCACATCAGCGACTGTGCTAAAGAACCGCACCCTCACAATGACCAGCCAAAGATGATCTTTATTACACGGAATAATGGATAAAGCTGCTATTTATCTCCTCTTTGCGATCCCAGCGGTGGGGAGTGAAGCTGCGCGCGCAGCCCCGTCAGTGGCCCCTGCCCCCCACCACAGCCCACCCCCCACTGCCTCCTGTCCTCCCCCTCTCCCATTCCCATTCTACACACGGAAAATACTCACATTCAATCAATAAACTTCAATTTAACCTACATTCACAAATATGTGACTCATAGTAGTTAAAGGACCATATGTGACTGTAGTTGTTACCAAATGAAAAAATATCAACATTATTATTATATTAAGTTGAAAAATTATAAGGTAGAAAAGATGCTAAGACCAATTTTTGGCTTCGGGTCGTGAATTTGACATTAGATTCGCACCCATCCACCTTGTGGTGAGAAACCTGCTTTTTTTAATGTCCATAGTTCATATAAAATAAAACTAACAAAAAAATCTTGATGATAATTTTCTCATTTGCGAGAGGGAGGGGGAGTAGAACAGAAGGCAGTGGGGGAGGCATGAGCCTTGTTTTGAGGTGTCCCTACAGGACCAGTATCACTGATATGCACTGCACCTCATCATGAAACTAAAATGCATTATAATTTACGAATATTTATTTCAAAAAAATAAAATAAAAAAGGTTATTTGAACTGGCCAACCAAGATTATTTCAAGTAAAGATGAAATACTTCCATCATATCCACTCGTACAATACTCGACTTGCTTCAATCTCCAGTATATGGTGTGTTTCCACTGGGAAAAAGTACCTGCTCCATGGTACCTGGTGCTTTTTTTTAGTACCTCCCTTTGTTTAGTCACCAATCGTCCTAAAACAAATTATTTACAAAGTTTTTTAGAGCTTTTCCCTTATGGAACAAATTCCATAGGGACCTGAAAGACATGTCAACTTTACACATATTTAAAAATACTTTAAAATCATATTTTTACCAATCTTAATGTACATATCATGTTTTTTTATTATTATTTGTTGGTGTAATTAAAAGAAAGTATCTCGGTACGGTTGCTGTACGGACAACCCCCGGTGTTATTGGTACGGTTACCGAAGTATACGTACGTAGCGTCTTAGGGTTCGGGTTAAGTTAAGGCTTAGGGTTAGGTTAAAAACAAATATCATAACAATTATTAGGGTTAGGGTTAGGTTTAGGGTGAGGTTTAGTCTTAGTCATGTGACCTAAACTGGCCAAATAGGGGTGCAGCGTACGGATAGAATGTCAGTATATTGATATGACAATCGTACAGATAACCACTGCCTTATTAAAATGTGTCTTGATGTACCTTTTTATGTAATGTTTCTGTGTGATTTTTTTTTTTTCTATAGGATGGAAGATTAGCAACCACCACGTTGGACGCTAACGGGGATCCAATGAACAAATAAACAAAAACAAATAAACATTTGACTGGGATTTTTAATGCAAAAATGAAACACCCACATAATGCTAATGTCTAAAAAAAGGCATGGAGATGAAAGAAGGGATGGAGGACACAGGTTAACGATTGTTCCCACATTGTCACTGCTGAGAGGCTCGTGCTTCATTCATTGTGGACAACATTAGCTTGGTGACCGACTGACTGACGACAGAGGCGGAACAGAAATGAGTTTGGCAGCTGTGAATGAGAGTCTGATAGGGACAGATCTCAGCATTAGGGGTCCCCAGGGGTCTTTGTATCAGCCCCAACCAGCCTGCAGCCTCGCCCCAGGGCTCCAGGGCCTCTCCTGGCCCTCAGGGATTCTGTTTAATGCACTGCAGCAAGCCTCCTGCCACACACACACACACACACACACACACACACACACACGCACACACACACACACGCACTTAAATGAATTTATTTTATGCATGTTGTTATGAGTCATGAAACAAGTGTACGTTTCTGTAGATATTCAGTCAGTTCACTATAATTAGTGCCGCATGTATTTTGTGTATGGAAGCATATTTGTACCATAGTATGGTAAGTATTTGATTCTAACTTTTTGAATTATGGAGCAGTTTTTTGTTGAGATAATACAAAATATCACAACAGGGCTGCAGAATATTTTAAAAATAAATTAAAGAAGTGTAGTTTTTTTTTTTATCAAACTCCAAATAAAGTAATGAAAAAGAACAATTAAAAACATCCATCCATCAATTATTTGATGGATCGCGGGGGTCTGCTGGCGCCTATCTCCAGCTCTAAATGGGCGTTAGGCGGGTGTACATACAGTGGCCCAGACGAGGAACACTTTTTTTTTACCCGAAAATTGTGCGTTTTGGCTCTAGCGGGCGCAATTCAGACTCTACCCAAAAACCAAGCACATATTCAGACTCAGGAGGAGTACTTTTAAAATCAGGTTTCACATATTTAACATTGCATTTATTCATGGTTGAATCATATGGCGGTCAGGGCCGGCCCATGACATCTTGGGGCCCGAAGCGGAATACCTTTTGGGGGCCCACACTGCCACTTATGGACAGTTAAAGAGCACAAAAACAGGTACCATATTCCATTAAAAACCAAATTAATTAAATTTTTCCCTTCATGAACATGATTTCCATAGTTTACTAAAAGTGTTCATTTTGTGTAAAATGCGGTATTAGGGGACAGGTTTTATTTCCCCCCTTGTCTGAATATGTGCTTGGTTTTCTGATAGTGTCTGCAATGGGCCCGATGGAGGCTGCGGAAGGTCGGTACAAAGTATTTTATTTTTAAATACCCCCCCCCCCCTTTTTTTTTGTTGTTGTGGCTTTTGTTGGGCCACCGTAGGTACACCCTGGATAATGTGTCAGTCCATTGCAAAATAAAAAATCACGAGTATATAAAATCTAGCTCCTATTTGTTGCTAAAACAGGGCAGTGGTGGCCTAATGTTCAGGGAAGCTAGCTTGTAACAGGAGGGTTGCCTGATTCTTATTCTCAATGAGACTTTCCTGGTTAAATAAACATATAAAGAAACAACACTGAACTATTGACGTCAGAGTTGGGAAGAACACATTTCGACTTTAACGTTTTTGTTGCTTTTTGTCCACGAACCACTGGTATTGTGTCTGCAACCCAACTTCTGTGGTAATAGAAATGCAAGGTTTGATTTTTTTTTTAATCAAATCTAATGTTATTCAGTCTTTTCCTCACTGTAACTACATGTTATTGGCTAGTATAAAGGACATCTTAGCTTTCAGAAACTGTTATATTTACATTTATACAAAAATGGCAAATATTCACAGAGATTCAGTAACTTACGGTCACTTCTTTGGTCACGGAGTGAAGGCCAGCAATTAGATTAATAGAAAATGTAATTTTCATTACGTTAGAAGTTATTAGATATTACAGCTTATTTTTAAATTTTCACAAAAATATAGGACTGATTGATTAGAAAAATGTTGTCACTTTGTTTAATCCATATTATGCAAATAAGTTTTGTCAAGTAAGACAAGAATAGGCTATTAAGACACAAGACATAAATGAACTTTTAGTAGCTTTAAACAGTTGATATTTTTATGTTGAACATTAGCTCTGGGAAGCTAATATTAGTCACTTAATATCAAAACAGGCATATGTTAGCTTAGATAGAAAACACTAAACACTTTTAGGGATTAGATATAGCATTAGCCTTAACACTGATACATTTCTTTATCAGGTAATGGTGAAAGAAATCTGTTTGTTGGCCATTAGGCCTATTTAGGAATAATCTAATGTCTTTGTCATTGCACAAATGCAAGTAGGCCTCCAACAAAATAAAAGATATTATCAACATTTACTCACTTCTTCAATTGAAGTATTATCATTGAAAATTGAATGAAAGACTGTCAGACTGAGCACATGGCACATACAAATGGTATGTTCCAGGAAAGATAACATTTACCTTGACATAAATAATATATATCTGAAATATTTTTACACTCCTTTGTTGCCCAGGCGGTGTGTTTGGGATCATTGTCATAATGAGATCCAGCCATGTTTTACCTCAATGCTCTCACTGTTGGAAGGAGGTTTTTGATCAAACTCATGAAACATGGCCCCATTCATCCTCTCCTTAATACGGATCAGTCGTCCTGTCCTCTTTGCAGGAAAGCAGCTCCAAAGCATAATGTTTCCACCCCCATGCTTTACAGTGTGTATGGCGTTCTTGGGATGTAAATCAGCATTCTTCCCCTTCCAAACACAATGAGTTGTATTTTTACCAAAAAGTAATATTTTGGTCTAATCTGACCACATTATATTCTCCCAATCCTCCTCTGGATCATCCAGATGGTCACTGTTTGTTACTGTAGTTCCAGCTCTCTTCGAGTCATTGACCAGTTCCCCCTGTGTAGTTCTGGGCTGATTCCTCACCGTTCTCAAGATCATTTGTACCCCACGAGGTGAGATCTTGTACGGAGCCCCAGGTCGAGGGAGATTGTCAGTGGTCTTGTACTTCTTCCATTTTCTAATAATAGCTCCAACAGTTGATCTCTTCTCACCAAGCTGCTTGCCTATTGTAGACTGGATCATCCCAGTCTTGTGCACATGTACAATTTAGTCCTTGGTGTCCTTAGACAGCTCTCTGGTCTTGGCCATGGTGGAGGTTGGAGTCTGACTGTTTGAAGGTGTGGACAGGTTCTCTTTTATACAGACTAGTACAGTACCTGTCGGAAGTATGTATTCATATAGTGGGAGCTTAAGTAAAGTTGTCAATTATGGCCAAATGAGTATGTGTTTGTAGGTTGGATGTACAAAGAGGTGTACACACTCTGTACTCTGTAGTGTTATAAAGGGGTATATTTGTGGGTGCAAAGTACAATAGCGTGTGCGATTTCCCTGGTTTAATGCTATGGGACATGCGCATGATAAATGTGTTTTTATATTTTATTTTCGTTTGGTGTATTTTTCTGTAATGTATGTTTTTTAGAGTCATTATGTGTATTTTTCTATCTATCTGTGGTCTTTTTGTGCATTTTTTGTATAATAATTGTTTTTTCTTGCCATTGGCCATCAGCACAGACGCCTCGCACAGTTCATGGAGACGGAGGAGGAAGTGGAGTCCGTGACCCGCGATTTAAAGGAAGTTTGGGATCACGGGAATCATTTTAAATAACCATGAAATATTAACTTAAATAACTTTTAGCAGTACAAAAACGTTTTTAATATTGGCCTTCTTTTTTAAACCCAAACAAACTGCGACACAGTGACGTCATGACCCAGAACCGGAAGTAGCACGCTCACTACCGCGCTCACTACCGAGAGGGAGCAGTAATGTTAAAATTAAAATGAACGTTTTACAACACCAAATTACTCCAAAATAACGGATGCACACACTTGTGTTATTTGGAAGCCGTTGACAAAGTTTCAGGTCGAACACACATTACGCCGGGGAGATATTTGCTCTACAAACACACACTTGCTTTTATAGGTAGATTATAGGTAGATAGGTAGCAGTGACGTGTAGTCAGGGTAGGCAAGGTAGGCAGTGCCTACCTAAGGGTGAATTGATATTTTGATTATTTGTTTTAATTATAATATAATTATAAATTTCTTATTTTTCTATTTTCTATAGCCTACAGTACCTATAAGTTTGAAAGTGTCAGCATTTTGTGCTTTTCATAGCCCAAATGACTAAACATTGCTATTTCCTGGTACAGCAGAGACGCTGTCAGGCAGGAGGAGGCCACACCCCTCTAACAAAGGCACATTGCTCTGCCTCTGTTTCCATAGCGTGTTTTTATGTGTTTGCAGTCAGTTCCCCAAGATGAAAACCATTTACGTAAAAAGGCAGCTCTCTACGCTGCCTTTGGACGTAACCGTGCTATGCTAAATGCAATACGTACCTTCATAGTGCATTTGTGAATAAACACTACAGGAAGGATGACAGATAGAGAAACTTTCTTTTGAGGAAAGGTTTTAAAAGATGGGAGACCAACACCTGAGCTACCAGACCTTCAGCAAAGGTAAGGTCAGAAAATATTTGTATTTTCTACAGTGAATAGTTGGATTGGCTTTGTGGATACGCCTCACTGAGGCTGTTCTGAGTTGTTGTTATTTTCCCCTTGTTTCTATGATTCCAACACAAACAACGAATGTGCTGTTGTGTCATGATATAACTTGTTGGGAGAGTATGGAGGCTATATTAAATAATTGTTTATGTTTCTTTAATGGTGTTTATGATGTTGATTTTTGTTAGATGGCTAAATACTTATATGGATCTTGTTGGATTTTTTCTTTCTTATTATGAATTTAATATTTTGAGAAGCGTATTGAGATGACTTTGTTGTAAATTGCACTATACAAATAAAGTTGAATTGAATTAACAGAAACATATGGAATTGTCATTGATGTCGACATTGGTGGTCTTGATTTGCAACGCCCTGCCTACCCTACCCTAGTGCTCACGGCACGTCACTGATAGGTAGATAATGAGTTCAAACAGGTGCCGTTAATACAGGTAGCTAGTGGAGGGAGAGCAGAATTCTTGCTTGTTTGGAGGTGCCAAATACTTATTATAGGCAAGAATTTACAAATGAATTATTTAAAACCATACAATGTGATTTCCTGGATTTTTTTCACATTGTCTCTCACCGTTGAAGTGTTGTACCTATGATGAAAATTACAGTCTCTCTCATCTTTTTAAATGGGACAACTTGCATAGGTGGCTGCCAAATACTTTTTTGCCCCACTGTATAATTCACCAGGTTTTAGCCCCCCACCCCTTCCCCTATTATTGGCTCTTGTTCTTTAGGCAGTTTCTTTTCATTATGATCACTACATCTAAAGCTGTGTGTGTACTCTGGGAGGTCCTTTTGTCGTTGAGTCAAAGATTAAAATCAAGTTGAGCTGGTAAGTTCTTTTAGGGCATGTCTACTAACGTAGTGCCTATTGAGCTAGAAAGCAAATAATGACACAAAGCTTATTTTGCAATACAAAGACACCAAGATCTCTGATGTCCTCCACCAAAGCAAGTACACTGTTTCCTTGTGGTCACACGTCTCTGTTTGGGCTTAATGCTCACACTGCAGTTTTTAAACAATCCCACATGTTTCTCAGGAGAACAACAATCTTTTGATTTCTCTCCTCCATTCCCAATGACAGGAACTCCTGTCTGCAATGTAAATGAGGGTCAGGGTGATGCTCTTTTGTTGAGAAACCCTGGGCTTTGCTGACCTTCAAATACAAAATCTACACCATGGGCAAAAGATAACAAGTCTTTGCTGGTTATCAGGGGCCTGTGACTGGACTGCATTTAGATTTCAATTTTAGGAGGATTTATGTTCACTTTTAAAACAAATATTGCTGAATGAAGCCCAGCATGCATTGGGGTTAGACTAGGAGGACGTACACCCTCTGTTGTTTATCTGAAACATGCTAAACCAGGGAAGGGCAACTCTATCACAGCGGGGGCCACAAAACTGTGAAGGTATCTGATCCAAGGGCCACATGATCAACATTCATGTCAGCATTAACACAGGGAGAAAAAAGGGTCTGTGGTTTTGTCACACAAATTATACAGTCAGTGTCAACTGAAGCGTTCACATTTTTAAGAGTTTCTTTCATTATTATTGTGGCTTATCAAATATTGTAGCAATTATAATAAGAGTTTATGCCTTTAGGTCTATATAACAATTAGTCAAATTAATTTAAGCGGTGAAGAAAGAGCTAAGCCAGAAGGCAAAGCTTTCTATTTGCCCGTCATTCTATTATATCATTTATGCATATAATCATGAGTGCCAACAGTTGAAATATATTTTCTCTGAGCAAGGGTGAGGAACTCAGTCATCCGGGAGGGACTCAGAGTAGAACTGCTGCTCCTCCAGCCGTGATAGTTCCTGGACCCCAGCCCTGGAAGGTGTGGTGGGCATGTCCAACTGGGTGGAGACCCAAAGGGGGTCAGCCTAGCACAAACTGTAGGAATTACATCTCTCTGCTGACCTGGAAACACCTGGGGATAGCCTCAAGGGAGATGATGGAAGTGGCTCGGGAGAGGACTGTCTGGCCCTCTCTGCTGGGGATCCCCCCGTCTCCCGTATATATAATTATAATATGTCAATAGAGGAATGAATGAAAAGTTAGCACTTTTATGGCGAAACAATCAGAGGTGAAAGTAACGCATTACAAGTACTCATGTTACTGTAATTGAGTTGCTTTTATGGGTACTTGTACTTTTTTGAGTATATTTGAAAATCAATACTTTTACTTGTACTTAAGTATGTTTTAAAAGAAGCAAATTAATGCATTACATTCTACACCCAACCGTTACTGAGTAACATATTATTTGTTTTGTTAAAATGATCAACAAACATTGTGAAAACTACAAAAAAATGAAATGACCAGGTTAGGTTGGGCCTCTCCCCGGGGGGCTTCGCCTGGAGGCTCGCCCTTGTTGTTCCGGCAGGCTTAGCCTGCAGGCTGGGCCAGTCTTGGCGAGGGTCTTTTCGGGGCAGGTCTGGATGTGCCCTGCTGGGCCAGGGTCTGTGACTCTGCCTCCTCGGGGCTGTGCGCGCCACATACCGGTATGACGGTCTGGCTCGTACCCTTGACGTTGGCAGGCGGCCTTGAGGTTGGGGGTTGGGGTCCGTGGCGGAGTGCACTGGGTCCTCGGCTCCTTGGGGCTTTCTCGGGTGTGTATGTGGGAGGCGGTGGCTGCCTCTCAGCTTCAGGACCGGGGCGGTGCTTGGGTTCGCAGAAGCTGTCCTTGTACATACATTGGTCGTGGATGCACTGACATGTCTTGGGCTGTGAGATAAAACTCGTACTGGGCTTTACCTTAGACACATTGATCCCAAATACCTGTTTTAGGTAAAACCACTCCCTCCTTCCCTCTGTTCACGCCCACCATCATTATTAGCACAATAGGCAACACTATAACGTCACATCTCACTCTCACTTTAAAGCAGTCAACTCTTACCCACCTTGTCTATTTCCCACCCTGACTCCCTCTTCCCTGTTTCCTTTGCCTCACTTAGGTTTAACACTCTTTTTATATCTTCTCTTTAATAAGTGTTTCTTACCCATCCTTAGGGAGGGCTGGTGATGGTCTCAACTATTCAACAAAATAAATGTATTTATTTAATTGCAATAACAAAACGTGCATGGCTGTCTTTAAAAGATTGCACTTCTTGCAGTGATGACCTTCAACAGCATGTGCAAAAAAAAAGTAATGACCAGACAACAATCAAATGCATCACATCATCATCGACCAACCAGATTAAACATAATGCTCTGCACCAAAACAGCATTGAATGCTGGTTATTTTCCCAGTTTTAGAGTTAATTAACAAACCTTTTATTCTATAGATGCTTTTGTAGAAAATAAATAAAGATTTGGTCTCTTCCTTTTTAA
Source organism: Gouania willdenowi (assembly GCF_900634775.1). Lineage (NCBI taxonomy): Eukaryota > Metazoa > Chordata > Actinopteri > Blenniiformes > Gobiesocidae > Gouania > Gouania willdenowi. The sequence continues at coordinate 31,090,445 of NC_041047.1, read as the reverse complement.
GTTTATAGATGAGGTGTTTACTGTATGCAAGGGAACCGTGGCAAGATTTATTACCAAAAAATAAACATGGGGGTGAAAGCAACTAAAAACTTTTACTTTAATTACTATTTCATTGAGCTACTTTTCACTTATACTAAATTATATTATATTTTATGTATGACTTACTTTTACTTGAGTACAATTAAGTAGAATATACAGTATGAGTACTTTATACACCTCTGACAACCATAAATCTAATTTATCAGTATGTCCATATTGTTTTGCTATGATAGTGTTTTTTGATCAGACATATACTACAGTATACCAAGAGGAGTGAGGACAGCAACACGCATGGTTTTCAAACTCCAATTTGATTAAAAAGGTTAACACAATGCAATGTAACACAAACCTAAAATACAGCATAAAAGACTAACAGCAAGCCTCTTGAAACAGTCACATTTATTTGTCTTTTCGTACATGTGTGCCATGTAGCTGCTTGTGCTAACAGTTGGCTTTGACAGGATTTATTTATGGGTTTTTCATGACGCTGACTAAAAAATAAATACAACACCAAGTGTTCCACATCTCAAAAATATACAAAGGTCTGATGTCATTGTAAACTTTCATAACAATGTTTTTGTACATAAAAAACAACAACTTTTGTGACAAATCAAGAAACATAATGTATTTACAGATCTATACAAACCATAGCAGAAACCTGCAGAAAAGTATTTCAATGTTAAGTCGGAAATGAAATGCATTGAGTACCTCGACTGTTAGTTTTACAAGAATGTTTCAGTCAAATAAACGAGTGGAAGAAAGAATCGGTTTACTTTGTGTGGCCTGTGTACTCCACAGCTGAAACGTGCTCAGTTATTTAAGGAAAGTTAAACGGCTTCACATAAGGATCTATAAATATCTCCAGGTACAGCACCAGACTGAAGAAGAAAGTCCACACACGTCACGCTATCAGTGCAACAAAACAAGGTTGGAATGAAGGTTGACAAATTTGTTCCCTGCTCTTTTGTTATTGCTTTTTTTTTACGGCCAGAAGTACACGGTATGGACAGTACGAGACATGGCTACATGGATTCTGTCATTTTTGCATAATGATCACAGGAATAAACACCATGTGCTTATAAACCCTCATAAATCTCAACTGCCTCATGGTTATTAGCGAATTCTGACATGTCGCTAATGGGAAAAAATGTTGGCCTTCGGTGGCTTTAGAGGTCATTTGTGGCTGCAATACACAATCTGAGATAGGTCTTTTATTAGGAAAATAGGTTTCTGGATAAAAAGTTTCTAAGAATAAAAGCATTTCATTGCATATGGGCTGTGCTGACACTCTTTGTCAGCTATAAAAATAAATACACATCGATATTGCTTGATGACACAAACAATGTGTAGTTAGCTCTAAAATCCAGAACTCTGGCCTGGAACCGTCAGCTGTGTATGAAAGCACACATCACTTGCCCTAAAAAACTGAAACAAATCTGCCATCAAACACAGAACCTGTCACTGTGTCCTTTAAACTGTCTCCTGTTGTGTAACATAAGGCATGTCTGATCCTCCTGAGCACTTTCCGTCTCTTTCAACAATACATTAAACACACCCAATCTGCAAACCGAGCAATGACCATTGGTTCAGTGTTTTCATTAAACATGTGACCTCCTTTATCCCTCTGATTTCACGGCTTCCAACTTTTTTTGATCCCGTTTTCATCTCCCACGTTAACACCTACTTCCTTCTTTTCCCTAGAGATTGTCTGTGTTAGTGCTTAGCTTGGACCATTCCTGTCTACACACACGTGTATAACAACAGCTGCACTAATAAACAGTATTTAATACAGTTTAATCTATGCTCTTAAAGGGTGAAAGAAAATATTTAGGGTTAATAATGTTTGTGGGTTAATTCTGATGATGCAGAGGAGAGGGAAAGGACCAGTATTCACAGAATACATAAAGGAAATAATTCATTCATTAAAACAATGCTAAAGGGAATTAACCTGAAAACCTTTTGAGAAACAAAATCTCACACATCATCTGAGGTGAGACACAAACGTTCTACATAGGTTACTTTAAAAATGTGTGTTTAATGGAAAACTAGTATATCAGTTTTTTATGGACCATTTAAAAAGAAAAAAGGTCTGCTAAAAAACATGTTATTTTCATCTAATTTGAGCAGAAGTGTTAGTTTATCCATAAAACCTCACAGCTTGAACTATTTAGATCTCATTCTGGTCCATTTGTAATCTAACAAAGTCTTTACTCAGCTTTTTGTCTAAGTGGAGCCTTGTGACGAGCTGTCGTCATGAGGACTTCCGTCTGAGTTCTCCGCCTCGCCCTCGGAGATGGCCTGCATGGGTGCAGAGAAAAATCTGCTGCGCATGCCGTAGCGGCTGCTGTTGGCGGGCGGGGGTATTCTGGAACGTCCTTGTCTGGAGGAGGCAGATGTTGGAAAGGCTTTGGAGGAGAAGCCCTCAGTGTTGGCTTTTGGGTAGGGGCTGCTGGTGAACTGCTCCTGTCCTGCATGCTGCTGCAGTAGTGGGGAGACGGGTTCTTCAGACAATCCAGAAGAATCTATCAGACAATCTCCTGAAGATTTAGGGGTGACGGGGCTCTTAAGGATCTCCTTAGCCGACATGCGATAACTGGATTCTGAGCGGCTTCCCTTTTTAAGCAGCAGCAGTTTGAACTCCTCGTTGGAGGTGCTCGACTTCTTTGCGTTCCTGTAGATGGGACTGGAGAACCTCTGCAGGCTGGGTGGGGTTGTGATGGGGGTGGAGCAGGGTGATGCCATGGGGACTGGGGAGTTTGCTGTGCTGCTGGGGGGAGTGTTCCCTGATGCTCCAACGAGGCGGTTCCTCACACCCAACTCAGTGGAGTCCTTCCTCCCCAATACTTTCCTTTTGGACCTGAAAAGAAACAACTTCATTAAAGTATCTTCGCAAGCAGACATAGGCAACTGGTGGCCCAATGGCCACATGTGGTCTAATTTTGTGTGCCCCCCACAAGAAATCCCCCAAAGTTGTATTTCAAGAAGTTGGAAGGAATAAATAGCCCGACATAATACACAAAATAACTCCCCAAACACACAAATCGACAACAAAATGCAAAAACACACAAAAAATTGCAAAAACATACAAAAATATCCAAAAATACACAAAATGACAACAAAGACAGACACAACAACCACTTAAACAAACGAAATGACTATAAAAACAACACACTACAGAATAGCTACAAAAACACACAAACTGTCAACAAAACTGCACAAAATGTCAGGAAAATACAGAAAACAACAAAAATATAGAAAGTGACCCCAAAAACGCACAAATCGCCAACCAAAACCAGAAAATGACAAAAAAAATACACAAATTTCAAACAAGAACACACATACTGACAAATGCTCAAATCGGTCATTATTATAAATGCTAACATGAATATAGAGTTGTCATGATACCAAAATGAGTAACCACGATACTATACCAGACACAGTATCACGGTTCCGGGTAATATCGCAATACTGAAGCCTTTTTTAATTATTATTTTTTTTATGAACTGCAATGTATTTGTACAAGTTAGAAATACTTAATTACTTATAGTGTTGTTTGGTGCATGATAAGAGTACATGAACAAAAGGATAAAAAAAAACAAATATATGAAGTTAGAAATTATATAGTTGAAATTGAAAAAAAATATCATTTAGTTTCCTTGCACGTTTTAAACTATTTGACAGTAATGCTTCTTCTCCAACATAATAAACCAGGGGAGGATAAAATACAATAAACAGGAACTGATTCCCTGACAAAACTATATTTGTATACATTTTCTGGGTGATGTCACTCGTGTTTTATGGGATTGGACGTGATCACTCCTTTGTATGTCTATCATTTGTAAATATTGTTTGTACATTGTAAATATCTCTGTAAATAAATAAATGAAAAAAAAAAAAGATCGCTCTGAGCACAAACAAAAAAAGTGCTCCTTCCTTTGGCTCCTATAGCTGGTGACAGCGCCTTCACAGTGGATCTCCTATTGCTTTACCATCTCTGCCTCATTTAAAGCCAAAATAGTTCCAAATGGGACTTTTGGAGTTTGGTTTTTTGAGCAAAATTAGTGATGTCACTGAAGACGCGACCGCCGCGGCGGCAGACTCGCCGCTCGGGCCTGGTGCTTCTACCATGTGTTGTCTCGTGTTTGTGACTGTAAGCCGTGCACGCGTCCCGGCGAAACAGAACTTTAGCTTGTTGTTTGTTTTGAAGCAAGTTTCTGTGGAAGTGGAGCTGTCTTCAGTTCCTTCATACCGGCAGAAACACATGAACTGCCAATCAGCTAACAGACAAGCGGACCCAGCGTGCGGAGAAAGCCTATCATATCTCCGGACGTCACCAGTAACAGGCAAACAGCCAATCATTCAGCAGCTATGGAGTTCGGTTGCAGTGGTTGCCATGTTGGTATGTTTTCAAGTGAATAGCGTGCAGTGAGCTTAGACTGTGCAGTGACAAGCCAGGAGGAAAGTAGAGGCAGCCGCTATGTAGCGGAAACTGGTACCGGTAGTATCATAATCCACGGTAGTACCATTGTGTAGAGTTTCTAGTATAGTAGGAACCATCACAATTTGGTAACGCGAGGTACCGTGGGTATCGTGCAACTATACATGAATGTTGATCATGTGGCCCTCGGATCAGATACAATCACATTGTTGTGGCCCCCGCTGTGATAAAGTTGCCCATCCCTGTTTGCAAGAGTCAACACAATCAACAAGAAGACAAGGGAAAATCCACCTCACCTGTGTATCACTGCAAACAAATCTTCAGTGGTACGAGATTTGTTGGGTGACAGGAACACGTTGTCATCCTCCAACATTGACTGGTTGGGCTGAGGGGACTCAGTACTCTCTGGTGTAGAGTCTAGTAACACAGAAATAAGACACGTAGGCAAGAGTCATTGTTAGATACTCAAGCATCAGGACCTGTATCTACCAGAGGTAGACAACAACAGCAGGTATGTTTTTCCACTGCCCATCTTATTGTCTTTATTACATTTGTGAGCATTTTTAAAATTGGCTAAAGAAACTGAGTCGATCCAACTGAGGTGTCATTTGCTCTTTTGTAAGAAGTTGTTCATTTTATTTTATAACCTTTATCAATAAATTAGCAATTAGTCTCAATGAAGAATCAAAGCACAATACTAATATGGGGGGAAACAGAAGAACCACATCTGGCCTTCAGCATCACAAAAATGGATGTTTCCACAATCGAGAACAAGAACAAGTCACATAATTTGAACCATGACAGATCCAAATAGATATAAAACTCTGAATGATAATGGCTATATAGAAGTGTGGGCTGGGAGGTCACAAAGTTTTATACATAAGGCTGTCATTATCTCTCATTAGCATGAATAAGGTGTCATGAAGGCTGTTATTAAGCGTTGTTTGCTAAATTATGACACCTTTGGAGCTATGGTAGCATTTTTTGGGTTAGGTGGAGGGATCTAGTGGGGTTAGGGTTACGGTTAAGGTAACAAAGGGTTAGGGTAACAAATGACACTTAATGACAGCATTCATGCTAATGACAGGTGTCATGTCATAATAATGACAGTATAATGACAGTCTTATGTATAAAACTTCAGAGGTGTTTTACTTTGCATTGCATCAACTGGGTGAAGTGTTTGCTTGAATAATGATTGCAGTGGGAAGGACGAAAGGATGTAGGAACTAGTTGTGTCTAAAGTGCAAGTTGGAAGGAAATCTGGTGGAAACTAATTGGTAAAACTTAGTAAATGCGGCCAATTAGTTTTAATGTTCTGCACCAACTCATCCTCCATTGGATAAGTGGAGCATCTTCTCTGCTGAAACCAATTCCAGCTGGACAGGATGTAGGTTGATCACAGTGCACACACACAGATGGACAGACAGACACAGAGCTAATCACTCCTACAAGAGTTGAAGAAACTCCACTAACCTTTACTAGGATACTCCGTCTCCACAGTGGACTCCTCCTTGCTGTCCTGTGAGCCACTTTCTGCTGAAACATTTGATGAATCTTTGTCTATTTCTTTACCGCCTTCGCCACAGATAAGACTCACTTCTGATGTGTCAGATTCACAGTCAGTATCAGGCACTTCGTCCATACTGCTTGATCTCTTGGGTGAGCTGTGCAGGACAGGTGGAGACGGGAAGGTTTCGTCCTCAGAGAACTCTGACACTTGCTGCTTTAGATTCTCAGACTCTGGTTCAAAGTCTCCAAAGCAGTCAAGAGTTTCCTCAGACTCACTGGATGCCTCTATTTCCTGACTGTTGGACCTCTGAGAGATGTTTGTAACTGTCTGATCTAAACCTGATTCTGAGTAGGAACTTCCCTCTTTGACACTCCCTAAAGGAGTTTCTGCTTCTTCTTCCAAAGTCATCGTAATTTGATAAGTTTCCCCACTTGCAAGCTCTTCATTTGAGGTAAAAGTGGATTCACAGGACTCTGAACCACACAGCCCGGTGCTCTCTGGATCTAAAGACTTACTGCTTGATATTGTACTTGCTAGGTTTGCTGTGATTGACTGGAGTATTGGAGCCATCTCGTGTTTGTCATCAAGGTCCTTGGCGACAGACCTGAGCCGTACTGAGTGCAGCACCATTGGTGTGATAGAAAAAGAGTTAGCAGAAAACACCTCTGAGTTGGAAGATGCAATATGTTTGTTGGTAAGTTTTTGTTTGTTCTGGTGAGGACTTTGTATCTGGGCCTTGTAAGCTGATGTCTTGTTGCTCATGCTGTGAAGGACACTTAAATCAAGGCCAGAGGGAGGGATGTCAGGCAGCTCCAGATCTCCTTTTGATGTGCTTCTGTCCCGGCTTGACAGGGACTGTAATGACAGTGATGAAAGAGAGGACTTCCTCTCTGGGACTTTGGGCTTCCGCTTGCCACTTGCGGGAGACAGTGGACCAGGAAAGAAGGTGGTGGGAAAAGATGACGTAGGGGTTTCAGACTGGCTGGAATAGCCACTGGATGGGCTGGCAAGGCCTGCAAGGTTTTCCGGGGATGTTAGCTTCAACTCCCCTTCTACCGATGGAAGTGATGGAGTGGTTGCTCTGGAGCCAGACTGGGATGTCTGAGACTCACAGCTCTCTTGAGATTTGAAGCACTCAATGACAGTTGTACCTGTTGCTGTGCTGGAGTTTGACAAAGATCTGTAAGGATCGTTTGCCTTTAAATCATTCAGAAGCCACAGATCTGCATAGTCTGACTGCACAACACCTTCATCCTTAAATGAATGTCCATCTGTGGAGCTTAACACGCCTAAGTCAGGCAGATCAGTCGAGCCTTCAACACCCCACATCCCAAAGGGTTCTCTTCCAAGGGTAGAACTTTCTATGTGACCTAAGGAGCTGGTTGGAGTCAGCTGTAGCCTCCTGTCCCTGGAAGACAAAGTCCTTTTCTGTTCACACTTTATCTTTGGTTCTTTCTTGTCAGCAATGTTTCCATCACTGCATATTTTTCTTAAGGAGGAGCTCCTCTTAGGTGGGGAAGGTTTTGCTTTGGGCTTCCTTAAAGAAAGGCAGCGTCTCCCTAGGGTCATGTGACCACTGAGCTCAGAGTGGCTGCGCTCTAAGTCAGAGTGTGCATAGTTGTAGGTGAAGCTCCTGCTTCCCTTCAGACCACAGTCAAAGTGCATGGAGGTAAAGTAACCTTCGGTGTCCACAGAGTAGTGCGACACAGAGTCGGCTTTCTCAGACGGAGGCTTGTCAGAGAAGCTGCTCTCACACGTAGCCATGCTGGTGAAGCTGGGACAGTCTAAGCTGCTCTCAGCCTCTCTGCTGGGCTCAGGGCTGAAGTCCTGAGGCCGAGGCGGCTCGGGGTGGCAACACCACTCCACCTCGATGGGTGTGACAACCCCAACTTCCTCTAAAATGTCCATTGCTGTGGAGGAGAATGAGCCTGTCCGCTGTGTCCTGAGGCTCTGGTAGTGGTCCAGCAGTAAGCCGCTCTGGTCATCCATGGCATGAGGAGTGGCGTTCAGTGAGAGCTCAGAGTCACAGTGGGAAGAGCCAGTTAGAGGTGGAGAGGCGGTGGGGAGGATGGTTTCTGATGTTTGGGAAGGGCAGGTTGAGCTGCTTCCACTCCAGTTCCCACTGGAAGACTGGTGGTCGTCCTTGTGGTCCATGGGACCTCCCAACACTCCAGCAGCAGACACAGAATGAACAGGACTGCTGAATGTGTCTGAACTAGAGGAGATCTCACAGCTGCTCATGTCAGCGTTCCTGGGCAGGTGGGACCTGGTGCGCTCCATCCAGCTGCGTTCAGGACTCTGGGACAGCTCCGTGTACTTCAGGCTCCCGTGCTGGTGTGAGGTGACGGCCTGATCGTCAGTGCTCTCCTCTTCGTCCTTTAGGATCCGATCCCTGGATCCAGGCAGAAAGCCCTCAGCATCAAACGACGGCAGCTCCTCTTCGTCGCTTTCATTGTGCCCGTTATCAATCATACAGCTGGCATCTCGGGGAAGACTCCGGGATCGCAGGCGTTCTGCCACAGAGGTGGTAAACATAGTTTCTGCGCTGTCGGACAGGGAGGTGATGTTGCCCGCAGAATGGGAAAAGGAGAGCGAGAATCCCTGACCTCTCTGAGACCGAATTTTCCTCCGAGACGGAGCTCCTGGAATCAAGCAGTCTTCTGTCTGACAACCTGAGTCTCTAGTGTTGAGATGGTTGGCTAGCTCCGCGTTGGAGGGAGTGGTATTGGAACTGGCGTGAACGATTACTGTGCGCTCTCTGGAACTGGGAGAGTCATCCGAATCTGGGAGAAAAACAAAAGGGAATGAACAATCACAGAAAGAAAGAGACTGGAAAACAAAGATGAATCCATTCTATTTGTGTTGAAGGCTAAGATATTTCAGATATAGGTCAGTGCTTGTGAGCAATGTGGCATCAGTAGTAGGGTAAAACAACACGCCTGTTGCTTCTTTGTCTAGTTCATTGGTTGCCAACCTTTTTTGTCTCATGTACCCCTTTGCAATTTTGTCAAATCATGACATATATCGTACCCCCTCCACAATTTCAAATGCTTTTTTCAGCAAGCTTTCCTGAACTCTGTCCTTTGTCTCAAACATTGTTCCCTAAGGCTTAAGCCACAAACTCAAAATATGAAAGCTCATTTAAAAAAACAAACAAAAAAAATACCAATGCAAATTACATGTGCTCACTTCATTAGTAAATAAATACCATATAGTCTACTAGTAATTATTGTCTTCTAATGTCAGAATTGTGATTAAATGGCTTCTACAGAAGAAATGAATCCTGTTTCAATGATTTAAAAGAAAAGATTACAATATTATTGTTAGTTTGTGGCAAATTTGTCCAAAAAATAACCTAAAATTGAACTAGGAACATTTTCCTATTGTTCTTTTTTAAATGGATTGAGAAATGTTTCAGAGTAACCCCGCAATGTGCTCCTGTACCCATAGGAGTACGTGTACCCCTTGTTGGGAATCACTGGTCTAGTGCACTGTTTCTCAAACTATGAGTCAAAGACAATATAAAAAATAAAAAAATAAATGCAAAAAACAGTAGCTTTCAAAAATAAATAAATAAAAAATTAATGTGATTTTCAAAAAGATGAAATGGAAGCACAATGTTTATACAATACCATGGTTTTTTAAAGACATAATGGCACAAGGTATCTAATAATTAAATAATATGTCATTTAAAATTTCTAAATGAATGCTACATTTAACAAACTATGCTAAAATCTACAGAGCATGAAACCAAACTAAACATAAGTAAGATATTAAATGAGCTTATTTCTCATACAGAAGCATACCTAAGTCTTGGTGCACCTGTCTGGGAACGCCGGCCACGGTCCTGCGTCTCCTCAGCTTCCGTCTCCTCTGCAGCAGAGACTGGGAGTAAACCAGTGAGCAGCGCACACTAGCATCTCTGTCAAAGCCAACCCCTGCAACGACAGCACATGTGAGGAATCTTTGTTCAGTGGAAACGGAAGACATTCCTTCTTTAACTCTCACACTGTTCTGTGAAGAAAATACCAAATAAATGGAACACTCAGCTGGTTTAAATTGGAAAGAAGGCACGTCTAGTAAAGAAGGCACGTCTGCTTTGTTTAGATCTACTGAATAAGTGGGTCACTTAGGAGTGAAACCAAAGTCATTGTGAACTGTCTTTGATCTTTCAGAGACACAAAGGTAAAAACAGTAGTGACAAGTTGATTGGTTGAAGGTCGTGCTGTGAAGCGTTTTCATTGGCCTATGTAAGTGTTCCTTCGCTGCTCATTGTGAACGTCGTGATGGCTAGTCAGGCCTTTCAGTGCCATAGCAATTCCTGGACTTTGCTTACAATGTGCCTGTTTTCATCCTCACTGTCTGTAATTTAGACGGTCAGGCATGCAGCTCTCGTCTGGTGTCAGTGTGAGAGAGTAAATTACATAGGCCTTTTCAACACAGTGGATGGAATTCATTGGCATTCAGGTCACTGTGTGTCGCCGCTTTGCCATAGTCTGCACAAAGTGGCAAAACATGAGAGGCAAAGTCCAGAAGCATGACTTGCATTTTGAGAAATGATCGCAGCATTAAAGCACAAAGATGACAACAAGATTCCAAGCAAATGGCAGATTTTTGAGTTATGCTAAAATCTCAGGCAGTGGCTGCATTTCCATTACCCTTGGAAATGCGCCAAATCTAAATAGCGCAGTAAAAACTGGTGATGGAAACACCTGAATTTCGAAAAAACACTCAAAGATCGCTAAAAGGTTTTGACACTTTCATGAGGAGGTATTTCAGACATGTCACAGAACGTGAGGTACCTGATCACATGACCACTATTCTCCGAGAAAACAAGTACGTGTAAACAGAAGAGGAGACCGGGACATTTCTTAGCATTATACTTAGATGTAAAACAACAAAGGAAAACGGAGTGTTATAAGGAGGTTCTGAGGGTCCATCTTTCTGCAGCAAAGTCTCCTCCCCAAAACAACGTTTAATGGAAACACGTTCAAAACGCAACTATACTTTGTTGACATGAAATTTTGTTTTTATTTTGCAAAATCTGTAATGGAAACCCAGCTAAAGAGAGCAGCAGCTGTATGTCGGCACACACTATCTCTTTTAATACGTCTTTCCGAGTGGTTGGGATCCCAGCCTGAAATTAGTCCTGAACCCTTATGCCGCGTTCACACCAAATGCGTCAAAAATGTCCGTACGTCCAGATTACATACAAAGTCAATGGATAGATGCGTCCCAGATGCAAAATCTTTCCTGCGCGGTGGTGCGGTCCGATCCACATGTCAAGTGCGTTGGCCGTGGAAGCGCGCTCCCAATTATACGCATAGCTGCACATTCGCAAGAGTTGAAAATATTGAACTGCGACCATTTCGCATGACGAAAGCCAATCAGAGTCTTTGTTGACGATAACGTCAGGCCGTCAACACGGACACCGGTCTGTTCATCCATTCAACCATGGAGTAGAAGCTGTGTGTGACCACCTGGAGCTGTATGACACGGCCTTTATAACCGGTAAAAGTTCTCTCTGTAGTTTTCATCTTTTAGTCGACACTGAGCTAGGAGAGCATTAGCTGCTAATCACACTGGCGTTTTTCACTGGTGGTTTATGTTTATGAGAGGAGAAAAAGGAGCGCAGCTCCTTGCTTCAGCAGGCAGTGAAACTCACCGAGTTGGATGTGTCGCTGGTGGGCGGGGCTTCGCTTCAGACATGCGTATAAAGCGAATGGGGACATTTTTTGATCCTGCGGACCCTGCGTACGTTTCATGCGGCAGATGCGTCCGGTGCCACAGAAGAAGCATTCGGTGTGAACACAGCATTATGGCTAATGTGACAAAGTGCAGTAACCTCCTCTGCCCTCAGGGAAAACTGTTTCCATGAAAGCATGTACTGGTCTGCAGCAATGCTGGGACACGTGCCTTTCTTCAAAATAGAAGAAATGGTAATGTTAGTGTGGGTAATGTTCTACAGGAAAATCACGTTTAATTAAACTGACTTTTCAAACCAATATATACCCCTCTAAAATGTGGGTGTTTTTCCAAATTTTTCATGCCTTACTGGATTTTCATCATTGTAATTAATTATCAATTTAGCGATTACAATTATAATCGACCCCAACCCTGACTTCAAATACTTTTACCAGAGTAATTTTTTATTCAAGTATCTGTACTTTTGCCACCTCTGTTAATGAGTTACTGATCATAGAGTAGAGCATGTAGATATCCTACTCTGTGGGCTCATATTCTACAGACAGGCATCAGTGAGACTGATGTTGATCCGACACAAAGCAAGTGGGATAGTAAATGTAAATCCATCTATTCTTTTGAGAAAAGCCTTAAGCAGATTAAAAAAAGCTCCACAGCTCAGTTCTGTCACATTAAAAATGAATTAGTGAAAAGTTGAGGTGATGTGGATTTACCAGTCACATTAATGGGGATGACACATGAGGTGATGACTTGAGAATTGCATTTCATTCTCTCCTCTGGGGTCGGCAGCGGCAGCGCTTTAGACCAGTTAGTCTGCTTGTCCAAGGTGGAGGGGATGTTAGGGATGGGGAACTTAGACCGGTGACCTAGGGCCACCCCGTCAGTGTCGGGGTCAGAGGGCGTAGCCTGCAACAGATGGATATTTGCATGGTTAGTTTATGGTTAGTAGCGCTGCGATGTGAGAGCTCGGTTAGATAAATCCACTGGCCTGTGTGAAGTTGTGCATTACAAATATATGAAAGGTTTGTATGAATCAGCAGTAAACAGCTGACACACATGCCCTTCTGTCCAGTGACATGTTAGAGAACAAAGAGTTGAAAAATATGGGCTTAGATTTGTGCCACTAGAAACTGAATTTGAATAGTTGTGATTGAATTTGAAAGTAACAACTTGAAACTGGATTGACTGTTTTGAAACTGAATTAGTAACTTGAAATTGTACTTTTTCCTGTTGAAAGAAATTTATCTTATAGCACATTCCAAAAATTCAGATTCACTGCAGAAGCCAGACATCTCTCTCTCTCTCTCTCTCTCTCTCTCTCTCTCTCTCTATATATATATATATATATATTTGTAGGTAGATATGTTTATGTGCATGTATGTTTTTTTTCCCTCTCCCATTTGTTGCTTTGTTGCCACATTTGTTGCTCCCATTGATATTTAACCCTGATCTCCTTCTGATGTGCCTATTCTCCAATTTATGTTTTTATATTCATATATATATATATATATATATATATATTCTTTTTTGTATGCCTCACATGGGAGCCCTGGTGAACTTTATCTGTTGATTTGCAATATTGAATTTTTTATTTTCCTTGAATGTTTGAGTTTATTCTCCTCGTTGAGAGTTTGTGAAAATGTTCAATAATACAAATATAAAGGAGTTTTTGTAGACGTAAACAGGAGTTCCATGAATCAGTGATTGATTGCTCAACCCCCGTGTAGTGAAATTGAATTTAAGAAGCAGAATTATATTGAATTTTTGGAATGTACGAAGGAAAAAAAAAATAAATTTCAAGTTACTAATTCAGTTTCAAAACAGCCAATTCAATTTCAAGTTGTTACTTTCAAATTCAATACCAACTATTCAAATTCAGTTTCTAGTGGCACAAACCTAAGTCCATCTGCATGCTTCAGCACAGGAGAGAAACTGAAGAGAACAGGAGGAAATGAAACATCTTGTCATGCAAGAAAGCCACGCACACAAAAAAAAAAGTTACAACATGACAGCATTCAGACCTCAGACAGCCAACGGTTCACAGTGCACGTCCTGATGGATACTCATCGTTGAAGAAAAACCCAGGCCTCAGAGTCAAGCTGTCATTTCTTGGACACACTTAGCTCATCCTTCGACAATCTTTGCAACTCAAACAAATCTCCAGAAACCTCTGAGCAGAATTCCTCCGAGCCTCAGCATCTCACTTTTCTCCTTCAGCTTCACCACAACACCACATTTCCCTCCACATGCATTCTTCATACTTCTTCATCAGCCAGATGCAGCCAAAACTATCACTTTCTTACCTTGAGATCCCAGTAGAGAAATGTGTAAAACTGGGACTGCTTCTCAGGCTCGACTGGTTCCCACCTCCGCCCAGACAACCTCCCACCCCCATTTAAAGCCACCTCTTGAGCCTTTGTGCTGTCCGTTCCCAGCAGACCAATGAGACCCCTACAAAAACACCCCCTCGCCCACAAAAGAAACCTGTTTCTATGGAAACTTCTCCCAACTAGTAGAAAAAGGGGGATATCAAAGGCAGAGTATTTACAGCTGATTTAGTCTGAGGAGAGAAAGTCTAGTTTCAAGAGTGTCTGAGTAAAGAAGGTTTTTTCCCTCATTTTTTCTGTTTGTTCCTACCACAGCGTAGCGTAATCAGGACTAAGCTTAAGAGAAGTGCAATCTATCATCAGGCTAACGCTGATTATGACCTTCACACACATTCCTCACATACTGCAAAGCTGACAGTCCAGTCATGCAGCATCTGTATTACTATACACAGGTCAGCCATGTGTCTCTAACCCTCAGAGAACAGGTGCCATCAAACATACCTGGAGCCCTGAGAAGAAGCCACAGAGACAAGAGGGACACAACCAGGGTTGGGGTCAATTGTAAGTGTAATTGTGTAAATGGTAATTATTTACGATTATGGCATAATAGTGAGGATGCAGAACCCATTTCAACCTTATTTCTACAGCAATCTGAATTTAATGCTAGGTTAGTGCTAATGCTCGGCTAATGTTAAATGGCCCATGTTAAGCTAAATTTACTTTTCTGTGCTTTAAACATGATAAAAGTGCTATTTGGGCTTCATACACATGCCCAAAGTGTTTTTTTCCATTGATTCCCTAAATTGTTAGTTAAAGGGTGATTTGCTCCTTTCTTACCTAAACACCTCGCTCCAATTTCATAACGCATTCCCACTTTGATGACAAATTTGACGCGGCACTGAGCTGGAGAAGCCACGCCTCCAGGAAGCTCTCTGCCGTGATTGACATGTAAACAGACACACCCACAAAGGTGAGCATTTCAGCGTCCTTAGCGCAGTGCTATTTATGCCCCGCCCCCACGCTCTGACTCGTGTTCATAAAGCAGCATGAGCTCGGCTACGGAGTGTGTGGGAGGAGGCTGGGCCGTCCTCTGGTGAGAAGTCGGTGTCCCATCTATAGACACGCCCACTCATGAATATGCATAAGTAGGCCGCAAATCAGCCTGTTTGTGTAGAGTTGCTCAGAAAGTGACTTTTCAGAGGCTAAAACTCTGGAAAACATGCGAGTTTGGGAAAATAAATCTCAAATACTATTATTTTGGGGTTCATAGAACAAATGTAGATGGGTGAAAAATCGCATGACATGGGACCTTTAATGTTAGGCTAATGCTAACGCTAGGCTAAAGCTAAAACTAGATTAATATTAATGCTAAGCTAATGCTAGGTTAGTGCTAATGGTAGGTTAATGTTATTGCTAGGCTAATGCTAAGGTTAAGCTGATGCTAATGCTAGGTTAATGTTATTGCTAGAATATGCTAATGTAGCTAATGCTTATGCTAGTTAATGCTAATGTTAATGTTAAAGGTATTGTGGATGATGTTATTTTGGGTTCAACTTCCAAGTGGATCATCAAGGCTATTGGTCCTTATTTGTCCATCATTCTGATGATATGTTTACGTAAGGCCGTCGTACATGCTCGGTGCGCACCAGGTCCTTTGAAAATGAATTTTCGGTGGTGAGTCTGACATAGTGGGAAAAGTGCAAATCTGCTTTTGAAAGGTAAGCTTGTAAAAAAAAAAAGAAAGGTAAGCTTGTAAGACCGATGCCGTCTCCAATTTGTAAACAGAGCTGTGCACGAGGAAAACTGGGCTCGAGCATGCTGTCTCGCACACGTAGGTGTTCCCTTTTGAGCAGGTAGAGCGTTGCGCAAGTGCAGAGGGCGTTTCTTTTCTAAACTTCAAGAAAATTGTGCTCTATACCTTTAACCAATGGTAATGCTGATGCTAGCTTATGTTAATGATGATGCTAGCTAATCCTTATAATAGTTTATTCTAATACAAATTTATGCTAATGATAACTAATACTAATGCTAAGCTAATGCAGTGTGACGCAGGCCAGCACCTGCATCCTCACTTACATTTTCTTCAGGAACTGCAAATATTATAGTTAAAATTGAAATTGTAATTGAAGAAATACCGGTATGTTGCGGTTGTAATCGTAATTGAATTGTAATTTAGTTCAAATAATTGACTTTGTAATTGTCATGAACATTCTTTAAAAACTGTCATTTACACTGTAACCAAATGCAAAATTTGGGAACTTTGTTATAGTTGTATGGCTTACACATAGGCGTATGTAGTAAACCATTATTAAAAATATGTATAAGAATATATCAAGTAATATTTTCCAGCATTTTCCATTACAGGAAACTATATAAATAATGACTAACAGCAGACATTCAGAAGGAACTGTCACTGTTCTAATGGGTTTCAATGGGACCATTTCATTATAATTCTCTCTGTATACTCTGAGGGGTTCCGTTTATGTCCTTTATATCCTCACTTCCTCTATTATGGGGGAATGCAGTTTGTCTAGTTACTAAGTGTTACTTCGTTCTTACGTCACACTGAAAACTGTGGCCAAAATCATCTTTATTGTAGCATCACCAGGAATGATGTGAATAACGGTGGCATGACAGCGTTCAGTTGCTGAGCTGGTTTATCAGACGGACTGGGATTTGCCCACTGACCTTTGACCTAGAACATCACTGGATACAATAAACTGCAAAAAACACAAAACAACTTTAATCACAACCACCCCCGTCTACAGAATCCTATCACCAAACCAGGAGCACCAACAGATCCGTTAACATCAACATTATATTATCATTATTTATTTTTATTTTTTTATATTTTTGCACCGTTTCTTGATTTGCACATTTTCTCTGTGTATTCTTGCGCTTTTTTTCTACGTGTGTGAATAATTTAGTTCTTAATATGCCGCTCTTTGCCGTTCTAATTACCCCTCGGGGTTGAATAAAATATTTTCTGATTCTAAATCATTGGCTCTCCATAACAAACTTCCAACCTGAGGGTTTCCAACTGTTCCTGGAGGACGTCTGTCCTGCAACACAACCCTGAATTTTGTTGAACATGTCATCCTGCAGACTCTGCAAAATGCTAGATAAAAAGGTGCTTAAACTAAAAAACAGGTTTTTACCTCCACAGAAACATGCAAGACAGCAGCCCTCTAGTGCCAGAGTCCAACACTGGTGTGGTTAGTCTTCATAGTTTTTGTTAGCTAATGCTCTCAACCACTACAACCAAAGAAGCACTGCATCAAATAGGGCATGCATGTTATTAAGAGAAGAAGAAGAAGTCTGAGACGTGACAGGAGAGGAAGAGTGAGAGCCTTCAGGAGCACCAGGAGGGACGGACCAGTACCTTTCTGCTCCAGGGAGAGAAGCGGCAACATTCGGTGGGGGAGGAGGAGCGGGTGGACTCAAACTAAATTCACATACACAACAGGACAACAAACACAAATGAAAGGGATGAACATGGGATATTCATCACTAAAATACAACACCAAATAAAACTGTGGCACAAAACAGAAGGTTGAACCTGTTCATGTAAATTAAATCAGGCACATGAGCTGTGGGAAAAAAAAAACAAGCTTCAAAGAATAAAATTACAACATACAAGTGAGGAAACATGATGATGTCAAACTAGTTTCTCGTCACGCGTTTTTCAGACAAGCCTGCTGTAGTTCTGACTGTTTCAGAAGCTCAAAAAAGTTTCTCATGCTGCTTGAGGGGAAAAAATGTGAGAGTACGTTTAACAAACTTTAATAGTATCACCACCTGTATTTATTTATTCATTTTGAATGAACAAAAAAAGAAAATGGATGAAAACGAATAAACAAATCATAATAAATTTGATTCGTTTGACAATGGACAGGAAGAAACCTCTGCTGCAAAATCCAATGAAATAAACTACATTGACAAAACACTACTGTCATTAAGAAAAGCACAACAAAACAAACAAAATGCATCAACATCAGTGAGATTTACATTCTCCTTCATTGCTATACTTTTCAAAGATAATTTTTGGAACTGCATTATATTCATACTTAGTTTAATCGTTTCATCAAGATTATTCCACAAAACTACAAATAGAAATACACATACTTTTTAAATGAGTCTGAGCATAATGTTGTTTTAAGTTTAGTTTCTCTCTAAAGTTATAAACCTCCCCCATGTCTGTGTGTTGGTTTTTGGATGTTTACAGGTACTTTTTGTTTTGTATATTATCTGTGCAGTCCTAAATTGTACCAGATCCCCAAAATGTAAAGCTGAGTTTCTGAGAAATCTATGTTTATGTATGATTCTTTTGAAATTCATAAAAATACCTAACTCGTCTTTTACTATTAATGTCCTGTAGACCCCTATACAAATGGAAACGATTGTCGACTCTGCCCAGCCAATAGGCTTTGACTTCCTGTTTTTGAGACTGTCAATCAAAGTGAATGCGGAACTGTGCACGGAAACAAGGCCACGCGTCACAACAGCAAACAGATAAATATGATTTTGTCTCATACCTGACCCATAGACCTATATCAATGTGACCTGATGTTATGTTCTGCGATGCGCGTGCAGAAAAGTAGAGGCGTGGCTTCTGGTAGATTGGCAGAGGCAGGGGCAGGAAGTGAGGCTTTTTAGGGCGGGACATTGAGACGTTTCTCAGAAACTCCGGATATCAGCTTTAAAAAACAGTAAATTGGTGTGTTCATAATATCATACATTGTGTACTATACGGATGGCTCTTTTCTGTAGTGTGCTTAGTGATATCACTAA
This sequence comes from Gouania willdenowi, assembly GCF_900634775.1. Taxonomy (NCBI): domain Eukaryota; kingdom Metazoa; phylum Chordata; class Actinopteri; order Blenniiformes; family Gobiesocidae; genus Gouania; species Gouania willdenowi. The sequence continues at coordinate 31,071,637 of NC_041047.1, read as the reverse complement.
AAATAAAAAAAAGGGTTTTCCAGAGCTGATTTGTGAACCACTGTTTGACTTCTGGCTGCTCTAGTGTGACAGAGAAGGAAACCACCTCACTCACCGTAGATAACTCTACACCTCTCTTGTTTTGCCTGTGGTCAACAGGAGGCGTGGCCACCATGGGCATGGGGGGCACGGCTGAGATGGAGATGGTTACCCTCCGCTCCCTGCTGCTCCCTGATTGTCTCCTTTGATGATCTGCAACAAAGAGATTGTACTATACTAAAAATATGCTGCACTGCAAACTCATATACCCATTTAGGGAAGTGGAGACTTCTGGAAAGAACATCAAAAGAACTTAAAAAAAGAAGTACGGTACAGAGATTATAATGGAATTTGTAAGGAAGTATGAATCATTTGACGTCTGTTTATTTTCTCCACCTGATTGTAGTGCATAGATCTGTCCACTAGAGGGCAGAGCAACACAAAGTTAAGAAACTACCTTCAACCAACAGTGAAAATGTGTGCAGGATGGGCTGAAGGCAGGGTTGGGCTCAATTATGATTGTAATTGTGAAATTGATAATTAATTACAATTATGGTGTAATTAAAAATTGTTGCTGTTCGCCAATCTGCTGGGAGTCAGCATTTTCTGTTTTTATTGTGCTATTTTTATTACACTGTTTATTTATCTGCTTATTTAGCTATTAATAGTAATACTGCACATTAAAAACATTATCCTTTCTGTCGTAATTAAATTTTAATTCAGTTTAGATAGTTTACTTTGTAATTGTAATTGCCATGAAAATTCTATAGAAATTATCAATTATAATTTTAATTATAATTTTAATATATAATTTTAAATATAATTATAATTACAGTTCTACACATATGTAGTGAACAATTATTAAAATATGTTCCATATCAAGCTTTCCCACATTTTACCATAAAAAAAAATTAAATCGAGGGCTATACTGACACAAAAAAGTTTCAGATGCCATCCATCCATCCTTCCATCCATTGTCAGACCCACTTGTTCCAGTTTTTCGGGGTCGCGGGGGTCTGCCAGTGCTTATCTCATGCTGGGCACTAGGTGGGGGAACACCCTGGACAGGGCGCCAGTCCATCGCAGGGCAACACACAGACAACAACTCCCACTCACATTCACTCTTATGAGCAATTTAGAGACTCCAATCAACTTAACAGTCATGTTTTTGGATTGTGGGAAAAAGCCAAGACCTTTTTGATGTGAGGTGGACGTGCTAACCACTAATCCACAGTGTATTTTACAGGTCCTAAAGCTGTTATCAAGAGATGCTAACTTCCATTATGTTATTTATTTTAGGCTCAGTAATTGTGATTAATTGTAATTGAACTTTAGTTATTAGGAACGTAATTGTGATGGACTTTCTGAGGATTAAAAATAATTGTAATTTAATTGTAATTGGAAAAAAAGCTGTTCACTTTAATCGTAATTAATCAAATAACAAGAGGAAGGGCTTATTTATTAAAGGCTCAGTAATTGTGATTAATTGTAATTGAACTTTAGTAACTGAGAACGTAATACTTGTAATTGGAAAAAGTGCCAGTCACCGTAACCGTAATCAAGTTGTAATTGAACATGGATAATTAAAGACGTAATTGTAAGTGAAAAAAAGTAATTGACCCAAACCCTAGCTAAAGGTGTCATAGAAAGATAGAACCATGTGTTGTGCTAAGACAACCTTACCTCGGTGTACGGCCCACAGGCTGAAGGTTGCTTGGTGGTGAAGCTCCTCTACACATGCTGGACGTGTGGAAAGGCGGAAGATGTTCCTCTGAAGGTGAAAGGGAGCTTGGAAGTGCTGAGTCAGCTTACTCTCCACATCCAGGTTTGACACAGCTGTGACACAAAGATCAACAGGTGAGGTTAGATCAGGCTTAATAAAAATAATCAGCAGTTAATATGCTGACATCATCAACTTCTATCTCACTTAAAGGGCCCATGTTAAGCTAAATCAACTTTTCTGTGCTTTAAACATCATAAAGTGCTATTAGGGCTTCATACACATGCCCATTGTTTTTTTCACTGATTCCCTCAATCGTTAGTGAGAGGGTGATTTGCTCCTTTCTTACTGCAGGGCAAGCACAAACACCTCGCTCCAATTTGATGACGCTTTCCCACTTTGATGACGAATTTGACGCAGCCCTGAGCTGGAGAAGCCGTGCCTCCAGGAAGCTCTCTGCCGTGATTGACATGTAAACAGACACGCCCACGAAGGTGAGCATTTCAGCATCCTTCACGCATACATAGACTGTATTTTCTACAGTCCTCTGGCCCTACGTCACCGTCACTGTTGACATTCTTAAAGCTGCTACTTCCAATAATTTATTATCAGAGACATGGGTAACTGGCGGCCCAGGGGCCACATGCGGTCTAATTTTATGCGGCCCCCAAAGTAAATGTACAAAATGACAGAAAAAAACCAAGAATACATTTAAAATGCAAAGAATTACAACTTCGCAGAAAAACAGAAAATACTTTGAAACTACTACAAAAGTTTACAAGCTGACAAAAAGTATATGCAAATTTACTCCAAATAATACAAAACGACAACAAAAACGCACAAAATGACTAAAATAATATACAAAATTACAGAAAAGGACAACAAATGTATGCAAAAAGTCAAGAAAAACCCACAAAATGACTGCAAACCCACAGTATACTAACAAACAAGCAAAATGACAACAAAAATACACAAAAATTACTCCAAAAAAAAAAAGCAAAATGACCACACAAATACACAATATGGCTCCAAAAAACATAAATTTTACAGAAAAAAATACACAAACGGACTACAAAAATGCACATAATGCAATTAGGGCTGGGCGATATATCGAATATACTCGATATATCGCAGCTTGTAGTCTGTGCGGTGTTGAAAATGACCATACCGTTAAACTCGCGGCTTTTTTTTTTTTTTTTTTTTTTGATTTTTTTTTTTTTTAAATATCTTAGTGGCATTATGCACAAAAGGTGCACTTAAATTTAGAGTTGTTTTGAAATGTCATCTTAATGACAACATGCACAAAAGGGCACTATTTGTTTTAAAATATTGTAGTGGCATTATGTACAAAAAGTGCACTTTAATTTTGTGTTTTGAAATGCCATGTGAGTTGCATCCTGCACTAATGTCTTGTTTTGAAATGTCTCTGTGACAATTTTGCACAGAACGTGCACTTTCTGTTGACAATTTTATGTTTGAGCCACTCACTGTTTAATAAATACAGTTATGTCAACTTTGACTTAGTTGTGATATCCCCTTTTTTGCATGAAAGTTTAAAATTGGCATATATTAATGCAGTATGATCAAGAATGTTTTAATGTAGACATATAGAATCATCATACTGGTGTGATTTTGTGCATCAAAGTGTTAATTCAAGGGTAATGCAAAATATCGAGATATATATCGTGTATCGTGACATGGCCTAAAAATATCGCGGTATTTATAAAAGGCCATATCGCCCAGCCCATAACAACTAAGACAACAACAAACATACACAGAATGACACGAAAACACACAAAATTACTATAAAAACTTTTAATGCTCAGATGGGTCATTAATCTCTTAATACTGACATGAATGTACATAATGTGGCCCTTCCATCAAACAAACACATTTTTGTGGCCCCCGATGTAATAAAAGTTGCCCACATCTGTCTTATTAGATACAACACTATGTATGCCTCATTCATCAATAAATCAAACATCATTTCATAAAAAAAAAAAAAAAAAAAAAAATAGGAAAACGGTTGAAATTGCCGCTCAGAAATTGGTTTTCATCTCCACCATAAACACTTTGTTGACATTTTTACGCTTTGCATTGTGGGATGTGGAGTTGTGGTTTTTCCTTTATTTTAAAATCAAAGGGAATACCGGTGTCAAACTTCCTTGTCTGGTGAAGAAAAACAAGAAAACACGATAAGAATGAAGTAAAAACATAGTTATGGTTCAATGCAAACCAGGGGAGGAAGACATTCTAACAGGTGGCCAAAAATGGTCCAAAAGTAGCAAAAACAAAACAAGAAAAGAGTGAAAAGCAGTCAAGAGCGGCCACAAAATCGGTGTTAATAAGTGTTATTTATTGGGCAAAAGTTAGCTTGTTTGGATGAAAAGTGGCCAAGAAAAATTAAAGAAAACACAACAAATTGATAAAAGTGTCCAAAAGAACTTGCAAAAAGGCACAAAAAATAGGAAAAAAAAAAATGCATTTTTTTTTTTTTTTATTTATTGGTAAAACGAAGTTAAAGTCTGAAAAAAGTGTCATAACTTTTTGTAAAGGGGCAAAAATTGGCCAAAGGAAATAGGTTAAAAGGGGCTAAAATGTTCCCCTTTTAAGGTTTTCTGGGGGAATAATAATTAAAATTAAGACATTAATGTTGAGCATCACTGACTTGATAACAGCTTCTACTTGGTGTCACTGATAATGTGGTGGAGTGGACTGGTCTGGATAGAAAATGCCAGGGCTGAATGTTTGTCCCAGTCCACTCCTGATACAAACCTATGATTTCAAAATAAGACTCTGGGAAATTAAACCAGCAGCTAATAAACCGTTTCAGTGAGAGATCCACTACATACTTGTACTACTCTCTGCTCTACTACAGCTTGCCCTTAGACATTACATGTATCAGAATGAACACAGGCTCTAATGAGGAGATATTTCATTAATCTGGAGACTTAAATCTGTGAATTTTACGGGATGCCAGTAAAATCCTTCAAAGTAACAGAGACTAGAATTGTTTGGAGATCCTAAGTAAAGTGGAGATAAAGTAACAAACAGACAAAGCCAGAGAAAGAAAAAGACTAGGAAAGCAGATCCAGTGTTAAAGCACAACAATGGTTTGTTTGCTGATAGGAATACTGTTACCTGCAGACAAACAATAGGGTTTAATAGAACCTGATAGTAGGACTTTCAAACTGTAAACATTGATCTAGGCTCATGTCAATGCAAGCCCATATCCCCACATCACTCAACGTACAGAGGAGATGCTCAACCCCTAGCATTATAATACATGTGAGATGAAGTAGGCAGCTTGGGAGTTAGAAATCTCATTTTTCCATTTCCCTCACATTTTCACCATCATTTTACACTGAAGCCTCATCATTATAAAAAATTAAAAAAAAAAACCCTAATAAGTTGACTTTGAAAAACAGCAGCACCAATCACAAAAAAACTAATTAGAAAATGTTTTAGAGATGGGTGTAGTTATAACTCATGTTAAACCAGAAGGTGACGCCAATAAAGAGTAAATCCACACATCTGTGGGACGATATTCTAAGTTCACAAGACGGGACCATATACGATACATGACGATATTTTTGGAAAGAAAAAATAACCATGCTTTTATTTGACTAATTCCGAGCATAATTACATACTTAATTTAAGTATAACTTTTTCAACTCGAGTGAATAAAAAAATATGAACCAAAAAATAACACAAATGTTTCCTATTTGAAGTGTAAAAAGTGCCACTCAAGCAAAAACAGACACTGACCATTCATGGCAGTACAAAATTAAAACCAATGACGATCATCATGACATTCTTCATAATAACACAGTCGGCACAGCCCAGATTTCAGATACGGACATTTTTTAACAACATTAGCATGTCTACATTTGCTGGAAACAGTTTAGACTTTTGGGCTTTGACTATGTCTCTAGTGACTGAAAAGACACGCTCACTTGGGACAGATACTGTATCTATATCGTCCCACCCTTAGAATTGTCTCAAACTTCCACTGTGCTTTTTTCTTTTATATTTTGCTGCCAGTTGTTTGTGATTGTTTGCAATAAACAAAATAAAAACAAAATAGAAAAATGAATCATCAGGATTAAAAGCTGAAGCTTTAAAGTACGTGTCAGGTTCTACTTGGCGACCTACACTTCCACGCTCCTCATTGACCTGGCAGCTTCTCTAAAACGCCTCTGTCTAACCTCCTTGTCTGGTTAAAGGCTGCTTCCTTTGCTTTGTAGTGCAGCCAGAAGCCAAAGTCAGTCTTTTTGATTCAGTAGAGACATAGCTCACCTCCTGATCACAGCTACAGGAGGTCAGCCATTAAAACTGTCCATCCAGCTGTTGAGGGATTTTTCTTAGCTATTTCTACTACTGCGATTCGTCCTCCCGAAAAGACAAAAACTCCATGCATGTGTGCAACCCCCCATGTATATTTATCTGTCAGGTGGAGACAACTTGATGTTCTCCATAAATCCCCTGTGAGTGATCTGACACCCCTGCTCTGTGACCCAGCTGACCTGAGGCCAGGCTCTGCACTCCGTCACCTACTCACACGATGGACCTTTCTTTTCAAAACCTGTTTAATAGCGTGTCGAGGTTTTCCCTCATGAAAGTTAGCACAACTAAAGGTAAGATGGTTTGCTTCAATGACACCTTTATAGTCATTTTGAAGCATTAGCGAGTCATGGCACACCTAAAATGATTTGCTAATATTCAACATTTGTTGCAGTCCTACTATCACCGCAGTTTTTAAATTACTCTAAATTGCGATAGTAGTTGCAATATTCACATTACCTTACACAATAAAAAAAGAAATCTATGGATAGTTTGTGTTTGTGGTGTGTGTGTGTGTGTTTGACAGGAAGGGGTTGATGGAGGCTGATTACTTAAGCACAGTTTATCAGTAAATTATCAGTTAAGATAAACTAGCATCCTGCTAAGCACTGCATGTGTGACAAAAAAAACAGTAACCCAACTTCATGCCGCTAACGCTAACTCTGTGACAAGCTGATACTAAATTTACTCACATTTAATTGTAAATGAAATTTAAATTAAAAAAGGACATGTAAACTAGTAAGGAAGCCTGTTTTTGCTGACTTTAACTAAAGTACTCCACACCTGGGTTAAAGGGCCAGTGGCCACGGTTACATGATGTTTTTTTAATTCAGAATAAGATTTTCCAAATTAAATTATTCGGAATCAAAGTATTCTGCTTTGTGTTTACATGAAAATAGTAATTCCCAAAAAATTGAGGTTTACATGGATAACCGGTTTATTTGGCTTTATTAAATTCCGCTTTAGTTCTGGGGGTTGAGAAGGGCTCTGATTGGACAGGGGGAGAATGTGACGTGTCACGTCTATCGGGATAAAAACACACAACAAACGACTCCAACATAGTAGACCACATTAGAACTGTTTTCTCTTTTATCTTAATTGCAGTTTTGAAGCAGCCGCTTGACAATGACACACGGTTTCGACTTGGATCTGCAGAACAAAAGAGAGAGAAAGTGCAGCGAAAAAGTGAAATAGAAGTATGTATTTTGGTCAATCAAAGCCAGCAGTTAATGCAACAGCTGTTCTACCTCCACTATACAGGATGTAGAGTGAAAAAATAACTTTACAATAATCCGTGCATCATTAGTGAAGCTCTGGTGCTTCATGCCCCACAGCATCGATGAAGCCGTTTCATTTGCCGAGTCTGCCGACGTCCGTGTGTCCGTTTGAATGTCCGCATGTTTATTCTTCCGTCCATCAACTCTTTTCATTATATCCATGTCTTCTAAGGCTCTCATTAAATAATATTGTCGGCTGGTGTCCAGGCGGCCATCTTGGACTATGTCGTCACTCATGCGCAGAACAACCCGAATTAACTTAAAGCGGAATTAAATGTTTACAAGAAAGATGAATTATTTCATTCGGAATTAGCATAGGAATAAACCAACCACCAAATTCAGATTTAAGGTTAATTCGGAATTCAATAAGCATTAGAATTTATGTTTACAAAGTCAGTTTAAAGAGGAATTAATTTTTATTCTGCTTTAAAGAGGAATTAAAGCTCCCAAGTAAACATGGCCACTGTGGCCCACGGGCAAAAGTAAATGTAAACCCTGATACTGTGTGGGTGTGGGTGTGTGTGTGTGTGTGTGTGTGTGTGTGTGAGCATCCCTGCTGGGACATGAACTGCTGGCCCTTCTCTATCACCATTGCGTCTCCAGGACAATAAAACCCCATTGACAACAACCAACATCAACAACTAGGACACAGCCTTTGAACCTTATTTTTCTAAAATATCCTTGGGGCTAAAAAGCACATCAGCAGCACACTTCCTTCAGTGATGTGAAGCTCGGCTCGTGCCACACAGCTCTGAGCTCACAGGAGGCCTTTTTCATAGAGTTCTTCATTGAGTCCATAAGGGAGAAAGCCTTTAAAGGTAATTTAGTGGTCAGCTGTGGCCCTAAAGGAGACCAAGGAAAACATAGCGGCCCTCCGTCAGCTCATTGACCTCTTGGTGCTTTCTCTTTCCGTTGCAGGCTGAGTGATCCTCAGTGTGGCTGCACCACATGGCCCACACAGTGAGGAAGAAAACAGAACTCCACCCAAATAATGGAAATTTGGTCTTAGGCACTATCTTTTCCTCACATCCTCCTCCTGTCAACCATCCTGGTGTTTCTATTATCTCCACCATAACAATCCATCAATTCTCCACCTTTTCATCTGCTTCAGGGATCCCCTCCCTCCGCTGTCAGCCCTGCAGGCGAGCAGGAGGACTCCTCAGACGGCCTCTGCCTTGTAATTTACTCCCTGTGTTCCCAGACAGGAGGTGCATCAACATCCCCCCACCCCCACTCCCACCCCCACCCCACCCTTCAGTCACACTCTCATACACACCTACAATTAGCCAGCAGCTTGGGAAAATATAACCAAAAATAACAGTCATAAGGTCACAGCAAGGGTTTATAAAAAGAGAAACCAAAATGTAAGACTGATTGAGTGATGTGCATTAATGTGATATTAATCAATGCTCAACAACAGTATGAACAAAATAGGCACATGATATTGCAGCTAAATAACATCAGCATTAAAATTTTTTTTTTTTTAGATATTTAGTTGAAACAAGAAGACAGTCATCAACATCCTCCGCCAGATTGGTTGTCATTATAACTCTCAACCTTTTCCTAAATGTCCTATATCTAAAAGAACTTAGATGTATACAAAAGAAAATATTATCTCATCAGAATATAAAATTACTATCTTAAACGGTTTCTAAATAAAAAGCTGTCCCCTTTGAAGGTACCTCGAACACAGTAAAGAAAAATGCAACAAGGGCAATAACTACGTAAGAAATAATTGTGCACTTCTAATTTTTGAACTCCATCAAGGTATTGATACCCTGAAGCCACACATTAAATTAGGTTATCCTATCTTAAACACTTTCTGAGAAAAGTTGTCCGTTTAACTCGGACAGACGGATGGAGCTCAAACCTATACCCCCTTCCATTTTGTGATGGGGGATAATAATACTAATACTGATTAAAAGAAAGTTTTGTGATATTCTGAGTGATTTTCTTGAGCATGAAAACCGAAAAGAAACTAGAATCTAGACTCTTCTAGTGTTTGGACACATTATGGTGGTCTAAGTAATCACATGGCTCCTAAATATCCTAGAATATGGAATTCACTTCCTCCTCATCTCATCAAACTTTCCCCATGTTCATCTAAAAATCACATCAAAAACCTACTGTTTAATGAATAACCGAACAATGGCTGCTTTTTGTTCTGTTATTTTTTATTTTATTTTTTTGCTTGACTTTTGATTTTGATGTTAATGTTTGTCGTTTTCTGCTCCATTTCAATGTTTTGCTGTCTTGACCTTATTTTATTTTATTGTAATTTATTATATACTTTTTCTCTTTAGTTAAAGTTTAAATAAGAACCCTCTTCTTCAAGCCCCCTGAGGGTTTTTCGTGTTTTCCCTGGCATGCCTCTAAAGTGTATTCATTTCTGTGAATGTCTGTCCACTGCCAAATAAAAAATTAAAATGAATGTTATGAACAGGCACATGCAATAAGTGACTGTCAACGTAAATAAGCAACTATTGCCCAATAAGGAGTTAGAGCTGCTATTGGGGAGCGCACTCCTTTTTACTGGACTGATGATGCTGGATTATGTGGTTGTTGGATCATGTCGGGCTATGAAACAAACAATATGACACCCTGTTCCACAGGTTACACTGCCCGAGCTGCAGCGACGTTAACGCCCTGAGGCTGAAGACGCTGTAATGATGGTGCCATGTTAGAGTCACTGTTGCTGCACTATGTGTCCTCAGCTCCCACTGCCACACTGACCTCCCTAAGGCTCCTGTGGAACATCTGCTCTCCCCCCTCCTCCTCACACCCCTTCCCCACCCAGCACTGGGTACAGATGGCCCAGTTGGGCCCTGTCTTGGGCAAAAACTAATCTGTTTATGGTGTACATATGAGGGTAGAGGAGTTTTTTAATCCAGATCGCTGCAACAACACTGACTGTTAAACCCACAATATGAGATCATAGGGAGTCCAGAGGAATGCCAAAGGATGCACAGTGTGCCAGTTGAAACTGTAGAAGTTTCCAGTACACAGACATGGCTCTTCTTCTAAATTAATAAATACACATTTAAAAGCTATTTTTTCTTATCAAACATTGTGTTGGGTAAAATAAATGTACAGTTATATTGTTACTAGCATCTACATTTCAATATGAAACTGTGATGTAACTCATAGAAAATCCCTCTCACTCACCTGAGCCGCGTACGCAACAACAAAATAAATCAAAAATCAAACAAACACAATAATCCACATTTATCCTGCAGCCAAACAAAGAAAATCCAAAAAGTCAAAAAAACTGTGTTGTTATGGAAGGACAGCCAGCATCACCGTGCTGCTGGCTGCAGGAGAAAGTCCTGATGAGTAAAGCACAATGACAAGAGTCCCAATGCCAGCAAACACACAATAATAATCGTCGACCCCGATAATCCGCTCTCAGCCCACATCCACCCAGCTGATAGTGATGCTGCTGCTGACCCACTGCAGCAGGGGGAGTTTTATGGTTAGTGGCCACGGTTACATGGGAGCTTTAATTCCTCTTTAAAGTGGAATAAAAGTGAATTCCTCTTTAAGTAAGTAATTTATTTATAAAGCACTTTTCACAGATAAAACCAGAAAGTGCTGTACAGAGCAGTGGAGAAATTACTACAAGTGCAACATCATAATAGCATAATAAAACATGGGTGCATATTTCTAACCTGACCTTGTAAACACATAATTCCTAATGCTAATTTAATTCCGAATTAGGTGGCTCGTATGTTCTGTTTTTAATTCTGAATTAAATAATTCCTCTTTCTTGTGAACAGTTAACAACACTTAATTCCGCTTTAAATTTATTCCAGTCGTTTTGCTCATGTGCGACTTGTGGCGATGACGCGCTGGGTGACGACATAATTCAACATGGCCACCCGGAATAGAGCCGACACTATTTAATAAGAGCCTTTAAAGACATGGATATAATGCAAAATGGGGATGGACGGAGGAATAAACATGCGGACATTAAAACGGACACATGGAGCTAAGACCCGGAGACGGAGTAAATGCGTCCGAATAAGGCTACACAGGCTGCAATATCACCAAGTTTATCATTGTAACGGTTGTTAGAGCTACTATCTTTACCAGGAAGCAATTATTCATTCCTGGTTATTGTTTTCTGGAGTTGTATTGGACTTCATTTACTGGTGAGTAGTTCCTATCTCCCTTCTGCTCCGCGGACCAAAGTGTGTTATTGTTATTGTAAGTGTTACAGGTCACCAAGACAAATTCCTCGCGTGTATTCATACACTCTTGGTCAATAAAGTTGATTCTGATTATTGTTGAGCTGCTGCTTCAAAACTACAATCAAAATAAAGGTGAAAACAGTTCTCATGTGTGGTGTTCTGTGTTACAGCCAATAAAAGGTTTGTCGTGTGTGTGACGTGATCTGTCATGTTCACCCCGTGTCCAATCAGAGCCTTCCAAACTCCCAGACCTAAAGTGGAATTATCTAAAGCCGAATAAACTGGTTTTCCATGTAAACCTCAATTCGGGAATTACAATTTCCATGTAAACACAAAGCAGAATACTTTAATTCCAAACAATTTAATTTGTAATAACTAAACTGAATTAAAAACCATCATGTAACCGTGGTCAGTGAGGACAGAAAGCTAAAGCTATAGCTACAGCTAAGGCTAAGAGAGACTCTGCTTAAGAACAGCAGCCACTTAGTGCAGAGTGGAAATGCTGACATGATGAAATAATAATTACACCAGTGACTGACAGAGAGACAAATGACTGACGTTATTACATGCTGCATACTAATTTCATCATCATTCTGTCTAGTATAGTTTTATTAATGTTAGCAAATTAGTGTCACTTTACACTTTACACAGCAGGTTTCATTAAAAGGATCAAAGTGTTACTGTATCAGACATACTTTTATATTAAAAGTGTGTGCTACTCCTAAAGTCAGAAAACCCCCCAAAAAACTACAGCTTTGAAAAACTGCAAACCATTATGGCAATGGATCCTAATTTGGGTGGCTGAACATTGAGCCCGAAAAATAGAAAATAAATTATTTGCACTCAAAGAACTTTAATATTACTGTTCTAAAATCAGTGATTGTATATTTCATCTTATTTGTATGTGTTTTGAAAAGGAATAGTCACAATTTCTACAATAAAGGTAACATTATGTTAATAAGTGTTGTTGCAATGAGGCAGCTGTAGAGATTTTTCATTTTTCAAAGGACAGTGCAACAGAAAAAGTTTGAGATGCACTGCATTATGGGAAGTTTGGAACAGGAGTCCAAAATAAATACAATTTCATGAGAAAATGTTGTTTAATGCTTATTTAATTTATCCACATTATTTATGAATGAAATGGTTATTCATCCTACGTTATCCATGTGAAATGTGTTCAATTCAATTAATTCAAGCTTCAACACACATGTGATTTGGTCAGTAAATCAACATTGTTGCTTCAGTAAATATCTGGGTTTTGTTTGAGTACTTCCACTCACTCCCACACTCCAATGACTCCTCAGTCTCTAAGTTGTCTTTGAGTTTATCTCACCTGAATCTTTGATGTGGGACACTAATCAGGTGTTTGACCCCTAATGCTGGGAACAGGGAGGCTTTCCGAGGGCGGGGGGAGTGGAGTGGAGGGGCTATTAGTCTGTCTAACCTGCCTGCAGGTACCACAGCAAAGAGCTGCTGATGTGTAATATAAAGCCTGGTTTCCTTCCTAAAGGGCCTCACAGGCCCAACGGCAGCCACGTAATTACGCTGGCCCATTATGACAGCTGCCTGTATTTAGTGCCTCGTAAACCTGAGTGACACATTTATTCATTTCTATGTTTAATACAGTGATACAGTTTATTATTAATGTTACATCACTACATACCTGTTGGATGACACGCTTCCATTTTATGAGCGTAGGTCAGACTGCACGAGCTGAGATTTAATCATATAGTCACTGCATGAGACTTTATACCAGTGTTTGTCAAATAGGGGGGAGAGAGAGAGAGAGAGAGAGAGAGAGAGCGAGAGCGAGAGAGAGAGAGAGCGAGAGAGAGAGAGAGAGAGAGGAAAATTAACAAGTGTCAGTCTTGTTCCCACCCCAGGCGTGAGATGACTGAAAATGATGAAAACTATAGAAATAAATCTATTCAGGAGCCACTAAATTTGTGTTTTTCAACATGGGTTCAGGACCCCATGTGGGGTCGCCTGAAATTTCTGAAAAATTTAAATAGATTTTTGAATTTTGATTTTTTTTTTTAATTTAAAACACACAATTTTAAACTATTGCAAACCTCAGCTGTCTTTCAAGCATAAGCAGACACACATTCAGAACAGATCAAAATGAATTATTAAAGGTCCAGTATGAAGCTATTTTTCACTCATCTCCATTTGTTCTAAGAACACCAACAACATATTATTTGAGGTTTCATTTCCCAAACTCGCCTGTTTTCTGGAGTTTTAGCCTCTGAAAAGTCACTTTCATGACACTTCTATAAACAGGCTATTTTGGGGGCCTCATGCATATGCATGAGTGGGCGTGTCTGTAGATGCAGACTTCATGCCTCGCTCTGAGAGGGTGATCACCATCGCAATTTTCTTTTGCTATCCACACATTCTTGTTATTGTTTTCAGCCAAAAAACTGCACATGACAGTAAAACACATGGCCATTTAAGCTTCTTTTGTGATTGTGAGTCCGACAAATGCTGCTCTACGGTGTGTGTTTCCCACAGCAGCAGCGGAGTCAGTCAGCTGTTTCAGCAGTTTCAGATGTGTCAAACACTCACCAGAGCTGCTACATTACTTTATTGTCCTCCTCACATAATCTCACCACAGAAATTTAAGACGATATTCCACTGTTTTGACCAACCACTGCATCGCATTGGGTCACAAACACGTCAGATCACGTCAAAGGCAATATGAGGCGATATAACGGCTACTAAAAATGGAAACAATTGTCAGCTATCACACTGCACTTCGGATTATCTATATACTGAACGTAAAGATATTATCTGTGGATAAAGGGACTAGTGGTTAAGGGAACAGGCTATAATCGCAGGTTCACTGGTTCTAATCTCACTGGTCCATCACTGTGGGATGTTGATCAGTCCCTTATATTAACCATAACTGTTCCTTGGGCGCTACAACGTGGCTGCCCACTGCTCCTCAGGGAGGGGTTAAATGCAGAGAACACATTTTGTGTATGTAGCTTTACATATATGACAATAAAGTATAATGTATAATCTATATTAAACCGCAGTGTTTGTTTTACCTGTGAGGTAGTTTGAGAGGGAGGAACTCACATTCTTATAGGGTAGGAGGAGCCAGGATTGTCAGGAGGAGGAGGAGTTTCTGCGATAGGACACAACGCGAGAAAAATCCAACTCGCCTGTTTGGAGCTGACTTTTTAAAACATTTTTACAATACATTTTATTTAAAACATCATTAGGCATTGGTTAAGTTAGTTATATGGAAACGCTGTTCACTGCCTCCATTATTTTCTTCCATAGAGCGTCTAACATGAGCTCCTTAAATTCCAGTTTTGTTCCACCTCAGCTGTGAGAATGTGATTTTAATCTCAGAAACGTTTATTTCCTTGTCTTTAAACAAATAAATGACGTGTTTTAAATGAAAATAAAAATGACTTGTGCTCTTAAGAAACATAAACAGTAAACTGCCACCACATCTTGTTAGAAATATGAAAAGACAACACTCATGCATAAATAAATCCCCATTATTAAAAAGCTTAACAAAATGTCCAGGGAAATACCTGAAATAGGCTGGTAACCTACTTTAGGGTTGACAACCCCTGGTTTGATCTATTTTCTGGAGATCACTTGTACGTAATGATATCAGTCTGAAATCCAGTGAAAGAGGTGGAGAGCAGCAGAGAGCTGTGTGAATCAGGCCTGTTTTCTCAGCTGCTTTTCATTACCACGACTAAGTCTGACAGCAGGCTGTGGACACTCTGAAATACTTTCCATTTCCAAACCTCCAGAGCCGTGCATATCACAGGAAGATCTCTCGCTCCAGCTCGAGAGCTGGTTTTTCAGGAAAGGAAGACGACGCGTTAAAGGAAGAATTAAATGTCTGACGTCCGCAAAGACATTTCCTCTGCAAATCTTTTCCAGCGTGCGTAATGTTCGTAATGTTCACGATGCCCTGCGGTGGCTTTTATTGCACAGTAAGGAGCTGTGATGTCATTAATCATTTATGTGATATGAGTCCTAGTATGGTACACCGATCAATATACGTACATGACCTCTGAGGTTAAAAATGTTCACCGTAGATTAAACAAGTTAGGGCAGGTACAGAAGATTGAAAGCCAGTGTGTGGAATAGGAAAAGGAGCTTTATGACCACCAGGGTCCCCTGAAAGGCTCGGGCGTACACCCGCAAAACAGACTCCGCCAGGTCCAATTACTGTAAATGCAAAGATCAGATTTTACAACAGCAAGGACTTCTCCAGGTAGTTGGTGTCACACAAAACACTGCTCAGCATTGTATCGACCCACATTAAATGTTTACATTTACATTAAAAAAAACAATGAATCCCAGCATTTAGTCCAAAACACAGTAAAACTGCTGTAAAAAGAAATAAATGTAACATCTTATTTACAAGAAAAAAGCAGCTCCGCTCTTGATTTCTTCTTACTTTTTTTTTTTTTTTAGCTCTGTGAGGCTGATTGTGTCATTAAAAAATCCTAATTTTTAGATAAATGTTGTAAATCCATGATTAAAAATATAACATATTTCTTCAATAATGAAATAAAGTGGTTCACATCAGATACAATTAATTGAACTCTCGCAGCAAACAGTCATTTCCTGTAATATTTCTATCATGTTGGGCCTGTTACCAGTTGTCTGCTCTTTGTCTTTAAAGGGAAACTTAATCCAAATTACAAAGACAACTCAAATGAAAGACTGTTCTCTTTCAGCTTTACTAGTAGAAATGAGAGGTGATTCAGAACCTGCAGATGCAATAAAAGCACTTTAAACGCACACATGTGGAAGTCGACATATTGTACAAACTGTGTCGTAGTGATTTCTCAGGAATGTGCACCATTCACATAACTGAACTAGTTTTATGATGTTAAATGTATCTAATGGTTCCAATGGTAGCGTAGAATGGCATGAGAGGATCTGTAGTAAGACAGCTGATGGTGGCACTCAAAAGCTGCGTGAGAAGCCATTTTCAAAGTCCAATTTCTACTTTCCTGGTAAGTGTAACGTCAAATTCCATCCACTGTAACCGTCCTCCTAGGAGTAATGTCATAATGTCTAAGGAACATGTAACAAAAAGCTACAGTATATGATTGAAATGCTATTTCACAATTGACTTTCTCTGAGAGCAAAAAGGAATATTACATGTTTGTAGGCTAAAATGTGGTTTAAATTAGTAATGCAGGGTTAATATTCAGCTTCAGACCAAAATCCTAAAGCGCATCGTGATTTGTTGCTTATTGATTTGACCTCATTCTGCACTTCGTGGTTTGGACTGAACCTGACTTTATAAAAATGTATTTTCTTTAGAATGAAAAATGTGAAAACTCATATTATGACCTTGAATCAAAGTTTGAAGACTTTATCAGGAAAGGCTTTTGACAACTTCAGCAAATTGCTCTTTCTTTCCTACAAGCTGCAGTCGAATTAAAGCAACAGTTACATTAACACAGGAGACAGTAATACTGTGTAAACAGTAGAGATGGATACAATTTTTGTGCAATTATTCACAGTTGGAGTGAAACAGACATCTTTCATCAATGCTTCCAGTATATAAAGTAAAGATAGCAACGCTACAGTGAATTGTCAGAACTGTTTATCAAGGAAGAGGAAATATTTGATGTTTAAAGAACAAAACTTTAATAAACTTTAGTAAAAAAATCTCAACTTTGATAAAACAAAGCAGATCTGCTACTATACAGTGTTCGATGCAGTTACTGTGAGCAGCATCAATAAGAGTTTCTGCTTCTGATTCAGTTTTAAATTAGAGGGTTTGAATCTCAATCCAATCCACTTTATTTATATAGCACATTTAAACAACAAAACGTTTTCAAAGTGCTGCTCATGAGATCATAAAAACACATTTAAAAAAACAATAAATATATATATATATATATATATATATATTAATAAAAAATAAAATAACATAAAATAAATAAGAACAATAAAATAAATAAAAAGACACAGGGGATCACACAACTTACACAGTGCTAAAAGCCAGAGAATAAAAGTGGGTCTTAAAACGATATTTAAAACACTGTGGGGGCTGTTCGGACGTACAATCTATCAGTGAAAATGGAAAGAAGGTAAAAAAAACAGGATTTCTATTTTTTTTTCTCATTTTCCTTCTGACTAAACTCTGAGCTTTTTGCTGCTTAGTGTCTGATGGTCTGATGCTTAGCAGCACCAGCAGCACAGACAAAAAGCTTCAATGAAACACAAACTGACATTTGCTCCTGACTCATTTTCCTGTCATTTCTGCACACTCAGCAGGTCGACAGAGGCCAGGGTCCGCTTTTAGCAACCTTTTACCTCTTGACCTCCAGACACCTGATTATTAGGTCTGCGTGCAGGCCGAGAGGTCAGCTCACATCAGTAAACACTGGCGTAAATAAGCAGTTTATTGGCTATTAATTCACTTCAAATGGCTTCTTTTTTAACCCACTACATGCTGGTCTCATGCAGAGAGAATTAATAGTGATCACCAGGAGCAGCCTTAAATTGATCTTTACAACTTTAAATTTATGTTGGATTAAACATCATGTCCAAGAACTTCCAAAGTAACAAATCAGCACATTTACGTTAAAGAAAAGAGAAAAGCACAAAAAAGTCTAATGATGCACTAAAAATTCCTCCTCCTCTTAAATCAGCATGCAGTTTATTTTACAGCATGGTCCTGCTTTGGGAGGCTGTGCCCATCGTATGGTTTAACAGTCTTTGGGCTGTAATGACCCCCCCTTTAGAGCCTGGACCAGATCCCTGGTTTTAGTAAACCTTTGAAGTATTCCTGCTTTTAAACTCCACCCTTAAAAAAGAAGAAAGGGGCGTGTCTAGCTTAGTTTCTGTCCCCCTCAGGTACACCTGCACTATTAGTCAGACAAATGGAACTGGGTGCCCTTTGACCTCCGGGTTTTTGTTCCGTCTACCAGCTCCAGTCCCACAGGCACCTCGAGAATGGCGGGAATTCTTGGTAAGCATGGAAAGGAAGAGAAAGATTCTCTGGCTTTCCTGGAAACAAAAGTGGTGTTAACCTGCAGGAGGAGGAGGAGGAGGAGGAGGAGGGTGATGAAAAGGTCTGAAGCCAGAGAAAAGGGAAGAGGTAACATGAGTAGCTTCTACACGTAAGTGATTACAGGAATAAAAGTGCTTATAAAAAGGGGTTTTCTGTGAGCTTAGACACAACAGTGGATAAATGTACCTCTCCCAACTAAAGCCAAGGGAAACAAGGAAAGAATAGCAACACAGGGTTTATCCTTCATCAGCGCGTTTCACTGCCAAAGCAGCGGCTTTACGGAGCTTTTTGTTCTTACATGTCCTTCAAAAAGTAATCTTCAAAACCATAACACCGCAATAATGTTATGTCATTTCAAAACAATCCCACTAAATGATGGCATGCAACGTTAAGCTGAGAGAGGAATTGGATTTCCTGATTGATGGAAGTCCAACAAATCAAGCACAGACATTCCTTTTGTGTTGGTCGGGACTAATCGATTAGAATCATGAATAAACACATTTTATGAACTTGAGCTAATTAAAAAGCATGATCACTGATAACGCCGTCTTAACGTGAAGGATGTCCTTTTATTCCGTGTTAACTGCTCAATAACTGCCAATGTCCAGTGGGAATTTTGTTTTAATTTTAGTCATTGTTTTGAGTAAAATGCAATTAGTTTTAGTCAAAATATCCACACTAATTCACTTAAAGAGTAACTAAACCCCAAACTCACTTTTTTCTGCTGAATACTTACATATTTGGGTATTAAATAGTGCTGTTGATACATCCGAGACCAACTTTTAGCATTTTAGCAAAATATTTTAATTATATGTATTTAGTTGTAAAATGTCAGAATTACTGGCCTCTAAGGGTTGAAATACAACTGAATTTTGCTACTGGCAGAGACGGATTATTTGTGATATTGTGCGTCATCAACTTTCACTGTTGGCCCCGCCCCTCGAATAAAAGCTGAGAGGAGGGAGGAGGGTTTCCTCCAATGACAGCCCTCAGTGAGCATTGATTGACAGTTTTAATGTGGAAGTCTAATGCTCTGTGCGCTCCTGCTGTGATGTTTGTTACTTTGTGCTTTTATAAAGAGCACATTCTGGTCTAATCAGAGGGTTCATCAAGCTACAGTATGTGTGTATGTACAGACACATAGTGTGTGTATCCCCGTCTGTCTGCGTGTGTGTGAACGTGCATGTACTTCTTGCTGCTGCTGCTGCGTGTCTTTATGTGTGCGTGTGAAGCCTAGTGTTCCGAGGCTCATGGTGGGGTAGAGTGGGGTAGAGTAATATAGCGTCTCTGGGGCTGTGTGTGCTGTGTGTTTATGTTTGTGAGCTGTGTATTGTGTATAGTAGTTGAGCAGGCAGCCATCTGTCACTGCCAGCACTGACCGTTTCTCTGAGTGGGCGTGTCTTACTGCATCAAGAGTAAAGTTCATAATAATAAAGACATTTTTTGAATTTCCCCCCTCGGGGCAGGCCAGTAGAAAACGAGGAGTCTTTAAAGTCTAGTTTTAGTCAACTAAATGACTTTCAGGTTTTAGTTGACTAAATTTGTTTACAGATACAGTGAATCGAGCTTTACTCAAGTCATTTTTCCATGGCCAACATTTTCAGTAACAGTACTGTTACCTAGTTATTTTAAATAGTACTTTTTACGCCTCTGCTTATTAGTAAATGTTGCATTTTACTAGTTTCCAGTTTGTCTTGGGCTCTACAGATGATGGTGCTCTGCTCTGTCTAAAGCCTCTGAAATTAAATGGACCTCAGTGACAAATAGCAGAAGAACTTCCTCTGATTTCCTCTGCCCTTCATTCATCAACAGGTCGTTTTCAGAGTGGCATGTTAAAGGGTCAGAGGGTAGATGTTTGTTTGACACACATTGTCACGGAGGTTACAGAAACAGTGAACAGATTACGTGTGTGTTGCTCACGTATGTATGCGTGCCACAGCTGCATCAGAGTGATACAAGCTCTGCTCACTCGTTCAGACAG
Organism: Gouania willdenowi; assembly: GCF_900634775.1. NCBI lineage: Eukaryota > Metazoa > Chordata > Actinopteri > Blenniiformes > Gobiesocidae > Gouania > Gouania willdenowi. The sequence goes on along the minus strand of NC_041047.1, from coordinate 31,051,095 downwards.
TGATGCGTAACCTGGTTAAAGGCATACACAAGGTTGCAGACTGTTATGTAAGTGCCTCAGTTGTAGAAGTCATCCTCCACAGTTTCCAGTGTAAATATTTGACTGTGTGAGTTCTACCAATTCACTGGCATCCCTCACCACTCACAATAGTCAGAGCAGACCGACTGTAAAGAGAGAAGAGTGTAACGAGGGGAAAATAGAAAAAACTGAGTGCAGACACCGGGAAGGTGTGGTTTGGAAAAAGCCAAGGGCAGAAAATGCACTGGACGCCTGCAGTGGAAACCTCTCTTTAACTGGCAAATAAGCATAGACTGAGGTTACACTTTGTGGGCCAGTGACCTGTGTGTCTGTGGGAAAGTCATCAGGTGGGAGTGGCTTTATAGGGCTGATCAGGCAGAGCTGAGCTGTCCCTCACACTTCCCTCCACCCGTGCATAGTCAGTTCAAAAAGGGAGAAACTGGAGGCCATGGTGGTGAAGCAAAACCTTAATGTAGGCAGGAGTGACACACTCATGGAGCAAATTCAGCAACCATTTGTGAAGAAACAATGCAGAGGATCAGGACTTACCAGATTCATGACATTCTGAAGTTTTGCTCCAGTCACTTTTGGTATTTACTTGCAGATAAAAGTATCTGTTAGTGATTTCATAACTGCAGGTCATATATATTGCCCAAATCCATATTCAAAGGACTAATGCACATGTAACTGCGTGATACAAGAAAGTATTAATCAGTACAAAATATATAAATATCGGTACTTTAATCTCTTAATAACACTTTACAGAAACCAATCTTCTGTCACTCCACAGTCGTGTAGGTGGAGCTCAGCTACATCTCTAGCCACAGCAACCCTGAGGGAGACTGGTTGCTGGTAAAAAGCACACAATGCTTTCTTGTTCCTTTCAACCATACATTCACATTTAGACAAGGCACCTCTGACTTGCCCAAAGATACACAACAACAGCAACGATTGGGATGGAACAGGATTACTGCACTAACTTTTCTACTTTCCAAGGATGGATCTTGGGTAAAGAGCAGGCAGTAAATATGAGCTTCACAGGTTGAGGACCAAAAGGAATGATTTGATCTCAGACGCAATGAGAGAGGGTTGACATAGTTTGAATGTGTGGTCACCTTTCTTTATAGGCAGACTTTGTTTATACTGGGATGCTGGCCGGGGAATAACACAGAATCCATCAAGAGCTGACACAAGTTGTGAAAGAAGCGGATACATGTTTTCTCTAAATACTGACATAATAAATGAAAAGATGATATGACCTGTTCATCTTTGGAATAACCCTTTTAATTCTGTTTTTCTTAGTTACACTGTTTTTTGTGCTCGGGCCAAACTTTTGAGGCTATCAAGCCCTGACAAATTATCTTCTCCCTGATTTTATCTTCAATGGAGCCATGTATCAATGTCATTTATGGCACGTCCACACTAGAACTAAGTGCTGCTGGTTTCAATAAGATAAATGTACCTGGTACCAAACTTGAAAGTACCTGCTCCATTGAGGCCCAAAAAAAGTCAGAGCAGGAAATAACATGTTTAATAACTATAAAATAAAGACAATGCATCTTACTGATTGAAACATCAGTGATAATATCAAGTCTGTGGTTTTTCAAGGAGGAGCCCACATTCCTCACCTGAACAACAAGAATATGTTACTTTATTGTATATTTGTATTGGGGGAAAAAATCTGTACAGTTACATGGCTGATAACATGCTGATCACATGTGAAAGAGATACTATCCTCAAGATGAAAACAACTCCCAATCAAACTCTGGTAAAGAGGAGTGAACTTCATGAAGTTGAACTTGGATCAGAGAGGTTGAGATCAGTAGCAAGGCTCAGAACCAACCACAGACTTACTTTTAAAGGCCTGAGAGAGCTATTCAGGAAGCATATTAATGGAACATATTTCAACAGAGTAAGTGTTACACTAGAGTCCCTTTGAAGCTCGTAAACACCAGTTTGGCCAGTGACTCGATACTCCGACACTGCCATTTAGAGTTTTCATGGACTATAGGACAAAATAAATGCTAACGCGCCTTATTTTTTTTAAAGAATCCTTTCTGCCATAAAAAGTCAACTAATAACTAACAAATTGTGTGGCTCTATAGTGCAGTAGTGCAGTGGCCAGGCCCAGGAAATGTTGATGGTACCCCAACTGGAGGTATAACAAATTGAAATTGGTATCATTTTGACCGTGAGGGAGTCTAGTTTTCAAAAAATTATATATTTTAGTGGCAGCTTCCGTGTACATGTCAAATTAACCCCTTGTTTGCCGAAAATCACAAAAAAAAAAATGTATTTTCCAGTTTGTCTTTCATTTCTTGAAATATGCAACCTGAATTCATTATGTAGATTTATTTGACGTAAGAGACCTTCAGTGATATAAATCAAGGTATTTGAAGAACTTTGGAACATGACCCAAAATATACACAAAATATTGAAAAATATTGGAAATTTGGGATCATTTTCTCACCTGGTGAGCCAAACAGTGGATAGAGTTTAAGTGCTGTTGTAGGTGCCACAAATGTGCACAACTTGTCAAATTAACCCTTTGTTTGCAGATGGGTACTATTTCAATATATAGAAAAATAATTAGTTACTTCACAGCAGCTTCTACACATGACCCTTTAGGTCCTTGTGTGCATAAAATAGCAGGAATGACTTCTACTACTAAATGGAAACAGCAAACAAGAGGAGAACATGCATCTTTGTCTCGTTAGTCTCTCTGAGTCAGCGCATTGCAAGGACACAAGTATTCAGACATGCATTGCTTCTGATGACTTCCTTTAAGAGGCACTCCCAGTTGTGTGACTGCCAGCATGTGTGTGCATGTGTTTGTGAGTGTGTGTGTGTAAAACAGAGAGGTGTGTGTCTCTTCATTCACACCGACAGGATGTCTGACCTGAAGTGCACAAACTGAGAAACACAGCAGGACTGTTTGCACCACACTGACACCTCCCACCAACTCATGCCAGCAAATGGCTGAAAAGAAAGCCATTGTGTGTGTATTATTATGAGCTTTGTGTCTCCATGGAAATGGAAAATGGGCACGTATGCATGCAGACGTGCTCCAGTGACTTTGTTCTCCTTCGCAGCTCTTCACACCTCAGCAGTGGAAACTAAACTTAAGCACAGGCCTGCTGTGAACCATAAGGAACCTCTGCACATGTGTGTGATGGCTAAAGTAATTCCCAATTACACAAAAACACGAAAAATGTCACATTTTCTAGAACTCTGTAGGCAAAGTTTGAGTTCATACACAGTGCAGTTCGTCATGTACTTACCTATGAGGAGGAACGAGCAGGACATCAGGACGGGACATAGAAAGAAAGGAAAGAAAACAATTAATTGAATGCACAGAAATATGAATAAATATTTCCTAGGGCTGTCACTTTAACATGTTAATTGCATTTAATTAATTACAGAGAAAAATAACGTACTAAAAAAAATTACACCGTTAAGCGCTCTTTATTTTGCACTATGAACAGTGCGTAACCTTTCTTATTTCAAGAGTTCCCATTATACCCATAATATTGATGCACAGACTATAATAAACAAGGAGAGTATAAACGGGAGATTACTGTGCTTTCGTTGGCATTAAGTTTGGCTTATGAAAACACCGGACGGAAAACAAAAGCCCAGTTGTGTGCAAGAAAGTTTGCTGATCACCGGAGCTTTGCAGTCCCCGCTACTACCGTAATGCTAAACATGTAGCAGCTAGCAAGGACAGCTAGCGCCGACACTCAGACAGTGCTAACTGCAACATACTGCGAGCACACTGTGTGGCCAATCCACACTGGATAAGATGACAGGGTTCAGAGCCAAAATGAATAAGTCCATCACTGACAAATAAACAAAGTATAAATATTATCATCTGAAGGAGAGAAAAAGCAACAAGTTTGGTAATAATTTTATTGCTCAGAAGAGTGTTCTTACTGTTTTTGATGTGCTAACTTATAGCACTACATATGGACCTGACGTTTTATTTCATTAGTTTTTTCTGTTATTTGGAGATTGACAAAAGCACCCATCAATATTTCCCCCTGATGATCTAAACTAAAGGTGGCAGCAGCCCTTTGGACTAATCTCACATACAGTGGAATGTAAATGCTACACCTGCATCTGTTTAAATCTTTTAAAAACAATACATTACTATATAAAGCCACTTATACTGTATATCAATCTTTTGATCTGCCACAATAATGTAATTTAAATGAAAAAACTCAAGTTGAGGGCATTTCTCAGCAATTTTAGGTGAAAAATAAATTAATTAGTTTAATTAATTACTGAGCATAATTATTAATCACTCGTTTTTTTAAATCTTTTGACAGCACTAATATTCCCACAGGTAGCTGATTTGTTCTTCACTCTATTAGGGAGAACGTTCCATCACTGTTACTCAGAGAAAAGGTTATCATTCAGAGTTTGTGCTGAGACTGTCCGAAACAGTAAGCCCCCATCCACACCTCCCTCTAATCTCTACATGCACGCTCCCTGGTGTGTTCCTCCTTGACAGGGCTTTACAGAAGCCAGAAGCAGGCCTCGGACAGGGCACAGCTCACATGTCAGCGTACTCACTCAAGAAGCTTGGTCTGAAGGGGGAGGAATATGAAAGAAATGCATCCTGGGCAAAGGCTACGGAAAGGAAAGTAAGACTGACTCTTGGAAAGCCGGCGGCTCCCAGAGGGCTCGTACTGAGTGCTCCGTTCGTTTAGCAGGCCTGAAGGACGGATGCCAATAAGCATTGAAACCACAGTGGTCACTGGTTAATGAGCTACCAGGGATATACATCACAAAGCTTTAAGAGCAAGTATTCCTTGTTGACATGAAGGAGAAGCTAAAGAGCAACCACATCTACAGAACTGGATCTTCATTCAGGTTCTTTGAGCCGTGCTAATGTTCTTCCCATGGTGCATGTGAATCTGCATTTCTTGTAACATTTATGCAGAACACTAAATTGCATGGCAGATGTCGATAATGATGGGTCCTCTCGGTATATCATCATGTATAATTAGTGGGTGCAGCAAAACAGAGCACCCATGACACACTGCGATGAGTATGTATTGAACGTTTTAATCAACTCTGGCCCTTGATGGTTTAGTCTATGCTTCACTTTTTACCTCATTTGACACACAAATGTCTTTAGAAAAAAAATACTGGCCAAGGCTCAACTTTTAGAAAGGCTCAGTAGAATTCATGTGAGTGCAAATCAACAATCTCAAACCATCGGCCCAGTAAAAGGATCATCACGAGCTGGGTTTCCATTATTATCTAAATAGCGCAATAAAACAATAAAACAAGTCACAGAATGTACACATGAGCACTTTCCTCCAAGAAAACATGACGCTGTACAGGACCTGGATATTTCATAGCTTTATACTTTAATACGGCCACATTAGGCGTGAAACAACAAAGGAATGGAGTGTTATAAGGAGGTTCTGAGCATTTATCTTTGTCGACATGTAGAAATATTGCTTTTGTTTTGCACAAAATCTGTAATAGAAACCAAGCTTATTATGATCTCATCCCCACTTTGAATGTTCTTATCAACTTAACGCCTAACTTGACAGACAAAAAAAATGCTGTTTGGGTTGCTTTGGAAAAAAACAAACCAATATGTAACACGCCCATTTAATTCATTTGTCATCCAAACTGCTGCCTATCGGACAACATCAGCAAAAAAAAAAAAGGAATATGCTGCACATGTGCAGACACATTAGTCACTCAGCCCTAAGGCCAAACAGTGAAATGCTTTGCTCAAAGCTTTACACAAATCTGTCATCCTTGGTATAATCACAGTCCTAAATGTTTAAACGGACTCTTTAGAAATATTATAGAAAGGAGAAAACACTGTGACTAAAAAAAAAGTCTTTATTTAAAGCAGAATGCGTGGATGTTGTTTTACTCAGTCATTATGGGAGGCTGCACACGCAGGACCACCGGCACGCAGCAGAGGTGTTTCAGGGAAACGTGAACGCTTTTCTCAAGCTGTTTCTAATGGTGTCTCGCTCCACCAGATGGCTTTTTTTCAACAGATGGCAGTCGGAGGCAAAACCGCAGGACAAGGCTGACCCACGCTAGGAACCCTACGATTAGACCGAGGACAAATTTCAACTCTGCTCACATCTCCTTTCATTCAGCTCACAAATAGAGCTACAAAATTACATTACTTACTATCAACACAGAAAGAAAAGCTAAAGGCTAGCTGAAAAAGTACGCACAGCAAACCTGACAAGTGACCCTGAGCGAGCCTGAGCTCTTATCACTGATTTGGGAGTCTCTCAGGCTGCGCAGGGGAAACACTTCAATATATTTCCTGTAAATGTAACGCAGTCTCTCAGCTTTTCTAAAAACATGAGTGAAACACAATAGCGGAAAAGAAACAGGCTTGTTTCAGTAAGACAAGAGCCATAATCAAAACATGCAAAGTTGGGCTCTTTTCCCCTAAAGCACCTGTGGGAGCTGCAGCCGAGTCATGAAAACACATAAGCCCTTAAATCTGCTCTGCATCGTTCATGGGGTCACAACGTTTTGCAGAGGCTGAAAAATACAACATCTGTTTTCTGTAGACTGCTGCCATCGATCCTCCGGACCCTGGAGAGGTGCACCACAGTGGATTTTGACCTTCCCCACTCTTATTCTGGAAGACAAGGAGGATCCCAGAGTCCAGCTGAACAAACAGCTATTTCAGAGGGTTTCGGTGGGTGTGTGTGTCAGAGAGGCACTAGTGTGTGAATTGAGGCCTTAAACCGGCCAAACACCACAAATAAATAACAGAAAAACACACAGGAACAAACCCCATGAACAACTCATATGTAGGGATGTAACGATTAATCGTAAGGCAGTTAAAAATCGATTAATAGGTATCACGGTTCATATCGATTTTCTGAAAATTGAATCTCAGTATTTTTTTTAAACAGCAGGGGGCGCTATATATATATACAGTATATATATATATATATATATATATATATATATTTTTATATATTTATCCTTCTCATCCAAAAGTGTAGACAGTGGGCAGAATCTGCTAATACTTTCTTTCTGGCCGCTTCCTACTCTTAAATATGTTCATAAATGATTCCTTATCCCTTTAGCACCAAAAGAATATCTGTAATATTACGTGAATATCTGTAAAAGTTGCGTTTTTCTATTAGCTCTGTCTGCTAGTATAGCATCTCTTCTTCACTGCACAGAATAACTGCATGCCAACCGACCACTGGGTTACCAGCGCCCTCTGCTGGTCCAAACAAATATCTGACGTAAATACAGTGCAGACTGGTTTTTTCTCAAAAGTCCAATTGCTAAGGCACAAATACATTTTCAGTTGCACTTTTAAAAAGAAAAAGAACTATTATGCAGTTTTGCATTATTTACTATAGAACCAGAATTTAAATTAATAGGCTTCTTCATTTGTATTCCTTTATTTATTTCATTCAAGATTTATTGCAACACAATCATGTCATGTAAATTATAATATCTTGCCTTAGATAACTATGCCAATAACTGTATTGTAAGTAGATATGTATCACGACGAGAACATGAATAGTTAAAGTGAACTTATGATCCCAGTCTTGTCTAGATTTAGGGGATACAGATGTTGGATGGAGAAATGATTTGGCTTGGGGCTGGTGCTAAGTTTTCATTGGAAAAGTTCAGCTTCTATCTGTTGCAAAGGAGTGGATGGAGCCACAGATGCATTGAGGTTGACAGAAAGGCAGTTTTAGAGAGCAGCCAATATTCAGTAACAGGTTTCATATGAAGGTTGTCGTTTGACAGTTATGTTTTCTCCTGAATGTCATTGTTCTTCTCTTAAAGGTAGGGTATGTAATTGGGTAGGTCATTTCCTCCAGATACACTTTTTAAGTTTTTGGTTGAAATTGTCTTGATGTCCTGACAGAAATTAAGCTTAGGTGTGCTTCTAAAGCACTGGCGCTCGAGCATGTGAGTGAGGGGCGTGGCTTTAGGGGGAGCACAGAGGGGAGGGGGCGGGTAAAATGGAAGCTATTTTCAAAATCATGCTAGTTTTCGAAAATTACCTACCCTGCCTTTAAGCATCTGGGTATTAGGTTTATGACTGTAGGCATTCAGGTTTCACTGTCTGTATAAATATCAGAGTCACCCGGAAATTTGAAATCCAAATCAACCCAAAGCAATGAACTCAATACCAACAGCTGCATTCTGATAAAGGGAGCTTTCACAGTTCCCTCAGGTGGCTTTTCCCAATGGTGAAATGTTGCATTTAGAGGTGAATGTGCTACTGGTATTTGTTTACAGTTTAATGAAACCCAGTAAGAGTTTAATGAAAGCATTCAGTGCCGTCTCAAAGCAGTCGTTCAGGAGACAGAAGAATTCTTTGAAGTCGATCACAATTCAACCAGTAGTGAAACTGAGCAGATCTGAAGCTCTGGTATTTGCCGTTGGTAATTAAGTCAATGAAAAACCATTCTCACAAAATGTCCTGTCCTCCCACCTTAGAAGGAATAGATAGCAGCAAATTTAATTAGAGAACTCACCTAAAACTAAACAAACTGCATTTCCACAACAAAATGCAAGTGAGGATGTGTTTCTTTGATGTCACAGGTCAGTGTAACCCCTCTAGGTCAGTATTATACCTCTCAGAATCAGTATGATGTCACTTTTTTAATAGGTTTGAATGGGTAATTCTTAAATTCATTTTTGCCAATTAATCAATAACTTTTAAACTTGTGAAAACACCAGAACATAGCACAATATTATTGAGCATTCTGTACACTGAGCCGCCCTGGTTGGTGTAACTGGACTTAATACGGAGGACGAGTTGACTGCCAAAAATCTACTGAATAATAATAATAAAATACATGAAAAACAATAGTGAGGATGTGGGTTGTATATATTTAACTTTCCCTTTTAGGATCTTCAGTGACTTCCTCTGTGAATTATTTGGCTGTTTAGCTGTTAAATCGTTGCTTCATATTCTCTTGTTGAGATTGTGTTAAACCCTTCCCTACAGTATATTCTATATGTAGCAGGAATAGGAGGGAAAAATGCTCTTGAATGCCTTTTCTTTTAATGACAGTGGTACAAACCAATATATAAATGGGCCCCATTACCCCATACATGTCACGGGGGCATCAGGGGGCCCCCAGAGGCCCCATTTTTCAAACGACTACTCCTCCGTTAATGCTCATTGAATCAGGCTGTAATTTGACATGGATATTCTATGAGCGGATGTCAAGAGCCTCTCTGAGATCTTTTTTTACTCGATGGAAACGAGTCATTTGACCAAATTCACGTGCTATTCGGCGCAGAGACGTTCCCGGCTGTAGTTCATCCGAACTTGTTTAAACAGAACTTAGTTCAAAATGTTTAATTATTAACTGAACTATCCATTCATCCATTATTTGATCTCCAGCTTTTGCTGCGCCTTAGCAGTAGAATCTGGTTTCAGTTTGTCAGCGCACGTATAACAGTGATGCTCTTTACTCCATCACAATGATACTTGGTCCACGTTATAACGATCATTACTTGGATGGGATTAAAGCAGCGCACACAAGAAATTATGTGCATCTTGGAGATGCACATGCTCTGTGACTTAAATGCACTCTGTGTTTTAATGAGAGAACAGATTTCATTTGACTCTTTTTACATATAACATATCATTTAAAAGGGCAGTATTATGAAAAAAAACACATGTATATCTTTTATAAAAAAGGCAGAAATAATCTGTGGTCCTTAGGGATTGTGTAAACTGGAGTGCTGCATTGTGTTAAAGGCTGAGAAAAAAAGAGCCTGGGCTTAGTAGGAGGAGATTTTAAAGCGTCTCCCTCGCTGCACATGGGCCGCAGCGTGATCCTTCCTTCAGAGAAGGATCTGTGGACATGCACATCAAAGGTGTGCTGTTTATGTTTCATTTCTTCTTTATCTGCTGATCACTGGCTCTCCACTGCCTCTATTATCGCAGGTTTTTTTTTAACCTTTTATAGAGAACACTGTGGCTCAGTCACACAGGACTTCTTCACGTGAGCCATGGTTTTAGAGGACGCTCCCATCAGTACCGCATGTCCCTTCCCATAACAGAGGCATTAGGACAAACTCAGCACAGTGGAGCAATAAAAGGGGAGGGAGAGCACCAACCAAAAGCAGAGCTGTAGAGGGATCAACAGGCAGGGAGGAATTTCATTACTTTCTCCACCCTCATAAAGTTCTACTCTCTAACATCTAAAGCAGTCAAAAGACATTGTTTTTTTTGTGGCTCGATGTGACGTCAGTGTGCGTAACGTTCACACATTATCTCTGGTGTAAACCACCTTAAGGCACTTTGCACCCCTCAGCTACCTTCTGTTGACAAACAGCGCATTCTTGTAAAACTCGTGTAATGAATCCCCTGGGATGAGATAAAACGCTGACGAATTTGCACCACTCATGAGCTGCGAAACCACAGAGGGAAAGCTGAACTATAAAAGGCCAGATTACAACACAAGTAACTTTCTGTTTCAACAGGGCTGAGTCAAAAATCTTTGTTAACAACAACAACAACAACAACAACAACAACAACAACAACAACAACAACAGGCAGGGCAATAGCAAATGGTCTGACCATAGAAAGAGAGAGAGAACGTTAAACTGATGTTCTGTGGTTTGGCTTTAAGCAGCACAATGCAAACTGTTCCCCACTTTGCTTTGTTTTGCACACTTTGAGCTACAGCTGGGGAAACAAAGCTCTAACCTCGCCCCATTCCCCACTTACATGGCAGACTATTGAAGAAGTTAAAAAAAAAACATTCCCTTGGTTGCCAGAACACAACACAGAACACTTGTACAGCTTTGTTTGAAGTGATCCAAAAAGACTGTCATGTCAAAATAGTCCATGGTTTTGTAATGTAGTCAAAGATGTGGGATAGTTACTGATGTATTTTATTAATGTGACACAGAGGCAGAATTATTATCAAAGTGGCTCTCAGTTCAAAGATGTGAAGCCCAGGTCCTACTCAGTGGATTTTACATATTTTCAACAGACATGAGTGGGTTTTTTATTATTATTATGGCTACTTCAGTTACTTCATTTAGTAATATCGGAAACACTTACACTAGCTGCTCTGTACGGCAAATTGACCACATTTCTTGATGAATAAACTTAATCCTGCCTCAAGCAAATAGGTTACCATTAAATTCCTGATTAGTTATTAGTGATGATAAGCAGCTAAAAATGAGTATATACAGTATTACTAAACAGTGTAAAGTGCATTACTGAGAAACATGGATTTCAACTGAGAAGCTACACTATATGAATGAATACATTTATTATTTTGAACAACACATTTAAATAAAATAAAGCAGCCGTAAGGATAAGTACAAAGAAGGAACTAGGAAGAAGTATGAAAAGGTCAGTTTTACTCCTACCCCTTTGTTGATTATTTAAAGTAACCCATATCACCTTATGGAGCTACTGTACATACAATACCATGTGTTGTACAATATCAGCAAATAATACATCCATATACTGTTAATTGAATTATCCTCAATATACAAAAAAAATACGTGAACAAAAAAGCTCTCATTGTGCGTTAGGTGGGGGTACACCCTGGACAGGGCGCCAGTCCATTGCAGCACAACACGCACACAGACAACCACTCACTCCCATTCACAATTCAGAGACTCCAATCAAACTAGCTGGATTACCCAAGAGAACACATGCAAAATGTTGCACAAGCCATTTGCTACACTTGCTAAAGCTAGACATTAGACCACAGATTTTATTGTTGATACGATATGTTGATGATATATCGTTTCAAAACTAGTCAATACAGGTTTTAGTCCGTGTCAGATAGCTATTTACATTTCAGAAGGTGCAGTTCTTCATCTCACCTCATATTATGTCAAATTTTGTGAAAGAATTGTCATTTCTGTCTATCTGACCATCTGTTTACAAATTCAAAAGTGTGATATTTCCCAAAACATGCATGAGAGGAGGATATATTCATTTTTCCACAATCACAGAAAATTGAAGTCCTTGTTCCATTTCATAGGATAAAGATTTGTATTTGTAGAAGCAGAAGGAGCTGAAATGAAATTTAATATGTTCCCCTCTTACCATGTACAGTAGTTCACGCAGGTTTTACACTGATGATGTAATAAATGCAAAGTGTTGCTGGCTGAAATGCTGAGAGTTATGGGCAATCCCACCAAAATGAGCTTTACACTCCCAAAACGTTACTTATGAGGTATTTAAAGGCTGGTTTTATTTGTTTGAGGGCAGTTCAAAACACATTTGGTCATGAATCACTGCATGGACCTGAATTTCACCTCCAGTGTGCTCACATCATTGTGTGTTCCCATTACATTTTAATATAGGTATATATTTGTCAGAGGGAATGCTCATTAATTTACAAAGCGCAATAAAAACTGGTAATGGAAACACCTGAATTTCAAAAAATAAAAAACACTCAAATATCGCTAAAACATTTTTACGCTTTCATGAAGAGGAATTTCAGACGTTTCGATATTGAAATGTGTCGCAAAAGCGCCATGGAAACACTTTCCACAAATACACATCACATGACGTGACATACATGGTCACATGACCAAACATGGCGCAGTACGTGTAAACAGAAGAGGGGACCAAGACATGCCTTAGCATTTTACTTTATTAGCATTATACAACATCAAAGGAATACTGAGTGTTATAAGGGGGTTTTGAGCATCTGTCTCACTGCAGCAAAGTCTTGCGGGATGAGATTTCCCAGGAGTTATGAGGCTCCTGCCCAAAACAACCTTCAATGGAAACACGTTCAATGCTCAATTATACTATACTATACTAATATTGCTTTTATTTTGCACAAATCTGTAGTGGAAACCAAGCTATTGGCTATAGGTTTAATGCAACTGCAACATAAGCTCTATACATAACTTAAACTGTAAAATTATGCAAACAACTACAAAAAGTGCGAAAATATACTTGATAAACCTAAATCATAGATCATAACCATGACTATGAATATTAATCGACCTAAGTCGATTGCCAGATTTCACTAAAACCTCCAAGATGTATGAAATCAAATGGTTAAAACACTGGTTGAATCTTTTTCACTTAGAAAGTAAAAGTGAAGTATAAAAGTGAAAGTGAAAAACATTTCCCTCCTTTCGGTCTTCACCCTCCTCTTCCAGGAAAGAGGAATGTGTTTCTACTCTGAATCAGCTTCGTCATTACTGTTTTGTGGTTCAGTCATGCTGCTAATTCACTCTGTCACAGACTTCACTTTCGATAAACTCTTTAACTCTGCGGCCAAGACTTCAAGACAAGAGTGGCCATCTCCATCGAGTTACATCTATGTCGTTTTCATCTTTTGTGTTGTCATTACAGTTTCTCATGAGATAAAGCTGACTTCAAAGACTAGCTCTCATAGAAAAAAAAGTAAGGAAGAGCCCATGTTTGACTTACTGCTAAAAAGTACAGAAACAAAGCAAGGAAGACTTTTGGCCAAAAGGGTGAAAATTTATTATAAAATGAAGTATAAAGATGTTGAGAAAAATACAGAGAAGCAGAGGAACAAGAAGAGAAAGTAAAGAACAAAGTCTGATGGAATGTATTAGTACCAAAAATTTGCATCTAATGTCATAAATCCTAAAGCCTTTTAATTTCCTCTTGGGCTGTAGTACAACCCAATCTGTGTTAAAGCCAAGCAAGTCACTCTTACTCCCTAAACTTGGATGTATTTCCCTTTGTCTGTAAACCAAAGTAGTTTCCTCAAACCTTCATTAATAGTGTTAGGGGCTTGTTCCTCTCCACCAGCTCTAGCATGTTTAAAACACTTTTTAAAAACACCTGCAAAGCAAACTCGACACTATGAGATCACTGCACGGCTCAGTCCTGCCAGACATGTTTACATTATGTAACTCATAGTGAGTGAAACTCACATGACATCATTTAGGATGTGCAATTGAGATTTACCAATTTACCATGCCAACATCCCCCCAGCGCTTCTTCTGATCTCACATAGAGAGATGTCAGCACGTTATCAATAATGAGCTGATGTTTGGCTATCAGCCAATTGATGACCTAAGATTACAACTTCCACCACTTTAAAGCATCACTTCAACGTAGAACAGAAGAAAGAAAGAGAGTGCCTAAATTATATTAACAAGGCTGCAGCTCCACATGTGCATGTTTTTTTTCTTCCGTTATGGCTTTTAAACCAGTTCAAATACAACACAAGGAGGAGGTGATCACTTTCACTGAGCAGCTGAACACGGTGTCATCTCTGAACGTGCCCCAATTGGCCAGAAGTGCGTGGTCTGTCAGCCAATGGAGTCGCTGTGCATTGTTAATGTGTGTGTGTGTGTGTATGGGAGGGGGTGCACAAACAGGGCCGACCCTAATACTAAAGCTACCCAAGCAGGACACTTTCATTGTCTCTCTCTTTCAGAGTTCTGCCCCATTTATGGACATAATTTGCAAGGTAAACAGGCCCCTGGCGTGACACATCACATGAGCACTTTTTACTAGAAACACTCTCGTGTCACAACTGTCTGCATATAAACACCACATTGAAGGACAGTATAAATATGCAGCAAACTATCTTTGTCTCTGTGCAGTAAAAACAACTCAACTGAGGTTTCTGTTTGTCTTGAGCTTCATAATAATTGTTTGTCTCCCTCGGCACAAACTTTGCAGTATAAATACAAGGAGGGAGCTTCAGCACTCCCTGCATGGCATCCCAGCTCCAGCGAGGGAGAGATATCTGGCAGCTCCAGTCCAATCTTCATAAGAATCCATCCCAGATTTTCCTTCCATCAACGCATGAAGTTGCCTGAAACTTTACTGAGAGAGAATCTCTGAGGCTAAACTAAAGGCAGGTCCTCCTAAGTAGCAAGAAGACAATCTGGGCGCAATTACGCCCACTTTCATTTCAAAATGAGAGTTTTTTTTTGTTTTTTTTTAAAAGGACAAATATAATTTTGTCTGCCCTTCCAGCTTGATATGATTGCTAGCGTCTGTTTGAGTCCTACTGGGTGCTTGCCCTTTGAAAGATTTACTGCTTTAAGTCATCTGGCAGCATCACATTTCCATTATGTCCTAGATTTACTGTTGTTGCAGCCTCCACACCCTTCAGTTTGTCTCTTTATATATGTGTTTCCAAAATGATCAAATATGTCATCAGCTAGAGGAGAAAAGCTCTCAGCCCATCAGCACAGGGCTGTAAATCTGTGATACTGTGACAGCAGACAGTATCAGCACCACTGGATCATCCTCAGATGATAAAAGTCAGATACATAAAAGCGTAAGTTCCTTCTGTAATAGAAGACTTTTCATGTGTAATCCTTCTCAATACTAGAATATACCTGCTGACACTGGACAACAGAACAGATTGTTTAGGGCTCTGATGCAAGGTCTGCATTTGGGCAGCTTTCACACTCTGGGTTGGACAGGGAGACCTCCAGATGCCTTCGAAGGGAAAGCCATCATCGCAAAGGAAAACTCAGCAACAAATTATTGAGAGCCAGAGATTTACTAATGAATGAGGTGTGACTTGTCCATGACTGCAAGAAGGATTGGGAAATGGAAAGTGAATCAATCAAGGTCAAAGTTGCCTGGAACGTTGCATCAATGCTGCAATGCTGCAAAATACATTGTTTGAGCATCGTCATGTACCAACCATTATCCCTTGTGGACAGTTACTGGACATCTCCAACAAACAAACGTTCATAAACAAGCTTTGGAAGTTGTGGGAAAAGTGATGCACTCAAGGACGGATGCAGAAATCAGTGGAGGTTAATCATTTCACAACATGGCAACAGTGCAGTGTAACATAAAGTGCAACTTGAGTCGTAGGATGAAAAGTGTTGAGAAAAATCACAATGTCGGTTTTTTCTAATAGCGTACAGCCCTAGACTGTATTACCAGTTTCTCACTCAGCTCACTACCCACTACCACCTGGTGGTAGTGGGTCGTCTTCTGATCGAGAGGTTGGGGGTTCGATCCCAGTACCTGACTATGTGTCGAAGTGTCCTTGGGCAAGACACTGAACCCTAAGTTGCTCCCAGTGGTCGACTAGCGCCTTGCGTGTCAGTCCTGTCCCACTGGTGTGTGAATGTGAGAGTGATTGGGTGAATGAGCTGATATGTAAAGCGCTTTGAGACTGCTTCAGTGTGGTGATAAAGCGCTATATAAATCAAGTCCATTCCATTTACTTTTTTATTGGCTACATTTCATTCCATGTTAGAAATCACAGGGTCATGAGTCTTAAGTCTCTGGTTTTCCCTAAACACACGAGGAGTTTTGGTCGTAAATATTAAACAAGTTGAATATTTACGACCAAAATATAGACATAAGATAATCTGTTTTTTTTCCATATTTGGTCGGGAAAGGAAAATCGGGTCCAAAACGATTATCTTTATACGTGTGTACCCGGCTTTAGGAGATGCCAATATGCAATACACTGTATGACCATCGGTAATCTTTTACCCCTTCACAAGGCACACTGCTTTGCTTTTCTAGTAAGCTTTACCACTAAACCAGATGCTCCGCCAACTCTTATGCACAAGAATAACAGAGCAAACAGTAAATATTTGATAACTGGCAGCGTCCTTGGGCTCTGCTGCATAAGCCTTCTTGTGTGGTCAAGAGGCTGCTAAAGGAGCAGCAAGAATGCACAGGGATGGGAGGCCAACAGTGCTCTGAGAGTTGCTCAAATTTTTAACACAATCCACTTGTGTGGCTGCTCCGGCTCTGTGTGTGCAGAAGAAACACTCGCAGATTTTATTTGGAGCGTGTTGCATGAATCAAGTAAGGCAAAGGTATGAAAAAACATCGTAACTTCTCAAAGACAGAGTGAACTAATCTTTCCTCTTCTTCCACTTCTCTGTCCGAGCGGCAGCAACAATGTCCCCTCTGAATAAATGGCTTCTACAGAGTGAGACTGATCCTGGAAGTGGCTGTGATTAGCTTGGCTCCACTAGGCATTATATCACAACAGGGTGAACCAAGCTCACAGAGGAAGACGTGGAAAGACACAAACCAAAAGAGAAGAATGGGCAGCGTGGTCTGACAGTGATTTCTAATGTGGTAATCACATCAAGTTTGTGGTCGAGAAATCGGTGACATCACTACGAGCTGAGAGATTATCCCACCCTGGCAGGCCTCAGTGGAAATACAATCACTGAAGGAAACCGTAAGACCCCAAAGATCCAATGCAGCTCTGCAGATCCTCTAATCATGAACAAGAGGAATGTGAGATATTGAGTAATACATTGAGGGTGTCAGAAACCAGATCGATTGATCACAACCCCTTGGATCCTAAAACAGACATTGGGAAGTACTTTCACAGCAAATATGAATAGTATTAGGTATGTTAGAAATAAGCTGCAGTAAACGATTCTGTTTGTAATTGATTAATCTATCCAATTTTAAACAATGAATCATGTAAGAGGAATAACAGGTTATAATTATACAACTAGCAGATCTATCCATCCATTCATTTTGTCCTATTTCAGGGTCGCGAGGGTCTGCCGGTGCCTACTAACAGATCTATGTGACACAAGAAAGTCTTTCAGAGCTGTTTTTATTGCACAAAGCAAATACACATACACAAATCCAACTAAATAATGATGTGACCTTTAATGTAGGTATTACTTAAATAAAGGTCTAATAAGCAGCATTGCCTAAATAAACACACCCAAAGTTATAAACAAAAAATAGAATTTTACTTACATTTTACATTGTTCACAAAGTGCAAGTGTCTGGCCCCAATATATTTTAGGAGCTTGTACAACCACAACATTCCTTTAAAAATAAGCAAAATAAAAGTACAGTATATTTAAGTAATCATTGCGTAGCCATTAAGTTTCCATTTGTATGTTTTTTCTTACACATATATATATATATATATATACACATATATTTTGTCATATGTATTCAAATGTTTTGAAACTTAAAATGACAGAGGGTGCATGTGATGTTATACAACTGAACCATTCCTGGTTAAATGCACTCGTCACTGAGGAGGCTCAAGCTAAAATCAACAAACATACAGTAGGTGTTTTGTTGTTTTCAACACATTATTACACTTATAGATTTGCGCTAATAATAATATATAAAGACAATAAAGACTTACCTATATTGATTTAGAGTGAACGTGCTTTGCAAAAAAAAACCTGACCTGTCGGTACTGCTGGTTGACTCCATTACTTTTAATGAATGCTTTTTGTTGAGGTGCTGCTATTGCGTAGCAGTGAACACACCGCACAGTGCTGTCTATTGTTTGTTTAGTGTGTTATGGTCCCACACTTTAGACATTTGCTGTCTTTTTCTTTCCATCAAAACACAGCACGCTGATGAGCGAAAGTCAGACCAAACAACTCTGGTATCACTGACTAAACGATGCATCGACATTGATTATTTGCATCGACTAATTTTCTTTGCAATCGACCAATCATTTCAGGCCTATTAGAAATTACTTTTGTGGTAAACATATGCCCTCTGTAGTATGGTGAGATAAATCAGATGGAACTGATCACGATAGACATAGAGGCTCTTACTCGTCACTTAACAGAATAGAATAAAATTTTGACCCTGAGCAAGACAAGCATGGAAGTGACTGATAAATACAGTATATGGAATTAGTGTGAGAGGAGCTGTTAGAAATAGTAACATCAAAAAGCCAGATGTCACCAGTGCCGGTGTGGGTGGAGCATACAACTGAGACGGAATAATAATGAGAAGAAATCAGGCTTTTCCCACATGCTTTGTCTCTGACAGGGTCACCAGCAGTGGCAGCAAACTTGACAGAGACAGACGTGTGCCAGCTAACACAAGAGCCCCTTTCAAACAGCAGATTAGGGGCGAGAGGGTGTCCCAGATTAAACAGATCTGTCTGAGGTCAGGTACATAGCCCATGTGTTTCTGAGATCACAATAAATGCAGCACACATTGTGTTGAAATCAGCTGACAACTGACTCTTTACTACCTTTTTTCTAAATAAACATTTGCTGAAGAATTGAAAAGATCTACTGAAAAAAACTATTTGTTTTAATATTTATATTGCAAAAATCAGGAGTGCATCACTGCACTCACGACCAAAAACATGCAAAGGTGCCAGAAAATCATGTTTGAAATTGTGTGAAAAAAGCACACTTGCATCATTGCAAGAAACTTTAATCCTATAATGATATATTGCACAAGAAGAAATTGTCACAGCAAGTTCAAGGAAGATAAGACAAAAATGTACTTTGTTCATCACGAATCCTACAAATCAACCTGGAACTGTATCTGACCCCATATAAGACTAACAAGCTCATATGCACGCCTGCTGTTTTTGCTCATTATCTGCTGCAAACTTCACAAGAAGGTGCATTTAATAAGATCACTAAAAGACAGCAATTCCTATACGTAATGAGAAACATTAGCCAGACTTTCATTTTCTTCTTACCTGTGAGCTCATGAGGACTCCTCACATTTAAAGGTGTAAAGTTACACAGGGGTTTTATGGTATTAACCCTCTGATCAAGGCGATCACCTAGTCAGGATCTGATGTCCAAATGTATATTTTCATTCTTAACGTCATGTCTGTATGATGTATAATGCTTAAGTAAGTTTAAGGGGGACCCTGCAGAGATCCCCTTTAAGTTTATTTGTAGAAGGAAATGAGGTCTCTTTTGATGACGGTTAGGCATGTCACTTTCTCTGGTGCGAAAACAGTGGATTAAAGGTACGATATTTGTCACAAAAGCAGAGCGGAATGACTGCATCCCTCTTCCAGCTTCATCTGCTCACGCCTCATCTGACTGTGTCCTTGAAGAAAGTAAAAGTCCAGATGGAGTTCTCCCATCTGTACACAGTGGAATGTGTCCTCTGTCACCCAGTTCTCTCTCCCTCCAGGGCTTTGGAAATGTCAGAACTATAGAGGTTACCTCCCCCCCTTTTTTTTTCTTCTCTTGCTTTTTAACTTGTACTGATGAGCGTGACCAACTCAGGCCATGTGGTTTTCCAGCTCAACCGAGCAAAGATAACAAAAACACTAGTGCTAAAAGCTGGAGGCAAACAATAGTAAATACCTGAATATTTGGTTGGTGCTCAGCTCTGTGTAAAATGTGAAGCATATATGGGTGCATATAGTAGCTGTATATATATATACATCTGAAATCAGACTGCTGTAACTTCACAGACGTCACCTTATAATAGATGTCCTCATAGCCACAAGATGACGAGGGTGTAGTAAAATGACAGACTGCACATCGGAGTTGAGTCTGTGCCATTACAAAAGAAAAACTCCCTCAGTCTCAACCAATCCATGCAAAGCTTTGATGCCAAGCCCTTGTTATTATCAAGTAGAACTGGGCAGTATGACCAAAAATGTCTATCACGGTATATTTCAAAATACGGTTTCAGGGTATTAGACGACATTTGTTTTTTCATGCATAATCAGGTGTTCACAGCATTTTCTACTTGTTGAGAGAGGAATTAATGCAGTAGATTGACATAGGATGCTCTATTTTACTGTCATGATGAGTGAATAATGTAGAATAATTCCACACTAGTAATACAAGTTTGCAACAGCAGCCCAATGGCTCTTTAGCTTAGCTTTAGCATTAGCTTGATTTCTAGCTTTAAATGCTGCATACTCAGTGGTGTGGTGGTTTCTTATGGTGAATAAGGTAGTGTTTTGTTTGCAGCTCTACCAGGACTTATTTCCATATTATAGGAATTATAAATTGTGATCCTTTGCTCTCTTTTTTTGTGTATTACTGCAGAACTGCCGACATGCTAAGCTAATCATGCCTCCGTGTCTATGAGTGTTGTTCTCCTGTAGCAGAGGCATGCGCACGCAGGTACATGCTCACATGCAGCTTCAGAGCTTTCAGTTGTGTCTTTCTTATCCATTTACACATATAATTTACACCGCAACTAACACCAGAGCGCTACTGTTTACCTTCCTATTTAGAAGTTCAACATTGAAAAAGGGTCCGGTCTGAAACGCGGCGCAGCATAGCGTTCCGAAAGTTGTGTAATCAAATACACCGGTACGGCGGTATATTTAAAATTCATATTACAACCGGTATTCGGTATGAACCGGTATGCCGCCCAGCAACATTATCCAGTAAAAATGGCAAAGAGAGAAACAGGCCAGGCAACTCAGATAAGTAAGTAAGCAAAATAGGAAAAGACCAATAATGAGTACTGGTCATCAAATAAGATATTTTGAATCTGTTAGCAATGAAGTCATCAAATAATACCATGCAGTGGCTTGGGGATCCAGATTCACAGTGAGGCCTGACTAAATATTCAGGTACTTTCCCACACATGACATACAAATATTCTTTTCATGCCGTCCACACATTGGACCATCATCATATTTTCTAACTTCTTTGTGAAATTCCACCAACTGACCTCCTTTTTGACATCTCACCATAAACCTTCTTTCTAGTTTGCTGGGCTGCTGAAAAGCCTCTTTGTCTCAGAGATCTGCACCACTTGTACAGCCATCCCTACAGGTCAACATAAGCAGCATGATTACAACACCAGGAGACAACAAGTCACACTGTCACCACTCGCAAATTAAAACCAATTTATGAACCGACACTGTATTCAACAATAATAACCATGTAGGAGATCATGCATGCTTTGCTCTACTTACATGGCCGTACAGTGTAAGTCATGACAAGGTGGGAAAGGACTTGAACTGTCAAAATAACAGAGACCTTGACCGGATTTATCAGAAAGAACAATGAGTAAAAAAACTTTCTTGTCGACACAATCACGCACACAAACATCTCAAGCTTCATTGTTGATGCAAAACTGTAACCTGCTTTGGCAGTTGAAAGCGTTTTTTTCTATTGTGAGCCAGGACACCCTTTGATCACAGGATTGGCAGCAACATGAGCTACCCCAGAGTGTGCTGGAACCAATTGCTGAAGCATGGTATCTGGGTATCCTTGCACTAAATGCTGGCACAAGAAACCAATGTGGATAAAAAAAAAGTCAGATTGATCCAATGATGGAACCAATGCTGAAGATTACAAGCCCAGCGTCCTTAACCACTAGGCCACCACTCCCCACATCATCAGTGACATTTGATTTGAGCTGGTTGGATGAAAAACATTAACCACATACAGTGAGGATGCATTGATCACATTGATTACTTATCAGAATTTGTACAGTCTGTCTGTGACTGATGATTGTCAAAAAGCAAATAGAATATAGACACTTATGGAATTTAAAAGCTACTATTAATAAACTATAAAAACAGAGCGTAAAACCAAATAATCTTGATGTCTTATATAAAGTATATTGGAATGACATTAATCAGGCACATTTCAGGCAAGGATAATGCCATTTTACAAGTCTGGTGGTATGTATTGTGTGTGGGCTAATTCATTCTTGTTGTCTGCATAAACTCAGGGTTCTCGCCAGCGCTGTTGAGCGTAGGGGTCCCCGACAGTGTAATTTTTCCCCCAGAGCAATGGCGCCCCCTACACTCCGTTTTCAGCAACGTAGGGGGATTTTCTGTTATTTTTTACCTTCATATTAATTGTTGTGTACTTCCTCTGCTTGGTTACAGTAATTAACCAGACATAGCGTGGAGCACACATGAAGCTGCTTCTCATGTTTATAACTCAACAGATCATATTACATGCTTGCGCATAGATGTGAATACCGTCTGAATGAAACATGTTCGGGCTTAAAGAGACATCGCTTCATTCTGTTCGGACAGGTTTGGGCCGTGTTCTCTCGGGCCGGGTCTTCTTTTTTCGGCACAATTGCGTGCATCCTCCGAGTGTTTGTGCACGAGCATGAGTCCTCCGCTCGCCCGCGCGTGTGTTTGCAGTGGACAGCAAGGCTACATTTTAAACTTATTACAAATGCTGATGGTCATTCTTTTGGCTTGCTTGGAGGAGCTGTGCATGCATCGGGGCAATGATGGACAGGATTGGATCTGTCTCATCTGACAGAATGCACGGAGCTGCCTTGACTGGCTTCATTACCTGGATAAGTTTATTCAACATCCATCCAGGGTCCATTGGTCTGCTGCCGGGTGTCTTGCTTGCATTAGCTTTATGTCCAGATTGTGACGGACAAGATGAGCAGTATTCGTTGTGTTACCACAATACGCTACTTGTCCAGAGCAGAGTTTAATGTCTTAAACTCAGCTTTCGTCATGTCTAAATTCAGTCACCATGGAATCGATCAAAAGTATATCCAAACTTTTGATTAAAATCGTACAGGTGCAGGTTTATTCACGGTTGTTGGTTTGTTTGCTAATGGGAAGTCCCCGCTGCTGCAACTCTTCTTCGTGCTGCAAGTCTTCCTCGTGTTTGCACTCACTTGTTGGTGCATTACCGCCACCCAGTGGTCACCCACAAAAATGTAAATACAACACAATTAAAAAAAATCGATACTGGGAAGCAGAATTGATTATTTAAATTGGCACCCAAAAAAAAAAATCACAATTTTAATGCTGCAATCTGTCTGCAAAAGAGTAGTCAACCTAATAACTAATATTCGTGAAAAACATGAAAAATACTTAAAAAAAAAAAAAAAAACATTCTGTGAACACTAGTCAATGTGCAAACTCCAACTGTCTTAAGAGTTTCTAGGTAAGGCATCTCTACAGCTCAATGTATACTCACAACTCAGAAATGTCAACAGCTATAATCCAGTGAGACTTAAAGAAATAGCTTTGGTCCAACAACAATTCTGAGGTAAACCCAAGCGATCACAATCTGCTTAACAACCTGACAACTGATGGGCTGATGTGCACAATTTGTCCAACCAGTCCTTCAAGTCCCTTGTGTGAGAGAAAATTAACTACATTTTGAAAACACAGATTGCATTCCTAACACTCGGTCTGCCCACAAACCAGACAGATGGATTTGTTGATGCCACATCCTTCTGCATATTTCCACTCATACCTTTGGCTCAATATCCGGTTGAATCTTTGTTGACACTGACACTCTTTCCTTAAAGCTGCCGAAAGGCGATAACACCTGGTCCAAATTAAATTGCATTAAAAACCACAAATGTGTATATTTTCACAATGGGTAGCCACAGTGGGATTCATACCCACGACCCTGGGGTCAGTGCCATTGCCGCTGAGCAACAAAAGCCAGCGTTGAACACATTGATTTCACAGATGGGAGGACATGGGGGCAGCTGCCTGAGCTTCTTTTAAGAAAGAAATGCAACATAGTTCACATTGATTGGCATGACTGGCTCAGCGTGATATCAGAGGAAAGGCATGTACTCCTGTGTGTTGCCATTATGCACTGTTGTTTGTAGATAAGTATAGAAAATAATGGAAGTGCTGTGGAAGTGCTGAGAGGCAGTGGAGAGGGAATTAACACTGAAAATGTTGGTGTTTTCATTGTCCCCACTTTTCTGCATGAAGTTGGACTCTACCCGTCAGTGGTACATCCTTCAATTAACACAAACAAATCTTTTATAATTCACTAGAGATCTTTCTAGTGAAAAAAACCCCATGGTCTTTGTATTCAATAGAAAAATTGTAGAGATTTAAAATCAAGAGGTCTGTGAAAGAATCTCTATTTCTTGGGCATGATGGCCACTCAACACATCTTGAGTGACCGCTTCCCTCCCTTAGATGAAGTCATAAATTACAAGGTGTTTCACGGATGAGAATGGGTTTGAAAAGAGAAGTAAATCACGGGTGGATGTCTCAGTCTTGGATCATTCCCAACGGCTCATGTTTCCTAAGTATTTTCAAGCGCAGAGGTCATGAAAACAAAAGCTGTGGGAAGAGGTTCCAGTCAAGTGATTGTTGTGCAATAACTCCCATTTCAAGCTAGTGCCAAAGAAAGCACAGGCAAAAACCTGTATCTGTACTCCATCATTATTGAAGATATTGTTCACACAGGTTTGTTTTCATTCCCAACCTGACTGATAACCAAATATGACATTCACTATGTCCGCTCTTCTGCAAAGAGAGTGTGATATGATAACCTTTCACTACCTGACCAGAACCCTCCCACTACGGTCAAGATCAACACCTTTATGTATTTCTCCATTTAGTGGATGAGATCGAACATTAGACTTTTGAAGCTTTTCACAAACATCTCAAACTAATGTTTGATTATGGTAATATTTTACAAAAAAAACTGGCAACAGGCAAAAAGTCCAAAGATAACATCAATTCAAAGACTAAAGAAAATAGAGATCAATTCATCATTCATTTTCTGGATGTTCGAATATTTAAAATTCTAACTTTTAAATTCAGTCATATGTTTTCACTCAGTCTCATATAATCCCTATTGCATGTTTGGTAGCCAAGACAATCACATTAAATCCTGAGGGAAATGACTATAACAGACCGCATGTAAAACCATTGCAGCAGTATTGGGGCTGGGTTTCTTTGTTTTTTAATTATTTAGTTTAAACCATGTAAAAGCAATACTGTGATCATTCTAATATATCTGAGCATTTGTTTACACCTAAAGCAAACAATTTTTTACTATAGTGGTGATCAAACAGATGTTTTATCTCAATCACAGATGGACAGAGCATGGATCCATCAGTATGTATATTTTTGTCCATAATATACCTGAGATCTAAAAGTCCCACTTATTGTTCTACAGGCTGATCAGACTTTAGCTAGTCATAGGCAGTGCAGCGATCCACAAGAAAAAAGTAACATCGGACACGGAATACAAGGTTTTTCATTGATGGGTATCAACAGGGCTGAATTCGTATTTAGGATGTCAAGAACCAAAGATTATTTTGACCTCTTCTTTCAACACTTATGACCTCCATTAATGATTAACTTTAATTTGAATGTGGTATTCTTCAAGCTTAGCATCCAATGGAAAGGCCCAATGCCACAAAAGGCAGCACAAGTGCCATTAGGAGACGTCTCACACTAATACCTCTGACTCAAGTGTGAGGCTCTTATAAATACATCTCAGTCAATCTTTGTGACTTTGAGGCTTGAAGTATTTAGAGGTAAATAAACCAAATAGTTGTGGGATTCAAAGGTCAGGACACCAAGCCCCTCCCCGTGTCCTGCAGTCCTCAGACTATGTTTAAACCAAGAGATCAGACACTCGTAATCTCCATTGTCCCATCCGGGTTAGTTGATAGGGTCCTATACCGTGGCCCACTTAAACAAGCAGGGCCATCTGCAGAGTCACAGATGGCTCTGGCAGTGTCTTACAGGTTCCCCCATTCAGATTCAGAGATAACCTGATATGAGCGGGCTTAATGAAACACTAACACCTCACATAGAGAGCACAAGGAGAGAAACAGAGAGAAAGGGGTGTTGCTTTAGTTGAGTCGTCACATTCTGCCAGGATAAGAGTTTATGTTTCTAAGTCCAAAATAACATGTTGCTTTTTACAATGTAGCTGGACCTTTATCCTTTGCTTCAATGTAAAACCTGAATCTGCAAGAAAGTGAAACATATGCTTTTGATTATAATGTGTTTTTCTTTAAGAAGAAAGTGGTCTTTGATCCACCTTTGCTGCACATCAAAAAACACACACTGAGTTCATCCTGTTCTAACCGGCTGCATGGCTCATTGGTCAAACTGAGAAACAACAGCTTTATGACAGGGATGAATGAACATTATCAAGGAGATGAATGAGGTTTTCTGTCAGAAGCTGGTGCCACTAGAGCATTTAGTCTGAGAGTGAACAAACAGCAGGGCAATAAAACAGATGGGGGCACATTTTATTAACACATGTAGTGAAAGAAATCAAATCAGAGGTCATCACTGTGTCCTCGCTAATGGGTTGGATTTATGCATATCTTCTCCTTGACAAAGTGCTGCCAAGGTAACAGCCCAGACAATACGTGAAAAAGAGAGACTATCCACAGACAGCCTGAGTTATATTGATCACATGACCAAGCTGTGGATTTTTTACTGGCTGATGGTGGATAGAGCTGTCAGGCATCGTCCCAGCATGGGGCTCCAGACCTTGACCTTCTGTGAAGGTAAGAAATGGAGGGAAGGAGAACTTTGATAAGAGAGTGTGTTCCGGCTGTGTGTCCCACAATAGAGAGGTAATGAGTCGCACAAAATGTCCCAGCAGCCGTCCAGCTGGCACGCAGCTCTGCCTCACAAAGACAAGGCAAGGCAAATGTATATGTATTGAGCATTTCATACACAAGCACCTCAATGTGCTTTACATGATCAAAAAGTGCAACAGAAAACATTCAACAGCTTAAAATCTAAAAGAACATTAAAAACAAAGACAGTTAGGCCTTCACTTCTCTCTTTGTGAACATGGCTGTTGTTCAGGTCCAGCTTTCTATATCATGTCAACAACTTTTATATGTTGCATCTCCACCAGAAATGTTCTGTTTTCTTTTGATCATTCAGCACGCCTTTATTTGGCTTGGACAGACATTCCCAGAAGAGTGTTCAGGTCAAGCTCCTTAAGCAATTGTATCACAAGTCAACAACTGAAAATTATATAACAATATTTGCACTAACATAGCAAATTATCAACTATCTAATACAAAATAAACAGCAAACACATTTTCTATTGTAAAAAGCTGACCCTTGGAGTTTAAAATCTTAACTTTAGCCTTTTGCCTATAAGGGTGGCTTACCGTTACAGCATGTAAGAAGTTCCACCACTTTTTTTTACATACTTTATCTTCAGCTACAAAAAGGTTAAAATGTTTTAGTACATTCAGCATGTTTTTATTCGCATAACTTTCAAAAATGTTGGAGCTTCTCTGACCTTTTATCATTGACTAATTGGATTCTTCTTTTCCAGGGACTCTGATTTAAGTCAAAGTTTCACAAACGTAATTTAGGGATTGTACAAGGACCATTGCCCAAACAATGCCAAACCACAATATTTGCACTGACAAAAACAGTGTCACTACAAGGACAAGCTATCTTTGGCCTATCGCTTCTGAGAACATCAGTCCCAAAACCACATTTTATCTAATATGTTCAATTTAGCAAAAATAGTAAACATTCCTATCTGTCATCATGGTAAAAGTGTGCCATTGTGTATTATCTCCAGATGGTTACAGTTTGATAGGAACTGTTTTCAAAGCCACAGCCAAATCCTGGGGAGAATCCAGGACTTGGTAGAGACAGATTAGGGCGACTAGTATAACAGTTAATCAAGGTCTATTACTGTATATTGGCCAAAGGAAATAGTGGCATATTGGACCCTGATGATGAACAGGTAAAGATAATGAAATTTTTGTTTAACTGTATTTACTGGGGAAATTACATCTGGACAAGTGTTCTTGGCTTTAATGACCTAACATGGTTCCTCAGTTTGGACATTGCAGAGTGACTAAAGCTGACAATGTTTGTCCAAACCAGACTGGCCAGGTCGGGTTGGATTCAGTGTTTATTTCTATATTTTACATGGGATCATTCATTACACGGTAAATGAGCGGTTTGGTGATGCATTGTGATTAGCGCGAGAAAGATGCACAAATGGATGATAAGGTGATGAATCAAAGGCTGGTCTGTGGTAAATTCGCAAGCACAGATTTGAATAGTGTTGGGTTGTAACGGGTTATCAGACAGATGGACTGTCAGATAACATGAAGGAAAGTGGTGTATTTTTACCAACTGACAGTTTAATTAAATTTCCTTGTGAAAAAAGGAATACAACTATCAGTGACACTCACACACACCTTGAAAATGAATGGAATCTATATGTACTGTAGGTCCAAGCCTTTAATGAGAGACATCTACTCTGGGCAGCGATGCGCTCCAGGTTTACAGTCAACAGATGGGCGTTTGCAGTGTGTATCAACACAGCAGCACCTTCAGGTACTTTCTTTGTGTCCAGTGTATTCAGCGCCCGCTTCAATAGAAAGGATACCAAGCATTTACAGCGAGCTCACCCGGCACGTCCTTTGAGGAAGCAGTAGTCATCAGTCCCCAAAACAACAATCTTATCTTATTTGAACTCCAGTTAAGTGAACATTGAAAGAGAACCGGCTTAAACTTGATCAGCTGATCTTTAACATCACTGTTGTATACTTTGTATGGTAGCATTAGAAGTGTGAAGTTGACTCAAGTCTACTTTTGATCTGCCTTTTTTTCCACACTTTTCACATTTGTTTATTGGTTATATCTTTAAAAATGCTGACCAAAGTAGTGTTGTGTTCAAGACCACACTATCCGAGACCAAGACTTGCCCGAGACCAAAATGCACTGAGACCAAGACAAGATCAAGACTTTCGGGAGCCGAGACCGAGTCAAGACCAAGACCGAGACAAGCCGAGACCACGACCAAGACCAAAAACATTTTTTTTTTCAATTTAAAAAAATATATAAATAAATAAAATTCTGACAAGGTTCGACAGTTAAATAACATTCTCTCTTTAATTTTAATTTATTTTAAATACATTTGACGGAGAAAAAAGGTGCCTGCAAAAAATTAACTGATAAATTCACAATTATTCTACATATTTGAAAACAAGATTTTTATGTCAGCTGAATGTACAGCAAGTGTTTAAAAGCATTTCTGCCAAGAAATAATGATTCACGATTCTGATTCTTTCAGTTGTGCGGGTCAACAGGTCACAGATTTCAAAAAATAATTTGAAAAAAGCCTTTAAATAGGCCATTTTTATTAATTCACTTAGATGATATAGTTTAATTTGGTTGCTGTAATGTAACTAGGATATGCAAATAACAAATGTTTCCAGCTGTAACTGTAAAAGTGAAACTTTCTGAAATAAAACTACAAACAAGTTGTCAGCAGTCTAAAAAACATAGAGCTACAGGTAGATGTGAAACTAAATAAAACAAACTCAAACCCTGGAACAGTCATGTGACAAATCAATCAATAGTTGTTGTTGAGAAAGATTATTATTATTCTGGATACAGTGGAAACAGAAACTATAAAAAATAATTATATTGTGAACCTGTTTATATTGTAGGGCAGTGATTCTCAACTGGTGGGTCGGGACTCAAAAGTGGGTCGCGGACCTGTACTAGGTGGGTCGCGGACAGCTGGTCAAAAATAAATAAATAAATAGCTTACTGAATGTCTCATGTTGGACTTGTCTTTTATTTTAAAAGAAACTTTTCTTTCGACAGGCATGCTGTGAAATGCATGTTGCACATTAAATTACTTAGATTTATGCTTTTAAAAAGATTACATGTATGTTTTCAACAGCTATTTTTGAAAAACTAAATTTGGTTGGTTGAATTCTCAAAAAAAAAAAGAAAAAAAAGTGGGTCACGATTTAATGACCATGGCAAAATGTGGGTCCCAGCGTGAGACCAGTTGAGAACCTCTGTTGTAGGGAACATATATACATAAATGCAATTGGAGTCTAAAGCCACAAAAAAAACACCACTTTAAAAAGATTATAGACTAATATAGGACCTCTTTACAGTTATTTGAGTCATTCTGCGCTAGTGCAATTTACAGCGATGACGCGCTGGTGACGACATAATCCAAGATGGCGGCGGCCCATACGACAGCCGACACTATGTAATAAAAGCCTTAAAAGACATGGATATAATGAAAAGAGTGGATGGACAGAGGCATAAACATGCAGACTTTCACACGGACACACTTCGGTAAACACGGTAAACGGAAGAGGCTTCACCGGACGGCTGGCACTAGGACCCAGAAGCAGAGTAAGTGCGTCCCCTGTACTGCATTCACAGGCTGTAATATCACCAGTTCATCATTGTACCTGTTGTTAGAGCTACTGTCTTTACCAGGGAGATAATATTTATTCATGGTGATTGTTTTCTGGAGTTTTACTGAGATTTTTACCGGTGATTAGTTTCTATCTCCCTTGTGCTCCGCGGTCCAAACTGACACCGTAGCCAGACACACACACACACACACACACACACACACACACACACACACACACACCCACACACACACACGTCACTCAGTCACATTAAGGAAGGTTGCGGTCATTATACAGGGTGGATTAAAGAATGAATAAAGGATTGTTTTATCCCGTTCTTCTCCGTGTTATTATCACATTATATAAAAGTTTAAAAATAGCAGGAATTAGTGCTGGTCTTGACGGAAAACTCCGAGTCCGGGCAGCTCGAGTCCGAGACAAGACCAAGTCAAAATGCTTCAGAGTCCGAGACCTTTAAAATTTGGTCTCGAGACCAAGACCGGTCTCGACTACTACAACACTAGACCAAAGTAATCTAACTGAAACAACAAAACTGAGAAGAAAAATCTTTAGCGACTAATAAGAAATATCAAAGGAGATGTTAGGTTTTAGAAACCTGCCTCTAGTTTCTACATAAACTTAATCTTTAGTCTGACTTGACAAGCAGATGAATGAGCTTTTATTTTAATAAATGCTTTAAACTCTTTGTTCTAGATCGGGTGTCTCCAAATATTTTGTGGCCATGGCTCAGTGGTAGAGTGGATCGTCCAATAACCCAAGGGTTGGCGGTTTGTATCCCGCTCAATCCTCGTCATTGTTGTTGTGTCCTTGGACAAGGCACTTTACCCTAATTGCCTCGTATGAATGAGCTTGAGTTGTGCATGAATGTTGGACGTGGTCAGAGGGGCAAATTGTAGCTTACCACTACCGGTATGATTGGTGTAAATGAATAATGGTTTCTGTGAAGCGCTTTGAGTGTCATGACAAGACAAGCGCTATATTATTATTTTCACCAGCTCTACCAGAGGAATCCCAACATCTTCAAATGCCAAGTGAGAAAAATCCTGGAACTTGTCCCATGCCTACCTGGAGGCCTCATCTGGAGTACACGAGTCTGAAACTTCTCTCCAATGAGACATTAGGAAGGCCCTGATCCATAGGATCACAAGTCAGCTATTCCTGCAAATTTATTCAGGAGTAACTCCACAACTGTCTCTAGTTCATTATGTGCTTTCAGTACTCAGATGTCAGTGGAAGTTCCCTACAACTCCCAAGTGAAAGTGAAATCTTTGTACTGGTAACTGGATCTTCCCTTGTGCTAAGAATCCAAATCTTGGAAGCAAATGAGTCAAACTGGTGTGGAACTAGAATATCCTGTTTTCTGGTAATAGAGTAACTAACTTTGTGGTGTACTGCAGATTAAGAAAGATCAAAAGTATTTACCAGAAGATCAAGCCAAACCTGGAGCTTTTTCAGGTTGAGCCATTTGATGACTTACTTGTTATCATTTCCTCTAAATATGGGTGGTTATGACTGTAGCTCTCAGGAGATTTGAGCATTACCACTGAGAAACTGCACTGAATATTTAACTGGACACATTCATTCAGCAAGGACAACCTCAGTTTTCAGGCTGCAGTGGTCATTGGTAAATGTTTAATTCAGTGCACTGTGGCCAAAGAAGCAAAACATAATGGAGAGCAGATTACTTTTATGGTAGAGCAGCACTTTTTCACTGCTATAGCAGGATGCTCTCTCCCCAGCAGATTTGCTGAAAGCAGATATGGCTAAGTCCCAAAAAAGAAACTGGGATACTGAGATGAGAGCTTGTGATAGCGGCTCAGTGAATAGAGAAGAAAAGAACAGAGATGAGGAAATAGGCCAGAGGGACTGAGCAGGGACTGAAAATATCAGGGAAATAAAAAATACATCTGGCTTGAAATGAAAAGCCACACAAGGAGTAAGGGACAAAAACTGGGAAACACGATAAATAGAGCTCAACGTAACAAGAATGAAAGGCAAAGAGAAGGCATATGTCACTGTGGGTGTTGTACACTAAAATATTTACATATTATGTGTTTTTGAGATGTGGATTGCTTGATACAGTTTCAGGTACAGAGTAAATGCTCAGGTTGAAGGTTTAAGATCAAGGTTTTAAATAGTTTTGCAGTTAACACTTCAGGTTAAAGGCATATGGTTAAGATGGTTTTGGAGGTGACGTTAAAGTGGGGAAAAAAGCGTATTATTCTGTATGTCTAGAAAATTACAGTGAGGGAATAAAGAGCTGAAGGCTCTGAATCCAGTTCAATGAGACTCGTTTGCAAACACTGGATCACCCTCTTACAGAGCACTCCTGTATCACGCAACACTATAAGTGCTACATCACAGTCACTAGAGAAGGCTCACAGGAACATACGCACACGGCAAGAAGCACATCAGAGCATGAAAGGTAAGCCTGAGCTAGCTGAGCAAGAGAAGGCTTAACATCACACTGTCATCAGTGACAGATAAAACTGAACAAGTTCAAATCAGAGAATAATACTCTTTCTGAGTCGATGAAGTGGGTTAATGAAGCAAGTATTAATCCTTAATTAATAATTCTTAATGCATAGGGCAAGAAGAGTGACAATAACCATCAATAAATGAGTAAAAATAGCATGTTGAGGTGATTGGTCCTGTTGTCTCTGGACCAGTGTTCATTTTGATGACTAAATATTTTCGTCATTACTTTCGTCACAAATATATTTTTGTGGATGAACATCCCAGGAGTGAGCAATTGGTATTTTTTTTGTTTGGCAACCCACTATTTACCTTTGATCCATTTTCTTTCCAACCTTGTTTCTGATAGTAAATTAGATTTGATTGAGGCTGCTATTTTGACTCCTGACAAATGATGCAGTGTTTATTGATTGGATGTACGGTGAGTTGTAAGTGTCTTTCTTGCTTTTATGAATTTAGACAATTCCATTCTGGATGTTTGACAATAATAGACAAAGAAAATGGATTTTTAGGATAATATTCAGGTGTCAACCAATTATTCCACCCAGGTGTTAATGATCAACAATTTCACGTGTAACTAAAACAGTCATTTACTGAAACAGAAACAGCTGTGGGAGGCTTCAAAGTGGGTGAGGAACAAACGCTGCTAGTAAGGAGATGAAGACAGTTTTATGTAGCAGGTCAAACACATGGTGAGCACTAAGGTAGCTGAGACACTTTTCTGTAATCTTTCCTTCAGTTTTTAGAGCACACTGACATTTCAGGATCCGTTGTGCAGCAGCAGGTTATGGGTTCTTTGCCATTGTTAGTTATAGCTTCATATGTTCATCATATGGAGCTCTACATTTTGAAGAAACACAGCGTTCTTAGGCCTAACTGAGATGACTCGCATTGGCAAACACCCTCATAATGTACAGGTGCTTTCTATTTAAGCATCCGCTGTGAGACGATGAGCGATGAAAAGGCTCTTTCAACTTTAAAGTCTCAACGTGGCTGAAGCTTGAGCTGCTGAGGTGAGGTGAGTTCACATTCCTCTCAAATCCCAGTCTAAACACCTGCATGGTAAAGACTACAAAATCACACATGGTTCCTTCCTGCAGACACTCCAAGTCTGGTGTAACCTTGAGCGGATTGTTTGTTCTACCGTATCTTCATACTTCAGGTAACACAATATGCACCTTTTTAAAACTACGCTGGCATTTCTAAAAAAAAAAAAAAAGTCTTGGAATCATCAACAGGGATCAATATGAAGTTTTAAATTTCACTGTCACATTATCCTTTATGACAGGGATGGGCAACTCTATCACAGCAGGGGCCACAAAAATGTGATTGTATCTGACCTTTTTAACATTAACGTCAGCATTTAGAATAATGACTGATCTGAGCATTAATACGGGGGGGGTTATCTTTGTGGTGTTGTTTTGTCAGTTTTTATCTATTTTGGGTGTTTTTGGAATCATTATGTGTGTTTTTGTTATTTTGTGTAATCATGTATATTTTTCTGTAATTTTCTGCATTTTTGTTGTGGATTTTCGGGGTCACTTTCTGTATCATTTTGTGCAATTTTGTTGACCATTTGTATGTCTTTGGAGCTATTAAGTAATGTGTTGTCTTTTGTGTTTTTTGTTGTTCGGGTGGTTGTTGTGTCTCTGTTGTCTACTTTGTGCGTTTTGCAGTCGATTTGTGTGTTTTGGAACTTTTTATTCCTTCCAAAATCTTGAAATACAATTTTTGGAGATTTATTTTGGGGACCGCACAAAATTAGACCGAGGGCCACATGTGGCCCCGGGGCCGCCAGTTGCCCATGTCTGCTTCATGACTTACTTCCAACGATTCTCTATCACCGGATGAGTGAGCAAACTGTTCATGTGCAGTAAGAATACAGGAGCTTATTGAGACTTTACTGAACTTTTTATCTTCACTTTCAGCAGTAATCCAACACATGAAAGTGCAATTATGTAATACTTTAGTCTGTCTTTGTGAGGGGTGGACGTCTGGAAGGAATGAGAGAGGATATCCAGAATTATTAACAAAGAGACCGCGGGCAAGAAGAGAGCAACCATTGCAGGTGGCATGAAATACTTCTGGCTAACAGCAGCCGGCAATGGTTTACTGCCGTCTGAGCTGTCAATATTTTTTTAGGTTGCCACGGGAAAGAATGAGGTGCTATAAAATGGATGCAGCAGTAAAGCTAAACTGAGGTCAGAAGTTTTTTTTTCTTTTTTACTCTTTAAAAAAAACGTGGGACGGTTAGCTTCAGCAGAGCAGCAACATGTGGTGCTCTGGAAAAACATGGACAGATGTTGGAGAACGGCATAAATCTGTTGCAATATTGGCAAACAAAACTATCTATATATTACCCGTATAGATACGCACAAAGAAGTTAGGACTGTTTTATGATCAAAAGTAAAGATTTTAAAACCGTAGACACAATTATCAGTAATGTCTGTGTTAACTGCTTCCGTCAGCTCCATTCACTGCTCAGATGAAGTAGTTGTTGAGGCAACCCTGACAGTTTAATCAGACCTGGCCCTGGCCTGGTGTTTTAACGCTCTGCTGACCTGTGGCTATCCAGGATCATGTAGAATGTTAAATCTACTCTAATTGGCCAGTCAAGTCTTTAGAGGGAGCATGATAAGCAAGATGGAGGCGTCTGTGTTTGCTCTTTTGTGTTTTGATGGAGGAGTGTGGGAGGGGGAATGGGGGGGTTGGGAGGTCAGCAGGCTTTTGAGGTCAAGAGGGGGAGCTGTTGCCCACCCTCACCCCCATCTCACCTCCTCTTCAGGCATGAATTGTACCCCCCGATGCCTCAGAGAACTCCATAAAGAGTAATGCCTGTGGGGGAATGCTGCTCTACGTGTGTGTGTATGTATGTATGTGCGCATGTGTGTGTTGACACTTTAGTGTGGAGTGGTATCTTATCCTGGCTCCTGATTTATAATGAAGAATACAAAAAATAACAAATAAAACTCAACTCCATCAGCAGAATGCTTCCATTAGAGAATTCAGAGGCCCTAAAGGCAACACCTGAAAATATGCAGGAAACCAGCTGAGGGCTTTGAGGTGCGAGCACAGCCAGACTCAGGACCACTTGTTCTCGTGGAGGGTGCTACCACAGGAATTTAAAGTGTAATAACTCACACATTTCCCTCAAACAAAAGCAGGGAAAACCCCTAACCCTAATTCTAACAAAACGTCTCTTTTCATAAACAAACACAGCCTCCAGGTTCTCCCTCCCATCTGCCCTAAATGACACCTCCAGTGTGTGTGTGTGTGTGTGTGTGTGCCCTGTGGTTTCTGAGAATGTTTGAGTGGACAGAACGCTTCAGGAGAAACCACTTCAGTGGTCGATGAGGAGACCTGAGTCTCAGTGGGAGGCCTGGTGGTGTATGGTGGTAAACCTCCGTTAGTTGGTATGAGAGAAAACTTTATACATCTGCAAAGATCAATTCAATGTTCACCTTTTGACAATTCTGAATTTTTTGGGCTAAAAAACGATTACGTAAAAAGGATGATCTACAAGTATGACATGATGTTTTTTAATTCTGAATTATTCATTCCAAATTAAATTATTCGGAATGAAAGTGTTGCTGCTTCGTGTTTATATGGAAATAGTAATTACAAATTGAGGTTGACATGGAAAACCGGTTTATTCGGCTTTATTAAATTCTGCTTTAGGTCTAGGGGTGGGAACCTAAAGTGTTCTGATTTGACAAGGGGAGAATGTGACGTATTCACGTCTATCAGAAAAAACACACACAACAAACCTTTTCTTTTTGGCTACAGCATAAAACGCCACATAATAAGAAAAGTTTTCACTTTTATTTTGATTGTAGTTTTGAAGCAGCAGCTCGACCATAACACATGGTTTCACTTTCATCTGCTGAGCAGGAGAAGGTTATCGAAGTTTGTACTTTGGTTAATCAGAGCCAGCCGTTGATGCAACAGCTGTTCTACCTCCACTATACAGAATGTTGAGTGAAAAATGAACTTTATAATAATCCGTGTGTCATTAGTGAAGCTCTGGTACTTCATGCCCTGATGAAGCCGTTCTGTTTGCAGAGGTCCGTATTAGGGCTGGGCGATATATCGAATATACTCGATATATCGCAGCTTGTAGTCTGTGCGGTGTTGAAAATGACCATACCGTTAAACTCGCGGACTTTTTTTGAAATGCCATCTTAATGACAACATGCACAAAAGGGCACTATTTGTTTTAAAATATTGTAGTGGCATTATGTACAAAAAGTGCACTTTAATTTTGTGATTTTGAAATGCCATGTGAGTTGCATCCTGCACTAATGTCTTGTTTTGAAATGTCTCTGTGACAATTTTGCACAGAACGTGCACTTTCTGTTGACAATTTTATGTTTGAGCCACTCACTGTTTAATAAATACAGTTATGTCAACTTTGACTTAGTTGTGATATCCCCTTTTTTGCATGAAAGTTTAAAATTGGCATATATTAATGCAGTATGATCAAGAATGTTTTAATGTAGACATATAGAATCATCATACTGGTGTGATTTTGTGCATCAAAGTGTTAAATCAAGGGTAATGCAAAATATCGAGATATATATCGTGTATCGTGAC
Source organism: Gouania willdenowi (assembly GCF_900634775.1). Taxonomy (NCBI): domain Eukaryota; kingdom Metazoa; phylum Chordata; class Actinopteri; order Blenniiformes; family Gobiesocidae; genus Gouania; species Gouania willdenowi. The sequence continues at coordinate 31,013,423 of NC_041047.1, read as the reverse complement.
ATGGCCTAAAAATATCGCGGTATTTATAAAAGGCCATATCGCCCAGCCCTAGTCCGTATGTGTGTAATAAGTCTGTGTCCATGTGAATGTCTGCATGTTTATGCTTCCATTCATCCATCCACTCTTTTCATTATATCCATGTATTGTAAGCCTCTTATTAAATAAATAGTCTCGGCTGGAGTCCGGGTGGCCATCCTCGACTATGTCGTCACCAGCGCGTCATCGCGGCAAGACGAGTATGCGCAGAACGACCGGAATTAACTTAAAATGAAATTAGGTGTTTAGAAGAAAGAGAGATTACTTAAATCTGAATTCAAATCTGGAGTAAACCAGCCACCTAATTCGGATTTAAGTTTAATTTACCTTTTTTTCTGAATTAAAGACGAATTAAAGCTCTCACTTAAATGTGGCCAGTGAAACCATATGAGAGATACAGTATCTCACAATAACCTCCCAGGTTTGAAATGTTCCAGTTTCCAATGTGGTCTCATTAAAGGGCGACAGCATGCAGCCTGTTTTTAAGATATTTAGGCACTGGCATCATTTGACATTTACGTTCATCCACCTAACTATTTCAGGGCAACGAGGAGCCCTGAGCTTTGTGACTTCTGGTAACTCACTGTAGTTTACAGTGTGTGTGACAGCTGAATGAAAACAAGCCCCAGCATCCAGGCAGTCTGGGCTGTCTCACTGTGCGTCTGGGCAGAGGAGGGAAGGGGGTTGGTGGCAGGAATGAGCCAGCAAACTCTTTGAAATGTGCTCTATAATTAGCAGGGCTACTATATCAATGGCAGGCTGTCTGGACCTGCACAACTATGCTCTCGTTCCTGATAATGAAGGAGGAAAGAGACGTAAGAGAGCCCTTGATGTATAAATTGAAAGCTTTTGTTGTCTTTTCTAACTAAAAACAGAATCCACAGAGAAATCAGATGAAAAAAACCTTACATGACATGTAAGCTGCACAGTTATTGACCCTGAATGAAGCGTGCATTAACTCATCAATGTGAACCCACTTAGTACGTCAGAGTCAGAGTCAGAGACCAGACCAGACTGGGTCAATAAAATGTACAACGGGTCGCGGGGGTGGACAAATGTAGTAGTGGAGGAATGAAGATTTAGCTCAGTTTTTATTTAAACAGAAATAATGCATCAAACTGAGCCACAGAGCCAGTACTGTTATAATAAATTAAGACTTTTATTATTGTTTCATAACATGCCACGGTGTGTGTATGATCATGGGCTCGACTTCCTGTCTGACACATAAAGGTACCAGTAATAGAGTAGAGAATGAATGTTGTTGGCAGTTCTTTTAATGATCTTGTGACAGTTAAAATTGCTTGAGGTTCTGCATTGATTGAACTTTTACCCCCATAACCACTAAGTCTAAGATGCTGGGAAAGTGTTTGGTTGTCAGGCGTAGAATAATGCTGGAATTTCAGCTATGCACATTTTTCCGACGGACTCTGATTGGATAGATATTTTATGTCTGCAAACTCCCAAGATTTACCCGAAGAAGAGCTTTATTTTAACAAACGCTGACAACGTTGGCTTGGTCTTGTGCACAAAACCCAGATTTATGATATTTAAAAAAAACTCATTTCAACCTCTGTGGTGGGAAATGATCATTGTGTAACTATTTTATTTCACCAACAAAGGTCCTGTCTCTGTATACAACACAAGATAATCATGTCAGCTTTTATTAAATGAATGAACTATTCTTTAAACCACTGGTTTCTAACCTTTGGGTCGGGACCCGGGAGACACTGGGAGGGGGTCGCCAGATGCCTTTAAGAAACGTAATAATATTTTTTTAACAATTTGAGCTTATTTTTGTTTATTTTTACTTTTCTGCAACTACACCAAACTAGCCATGTTTTAACTTGTTTTCATCACTTCTTCTTGCCATATTTTTGTTCCTTTTAATAAATTTTTACTACGTTACTCCCATTTCTACCACTTCTCCAACAAATTGCTTTTCCTTTTCTGCACATTTTTTTTTTCCATTTTCAAGACATTTTCAGCACTTTTAAACACTTTCACCCTTTCCATCCTTTGCCAATTTAAACACATTCACGATTTGTCATACCCATTATATGCCTGTTAAAACTAATTTTCAAATTACATTACCCCACTTCCCACATTGATGACACTTTTAAGACAATATTGACACTTTTAACCCTTTTTACAACTTTGGCCGCTATAATTTGCAACGTTTAACCAATTTCTGTGGTTTTTAAAATCCCATTTCACCACCTTTTCCACCATTTTTGGTCACTTTTATCCCATTTTATTTCGGATTAAAAAAAGGACTTACATCTTTAAGATGACTATATATTATGGTGCAAATGATAAACTTCCTGGATAACAGTGGATATTATTCAGATAAATAAATAAATGTGGTTATCACAGATCCATAGAACAATGGACCATAATTTTGCTGACTTTATGTCTCCACGTGACTGTTCTTCAATGTTCAGCCACCTTCAGCTAAAGTGGGGGTTCCCAGATCCTGGCACCTTTATTTTGGGGGTCACGGGCTGAAAAGGTTGAGAACCACTGAGTTACACTACATAACAGCTCATATACTTAGGTTAAAATGTAAAACTTTTTAAAGTTTTAGCGTTTGTTCAAAGTGTAATGGGTGATAGGACATTGCATGGCTTCTTTTACTGCATTAATGATGAATGACCAAATATGCTGACATGGCGTGGCTCAGACTGCTGATCTCCTCTGTATGTATGTGTCTCTAATACGGTTTGTGAGAGGAATGTGGCGAGCAGCCAGCCATGTGCTGTGAGACCAGAAAAAGCCAGAGGGCCACTCACCACCACAACTATTATGCACCGCCCCCCACCGCCGCCCACCACCCTAACCACACTCCGGTTTCTCCACAAAGCCAGTGTAACATAAAACCAAGCGGAGTGCTACGACATGGGATGGCACTCCACTGACTCCAGGCCACGCCTGACTGAGCTCTGATGGCAGTCCAAGGCATACATTGGCCACGTTTACATGGGAGCTTTAATTCCTCTTTAAACTGACATTGTAAACTAGGGATGTAACGATTAATCGTAAGGCAGTTAAAAATCGATTCATAGGTATCAAGGTTCACATCGATGCTGGGAAAATTGAATCACAGTACTTTTTTTAACCAGCAGAGGGCGGTATCCAGAAGTCATGGCGGCGGGCGAAATCTGCTAATACTTTCTTTCTGGCCGCCTTCTACTCTTAAACATATTCATAAATGATTCCTTACCCCTTTAGCACCAAAAGAATATCTGTAATATTAAGTGAATATCTGTAAAAGTCACGTTTTTCTATTAGCTCTGTCTGCTAGCATAGCATCTCTTCTTCACTGCACTTAGCTGCATGCCAACCGACCACTGGGTTAGCATCGCCCTCTGCTGGTTCAAACAAATATCTGACGCAAATACAGTGCAGACTGTTTTTTTTTTTTTAAGGTCCAATTGTTAAGTCACAAAATACATTTTCAGTTGCACTTTTAAAAAGAAAAAGAACTATTATGCAGTTTTGTATTGTTTACTATGGAACCAGAATTTAAATGAATAGGCTTCTTCATTTGTATTATTCCTTTATTTATTTCATTCAAGATTTATTTTTAGTTAAATTGCATTGTTTGAATAGTTCATCAAGGGATTCTTTTGACAATGAAAAATAAAAGGAAAATAGTACAGTATTTTCTAGTTTTTTTTCCCCCAAAAAAAATAAAGGAATATTTTTCAGTCATTTAAGTACAGTCCCATTTTGTGAAATTAATCGTGAGAGAATCTTATCGTGAACCCAGTATCGTGAATCGAATCGTATCGTATCGGGAGTTGAGTGAATCGTTACATCCCTATTGTAAACACTTAATTCCTAATGATAATTTACTTCTGAATTAAACCTAAATTCGAATTAGGTGACTGGGTTATTCCCATTTTAATTTCAAATTAGATAATTCCTCTATCTTGTAAACACTTAAAGCTGCAGTTTGTAAGTTTTTTTGTTTGTTTTATTTGATCAAAAATCCATAATCAACTTATTCTATTGTATTGTATATTATAATCCAAAGTGTTCTGAGTGGATAGTGAATCTCTGCTCCTTCTCCTGGCTCTGTAAATGAGCTTTATAAATACAGGAGAATGACGCTGGACTTCAGCCAATCGGAGATCTTTCTACCAACAGAGCGATCCCATGAACTGTTTTAAGCGTTACTATTGGCTGCTCGTCAAGTCAATGTGCGTTCCCGAGCTGAGAGTAGAGACAGTCCCGTGGCTTTATATTCCAGCTGATGTGGCTTTTGGCACAGGGGTTACACGGCAAAACAAGAGGAAAAAGGAAGACCGACGTGGAGAAGCAACAAAATAAAGGCACAAACGTGTTCAGGGGGAACTCTGTCCGCGGAGTCGGTGCGTGCAGCAAACTGTGTTAGTTCCTATCTCCTTCAGCTCAGGCGACCAACGTGTGCTATTGTCCACCTGCTGCTTCAAAACTACAATTAAAATAAAAGTGAAAACAGTTCTCAGGTTCTCACTCTTATTGTCGGCTGTATTACAGCCAACAATAAAAGGTTTGTTGTGTGTTTTTCCCGATAGACGTGATACGTCACGTTCTCCCCTTGTCCAATCAAAACCCTTCCCAACCCCCAGACCTAAAGCGGAATAGAATAAAGTGGAATAAACCAGTTTTCCATGTAAACCTCAATTTGGAATTACTATTTCCATGTTAACACTAAGCAGAACTGTCATTCCAAATAATTTAATTCGGAATAACTAATTGCAAATTAAAAAAACATTATGTAACCGTGGCTACTGATGTGGTGTCACAGGAGAGCTATCTAAACACAAGGCTGAGGGTTATTTATCAGGCGCCATTGTCACGATTGTACGTGTATGAGTGAGGATAAATGTGGGAATGAGAAAAGATTTGCATCTTTTGATTACAAAAAGTGAAAGCAAGGATTTCTTGACTTGTTTAGTAGAAAGCACAACACTATCATTGAAACAGGGCAGCATTATTTACTGATGAACTAATACTGGGAGGAGTCACTGTCATTTTATCATATATTCAGACCAAGTATCTCATTTAGAAACAAGCCTGTGTGCATATAATACAACATTGTGAACAACCAAAATAAAGCTCTCCTCTAAATCCTCCCTCTGATTCACCACCACACACACTCATATAACCAGCATGGTGCTGGTAAGTGAACACATCCACAGCCGATTCTGCCAAATCTAACACTGTTCACATCTGCAGCTGTGTTGACGAATCACAGCCACATCCTAAAGAGAGACCCACCCCCGCCCACATGGTTCGCCGTGCCACAAACTGCTCCATTTATACACATTGTCATTCAGATGAGGGAGGCTGGTCCCGTTTAAAGCTCCCCCGACTCATAAATATGAAAAACACAATTTGGAGTAATTAGTCTTTTTTTAGGCAAAAACGGAGAGCAAGAGCAGTTTCAAAAGCAAAGCTACTCCTGTGAAGCAACATGTGGCGTGAGAGGTTTCATATGCTCCTATTGCATCAAACACAGCATAACTCAATATGATTATACAACACAGATTGTAATTGGGCTGCAGGCTGTAAATTTGTTTAGATTTGTGTAGTTTAGATAATAAAAACAATAAAACCAATCCTAACTTATAGGGTTGCAAAGGGGCGGAAAATTTATAGTAAATTTCTGTGGGAATTTAAGCTCAGGAAATGTGGGAATATTCCAAAAATGTAAAACTTTGCATAACAATTATTTATGAGGACTGAATGAAAATTGGGAGTAAATTTAAATAACTTTATCATACCCAAACATAAATATTAGCATCCATGCAAAATAATACATTAAAAAAAAAAAAAAAAAAAAAAAATTTCAACAGATTCATTTCCCAGAACTTTACAATTATTCTAGTTTTGTCAGCATTTTGGTTTTTTAAGACTTACAGAATGTAATACAATCTTAAACATCAAAAATGGGATTTCAGTTCAATTCAATGTTATAATCAAAAAGCAAAATCAACTGCAGTGGGCCCTATAAAATCTGCAATAACGAAATCGCAGACGGAATCACGGAATCGACCAATGAAAACTGTTAAATGCGGAAATGGACAGAATCGGCATGAAACGTCGTCATCCGTTGGGTTTTTTTAATGGAAAATGTTTCCGGGGACCGCTTATTAGGTGAACCTCCCTCCCCCCTCCTTTCCTGGCTGCATTAACCTCAACCTAAACCACCATGAACGTCTAAAAACAACGCAAATCATCACTGACTCCTAAATACAGAGCCATCAGTGCCCTCTTAACTTTGCTGTGCCTGTAAAGCTCTGTGAGAATGTGATCAGCTTTAATCATCTTCCTCTGCTCAGTGTTCACATTGTTGTGTCTGGCTAACTAAGAATAACTCAGTCCCTGTTGTAATTCAGTTCGTTTTATTCCAGCCTTTTATTCGTGTCTCGTAGGTAGACATTCACAGTCAGCAAGCTACCTCAAGTACAACCGTTTCAGTGGGAACTTCCGGTTTACAAAATAAAAGTCGGTTGGAGCAACGTTATTAGAATGTTACATTCTAACATCAGAGCTACAAAAGATAGGATAATTTAAATTAGGTTAATTTCAACTAAGTTGAAATTAACTTAAAACTTAATCAATAAACCTGCTCAGATTCAGTAAACCATTGATCCCTGAGAGGAAATTGGGTGACATTAATGCTGATCTCATACATCTTTATATGACATATAAATAATTAAAAAGGAGCAGTCAGAATAATCCACTAACTTATATCTACCTTTTAAAATGTATATTACTTTACTTTTTAAATACATATTTTAATTTGATTAAGTTAAAAACAAATATGTTCTGTAAAAAATTATAAACATTTCTAAAAAAACGGAATTTAAAAAATTAAAGTGGAAAACACGGAATTTGGGAAAAAAATAAAATAGAATTCATAGGGCCCTACAATAACTGCCCTTTCAGCACAACCAATGCAACGTTTGATTTACCATCAATTATTTGATTGAACAATGAATTCACAACTAAAACATCAATGTTGAGTAAAATATAATTTGAAAATAGATTAGAGAAAAGGGTTAAGCGGGGGGCGTGGCCTCTACGCCCCTAAAGTAAGTAGTGTGCCATGTACTTGTGATTGAGGAATATCAGAGATAATCTCATGTATACTCACATGAAATTTAACATATCTGTAAAGGACCAACCTTCAATTTTTGTATATTCCCCATTTATTACTGTTTATTATCGTTAATTCACGTTAATTCCCATGATAATCTTCCTGAAATGTCCCAACCCTCCTAACTTATGAGCAGCTTCTATTTATTCAAGCATGTGGTAATGGTTAATACATAAAGCAAGATCGACCAACACTAATTTCTTAAGGTGCAACTGTTGATTTGAGCAAAATAGAGGACTGAGCCACCTGTCACACCTTATGAGGTCATTTCCTTTTATTGGAATTTTATTGAACTGTTACACAGGAAAGAGACGGAGAGACTGAAGCGAGACAGTGAAAGAAAGCTACAATCAATGCCAACAGTTTAATCGCTGAGGCATTGTTCAAATAGGCACTGATTAAATGAGGTTAATGACCACATCACTGAGCATCCATTTGACTCAAGTTGAACAGCTACAACTACTTTCTTTTCAATGGTGACTCAACAAGCAAATAAAAAATGTGTGCCTGCATATGAAAACCTTTCTGCAGAACCTTTCTTCACATTTACATTGGATAAGAAAGGGCTTGGTCATATTTCTATGGCTAACGGCAGATTTCCATCCACGTGCGTAAATAAACACCTTTGAGCCACCCTTTCACAGACCCCAGGAAGCAGGGTCTGGAGAACATGCAAGGACTTGTTGAACCTAAACTAAAAAAAAAGGGGGTGAAATCCACTGGGGTATGTCCAAGCTGCAGCAGACACTGTTTCCGGGGGATAAGGTGGATAATTGTGTGAGGAGATTGTGGTGTGGTGGGCTGGTGCACGGGTGCTTAGGAGAGCGCGTTTGCACATGTTTTAACACACACACACACACACAGAGAGAGTGGGGAGGTGGGGTCCACACAGATTAAAGGAGCCGATGGCCTCATGCTGTGTTATCAGGGTAATGAATTATTTATGATAACTAAGCAATGTTAAACAAATGAGACAGGACAACCACCCATTCCCTTATACATGAATAAATGTTCGTGTATAAAACAATCGACCACTTTAAACCAGATACAGGATGACACATATTAAGAAATAATGGGTTGGGAACCAGAGGGTTGCTGGGAAGCCTGAACGATTAATTGCATTTGCGATATTATCGCGATATCATAAAACGCAATTTTCTAATCGCAAAGGCTGCGATTTTTTTTTGTTTTGTTTCTTTCTTTGTCTGCACATGCTGTCAAAGGTCTACACTACAAGAAGTGCAAACTTTCTATATGTTGAAGAGGTAAAGCCACAGATTTGTTTGCTTTATTGTAGTAATCTGTGCTTTAAAATGTATATTTAATAAGTGTAAATAAATCTGAAATTGTTTATTATGAAACAAATTGATTTATTGCTTGCATTCATTGAAAAATACATGACAAGAGGCTCTTTATTAATTAATTAAAGATGCTAACTATTAATTAATCGCATATTAAATCGCAATCGCAAAATTGAGGAAAAAAAAATCGCAATTAGATTATTTTCCAAAATCGTTCAACCCTAGTCACCGGTACAGAAGTTGTTCTGGTAGCTGGAGAGGTGCCATGGCCCTTCTCGAGCACTGCCGAGGTGCCCTTGACCAAGGCACAGAACCCCAACACTGCTGTGGTGCGCTCCCTTCATAGTAAAAGCAGCCCCACTCTGACACTCTCTCCATTAATGCATGTCCACAGGTCCTGTTTGTGCATGTGTGTGAATGGATGTGTGTGAGAAGCATGTCCCTAAAATAACAGTGTAAAACCCAAATTTCCCTTCAGGGATTAATAGAGTATTTCAAATTCAAAATTCAAATACCAAAGTCAATGATAAAGAGGGAAAACATGGTGCTCAGAAAATAATAACAAAACTGCACAAAAAGGCTCTCATATTTATCCCAGAAACCAAACTGAGCACCTGCATAATATAAGTCCAAAATGTGTAAAGAAGCACAGTTGAACTTTATTTTAAGCATTTTAAAGCCTTTTATTTTGTATTATTTAATGACAATTGTGTTTATAACTGTAGCTAATATCAGTGATTGGCTTAATAGTCACAACATGATTAAATATATTATTTACTTATTTTTTAAAGAGCCAATAACAAATCCTTTACGGCAGGGATGAGCCACTCTCAGCAGGGGCCACAAACATGTGATTACATCTGAACTGAGGGCCACATAATCAACATTTATGTCAGCATTTTAGAATAATTTTATTTTTTGTGTTCTTGTTGTAATTTCGTGTATTGTTCTGTCATTTTCTGCATGTATGTTGTACGTTTGTGCATGTTCGGTGTCGCTTTCTATATTTTCCTGTCATCTTGTGTAATTTTGTTGACAGTTTGAGTTATTCTGTAACGTGTTTGCAAGTCATTTTGTTTGTTTGAGTGGTTGCTGTGTCTGTCTTTGTTGTCATTTAGTGTTTTACGAGTCATTTTGTGTATTTTAGGAATTTTTTGGTGTGTTTTTGGGAGTTATTGTGTGTCTTATTTTGGCCTTCTTCTTGAAATACAATTTTTGGGGATTTGTTTTAGGGGCCGCACAAAATTAGAGTGAGGGCCACAAGTGTCCCCCGGGCCGCCAGTTGCCCATGTCTGCTTTACAGCAAGTTAAATGTAGATATCAAACAAAAACATAAAAATATAATCGTTTATGTTGTGATTTGACAGTAGTTTTATATGTACTTATTAAAGTGTAATAAAAAGTGTGTGTGTGTGTGTGGTAAACATGAGGTACCGTGGGACACACGCCCCTCAGCGTGAGAAGACGCGAGCTCAGCGGGGAATGGCTCCCAGTGTAACTTTTACCACCACAGAGTAATATTTAAATCCGTATTCACTTCAAGGCGTGGATTAAAAGGTTTTGCGTACATTTTTCGTCTAATTTCCCCAAACTGAGGCTACTTTACAACATTTCACCACGTGTTTGTATTTGTTTTCATTAACAGATTAAATGATGCCTCGCGCTGCTTTCTCTGACCCTCGCGCACGCAGCGGGAAGGCAGCGCGAGGCATCATTGGACAGCACCCTTTAGTCCCAGTACTAGTCCCAGTACTAGTCCCAGTAATAGTCCCAGTAATAGTCCCAGTAATAGTCCCAGTACTCACGCACTGCCTCCTGCTTGGCGTCCAGCTCCGTGCAGCCGTCCTGGAGGTGTCCTATCCGGCCCTGCAGAGCCCTGAGCCGCTGGCTGGTGGAGGTCAGGTTGTTCTCCAACTCCTGGAATATGGAGCAGGCGTGCTTGGCCAGGTCCGACAGCTGGCGCAGGGTCCGGGACAGAGCCACATTACTGATGGAAACCAGGTCCTCGAAGAGCACCCCCTCCTCGTTGTACCTGCACAGTAACTGGGGCTCCACCACTCTTTTAGCAAACGGCATGTTGCTGTAAACTGGTGGAGACAAATCCAGTCAAGGTTTGAAGCTGTGCTCCCCTCTCAGCTCCTCAACTCCCATCCTTTTCCTCTGCCGGAGGACTGTGGTGCTCTCAGAGCCGCTGCTGGCCGCTCATCTGCCGGCCTGATGCTCTCTGTTGTTCAGCGCTCCTCACTGGAGGTGGATTTAAAAAAATGTAATAGCGAAAACACGGAACGGAGTCTTCGAGCTTCGTGGATCAGGTCTTTTTCATGAATCATGAGCACATGCGACAAGCAGGGGCGTTTCTAGACCCCCTGGGGGCCCTAGGCAAGGGGCCTCCCAGAATGATGATGAATGAAGTCAAGGACGATGGATCAGTAAAAAAATACTTTATTAAAGAATTAACATATAAAATCAACAATAAATAACATAACTATCTTAACCGAATGCAAACGTTATACACAATATGTAGATGCAAGAAAAACAAACACAACTGAAATGCGCAAAATTTTAAGTATGATTCAACCCAGCAAAAAAAAAAAAAAACAGGAATTGAAGTAAAAAGAACAAGAAGCAATTGACCCATGTCACATGACCTCACAGGTCACGTGATGTATGGCCTTGCGCAGTGACGTGCAGTCAGGGTAGGCAAGGTAGGCAGTGCCTACCCAAGATTGAATTGATATTTTGATGATTTGTTTTAATTATAATATAATTATAAATTATTTATTTTTCCATTTCCGATTTCCTACAGTACAGTACCTATAAGTTTGAAAGTGTCAGCATTTTGTGCTTTTCATAGCCCAAATGACTAAACATAGCTATTTCCTGGTACAGCAGAGACGCTGCACAGTCCCACTCTGCTGTAAGGCAGGAGGAGGCCACACCCCCTCCCAAAAGCACATTGCTGCTCTTCCTCTGTATCCATAGCGTGTTTTTATGTTTGCCCGGTTCCCCAAGATGACAACCATTTCCGTAAAAAGGCAGCTCTCTATGCTGCCTTTGGACGTAACCATGCTAAGCTAAATGCTATCCGTAGCTTCACAGTGCATTAGTGAATTGCTACAGCTTGGCCGCTGCTGCTACGATCTCTAGCTTTGGGCGGGATAACACTACAGAAAGGATGACAGTTGAGACGATAAAAAAACTTTCTTTTGAGGAAAAACGACAGCTTTTAAAAGATGGGAGACCAACACCTGAGCTACCAGACCTTCAGCAAAGGTAATGTTTCATACTTTCCACAGTGAATGGTAGGATTGGCTTTGTGGATGCTCCTCACTGAGACTGTTTCGAGTTGTTGTTGTTGTTATTTTCTCCGTGTTTCCAACACAAACAACAAATGTGCTGTCGTGTCATGAGATATATCTTGTTGGGAGAGTATGGAGGCTATATTAAATAATTGTTTTTGTTTCTTTTACGGTGTTTATGATGATGATTTTGTTAGATGGCTAAATGCTTGTTCATGTGGATCTTGTTGGGTTTTTTCTTTCTTATTATAAGTTTTTATTTTGATAAGCGCATTGAGATGACTTTGTTGTAAATTGCGCAATACAAATAAAGTTGAATTGAATTGAATTAACACTTGTCAGCAGAAACATATGGCATTGTCATTGGTGTTGACATTGGTGGTCTTGATTTGCAACGCCCTGCCTACCCTACCCTAGCGCTCACAGCACGTCACTTGCCCTGCACCATGATGGAAGAACAAGCCACCACAGGAAACGTTTTGAAACCATAGATTGCATTGGGTGTTCTAACACAGCTGGATTACATAAGCCTGTTTATTGTAGCCATGTTGCTTGTTATCCTGATGAAGGTCCTTTGACCGAAAGCTTGGGAAAAGTGTGCAGATCTATTTTTCGCACAAATGTAGGTCATCAATAAAATAGCTCAGATTCTGAAAAAACAGCATTGCACACTTATATTACAGATGAATTATGAAAAATTAGCCAACTTACCCTGGATTTAACCACATAGAGTCAATTATGAATAAAAACAGCTACTTCAAAAATCCAACCACAAACAAACTGGTTGTGAACTTCCAGTCCCTTGAAACTTTTCATGTGGTCCATTGTGTATGAGCTAGATGTAAAGACGAGGGAGTCAGGATAAATCACTCCCTGTAAATAAGAGACATCTTCATACCATTTGTCAACAGGAAGATTGTAGGAGTTATTCCCACCAATCAGACCCAGGTTCTCCTTGTGCCGACTTCTCTCAGCTTCTGGTAGAGTGTGAACGAAATCCATTAAAGCTGACATTCCATTGTCATTATCTGTCATTAGCGTGAATAAGGTGGTGACACCTTTGGAGCTATGTTGGCCTTTTTTGGGTTAGGTGGCGGGATCTAGTGGTGTTAGGGTTAGGGTAATGAAGGAGAGTTAATGACAGCCTTATTCCTGCTAATGTTTGGTGTCACGTCATAATAATGACAGCGTAATGTCAGCCTTATGTATAAAACATTAAGTAAAGTGTTTCCATATCATCCTGGTGTTCACTCCTTTATGATTCAGTGTCTGTGTTGGGCCACCCCAGTGCAATAATTCTTGTAACGCTACTGTATTCAGGAAAAACACATAGCTGAGATTCCTCTCATAAAAAGCAGAGTGAGATTATTATAAGAATTTTGTCATATTATTGTGAAGGTGAGCGATGCACTTCATAGTTGAAACCGTGCAAGAATTCTTTGGTGGGCGTTTTCCTACCAATGTCTAACTCCATCTTTGCATTCCCTTCTGTTTGTTGACGTGACAGCCGGAGCTGCGCTTCATTCACATTTGCTGAATGAGTGTTTAGTTAAATCCCAGCAGCTGACAGGGCCAGAATGGGCAGAGGTTACAGGCTGAAAGCCCTTCCTGTGGCCTAACCAACGTCCACAGCAGAACTGCAACCTTTGCAAAGCTCATGGCTGGAGACAAAGGCGGGTCGTGTGGAAGCGACGTATGCCGTCATCTTTGAGTAATGGAGCTGCAACAAAAGGGCGAACTTGATCAGACAAAAGATGGTAATCATGGTTGTTAGAGGAGTCGGCTTCACTATGAAGCCACCAAGGTTGATCTGGAGTTTGTTTGCACTGAACTCAACAAAGTGATGTCAGTGTCAATAGCTGCAGTCAGGGCTGGGGTCAATTATAATTGGAATTGTGTGATTGATAATGAATTACAATTGAGTTTAGGTAATTATAATGGCCATAAAAATTCTATGAAAATTGTAAATCATAATATAACTCAAAAAAGAGGAACCATGTACAGTTCTACACATATGTGGTTAACAATTATTAAAATATGTTTCATATAAAGCTTTACCACATTAAATTAAAAAAAAAACGAAGAAGAAATGAAATGCTGAGGTATACTGACACAAAAAAAGGCTCAGACGCCCATACCGAAAATATTAAAACTTGTATTTGCATTGATTAGGAAGCCTAACAAGGCAACCAATCAATATAAAAAAATGTAATGATAGATGTTTGTTTTAGTGTATTTTACAGCTGATTATGGACCCGTTATCATAAAAGATGCTAACAGAAAGCTAACACAAGAGGAAGGCTAACTTTTATTATGTTATTTATTTCAGGCTCAGTTATTGTGATTAGTTGTAATTTAACTTTAGTAATGTTTTGTAATTGAGAACATAAAAACAAATATGTAATATGTAATTCACTTTCTGAAGTTAAAAAATAATAATAACCAGTCAAGATCTGATTTTATTTGAATTAACTTGTGATTTTTGTAAACCATCCCTGTTTTTGTGTGAGATAATATGTTGGTAGAAGTGGGTGCACTCCCCAGTTATAATTTTTTGTTGTTATGTTCAACTGTAATATTGTATAATATGTATTAAAAAAAACAACAAAAAAACGGAAGGGCAGTATTGACAGAATCGCCAGAACTTAACTATAACCATCCTCTTCTATATTTTGGAGTGAATGCTGTTGTGAATAATGTTTATGATGAAAATTTTCCTTTCTAAATAAAGAGAGAATAAAAAAAATAAATCAAAAAAATAATAATTGTAATTTCATTGTAATTAGAAAAAATGGTGGCCACTGTAATCGTAATTGAATTTTAATTGAACATAAATGATTGAAAATGTAATTATAACTGAAAAATGTAATTGACCCTAACGCTGCCTGCAGCCAACAAAGAGAATTAGACTTGGACTTAATTTTGAATTTCAGTTTACATCATACAGTGCAAAATAAAGCAAAATTCCTCATCAAATCTGTGCAGCACACTAAATGTGACCGTCTAGACCAGCAGTAAGCAACTTTTATAACAGGAAAACCATACCACTCAAAAGCATCATGATGGAAGCCATCATTGTTTGATCGGAGGGCCAAATAATGGCCAATCTGAGAGTTAACACAGGAAAGAAAAAAAACTTTTTATAGTAATTCTGTGTGTGTTTGTTGTTGCCTTGCTCATTATGATGCATTTTGTGCATTTCTGTTGTCCTTATATTCCTGTAAAATATGTTTTTTTTGGAGCCATATTGTATATTTGTGATGTCATTTTGCATTCTTTGGAGTAATTTGTGTATTTCTGTTGTTATTTTGCTTGTCAGTACTGTGGGTTTGCGGAGTCATTTTTCATGTTGTTCTTGTCTTTTTGTGTATTTTTGTTGTCATTTTCTGTAATTTTGTATATTTTTCTGAGTAATTTTGTGTATTACTGTTTTCGTTTTGTTTATTTTAGTAGTTCAGTCAAAAATAAATGATTTATTAACAATGATAATACATTAGTTTTTTTATATAGCGCCTGCAAGCGCCTGAAACAGGTTCAGAGGTGGCAGCCATCTGCTTCTACTGGTTGGGGTTAGTGAACACTAGGGCAGACAGGATAGGATAGAAGGATAGTCCATACACGTGTTCCAGACTAGTTGAGCTGTAAATTAGGAACCGCCAGCTCCAACATCAAGACACCTGAAACAGAAAAGAGAGTCCTCGGAGGACGAGGAGAAGGCACAGACTGCAGGAAAAAACATGATACACTTGTTCCTAGTGGTTAGGTTAATATTAATATTAAACGTGTTGCGGCCTCCACCATGCTCTGAGTATGCTACCACTACAGATGAGCCCTAGCTAAAGGCTAAAGCAAGGAGAGCCCTTAGCAGAACCCCCCTGGAACAGAGCAGAGTATACGTTAATGAAAATGAAACAACACAAACTTTATTCATACATACTGACCTGGAGGAGCTGAGGTGGATAAGGAACCAATCTGGGCTGTTGGTTGATTAAAGGGTATGAATGGCTTGACGTCCTTTGGAGTATTGTCTGTGTTTCCCTTGCCTTTTACTGTATTTTCCTGCAATGTTGTAATTCTATGTATTATTTTTAATGTATTCTTGCTTTTGTTTTGTGTATTTTTCTATAATTTTGTACGTTTACATTGGGAGCCACATAAAATTAGACCGAGGGCAGCATTTGGCCCCCGGGCCGCCAGTTGCCTATGTGTGGTCTAGACTCTCCAATCTGGAATCATTGCGAGCAAACACTGTATAGATAATCATTGGTCATCTGCTGACTGCAGATTGCAGGACAGCAATTATATTAACCAAGCATATACTTAGAGAGCCCATGTCTCACATATAGTTTCCTCATTTCATGCAGCTGTCATCTCAGAATGCAAAGCAAAGTCTTTCGAGGAGTATTTATAGTTCATTATAAATGGTTCCATCTGATTGAGTGAATGCACAGCACTCACGTGTCATAGAAGAAGACCTGCAGTCACTTGTTGACATTTAGTTTACAAACTGAACTCACTCACTGTGGTTCTTTCATTTCATTTGATGTTTTATGTTCCCATAAAATGATTCAACACAAGCACATCTCTGTGCACATATTTCCTGTGTGGGGAACATCACTGTTGCTTTGTTTTGGATTTGCCAAGTTTCATTTTTTTTAAATGACTCATTTGGTTCAGCAACCAACCTAGAAGAAAGTGATATGACAATACATTTCCTGGCGCTTGTCAGCAGAAAACTCCCCATTCTAAAGACAGGGCTTGTGCTGCAATGTGCACGGGGGAAAAGGAACCTATGAAGCTCTTAAAGTAATGGAGCAGTGGGTGATATTATCTCTCACTGCATGTGATTGTCAGTCTGTTTTCACATTGGAACATCTCAATGCTGTTGTGCCTAACGCCACGATAAGGACTTTTCCTGAACGCCTGCCGATAGAAGGTGAACACGTATCGACTTCAGTCTAGCAGCCAATAGTGTTGCCTAAAAGAACTCAGAGAACTTGGTTTGTAAAAAGAGCTCTGATTGGCTGAAGAATACCATGTTTATTCACTACAGCTTGAATACAAAGCCAAGCCGAGTGTCCTCTAATAACACTTGGAAATACAATATGCTGAAAGGTTCTTATGGATCTTTCACCAAATGATGCCAAAAACATAAGACATACTGCAGTTTGATGGTTAAATATTTTGGTAACACTTGAAGTTCTTGACATAAAGCTGACATTATGCTGTCGTTAGCATTAATAAGGTGTCATGAAGGCTGTCATTAAAGCTGATATCTGGAGTTTCTGGGAGAACATCTCAATGTCCTGCCCTAAACTGCTCCAATTCCTCCCCCTGCTTTTGCCAATCTACCAAAGCCAATCCTCTACTTTTCTGTACAGGCATTGCAGAACATAATAATTGGGTCGCACTGATATAGGTCTATTAGTCAGGTAAGAGCCAAAAGCATATTTACATGTTTCTGTGTACAGTTCCTCATTCACGTTGATTGACAGAGTTCACTACAGGAAGTTGAAGCCTTTTGGCTGGGCAATCACGGCGCTCGTTTCCATTTGTATAGGGGTCTATTGTCATATACATTAATGTATATTAATGACCACTGGCTGTAGACCATAGTAAAAGACTAGTTAGGTATTTTTTTCGAATTTCAAAAAAATCATAAATAAACAGATTTCTCAGAAAGTCCGGGTATCAGCTTTAAGCTTTAAATTATGACACCTTTGGAGCTATGTTGGCATTTTTTAGGTTAGGTGGAGGGATCTAGTGGGGTTAGGTAGGGTTATGGTAAAAGTTAGGGGTTTGGGTTAGGGTAACAAAGGATTAGGGTTACTTAATGACACCTTTTCCATGCTAAAGACAAGTGTCATGTCATCATATTGACAGTGTAATGTCAGTCTTATGCGTAAAACTTTTCACAAATACAAAATTTGACTAATTCATATTTTCATTAAAGCTGCCAGCAACAATTCCTATTGGAGCAGAGATTTTTGCTCAAACCCAACAGGACCTAACCTCGCCTGCAAGATGGATTCTCCTGGTGCTCACAAACACCAGAATCCATCTTGTGCTGTTCCCACCTTTGCCTTTCAAAACCAAACCGAACCGATTCAAACCAATCATGAGGCAGTATAGTGGTTTAGGGCGGGATATCCGGGTGTGACGAATGCAGAAGCACCGAAGCAAAACTGGCGCATGCGCAGTTGCAGGGAGAGGAACTAGCTAGGCTACCACTATTAGCATAGGTCTGAATCAAAATAGAAAGATGTTGATGCAGGAGGATGGTTAACGTGCCCTTAACTCACATACTCGTGTTGCAAAAACGGCAAAAGTCACTCAACGACATAATGAATGCAGCATTATTATCCTATAAGAAAGTTTTCACCAGCGGATCCTTGTTGTTGATGTAGCAACGTCTCTGTGGCGCATCCCAATGACGACATCATCATTTGTTACAGTGTGATTGGCTAAAACAAATAATGGTGGACAAGCGCTTCGCCCAATCAGCTTCAAGCTTTCTGTTCATGTCCCTCCCTTTTTCCAAAGGGATTCACCAGACACAGATTGATGTGGAGAACTTGAGTTAGAGGGAGGGGCTACACATCAATCTGGCTCTTGCCAGGTTAAACAGGACCCGATGGTCTTCTATATTTTAAACAGGCTCAGGCTGTGCTCGGCCGCTATACGCGGTAAATTACGGTGGCTGGGAAGTGTCAGGTGAATGCATTTACAGAAACGAACACAAATGCAAACAGGTCACAACACGAATGCAAACCGGCCACAACGGAAGTGTTTCCGACGGACCGGTATTACAGTCGGACGGGTATTATGATATGATAGCCTGATATGAAAAATATAAGAGTATCCTAATCAACTTTCACTTACTTTCATACGCGTTTCGATGTCTTCTTCTCTGTTCTTCTCTGTTCTGGTGGATTCAAAACATCCGCCAGAAACGTGTCTGTCTGTAATACCGGTCCGTCGGAAACACTTCCGTTGTAGCCATTTTGCATTCGTGTTGTGACCTTTTTGCATTTGTGTTCATTTCTTTAAATGCATTCACCTGACACTTCCCGGCCACCGGGTTTCCGCAACGGAAGTGTTTCCGACAGAAGGGTATTACAGACGGACACGTTTCTGGCAGATGTTTTTAACCCACCAGAACAGTTAAGAACAAGAAGAAGACATCGAAACGCGTATGAAAGTAAGTGAAAGTTGATTAGGATACTCTTATGTTTTTCATATCAGGCTATCATATCATAATACCCGTCCGTCTGTAATACCGGTCCGTCGGAAACACTTCCGTTGTGGCCGGTTTGCATTCGTGTTGTGACCTGTTTGCATTTGTGTTCGTTTCTGTAAATGCATTCACCTGACACTTCCCATCCACCGTAGTAAATGAGCTGATGCGTTTCAATTACAGAGAGAAAGATGCACAAATATATGCTGAGGAGGTGAGTGGAAGGCTGGCCTCTGGAAAATGGATAAATTATGTTAAAAAATGTACAAACGACTTGTTCTTGTGCTGTGTGCATGCACCGATTTCAATAGTGTCGGGTTGAACGGGTTCGGTCTTGAAAAAATCATCTTCATTTGGGTTCAGGCTGTATTTTGACGGCTCAGGCCATGTCGGGCAGAATGTTTGAGGCCAGATTACAGTTGTGATCCTATCACCTCTTTTAATACAGATAAAGACCTAGTGTAGGCCGCATAGATTGATAAATCAAAGGTATTTCTTCCGTAAAACAGGATAATTTATATTCATAAACAAATGTAATTGCCAATCGCAAGATTTTTTAGCTTTGAATAATTTCACAATTACCAAATTTGACAAATAACACAATATCAATAAACAAATGAATTTCCTCCTGCGACATTTAAAAAGTACTAAATAGATGCAGTAGACCATACAAGCCATTGGATGAATTGATCAACGTAAAATACCTCCAATGGGTTCTGTATGGGTTGTGGAAAAGTCCAGATTGTTGGAAACACTCAGTTATTAAAAGAGAGAGAAATAAAAAACCTTTGGCACTAAGCGTGGCTGATCAGTATAGAGAATGTTTGGAACATGATTCAAATGATCAGGTAAGATGGAAGCTTACATGCCAATGGAAAAAGGCCAGGTGAACTTTTGTCACCCGTTTGCTGCATATTCCCCCTTAAATTAGAGTAAGTAAATTCCTAAATGAATAAAACAGTTTCCCATCACGAGGGTTTTCTTCTCCATCTGTTCTGAATCAAAGGAGTACAAACTGTGATCCAAGGCTTGCACAGAGTAACCTGTTATTGCGTCATTCATAAAGAGTCAAACAGGTTCGTGTGTGTGTGTGTGTGTGTGTGTGTGCCAGAGTAGAATACAACCAATGGTAGCGATTGGTTATTGATCTTGTGTTGTGTCAAAGAAAGTCCAGCTGTTTGTGAGGGCTGGAGGGTCACAGCTGTTTGATGTAAGGATAAGTTGTGAGACATACTTATATGAATGTAAACCAGGGGTCACCAACACGGTGCCCGTGGGCCCCAGGTAGCCCTCATGGACCATGTGAGGGGCCCTAAAGAGCTCTAGTCACCAATGAGCTCTATCTAAAATCTGATTTACTTTCCAGGGTTCAAACTCACAAAGATAAATACAGATGATAGATGTGGATGGTATTTAGTACATTTAAATACTGCTGATGAAGTTTTAGTATTAAATTAACCATCTTTAAATGTTTATTTTCACTGAAACATTGTGACAAATGTTTTTAAGTGACATTGTAGATTTGGTGTATGGGCTGTGGTATGTTATATAATACAATATATATGAGATATATTCTTAAAACGCACGGTGGATTTTTGTAAAATATGACATGATTGCTACATTTTAGAAATGTTATACATATTTCTTTGCACTATTATCCTATGTTGGTAATTCTTTTGCACTATTATCCTATGTTGGTAATTCTTTTGCACTATTATCCTATGGGGGAAAAAGGAACAAAAGGAGAAAAAAGGGGAAATAAAAGAGAGAGAGAGAGAGAGAGAGAGAAAGAAAATATCCTATGTTGGTATATGTTTTGCACTAGTATCCAGAGGTGTAAAGAGTACTGATATACAGTATCCTACTGAAGTAGAGTGATTTAAATTCTCCTCAAGTACAAGTAAGTCATACATAAAATACTCAAGTACAAGTAAAAAGTAGATCAATTAAATAGTACTAGTTAACCCCCCTCCCGCTCCCATCTTTATTTTAATTTCATTTTGTACATTATTCCTCATCTTTTGGCCTTGTTTTGTATATATCTCTGTCAGTCATGTTGTTTGTATTGCAGGTCATTTGGTGCATTTTTGTTGTCATGTTAAGATTTCTTGAGTCATTTCATATACTCAAGTACAATTAAGTCATACACAAAATACTCAAGTAAAAAGTAGCTCAGTTAAATAAGTACTTAAAGTAAAAGTTACTAGTTACTAAACTAAACATTTGATTGCTCTATTTTTTTTTTGTAGATTCACAAGTAAAACGTACTTAAGTACAAGTAGAATTATTGATTTAGAAGTACTTATAAAAGCAACTCAGTTACAGTAACGTGAGTACTGGTAATACGTTACTTTCACCTCTGCTATTAGCCTATGTATTTAAGAAGTGCTTTTTAAACAGGCAGCCCTTTGGACTACTCAGTACCTCTAAAGTAGCTCACAGTTTCAGAAAGGTTGGTGACCCGTGGTGTAAATCCTGTACTCACTTTTACTTTTCATTTTGTCTTCCTACAAGGAAGCTGAAAAACATAAAACAGCTGTAATAAACACGCCATAAAAATAGACAACTTTATTGATGTTAAATTACAATCCAGCTCTTTTCATATTGGCAAACATGCAGCGACAGGCATGCCATAGACGATGTCATCTCATGATCAGTCAGCAATCATCACGTGTGGGGAAATCTGTGTAAAGCAAGCAGCGCTGCATCATCAGGGAAACATTCATTGCTACTGCAACCAATCCTGCTATACAAAAGGACCATGTGCTAAACTCTGGCTTTTTTCATGAAATTCCCCTTTTTAAATCCACATTTCATGAAAGACGAAGCACCGTTTCAAGTAAAATACATCATTTTTGTATATTTAGTGCAGATATGTTTTTTTTTTCATTCAGAACATTGTTGTTGCACATCATTTTTTTTTTTTTTTTTTTTTGCACAAAGATACAGATTTAAAAAGATAGCACCATCACTTGTTTTGACCCAGTATGAGACGCAGTAGACACTGTACATAAAAGCTCGCAGTCGCCATTTTCATCATCCCACAAAACATTAATACCATCATGTGTGCAAACTGTTACATGAGGATAAAAAACAAATAAATAAACTCAATAATTAAAAAGCTATTAGGTGCTGGAAAGTAAGAATAAGTTACATTTATGGTAACCTGCAGTAACAGTGATGAATGCAGGATTTGGAGCCGATGAGAGGAGAAACACCCCTAGTTGTTGATTCAATGATCCACTCCGATTATCAGCTGCTCTATTTTTATTCAGCCTTCATCATCATAAAGACAACAACACAAAAGTCTTCCTCGAAATGAAAGGTTGATACAATTATTCAAGGACTTCTCTGCATATCATGAACCCTATATTTACGCCTTGTTTGGCAAGTAGTGTGTGAATGGATGATGGTGTAAAGTGCTGAGGAACTACTAAATTAGTGGTTCTCAACCTTTTCAGCCCGCGACCCCAAAAAATAAAGATGCCAGAGAGCGGGGACCCCCACTGTACCTGAAGGTGGTTGAACACAGACATAAACATTGAAGAACAGTCATGTGGAGACAGGGTCATCTATAAGGGGGAATAAAGGGGAGATATTTTTGGGGACCCCTTCATGAAGTCAGTAAAATGATGGTCCATTGTCCGATGAATCTGTGATAACCACATTTATTTATTTACTGTATCTGAATAATATTCACTTTTTAAAGGAAGTTTATTATTATTTGTGCCATAGTATATAGTCATCTTAAATATGTAAATCCTTGTTTTAATCAGAAATAAAATGGGTTAAAAGTGACCAAAAATGATGGAAAAGGTGGTGAAAGGAGGTTTTAAAAACCACATAAATTGGTTAAAATTTGCAAATTTAGTGGCCAAAAAAAGTGGTAAAAAGGGTTCAAAAATGGTATAAAAAATTGTGAATGTGGTTAAATTGGCAGAAAATAAGCATGAAATATGGTGAAAAGAGGTTAAAAGTGTCAATAATGGTCAACATATGTGACATTAGGTGGGAAAAGTGATGGAAAGGGTTTATAAGTGCCGAAAATGTCTTGAAAGTGGAAAAATGTGCAGAAATGGCATTGAAATTTGATGGCAGGAATGGGAATAATGTCGCCAAAATGCATTAAAAGGAGCAAAACTACGGTGAGAAAAAGAGATGAAAATAGGTTAAAATATGGCAAGTTTGGTGGAGTTGCAGAAAAAGGGTAAAAATAAGCAAAAATGGGTTAAAATTGAAATTATTCTTAGTCTATGAAGGTATCTGGCGACTCCATCCAGTTTCTTATGAACCCAAATGGGGTCCCGACCCCAAGGTTGAGAACCTATACTAAATGATGATAAAATAAATAAAGTCTGTCCATTGGTAATCCTGATTCCTACATTCATTTTTAGTGAACAAACAGCAGCTGTGTCCCAGAGAGCAGCAGGTCAGCCCTGACCAGCGTTCCGGTTCAGTCATGTGGAAGCCAGAGGTCGCACCAGATCCAGCTGTGACTCCAAGGTGACCCTCTCCTGGTGAGCCACCTGTGGGAAACACAGAGGAACGTCACCCCATGATGGCTCTGAGAGGGAGAGGCTTTGCCTGGCATGGGGATGACATGGTTCACACTAAGGTTCCAACCCTGCTGCTGGTGCACACATGTCACAGTGCTCAATGTGTTGACAAATATTATGCACTATTCAATAATTTAGCCATCATGTAACTATTGTATTATAAAACAGCACTGAAGTACCAAACATGGGTTGCAAACAATCATTCATTCATTTGGACACAGATTAAGAATCTTGGGCTTGATAGATTCATGCAGTTCCACTTATTCACACTTAAAATTAACTTTTCTTTAGCACTTCCAGACAGAATAGATGATCTAAAGCAATATGCTCTATGGCAGGGATGAGCAACTATGTCACAGCGGGGGCCACAACCCTGTGATTGTATCTGATCCGAGGGCCAACATTATGTCAGCATTAACACAGGGGAAAAAAACGCTTTTACCTTTTTTTTTGTCTTCGTCTCTGGTTTTGTCAGTTTTTAGCCATTTTGTGTGTTTTTGGAGTCATTATGTGTGTTTTTGTTATTCTTTTGTGTTCTTGTTGTCATTTTGTGTATTTTTCTGTCATTTTTGTTTCTTTTTGGGGTCAATTTCTTTGTTGTAGTTTTCTGTATTTTGTGTAATTTTGTTAACAGTTTGTGCTTTATTGTGTTGTGTTTTTGTGTGTTTTTGTAGTCATTTTGTTTGTTTATGTGGTTGTTGGAGTTTTGTGCACTTTTTTTTTTTTTGCATTTTTTGTGTGTTTTTAGAGTTATTTTTTGTATTATTGTTGGTTTCATAATCCTTCCAATTTTTAGAATTACAATTATGGAGAATTTGCTTTGGGGGCCGCAAAAAATTCCACATGTGGCCCCCTGGCTACAAGTTGCCCGTGTCTGCTATACAGCATTAGACTCACTATATAAGACGCCTAAATGTTAAAAGTTAATATTTACCTCTCTCGCGTCACCACGTTGCTTAACCATTTAACATGACTTTAGGAATGCTTCCAGTAACACAAAGATCAAAATCATTACTGATTTATTAAAATGAACAGTCATCTGCACTAGGCTGGAGGTCAAATCTTAATTTGACAATAAAGAAAAGTGATAAACTCAGCACATTTCTTGAATCCTACCTGGATGAAACTCTGTGGGGTCATTCAGTGACCAACCCGACATAAAGTTAAGAGATAGAGTTACATTTTATGAAGATTGGTCGATTAGCCACCCAACATATGATTTTTTATATTTATTGATTTATTTTCACAAATGATGTAAGGGATTTTTGGATTTTTTTAAGTGATCCAGAATCAGTATATTGATCATGATCCCCTACAAAATTGAATGTAAACTTCCATGATGTGAGGTCCATCTTTGATAAAAACTTAATCTAAATCTGTAACGTTTTGACATAATCCTGCTAACAAGCAAACTAATAAACAAAAAGCGGTGAAAATATGATGTCCTTGGGGGAGGAAACAATGACGTGTAAGACAAGAAGAAAGTGTCTATTTGTACGGTTGCTGCACAGACAACCCCCGGTGCTATTGGTACGGTTACCGAAGTACACGTACGTAGAGGGTTAGGGTTAGGGTTGGGTTATAACCCAATATCGCAACAATTGTTAGGGTTAGGGTTAGACTTAAGGTTAGGTTTAGGATAAGGTTTAATCTAAGTCACGTGACCTAAACTAGCCAATGAGGGGCGCTGCGTACGGATAGAATGTTGTTTATATTGATACGGCAACCGTACGGATAGCCACTGCCAAACAAGAATCCCTTGCACAGGTGTTAAAGGTAGAAAAAGAGAGCAGGTTTGGGGTCAATAACAATTGTAATTGCATAATTGTTGTTTTTGTAATCGTATTAAAATTGTAATTGAGTTCAGGTAATTGAATTTGTAATTGTAATTGTCATAGAAATTTTATAAAAACTGTAATTTAAAGGCAAACCAGGGGCACCATGTTACAGTTCTATGACTTACATAAATGTAGTTAATTATTCAAATGTGTTTCATACCAAGTTTACCAGTTAGTTCTCTTGAGGATCATTTTACCATTTAAAAATAATATAAATAGAGCGCTATACTGACAGAAAACCGCCCACACCAGAATATTAAAATCTATATTTTAACTGATACGGAAACCTAACAAGGTAACCAAGATATGAAAAACAAATTAGATGATAGATAATATTTTTTGTGTATTTTACAGCTTATCAAAAGAGATGCTAACAGAAAGCTAACACAAGGAGAATGATTTGTTTCATGGAATTAACTATTAAAGGCTCAGTAATTATGATTAATTGTAATTAAAAACATAATGTAAAATAATAATTGCAATTGATAAAAAAAAAAGGTTATTCAACGTAATCATAAATGAGCTGTAATTGAACATGGATAATTGAAGACCCAATTGTAATTCAAAAAATGTAATTGACCCCAACCCTGCCATCCGAGTAGGATTAAAACAGGGATGAATAATCCTTTTAAAATCATTGTCCCAATTATTTGAGGATTTTCTCTGCTTTGTATGAATTAACAGCTCCTCAGGACAAGGACAGAAAATAAATCTGCATCAGTGAACAGTTATTATCACTCAGAGGATTTAGGGTTTAAACTAAAGTTTGGATCATTCATTTAATTAATGAGTGAGTGAATTAATTACACTATAAATGAGGATTTGTCATGTTAAATGTGAATACATCCTTTCCCTCTTCACTTGACAATATAAGAGAAAGGTGAAGATGGGGGAAATAATATGGCCATATGGCAGAACTGGGGACTGCTACAGTACAGTACAGTTACCCACATACAGTCTCCTCCACTGCTCTGTGTTATGCGTAAAAGCCAAACTACCAGTTTGAATTAATGGAAACTTCCAACATTTTCCTGAATTTTGTCTATTTAACTCCAGTAAATCTCCAGCCATTTACCTTTGCCTGCTCACACACCCTGTTGTAGTTGGATGCCTGAGAAGCCCAGGCTCCATTTAGAAAGAGACAGTTGTGAATGCCAAAGGCACTATGGCATTTCAACAAGGCTCAAGTCTATATAAAGATACATGTGCCTTTCTCTGCAGAATTCCACACATGCTTTGGTTTAGCTTTAATTCAGCCACTTTGTCAAGCATGTAAATACCTTCCAAGGTGCTGATGGGGCAGAAAACACTGAACACTTAAGTCCTGGTCAGCGTTATTGTTGTAAGTGGCACAATACAGGCCGAGAGTTAGCAGCCGCTTCTTTTAGTCTTTGGTCTCAGTTGCATTCAGGCCATATGAGCGTGAAGGTTTCACTCCTGGGTCGTTTTCTAGCAGAATGACAGGCATGCAGCATGTGCTCCAAATGCGTGTGTGTGTGTGTGACACAGGCAGAGCCCCAATGCAAACAGCCAAGTCTTTGCCATTAGTTCAGCTATGAGTGATGAAGCAGGGCAGCAAACGGTGGAGCTTGAAGCGTTTCACCCACTTGGAGCAGCAGGAACATTTGCTGTTGGTTTGCATACAAGAAGAATTCCTCCTCAGCCATTCAAACCACAGCAGCAGCAGGCTCCAGGGGATGCAGGCTAAACGCTAAATGTAGTTTATCTTGGACTGAACGCAAAGGTTATAAACTTCCTAGTGTACATCAAGTCTGAACCCTTTGGATGAAATGTTTGTTGCACGGTCAGCGATCCCATTTCACAGAGTCAGAGGAGAATATCAGAGGAGCTTAACAAACGCTCATATGCACTAACTTTGGTTTGCAGTGTTAGAAAACAGACACCAGACTAACCTTGAGTTGTTGTTGGAGCTCACTGTTCAGACGAGTCAGCACCGCGTTGGTTTCCTTGTTCTTACGGATGGCCATCTGGATCTCCCTCTTTTGCTTGGACAACAGCCTGGGAGAATAATGTCCAATTTTATCAGCTTTGAAATCAATTTAGACCATCAAAACATAGAATGTACACACATGCTTTTACATGCGCTCAGATATCAGTGTTTATAATAAGAAAAAAAAAATGGATTCCTCTCATAACACAATATCCCATGTAAAAAAGGTTAAAGGAATACCCTCTTAATGTGCCCTGGTTTGCACTTACACATATAAATGATATAGAAATGATAAAGTACGTGAGTATTTCAGTCCCTGCACGATCTTTACTTAAATTTCCCTGATTTTAAGAGTTTGGGGAAATTTCGTGGAATCATTTTAGGAAATTTTCTGGAAGATTTTGGAGAAATTGAGAGTTCCTTACACGATTTGAGATTAAAATGACTGCTGTCATGTGACATAAGAACTGGAAAACTGAGCTCTGCAAATATTGTCATTTTTAATTGAATTTTTGCATTTGGAGGGGCTGAGATATCTACAATAATAATTTAGTTTCAAGTTTTTTTTTTTTTTTACTTTCTCGAGCTGGCCGAATTCAACGTTTTAAAGGGGCAGTGTTATGAAAAATTCACTTTATAATGGTTTTCCTACAGTGATATACATTCCTTTAGCCTCATTCAGAGGGTCAAAGTTCAAAAAGTTCTGTTTCCTCCTTCCCTTGTTATTCCATATTTCGTAAAAAGTCAGCTCCAAACTGGCGACTTGGATTTTTCCCACCAAGTGACGTCACGTAGCGGAAACTCCTCCCCTTGACAATCCTGGCTCCTCCTACCCTATAAGAATGTGAGCTCCTCCCCCTCAAACTACTCACAGGTAAAACAAACACTACAGTTTAATATAGAATATACATTATACTTTATTGTCATATATGTAAGGCTACATAAACAAAATGTGTTCTCTGCATTTAACCCCTCCCTGAGGAGCAGTGGGCAGCCACGGTGTAGCACCTGGGGAGCAGTTACAATCAGTTCCATTTTTAGAAAGAGATGATCTGACATGCAGCAGTCAGACTATCAGATGTGCAATCTGGGGGGGGATATATGGGAGGGGGAGGAGGGGATGGAGCTTTGAGAAAGTCTTGCTAGCTGAAATCATGCTAGCGTTCCAACATTGCCAACTGCATCTTTAAGTGTTCCCACCAATCAAAGGAGCATTGTCACTTTAACCTCCATTTGAAAAAGAAAAAAGAGAAGATAAATACACACTTGACATAACTTGTGCACGTTTTTGACCTGCATATCTAAAGTTTTCAAAAACGTTTTCTGATACCTTGAAGCTCTGAAGCCTACTGGATTCACATCATTGTTATTTGCACATATTTTGGCACATTTTATGAAATCAAAATACAAGATTAAAAAAAGGATCAAAATATTACAGTTTTAAATAATCATGACCTTATTTTAATTTTCTCAGTGAATGTACATAAATTACCTCAAATACACCAAACAGGGGTTCATTTCATTAGATAATGACATTGTGAAGGCCTCATAGATCAATAAATCAATGATCATTTGCTGAAAAAAAGATATACAGTAAAAGGTTAAAATTGCCACTTGGAAGTTCGTTTTCATCCCCTCTGTATACTCAGAGGTTAAATAACATTGTAAGAAAAGTTTTGCGCATTGCATTGTGGGATGTGTGAGGTGTGTTGCATGACGGGGTGTAGTAGAAATGTTAAAGTGTTCAGACGTAGCTGACCATTTTCAAGGATTATATCACAAACTTTCCTGCAATGTTCTGTGCAAATATAATACCTATGATTTCCTTTTACCAATAGGTAGCGCTATGACTATGAATGACGATTGGGTTAAACCATAACTAATTTTATTGGCATACAAATGAAAGCTACTATAATTGATTAGCATCTACTGAGCTCTACAAACTCTTAATAACTTCCATAGGTGTAGCACATCATCCAAGTGAACAGGCTGCTAAGAGGAATACTACAATCTATAAAGATTCAACTTTATTGTCAAGATTGTTTTATAACAAAACCATATAAATGTGTATGTATATTTAAAATAAAAATATGAATGAGTGAAGTACTTTAACAGTGCAGTGTTGGATGCAAGACGTATCTCTCTATAAAAGCAAGGAATCTCTGTCTGTCTGTGTGTGTTGTATTAATGCCACTAAAGGGGGCGCTATTGAGTTATTGTGCCATTCACATGTGCAATTTCCCCAAAATATCAAATTTTACGCCTGTCCCACTATGCGTTCAAATTTTCATGAAATTTTCATGAAAATTTTAACCTGTTAAAGTTCAAAAAACGCGATTCACTTTTTTGTAATAATAATAATAAAAAAAATGACTTGCATTACTACAATAGGGTCCTAACTATGATGTGTCATAATTGTAATTAATTATGCGATAACAGTTATAATTGTCCCAAACGCTGGTAATTTCAACGTTTTACTTGCTTCCTGGCAAATAATCATTTAGTTATTGATCTATGAGGCCTACACTACGTCTTCATCTGGTAATAAAATAAAAATGTAGGTACATTAGAATGGATTGGATCAATTGTAATAGAAGAGTGACTAAGCATAAACTTTATACAGAATAAGTCACGAGGTATATGATACAATAGATCCCTGACATTATGATGTGATATTTGGGGTAACAGATGAAGGTTTGACGGACCTCTGAGTGAGCTTGTTGGGAGGAGGAAACTGCACAGCAGCTGGAGGCACAGCGTCTGGATTGGGAGTCTCTGGGTGGTATTTTCTGCGGGCTGGTTTCTGTGGTGCCTGACTGTGGGAACCAGCAGGAGCCTCCTAGAAAAGAACATGAAACATCTTAAAACTAGCATGAAATTTCTACACAGTTTTTTATTGTGACAAAAATAAATAGTTTTTGTTCTGCATTTTTCCTAAATACAACAAGGAAGAGTATTACAGAAAGTGAGATGCACCACAACAATTATCTCTCTAAGAATAAATTAATATACCACAGTTGCATTCATGGTTTTGCAACAAATACATATTTTCTGACAGCAGTGACCACAAAAAGAGCAAGGCTCAGACCTGTTTGTAGGGATTTGTCAAGTCTTCAGTACTTGGTCCAAATCTGGAGCAAAGTCTTTGTTCATCGGGTTTCTCTGGACTCTCCTCCTGCAACATAAAGTCAAAGTCATGAGCAGCCTTTACCTCAGACAGATCTCACTGACTTTTTCACTGTGGAGAGTTAATAATGAAGCAAAGGCTATTGGAATATCAAAAATCAAAGCGATGCAGTCGGTGGTCAGGGATTGTCATGAACGAGAAACCTGCGTTAATACCACTTCCTTGCTGCCCTCCACTAATGTTCTCTCATCAAATTACTTTTTAAAGCACATGTCCAACTCCAGGCCCGGGGCCATATCCGGCC
This sequence comes from Gouania willdenowi, assembly GCF_900634775.1. Taxonomy (NCBI): domain Eukaryota; kingdom Metazoa; phylum Chordata; class Actinopteri; order Blenniiformes; family Gobiesocidae; genus Gouania; species Gouania willdenowi. The sequence continues at coordinate 30,982,624 of NC_041047.1, read as the reverse complement.
CTATAGAGCAGTGATTCTCAACTGGTGGGTTGAGACCCAAAAGTGGGTCGCGGACCTGTACCATGTCGGCTATAAACTGAATAAATAAAAATAAATAAATCATGCAATTTTCCTCCAAATGTTCTACAAAATTTGGCCGAATTAAGTAGAAATTGGTCACAAACTTAAGGAAATGAAAATGTAGATTGTGCAGATACTGATATATGTCACTTAGTGCTTTGATATTGTTGGTACCTTACATACTTTACATGTCATTTATACCTGGAAGTGCAAACTAGTGTTAAAATGACTTGTTTTGCTGACCTAAAGGCCCAATCTGTGGCCCACCTTAGATCAAACTGCTCCGTATTTGGCCCATGAACTAAAATTAGTTTGACACCCTTGGTTTAAAGGGGCAGCATTATGAGAAAAATGACTTTATAATGATTTTGCTACAGTGATAAACATTCCTTTAGCCTCATTCAGAGGGCCAAAGTTGAAGAAGTTCTGTTTTCTCCCTCCCTTGCTATTCCACATTTTGTAAAAAGTCAGCTCCAAACGGGCGAGTTGGATTTTTCCCCCAATATTACATCATAAGGTGGAAACTCCTCCATCTGACAATCCTGGCTCCTCCTACCCTATAAGAATGTGAGCACCTCCCTCTCAAACTACCTCATACGTAAAACAAACACTGCGGTTTAATATAGAATATACATTATACTTTATTGTCATATATGTAAAGCTACATACACAAAATTTGTTTTCGGCAACCCCTCCCTGAGGAGCAGTGAGCAGCAACAGTGTAGAACCCAGGAAGCAGTTAGGGTTAATATAAGGGACTGATCAACATCCCACAGTTATGGACCAGGTGAGCATCCCTAGTCCCTTTATCCACAGATAATATCTTCACGTTCGGAATATAGATTATCCAGTATATAGATAACCCGAAGTGCAGAGTGAGCACTCACAATCAGTTCCATTTTTAGTAGCTGTTATACTGTCTCATATTGCCTTTGAGTTTGTGAGCCAATGCGATGCAGCGGTTGGACAAAACAATGGACTATTGTCTTATATGGATTATTCCTGTAGTCAGAATATGTGAGGATGGCAAGAAAGTGACGTAGCAGCTCAGGTGAGTGTTTGAAACAGCTGACAGACACCGCTGCTGATGTGACAAACACACACCGTGGAGCAGCGTTTGTCAAACTCACAATCACAATAGGCACTTAAATAGCCATGTGTTTTGCTGTAATGTGCAGTTTTTTGGCTGAAAACAATAACAAGAGTGTATGTGCATATGCATGAAGGCCTCAAAAACAGCCTGTTTTTAGAAGCGTCAATAAAGTGACTTCTCAGAGGCCTAAAACTCCAGAAATCAGGCGAGTTTGGGAAAATGAACCTCAAATACTACAGTATGTTGTTGGGGTTCTTAGAACAAATGGAGAGAAGTGAAAAATACCATAATATTGGACCTTTAAAGCATTGCAGAGAAAGTCAAGACAAGCCTCACACAATAAGGTCCTTATATTTCCTTACCAGTACTGAAGCGTAGTTGTTCTAAAAGTGGGCTGTGTTTTTTTTTTCTAAGGCAGCACGGCGTCTCCCATCTGTTAATGTTGGATTAAGAGAATTTGATCCACTGATTTCTATGGACTGTCGTCTCCGTTGTGGTGGCAGAAACGTCTGAGCCCTCCTGATGAATTGAGCAGGCCATTGCTGTAAATTGCACCCAATAACCTCACAAGTGCATTCAGCTCCAATGAATGCAAAGGACTCCGTTCTTCTCCACGCCGCTGGTTGTGAAACACAACCGCAGAGTGGAAACAGTTTAAAGACGGAGTATTCCGTCAGTGGTAATAAACCACAGGATCCCCATGAGCAGCGCGTGTGGTCACGTCAGCCGAGGGTCACGGCGTTTCAACGTAAAGGCTGGTGTAACAGTAGAGCAGGATCACTGTCGGGTAGGGAATCTAGTCTGTACAAATCTTGGAAATAATTCAGTTGTTCCAGTAACACGTATAAAACAGTTGAAAATGATCTGTTCTTCCCCTTATAGAATTTTTGTCTGGTGTTTGCAGGGTAAAAACAAAATGTGCCCGAGGCCTTCTGAGTCAACAGCATAGGCATGTCGCTAAAATCAACTTATTAAATGAAAACAATATTTCTGATCAACCAGGAACTGATCGTTCAGTAACAAATTCTGGGAGCTAAATAATAAATTCTTCCTTTCGTACACAAAAGCGGTCCAAATGAAAACAGACAAAAACATAAAACACAGCAAAGACAGACAGAAATCCCCAATAAAAAACAAACAAACAAGTTCAATAGTTTAATAACTTCAATAGTCATTTGATGCAAATCAAATCATACCTGTCAAGTCTCCCGTTTCGGCCAGAAAACTGACATATTTTACCCCTCTTTCGCACCATCCTCCTGTATTAGTATTATCTCATAAATATCCCGTAATATAATATAACAGCAGGAATAAACCCGGAAACAACTCAGAAGATAGATAGATCAAAAAACAACGAATTCGTGTAATTACCTTGGGAAATGGGACATAGAGTTTACCTTCCTAGAGAGGTTTAGGATGGGACACAGTTCTGTAAGATTAATAACTAATTTTAGCGTCTCCAACAGCAAAAGGAACGAAGCAAGTCAGCATGAAAAATCAGACAAGCACAAGCGCCACAAATATACACTCCTTCCCAAAAACTGTGTAAAGGATGTAAAGTCTGTTTAATAAGTCATTAGTGAATGCCAGAGAACTACATCAGTGAGCATGAGAAATTATAAGAAAATATGTAATTAAAATGTACTTCATTTACCCTTTTATGTTTTCATTTAGGCTGTAATTATAATGTAGGAATTGGGGCTGGGCGATATATCGAGATTCAAGATATATCGAGTTTTCTATTTTGGCGATATAGAAAACAACAATATTGCATATATTGATCAGTATATATATTATAGCTTATTTTGTATCAAAAACTCATCTTAGGAGTCGCTGCTTTTACTTCTCAGAACAACATGTAAAGCTCAGTTAGATGTATTTCTGAGTGCGTCCTAACCCAGACCAACAAGTCACACAACAGAACTCACTCACACGTGCTGTCCCTTACAGGAGAAAAACCCAAAAGTGGCACATATTGTGCAGCTGTTTGCTAATAAATGTGCCTGTGTGATATTTTGCATCAGTAAATTTGATTCAGAATTGTCTTTCTGGTCAGACTTCATTTGAAAAAAAATGATTGAAATATAGATATTAATGTTGTATACTGCCATTTTGAGAAAGAATATCGAGAAATGAGTTTTAGTCCATATTGCCCAGCCCTAGTAGGAATGTCCACAGCATTTCAATGTCAACAAAGGTCGACCTACCAGATTCTAATCACATAATTGTATTTAGTAAGGGGTTGACAAGTGGCTATTTTAGAATTTTTGTACACCTGTCTTAAAATATAAGGGATACCGGAGCTTGGTGGGGGTAGTGGGACGGCTCGTAGCGGGCACCAGAAAATTTCTCATATTTTCAAATCGAAAACTTGACAGGTATGGTCCCAATGTCACTTTTTCACTTCCAATATAATATTGGTATTGCAGCCTTGAGTATTGGCTGATACCGATATCAATGCGATACTATATCAACACTTATGTGTTTGTGGAGCAAATATCTCCCCGACACGATATGAGTTCAACCTGAAACTTAGTCAACGGCTTCCAAATACCCCGAGTGTGTACATCTGTTATTTTGGAGTAATTTGGTGTTGCAAAACGTTCATTTCAAGATTACAGCACTCTCGGTAATGTCCACGGAGTCCACTTCCTCCTCCCTCTCCATCTCTGTGCCATGCTATCGTTAGCGTCTCAAACACGAGGCTCTCTGAACAGATATTTTACCGACAAGTTTCCCATTGTTTAAACCATATAACTGTCCGTGTAATTGCTCACTAATGCGCCGTTACACTAGAGTCAGTATTGAACTCAACCAGTTCAACACTCCATATGGAAAAGTGCAGATTCTCTGTGGTGCCACGCTTGGAAGTTAAGCTCTTATCACTCGTTTCGAAGGTAAACAATGACTTTTGTTTTCAAAAAAAGACAGCCGAATTGTAGATTATACTTTAATTTACTTACTCACTCCTGGAGTTTAGAGCTTTACATTTTGTTTTGCGCAGTTTTGTTACTTTTCTGATTGGCGCTACAATGGTTATGGAGTTTGGTCATCAGCGTCTCAAACATTTCACAGGAACACACACACACACACACACACAAAACTGGGAATATTCTCAAATTAAATAAAATTAATAAATAACCCTGTGACCCTGGAAAGGAAGATAAAAATAAAATACAAATTATAAGAAAATGACTTCAATAAATCCATAAAAAACAATGTATATGATATAGGATATTTTATATGCAGGCCAATGTAATCAGATACTCGTTTATTTTGGTGATATTGGACCAATATCATTATCAATATCGGATCAGGACAACCTTAGTAAATAGTATTTTTTTATCAAAATTATAAATGGTTTCATTGCAATTCACATCGTCCTAAATCATTTTGATTGTAAGACGAGAAAGCACAGCGGAGTTTAACCCTAAAATGACATTCCATCCATCCATAGACTACAGCCCTGAGAAACCGACACATGCTCAGTAAGAAGACGTCAACTCTGACCTAAAGTGTTCTGTGCCTGCGTGGGTGCAAACACAACATCCCATAGAGTCAAAGAAAGGCCAGTGAGTGAGACAAGACACAAAACAAGCAAAAATCTTCATGACGCTAAGTAAATACAAACAACTTTCAGAGACTGGAGCAGAGAAAACAAACATTTGCTATCTGTGCATCCAGATTTCTTCATTTAATTGAAACTTAAGACAGCACTGAGAAAATGATTTCCACATAAAAAGCAGAACTTTAGTTCAGTAACTTCTTTCTATGCTGATGCACTCTGATCTAAACTCCAAGCCATGGAAGGATACTTCCTAATATGGTGTGGGCGCATGCTTCCCAGTTTAGACTCCCCAATGGGAGAAAAAAAGGAAATGTAGAAGGTTTCTCATCCACCGTGGTACAAAAAAAGACACAAGGGGAAAAATAGGAGTTAATTTGGATAATGAAAAGTTTAAAAGGGTTCAACTGTGTGTGACTGTAATCGTATTTGTGAATACGGCCCACGGGTGTATGAATATATGTTTTAATTTTGTATTTCATTTTGGTTATTTTATTCAATATTTCCATAGATTTTTTTGGGACCTTTGTCTATATATAATTTGTCCTCATATCTAAGATGAATTGTGCATTTTGTCTCCTAATTTTATGTTCCTTACGACCACACGATTGCAGATCAGGAGCTGGTCGTGAGGTGTTCATCGCTTCTCGTGACTCCATGTATACTACACGATGCACGACACACGATTTAACTGAGACTCGCACGATCCCACAAAATAGACGCACGAGTCGATAATCGGCTCAAAATAGGCCAAAAATCTCAGTGTATGCCCGCCTTTAGAAACATAAATATATGTTTTTGGGAGGGAACTGAAGTATCGGGGGGAAAAAAACAATGCTGACATGGGGAGAACATGCAAACTCCTTAAAGACATCCATCCGAGAGCAAACCAACCTTCTTGTAGTGAGGTCAGACCCAGAATAAGTATGAAAATATGTTAAAGCCAAATAAAAGCAACTTTTTTCCCCCCATTCATTTTCCCATCCACTTCATGGCTGTCACCAGCCAATCACGAGCCAGTAGAGGGAAGTGCTCCCCCCTGATTGGTGGATGACGTCTCAGGTACTCCTGATGAAGTCTCAGGTAGTGTTAATGAAGCCTATAATTACTGGTGTTTGATATTTTTTTTCCTTTCCAAAAATATTGCACTGTATCATTATCGCCAACACCATTATCATCTATCGTATCGTTAACTCAGTGTTTGTCCCACCCCTAATTATTAATATGCACTTTATTATTTATTATATTGTATTTATTATTAACATGTATCAATTTTTTATATGTAATATATATAATAATAGAATTTATATGTCATATCATGTGGTATTGCTAAATTTTCCCATGACTACAATAACTTGTTTATCGTCAGGCTGGTCGACACATGCAAAAACATTGCATGTTGTAACAGGACACAAGCACACACTGAGGCTGGGGATTTGCAACATATCATTTCAGTCATAAATAATCCTGCAATGCATTGGTTTGCCTTCGTTTAGACACTGCTGTCATAAGTGCTCACACTCACCTTCCACTCAGAAATCAACATGAATCCAAAAAAAGTATGATTTTATGAAATTGTTACATTTATGCAAGATATAGGCCTATGTTGTAGGCATACACATGTACAACCTCACAAAGCATTCCTAGGTCATCTATATATGTTGAATGCAACATAATGGGGCTAAAAATGTCTCTTTTATATATTTTTCTTGAATGACAGAGTGCTCTGGAGGGGGTTGGTGCTTGTAAGTGCAGTTCTTGTGCCCTCCGCAGTTTTCTTAATGCCCCCCCCCCCATTTAATAGTGGCTGGCACTGACTGATTGCATTGGTTACATGCAGTGTTGGGTACATTACTTTGAAAAAGTAATTTGTTACAAATATAACAGTTACATTACTCAGTTACTGCCTGAAGAAAGTAACTCTTTACATTACTTTTGGATTACTTCCTTTTATCACAAAAAAGAATCAAATATATATGTTTTATTAAAGCCATTTAAATAAAGGCCAACTACAAAGAAGTTGTTTAAAACTGTCTCAAATGAGAAAATTAAACTAAGGCAATTTAGTCTACAAAACATTTTTTATTTATTTCAAGTTAGGCAATAAAACAAACAAAAAGGTTGTTAAAAAAAACAAGGAAATACATTCAGTGCAAATTAAGTCTGTAAAATAAATGTAAAATCAATAATCAAGGGCATTTTTCTGCCTCAAGGAATCAGCCCCAACCCCCACCTTGAGGCACCCCACCAGAACCGGGCCAGAACCACCGAGGGTAAGCCCCAGGGCAAGGCCCCCCGAAAGATCATGGCCCCCCACCCCCAACCCTCAGACTAGCTGCCATCCAGCAGGGCTGCACAGCCCCAGATGGCGCAAAGAACAGCGACACAGGTCCCGCCCCCCACCAGACAGAATGAGTGCCAATGCAACACCCCCCACCAGTGCGCAACTGACTGATAGCCACCCCCACGAGCAAGAGACACACAAACGCACGCAACCGAAGTGCAGCATCCCACTCACCCATCAGCCTGCAGACAGCAAGACAGACCTATCAGGTGACCGACAGCACCCCAATAACGACCAACAGCGGGCACCATCCACTTTTTCACAAAGCTTTTCCATAAGTTAAAAATGTTGAAATCCAAAGCTGTGAAGAAGAGATCAATCACTACTCTGGAGATAAAGCAGCAGATACCAGAGCAGGAGGTTGATGCGCACCTTGAGGGAGAGGCTGAAGACAGAGGATTCACTCAGGACAGGATGTCCATCTTACCCTCATCTTCAGACGCATCAGTTTGGTGGTAGTAGGAAGACCATAAATCCAAAGACCTATTTAAAAAAGGAATCCTCTTGTCATCACCCTGATGCCATAAAAATAACATTCGACCACACTTTAACTTTCCTGAGCAGCAGCGAGGAGTTCAAAAGCAGGTACAAAGAAGAGAGAATTCTCAGTGAAGGTGGATTTGGACGTGTTTACGCTGGAGAACGTCGATCCGATTCTAAACCTGTGGCCATAAAACACATCCCGAAGAAGTTTGTGCAAGTAAACTGTCAGGGTATCGTTTACGATGAGATCTTGGATGTGGTCCTCATGGATCAGGCGGCCAGTCATCTCTGCGGCGGAAGTTTTGAAAACCGTGCCGTGATTGGCCTCATGGACACCTTTGAACTGGAGAAAGAGGTACTGATCGTCATGGAACGACAGCTGGAGTCAGTGGACATGTTTGATTTCTTAAAAGTCAAACTTATACCAGAGGGCCAGGCCAAGGTTGTCTTCAAACAGATCGTCAACACCACCTTGCTGATGCACAGAAATGGCGTCTTCCACCGGGACTTGAAGATGGCTAATATCCTGGTTCATCGGAACCAAGGAACTTCTGAGGTCTGACTCATTGACTTCGGCTGTGGGAATTTTCTACAACAAGAGCCCTTCAGGTCCTTCACTGGAACTCGAGAATTTGCACCGCCAGAATTTTTTTGTGCAGAAACTTACAAGATGGAGCCGACCACCGTGTGGCAAATCAGAGCCTTGCTGTATATCGTCTGTTCCATGGTCAATTTCATTACAAAGGAGTTCATGAAAACAAAATACAAGGTACTGGAAAATGTATCACAGGAGTGCAACGACTTTTTGGGCCAGTGTCTGGTCCTGAATCCAGAACCCAAGTGGATCTACTCATCCATCCCTGGCTGGAGTGAAATGGCCCCCACGAACCCCAAAGTCCCCCACCCATACTCTCATCTTATCACCAAATCCCACCTTCATTTTTGAATGGGTGACTGTGGATCAGCTCGTCCAATAACTAAAGGGTTGGCAGTTTGAATCCCATTCTCTCCCAGTCTTTGATATCTACCCACATTGCCTCGTATGATGCGTAAGGATGTTGGTGGGAGGGGCAGTAGGACCCAGCCCCACATTAAATCACTTACCCCCAATTTCCACTGGATGCGGCTCCGCTGCGGAACGTCACCGCCGCGTCACCGGAGCTGATAGGTTTCCATTTTAGTCTATGTGATAATTTCCACCGGGTTCCCTGCGGTGCGTGTCTGCTCCTTCCCAGATGCGGTAGTCCGGTGCCCTGCACCAGATAAACGCAGGGCTTCTATTTCTGGCGGACACCGGAGCACGACGCATCAATTAGCACAGAGCAAATGAAGCTAAACAGGAAATTAAGCACGTACTCCGCAATAAAATACCGGGTTACTTTTCAAAATAAAACAGTTAGTTCATGTTTTTCTGGTGCAGTTTTATCTCTTCTCTGTTGGCTGTTGCTAAAAAATGTGTCTATGACAAATCCAGAGTCCAACCTTCTTGTTCTCCTTCGTTAGGAACACTGACCTGTTTGTCTGTTTATTGTTGCGTTTATAACACATACATTTAACTGCGTTCTTGCGCAATTATATAAATATCGTGAGAACTGATCTGTCTCGTGACGTCACAGTCGTTCAACCGGAGCACACTCCAAATGCAACCGGTGTGAATTACCGGACGGTGGACAGCAGTGAAATACCGGATCGGTGCTGTGTGCGGAGATGTATCCAGTGGAAACCCCGGTTACTGACTGTCTTTTCTCTGTTTAATAAAGTTTAATAAACCTGTATTCTATATATAAACTTTTGTTTCATTAGCATTCTGTCAATCTATTTCATAAATAATAAATGAAAAATAAAAGTAGATCAATGTTACGTGTGCTACAACTTAAATGTGTGCACAGCACACTGCTTTTATGCTATTTATAAATATATAAATATTTATCAATTTCCAATCACATCATGCATATCCTATGACTTGGTTTGCTTCATAAACTAGCCAGTGGTCACCAACCTTTCTGAAATTGTGAGCTACTTCATACATACTGTATAGTCCGAAGGGCTACAAGTTTAAATACTAAATGTTCACAGTTTCACGTTAATTAGCGGTAATCTAAAAAGGTATTAATGTTTAAGTTCCAACGTGCAACTCTTGATTTCTCTTAATTTATGCAATTGTTTCATTTTCATTACATTTCGTAGAAAAAGATAATCTTCCTATTTTACGAGCTATGAACAAACAAATTTTAACTAATTGCATAACATTTGTAAAATGTAACAATTACAGTATATCATATTTATGAAAATATACCTTGTGTTTTTAAAAATAGATTATATATATCATATTATACATAACATACCACTCACCATAAACCAAATCTGCAACACTTAAAACATTTGTCACAATGTTTCAGTGAAAATAAAGATTTAAAAATGGTAATGTAATACTAAAACTTCATCACGTGCAGCAGTATTTAATTTTACTTAGTACTAACTGCATCTCTCATATGTATTTATCTTTGCGATTTTGAATCCTGGAAAGTAAATCAGATTTTAGAAGGAGCTCATTGGTGACAAGAGCTCCAGAGGGCACCTCACATGGTCCATGAGGGCTACCTGGGGCCCGCGGGCACCGTGTTGGTGACCCCTGGACTACCCAGTGGGTTCAAAACATTTTTTTCTTCTTCAGATGCACTGAGGAATTTTGACGATGTCATAGATGACTTTGCTGGCATGGAAAACCAGGAAAATAAACTTCTAAAGCTGGACTGAATGACGAATGGTTTGTTTTTAGCTTGTGTTGGTTAATGCTGCTTTATAAAGCACCACCAGAAAAATTACACTATTTTTGCTAAATAGTTTCTCTGTGCAATATCTTAGAAAAGAATAATAAACACTGAAGAATGAAAGAAGAAAAAGAAAAAAATACATCATTAAGTAAGACCTTTGATTAAATAAAGATTAAATACAAGTGCACACATTAAAGGTAGGGTAGGTGATTTTCAAAAGCTAGCATGATTTTAAATGTAGCTTCCCTGACGGCGCCGCCTTTAACCCCCTCCCCCCTCCCCTCTGTGCTCTGTCTCACTCACATGCATGCGCACAGCTGCTGCAGTAGAGGACCCCAGCTCATCGCTTGTATTATGTAGAAACTTCGTTGTCTCATGTCTCATTCAGCAGTAAGTAAACTCTGCTTTAACACTGTCAGTGGTGACACTCTTTCAGTATGAGCTTGTACATGCAAGGGATCGAGAACGAGCAGGGAGACAGGGAGACGTGATTGGTTTAAAAACGATTTGTTTTTTTTACTTTGGCCGAAGATATTACAGATTTACAGCTGCTACAGATGATTTTCTTCGTTCCTTTTTCAAAGCACATAAGATTTCTGTCAGGACATAAAGACAATTTCAATCAAAACCTTAAAAAGTGTATCTGGAGAAAATCACCAACCCTGGATTTAAGGTAGAAAAAATAAAATAAGATAAAAATAACTAGAATATTTGCATTTCTTGAAGACAATGCGAGTGAGGATGCTGGCCTACATCGCACTGCATTAGCTTTATGTTAGCATTAGCATAGCATTCCATTAACCTAGCATTAGCACTAACCAAACATTAACATCAGCCTAGCATTAGCACGAACCGAGCATTAGCATAAGCTTAGCATTAGCATAAACCTAGCATTAGCATTTGCCTGGCAATAGCATTAGCTAAGCATTAAAATAGAAATAGCTGAATATTAGAAATAAGTTTGAAATGGGCTAAAATTAGTTGAAAAAAGTTGAAAATGGTTGAAGGAACTAGCTCCTAGTTTCCCAAAATGGTGTACGCAAATTGACTTAGGGGGTACGTGAAAAAAAAAATTAAAATTAAAACAGCATGACATCATATAAAACTAGAATATAAATAGAGCAGCAGTAAGGAGCCTCCATGCATCGCTACACATTACACATTGCACTCCATAAGACTGGACTCTAGTGGTGACAGAAAAGCAATCTATGTATGTATCTACCTGTAATGCAAGTACAAGTATGAAAAACAAGTGTTTATCAAATTGTCAAATTCTGATTCTGTTAAGTTGTTACATTCTTTTAAAAACGTTACCACATACATCAATAAAAGTGCCCAGTATGTTTTATGAGAATAAAGTGCAATCAACTTCCAAACTAAAATGCAGTGAGGAGTGAGGTAGTTTAACAAGGTCTGATGTGCTTCACTGACACCTAGTGACCGGGAGTTTACATGTTATATGTTTAAGCAATTAAATGTTTTTTTTTTCCTTAAAAGACAAGATTAAAAAAATCAATTTGTAATTTTGTTAGATTGGTACATTAATTGCACAGTGAAATATTGCAACATGTCGCCAAATCGATTTTTTCTTACACCCTTACAGATGACTTTTTTTAAAATTATTATATATTATTCCTCAACAGGATAGGTACAATTCAAAGACAAATTTCACTGTAGGGTTACATTGTATATGACGTTACATTGTGTTTTTCTGAGTTTGCAGGAATAGCTTCAGGTTTAATGTCTAAAGCGGTACAGGACTGTGAGTTTGGAAACCACTGCTCTAGCTGAACATGTTCAGGGTTGAATGGTCAAAATCAGTTGAAGAATGGCTGGGGATGAAGGGCTTAAAAGTTGAAAAAGCTGACATTTCCAATAGAAATTAATGGGAAAGAAAAAAATGTAATAGGTCAAAAGGTATGATAAAAGCACAAGCATAAATCTTGTGAACTTTCTGATTGTCAAAATCAGACAATAGGAGGAGTTAGCAATGAGGGAAGGAAAAAATAACAATAGTGAGGATGCCTCCTGTATCCTCACTAATAATAATACAAATATACAAATAAAATGCAGATATATACAATAATCAAAAATGCTGAAGCAGAAAAATGGGACAAACCTCCTCTCTGAAGTGGGTGAAGTCTGCAAAGTTGGGCTGCTGAACTTTAATCTGCTGCGTTTGAGACACCTGACAAGACAAGAGCAAGAGACTGATTCCCCAAAATAATAATAAAAAATAAAGACATGGCAGAAAGCTTTACCTGTGAGGTAGACGGCCTTGGGGGGAGGGCTGGAGGATGCAGCAACCATCCACTCTTTAGCCCTGAAAACCAATGAGTTACCATGTCATACAATGTGATAAAGATGGAGTTATATCAGTGCTTTAGGGAGTATTTGTGCTCTGTAGCTCATGTTGGGTTTTGTTTATCATCTTTGTTGTATTCTGTTGTCAGATACAATGAGACTGTGCAGCACAGAACAAATGAAAAAAATATTCTTCATCTGATGGCATTGAGAAAGCTTTGATGTTAGCTTCAGTTCAAGTTACTGTACTTTTATACAAAGAGCTTGACCTGCACTGTGTGTCTGCACAGAGAACCGCCCGTCCCCTGTTCTGCTTTTGTCCTCCTCTGAAAGTCCTTCATAAAGAAGCACAATACCTCAGCTAGGAAATAGCCTGTGGCTGTTTGAGTTCAACCTACAGTTACAACGGTGCCTACAACGGTAATTTAAAGCTATTCCTGAGAAAAACATTTTTGTTTAAGTCTTAAGTATTTATTTTTAGACTTAATTCTGTATTTGTAAGGAAGTCGACAAAAATATTCTGCGACTAAATAATAATAATAATAATAACTAATTTTTCAAAATGCTGTTCAAACCACATCATGTCCCTCCCTTTAACTCTGCTCTGTCACTAAAAACAAAAATATTAGTACTATTAGTTGACAAAATGACAATTAATTCAGTCCAAAAATTAGTTGCTGCCGATATTTTTATATTCAATCACAGTCACGGAAAATGTTAAAGGGTACTCGTCATAAAATGTATTTAACAAAAGATTTATTTAATGTATCACCAATATACAAAATATGTGCACTTATTTATATATAAAAAAAACACATTAAAAGGACATTTCAGATTGTAGGACCAACATCCATTGGTCAACAGTGTATGAACAATGGCGGACTGTAAAGCCAATGGTTGCTATAACAACAAGAGACAATCCCCACAGAAATATTTATTTTGCATATCTAAGCCAATTAACAACACTAAGTCAGAGTTATCTAGATGTGGGATCCATAATATCAGTACAGGATACACTATTAAAATGTTCCTCTGGCATAAACTCTCCATAGTTTAGCCAGAAGGTATAAAATCATTCTGAAAAGTCCTTTTTTTTTTTTAAAAAAAAAAAGGTGCACATATTTTCTTTATTGGTAATACATTAAACACATTTTTTGTTATATACATTTTCACTACAGGTACCCTTTAAAGCAGAACTAAGTCACTTTTTCACCTTAATAAATCCTTCTCGTAGTCCCTGTGATGGTAATACAAGTGTTTATGGGGTGATTTCTAATCTCCCTCTGCTGTCTCTGGCCAGAAAACCGTACTTGCAACTTTCCTGCCTCCAACCCGGTGGCAAGACGTACTGCTTTACAGCAGCCCAATACAAACTAATGCTAGATTATGACCAACCCCATGACGGCACACGGTTGTCTACAAACTCACTTTTCTTAAACTTATATCGTGGCAGAGCCAGCAAAACAAAGGCAGAGAAGACCTTTGTCCGAGGAACAGAGCAACTCCACGCAGTGACAGCTCAGCAGCAACACACACAGCAATCACACACACTATTGTCATGGCAAAAGGCATGCACACACACTCATAACCCAGCGCTCCATCAGGCAGCACACACACAAATATCTATCTATCTATCTATCTATCTATCTATCTATCTATCCATCCATCTATCCATTTTCAGAGCAGCTTTGTCAGCTCACAAACAAACACATCACACACATTTCCACACTCCCTTCTGTATTACTCCCACATCATTCATTTATTTTACTTGACTCTCTTCCTCATACTGTTCATGGTCACATGGGACTATATGTGTGAATGCACCCTTAGTGACACTGTTGTATTAGGATTTTTCAGTGATCGGTTGCTGCCGTCTTGGGAGAGCAAAGGTGCGCATGTAGCTGTGGCGTGGGGCGTGGGATGTGGAGTTTTCATGACAGTGACATAACCAAAAGGGACTTTTAGGGGGAGCGCTAAGCGCAAGTCACTTAGTTATGCTTTAAGTGATGTGGATGAATGCAATGGTTAAATGTATTAGTCGTCACAATAGCTGCTTCCAATGATCAGCTGTTGGGACGAGGTTGTGGGTGTGGTTAGTACCTGGAGCGCCTTGCTGGAAGAGCTTGTTCAGGTCCAACGAGGAGGCCCTGGAGTGGGTTTTTTGTGGTCGGGGTGGAGGGGTGGGTGGCTCCTCTGCCTTCTTCATTGCATCTTCAATAGAAGTGCTGGAGTAGGATCTGCAGGTGGAGTCACACAGGTGACAAAACAAATGTGCATCAAACAATATCAGGATCATTTTGACTTATTCTCATACAGGGGTGGCATTAGTTTCACCTTGGCCTAGTTTTTGTCCTCCACTGTGTGTCCAGGTCCTGAGGCGGTTCTATGAAAATGATTACATTGAATAAACAAAGGAGCGTCCAGCTTTTTGCCTCGATTGAGCACTAAACAAGCTCCACTCCCCTTCAGCGACAAGCCATAATGCCATTTAGGAAAATGGACATTCAGACTCAAATACATAGGATTACAAACCTAAATACTTCCACATGCTTGGACAAACTCCAAAGGAGGCACAATCTCTGCTGAAACACATCTCACGCGACCAGCGTCACCAAAGAAAAACAGACCCAGACCAGCAGAATTACTGGGAGTCATTGTTTGTGTATTTGTGGTGCATCAAGAACACTGCCTCATCCTACACTGGCACCACATGATGTGCTAATGCAAAGAAACAGAAAGGTCACTGAAAACATTCCCACAGTAAAATAAGTCAATGCTTCACCCGGCCTCTGAGGAAAAGCAGGGAGCCGGAGAGTCAGGGTCTCTGGAGCAGGTCCCGCTCTTACTGACGCCGTATCTGTGGATACAGTTATTCAAGAATTCAGACAGAAATAAAGAGATATTGGTTTACTTTCATTTCAAGCTTTATAGCATTGCTAAGCTGATATATGCTTTTAGATCCAAAACAGAGGAAAGTTGTGTTCTTCATCTTAGGGTGACCATATTTTGATTTCCAAAAAAAGGAAACTTGGGGCGCACCCGGCAGTATTTGACATTTCTTGAATCTACCTCGCAACGGCAAAATACATTAGAGTAGATAAATAAGTTGTTATTGTCCATAATCTGTCCTTGAAAAATCTCATATAAACCTTCTTAAAATCTCCATCATTAAAACAACGACAAACATATCCTCCTAGAAATTAAAACTCTAACTAAGAAAACCACAAGGTTTACAGAATATTAAATAATCATTAAATATACAATTCAATAAATAACTGTAATCATAACTTCCTATAGGATACGTTTCTCTGAACCTCCATAAAGGTTATATCATCAAGGAGGGTTTTGCTGCATACGTTTTTTTTTTTATGAAATCCACCAGTATTTGGTCTCTTTCAGTCTCTCTTCTCTCTGAGGCGTGTGTCGTTTTTGTCCAAAAATTCCCATAATGAATTGTAAAGTGCAACTCTTTAGCTTTCAGAAACTGGTGGCATTTCTCAGATATTAGCGGAGTTACGGTCTCTTAAATTGGAATGTGTCTATTTGTACGGTTACCGTACGGACAACCCTCGGTGCTATTGGTACGGTTACCGAAGTACAAGTATGTATCGTCTTAGAGTTAAGGTTAGGTTATAACCCAATATCGCAACAATTATTAGGGTTAGGGTTAGGTTTAGGGTAAGGTTTAGTCTTTGTCATGCGCCCTAAACTGACCAATGACTGACCTATCACGTGACCTAAACTGGCCCAATAGGGGAGCTGCGTACGGATAGAATGTCGGTATCAGCCTTTAAATTAGTTTGTTCTTTGAGATGCGTTCAGGGTCCCAGGGAAACCCAGACATTTTCATCTATTTATAAAATTTATAAAAGAAAAGAGGATATGTCCAGGTAAATCCGGATGTATGGTCACCCTATTTCATCTTATATCTGCTCTTAATTTCCTGCAATAGAGTATAACGACAGAATAGACTAATAGTCAAATGAACGTACGCTAATGTAAAGCTGAATGTTCTAAGTAATTAAATAGATGAAGTAATTTATATTCAAAGTTATGAAAAAGTTCTAACTTAATTATGTGAAGCATGAATCATACATCCTTTTTTAAAATTAATAAAATAATAATAATGACTTATTTTGTAGTGTGGAACGTTAGAAAAGGCTTGATAAAGTGATGTTACTCAAACAGAGAACAATAGTCGGTATGAGAAAAACTGACCCGTTTATTATTAACCAATTAGTTATATACATTTTAACCTTCAACATAATATCTACAGTGTTCTACAATTGAATAAAATAAATAAAAAAAATACATTTTGGGAAAGAAAAGAAAATTCAGAAATTTGAGTTTGATATCCGATATTCGTTTTCAGGCTGATATCGAACCGATATCCAATATTGATATCGGATCAGGACACCCCTATATAACATTTTCTTCCCTTTTCAGTAAATTGAACCATATTTGTTTATAAGTAAGCATCTTTTAAACACAACTTAAGTACAACTTCAAAGAATTAAGTTATTACATGCTAAGAATGATAAAGTCCCGTTATTTCTGTTGTTTCAAATAGAGATTATTTAAAACTAAACTTAATTCATATAGCACTATAATTTAACTGTTATCAAAAAAAAAAAAAACAAGTAGCAAGTCATTCAACCTTTTTAGTTGCAATTTAAAAACTTGAGGCAATCGATTTCCTCAATTTTCATAACAATATCTTTTCCCCAAATGTATACTTGACCTTGTTGACTTGACTCTTCTGTCTTATCTTGAGTTTTTGTGGTCGAACCCGACTGGAGCTCTACGATGCTTTGGTCCTGCAGAAACCAAAGACAGAAAACACACATCACTGCATGCAAAGGCCACAACTCTAAAAGCTTTGTGACAATGTCCAAAACTAAAGTCATGCACAACATTTGGCCTGAGTTTGTCTCTGCTCAGCTGGTTAGCTCCATCTACAGGATCACAGTTGTATTACATGCAGGGTATGGATTTGGCTCACCAGTTTACTGGGCCTCGACTCTTCATCCTCAAAGACAATTAAAGGCTCTATACTCTGCCAAAAATGGAGCCTATTTTAAAAAGCTTAATCCTTGATGAATCACTCAGAGCAACCATAGGAGAGACTGTTGTGTTTCTTACTTCAGGCGTGTCAGGGATGTGCTCTTCCTGCTGTGTGAGCCCTGGCTGCAGGCTCACGGGGAGGCTCTCTGGAAGAGGGTAGCCATTCTTACGCGCCACAATCAAGTGAAAGGCCGTGCAGAACTCTGAGAAAGTGAGCGCTCCATCTCTGTCCACGTCACTTAACTCCCTTTAAAATAAGAATGGGAGAGATTGAAAGTAATACAACAACAGTTATGTGAAACAAGATGAAAACACAGAATGGGTGTCTTTTCTCTAAAGGATTATGTATGAGTATAAGGCTGGGTTGGGGTCAATTATATTTTTAATTGCATTATTGATAATTAGAGTAGAGTAGAGAGTATCTGTATTAATCCCACACTGGGGAAACGACATGACAGCTCAAAGTGCGATAAAAAAGACAGAAAACCCAAAAAACACCAGAAAAATACAATAATAGAGGATACTGTATATCTAAATAGAAATAGAAAAATGTATATAAAAAGTATAAAGAATATATATATACACACACATATTTACAGGCGTTGGCAAGGAGAGATGCCCTAGACTGTTTTATTATTTCATCAATTACAATAATGATGTTATTATTATCTATATTGTAATTGCATTTGAAAAAATCTGTTCCAGTTGTAATCATAATTGAGTTGTAATTGTATTTGACTTTGTAATTGTAATGGAAATTCTTTTATTATTTTTTGTATTGTAAATTCTATGAAAACTGTTGGTGCCAAGGCATAAAAATAAAAAAAAAAAATTCTGAGAGAAGGCTTTAAAACCTAGACCTTAAAAACTAGTGTAAATATGATGAGCACACTTAAACTGGGGTGAAAGTTTTACCGTTGTATGGCTCACACATACGGAGTTAACAATCATTAAAATATGTTTCAGATCAACTTTCCCACTACCTGTCAGTTCTCTGCTCAGACGCCCACAACAAAAACATTAATACCAATATTTTAATGAAGGAAGGAAGGAAGTCTAACAAGGTAACCAAGAGATGAAAAACACATTAAATGATAGATAACATTTTTTTGTGTATTTTGCAGCTGATTTAAGACATGAGTCAAACTGATATAAGAGATGCTAACAGAAAGCTAACACAAGAGGAAGGTTACGTTTTATGGGCTTACTGTATTTATTAAAGGCTCAGTAATTGTGATTAATTGAATTTGAACTTTAATATTTGGGAACATAATTGCAATTGACTTTCAGGGGTAAAATATAATAATAATAATAATAATAATAATAATAATAATAATAATAATAATAATAATAATAATAATAATGGCTTAGATTTTTATACAGTGCTTATTTCAAGGAGACTCAAAGCACGTACAAAAATCATTATTCATTCACACCAGTCACTCACATCAGTCATACCGGTGGTGGTAAGCTACAGTGTAGCCACAGCTGCCCTGTGGCATACTGGCTGAAGCGTGGCTGCCATTTTGCGCCTACGGCCCCTCTGACCACCACCAACACTTCTGCACAATTCATACACAATTCATACACATTCATACGAAGCAATGTGGGTAAAGTGCTTTGCCCAAGGACACCATGACTTGGATAGAGCGGGATTCGAACCCCCAACCCTTCGGTTATTGGACGACCTACTCTCATGTAATTTTAATTGCAATTAGAAAAAATGTCGGTCATCGTAATCATAATTGAGTTGTAATTGAACATGGATAATTGAAGACATAATTATAATTGAAAAATGTAAGTCTGTAGTTCCTATGTCTATACCAGGGGTCTGCAACCTTTACTCTCAAAGAAACCATTTAACCTCATCTCACCTGGATTAAATTCAGCCGAAAAAATACCTTCTTAATGAAGACAATAGTGTATTAAATTATATACAGTTAAAATTATATAGAATGTTTGATTTAATTTGACTTGAGTTTTATTGATCATGTAAACAGCGACTTAAAAACACTTTAAAATAAACTAAAATAAATTGACATCAAGAAATAAAACAGTATTTTGCATCTTCAAATTCTTACACATCTCAGTTTACATGAACACAATGTTATATAAAGAACATTTTTTTAGTTAATGTATTTAAAAGTCTACAAAAAGTACCTTGAATTTGATAACATGATCATGTGATCAACACATGCTAATTGCTAATTTCTTGCCACACATAAAACATGCATATTTAACCAGCACATTAGTGGTTAAATGAATCTGTTCCCACACAATTAAAATCTCTATTTTCTTCCAGAAAATAGTGTTTTTGTTGGTTTAGTTATTTTACCAGGGATTTAAAACTTAAGATTAGCCACAGGCTCAGGAAAGTTGATGGTCTGTAGATGAAGTAGGAAGGTGCTGAGTCATTGCACAATGTGATTTATTATTAGGTTAACAAATTGTTGTATCTTGATTTTATTTGTCATTAATATTAATCATTAATAGCCTCTGTAAAAAATAACTCTTTAATTCAATAGTTTTTTTTTATAAAGCTATAGGGAGACATTGCATAAGAGTCAAAGGGCCACATTAGGCTCCAGAGCCGCAGGTTGCAGAATCCTGATGTACGTATATACGTCTGCAAAAACAGAAAGAGTTGCCAGCGGAGGCAGAGGCCCAGTGACAGCGGTAGCAGCACATGTGATTAACCCACTGTTGTGATTGTGGATTGCACGTGAACACCGGCCCTCGCAGCCCAAACATCAGACCGGCCCACCGGGTCCTCCTGATTAGCCATACCAGGCCAGATGTACCTTTTATGTTTTTATGTTTCTAAATATTTTTTACAGTCTTTCTTTTTTTCTGTTCTTACATGTACTAGAATCTTTTTTTTATGGACCTCCTGAAGATTAGCAACTACCACGGTGGAAGCTAATGGAGATCCAATGAACAAATAAACACATAAATAAACAGCAACAATTCAACAATAGCTTAAAGTACATTGGAGTTGGGTTTTTAGATTCAAAGTTGAGTCCTGAATTCACTAAATCTGATCAGAGCAACAGACCCTGACTTAACAGTGATTAAAACAATATCACATCCCAGTTTGACTGCACTCACCAAATGTGGGAGAGCTCTGGGATTGGGAGCTTTGACTTTGTAAAGAAATGTTTAGCCACAGCGCCTGAAAGAGAAAACGTCAGTTGTTTTTGTATTTTAATAAGCATGTGCAGTGTGTGGTGGTGACTTACCAAGTATCAGAGCACCCAAGTCAGGCTGCAAGCTCTTAAATTGATTAGTGTAATACTCTAGCTGTTCTCCTGTGATCCTCCACGGGTCCTCATTACAGTGATAAACTACTGCCTGCTGGTCCAGCCTCTCTACTGAGGAAGCCTGACAGTGAAATAAAATCCATTAAAACACAAACTTTAAATTGTGATAACGAAGCACACGTACGGGGAGTTTTCCAAAATTCATTTGAAAAAATACAATTCTTAATGATGTACATAATATACAATTATTTTAAGTACCATAAAACACATTGACTGTACAAAATAAAAATTAATTCATTTGTTGTTCTTTTAAAAATACAAGTTTTTTTGTGACGCTCGAGTCATGTGACCATCACCAGGCAGTGTCAGCGCCCAATCTCTCCACGGGTCTGATCCTTTCAATGCATGCGCTTGGACTACGTCACTTCCTTCACTCACAATCTTTACCATAGTGATTCTGGGACGTGATATTTGAATGTAAACCGACCATATGACGTTTGTTAGTACACATGTAAATATGTGACTGTTTTGTGGTGTTTTTAATTCCATCCATTCGTTTCCAGACCCACCTGTTCCTGTTTTTTAGGGTCGCGGGAATGTTTTTCATTGTTAATTTTAAATAAAGACAAAAAGACAAAGTTTGTTAAATGTTTTAATAGTACACATGTAAATATGTGACTGTTTTGTAGTGTTTTAAATTGTTAATTAAAAAAAGACAAAAAGTCGACGTTTGTTAAATATTTTAATTGTACACATGTAAATATGTGACTGTTTTGTAGTGTTTTTAATTGTTAATTCTAGAAGCAAGACAAAAAGACAACGTTTGTTAAATGTTTTAATAGTACATATGTAAATATGTGACTAATTTCATGGTGTTTTTAATTGTTATTTTTTTTTTTAAAAAACATGACATTTGTTAAATATTTTAATAGTACACATGTAAATATGTGACTAATTTCATGGTGTTTTTAGTTGTTTTTTTTTTTTTAAAAAAACATGACATTTGTTAAATGTTTTAATAGTACATATGTAAATATGTGACTAATTTCATGGTGTTTTTAATTGTTTTTTTTTTTTTTTAAAAACATGACATTTGTTAAATATTTTAATAGTACACATGTAAATATGTGACTGTTTTGTGGTGTTTTTAATTGTTCATGAAAAAAAAGACAAAAAGGAAAAACCTTGACAATCAAAAACTAAACAGAAAATAAAATAAAAACCAAAATAAATCGGAATTCACTCAAAACATAAATTTAAAATTGTCTTTAATTAGCAGGGTTTCAACTTTTTAAATAGTGCTCCAACTGTCGTAAAATAGGCCAACCGGATGTAGACGCGTTTCGCGTATGCGTTTAAAGGATCCAAAAGGATCAGGCCCGCAAAAGGATTGGACACTGAGGTTGGTTTTTCTTCTGTTATGCAATTCTTCTTCACGATGTAAACTGTGAAAAGACACTGCGCCCAGCAGGTCATGTATGGTACTGCAGCAAAAATGAAGCAGAAAGCGGCCGTCGGCCTGATTTTATCATGGATTTACAACATTAAACGGTGCGTCGATGCACATTTTTGTAGTCAACATTATCAGTTATGTTACTATTGTTAATGTTTTTGGATCATTGTATATGTTACACACATTGTGGTTGGTGCGAATCTCGAGATGGTCTGTATATTTAATGACCCCTCAGCAAGAATCTCAAACTCCACCTATGGCTGAACAATAATTATCTGGCTGTACCTGAGCAATAGCTGAATGCTCCATGGTGGGTTTGGTCCCATAGTTGCTGGGTGAGGAGTGCTGCTCCAGCTGTGCTGTCGGCCTCGAGGAATGTTTGCTTTCATAGGCTGAAAGTTAACGGAGAGAACAGAGCTTTGATGGAAAGCTGAGCAACCTGAGAATGACATGGAATGATTACACGACAGAGAACGCTCATCAAAGGATCAAAAGCAAAAAAAATTAACAGGTGTTGATCGTATGATGTAGCGACGATACATTAATGGGAATGTCCTCACTGGTCTGTGCGTCCAGTCCGTTCCTCTGCTGGTTGTAGGGGTAGCTGTGGTAAATCACTGGAGAGCGTGGAGGTGATGCACATGGTGATCGCGGAGGAGACCAAGCTTCCTTCAAACAGAGGAACATCAGTAAAGGCTTCCATATTCATAAGCCTACATTTATAAATAGCTGCTCAAAGAAGATTTAAACACTTATTGGCCTTCATTTATTAACCATCGGTGCGATCAGATCTGAGCGTACGACGTGCGTTCATGCAAGCGTCAGTATTTATCAATTGTGATGCGAGGGTACGATACGATCAGATCTCACATCAGGTCTAAGGTCGTGTACGATAATCTGAGCGGATTTGTGCTGCAGCACAGCAAAATCTGCTGAGTCTGAAAATAAATGATTAAACTAGCCTCAGCTGTCATTTACAGTAAGTATATGCAGACACACGTTGTGAACAAATCAAAACAGATGATTTCTTTGGCTTTCTCTAATGGAATACTTGATAACCCCACTGACAAATGCTGCAACCGGACATTAGCGCAACACACACCTGGATCACAGGAGCGCTGCTTTGGTTCTGTGTTAGACCAGCAGGGAGACGCTGCTGTATACCACAGGGGAAGTGTATGAGGGTGGGGCTCGTGCTCGTCAGCCTGACTTGACAACTTGTTCTTGATAAAAATATAAAGAATTTTTTAATCAAATAGCAGGGATTTACGCTTTTAGCCTGTGGATGAGTAGAATTTCATTTAAACCACCATTAGGCAATGGTTAAGTTAGTGTTTGAGATTTGAATTCAAACTTCAACCTGAGTCCGTTTCAATACGTAAATGCTCTTCACTTCCTCTGATATTCTCTTCCACAAAGCGTTTCATTGAGCTCGTTTCATTCCAATCTTCACACTACTGAAAACACCTCAGCTGTGAGGATGATGATTTTCATCTCATAAACGTTTATTTCCTTGACCTCAGTGGGCGGGGCCTCCAAACTTAGAATATTTGAGGGCGTAACGTGTAAATGACGGTCAAAATAATCGCCGCATTTATCAACACCTGATCATTTGTACGTTGGGATTGATCAGATATAAATGTTTCTTAAACCACTAGGGGTGTGACGATACACTCCGCTCACGAGACGAGACACAATATTGGGTTCACGAGAAAGAGACGAGACGAGATTTTAAGAAAACTACAATTACAAAATATATGACTGGACCAACAGACTTTTATTGGTTAGAGTTGCACGTGCATTTTGAAATGTTTTTTTATAACTCTTTACATGCATGATGTAAGCATGAGCTTTTAATAAACGTCTTCCACAAATTGAAACTAAAACTGAAATTTATGAAAGTTAAAATAAATTATATATTTCTTTCTTTTTTTCAAGTGCAAACAATATGATGTGCAAAACCAACTCAAAGTTCTACTCTGTCAATACAGAGTCAATACAGAGTGCAAATAGTGCAAACAGAGCCTGACCAAGTATGTCATTAATATGCTGAAACTACACAGCCATGTTCTTTTAACTGTTAATAAACTTCTTCTTCCACAAATTGAAACTAGAACTAAAATGTCCTCCTCCTCCTCCTCCTCCTCCTCCTCCTCGCAAAGGCGCATTACTGCCCCCACAGGTCACAAATAGAAGTTTGAATAGCTCACCAAAAAAACAAAAAGAAACTCACGAGACACATTTTTAACGCGACAAGAAATCTCGTCGAGTTTAATCTTGCACGATCTCGTCACACCCTTATAAATCACACGTTGGTCCTGTCGTACGACACAGTGTGCACTCAGATTTGCAACCGTCTTCACGCATTGCTGATAAATGAGGGCCGTTTTGTCTACCTTCTTTTCTGTGTTGGTCTCCAGGGGTCTGAAGGTTCCCCCCCTGTCTGCTGGAGTCCAGGAGGAAGACCCTGGTCCAGAACCACATGGAGCCCCTTGGACGTCAGCACCAGGAGGGATGGTAGAGTACTGCAGCTCCGGTTCAATCTGCAGCCCAACAAACCTGGGCAGAGGTAGATCTGACATGACAAGGTCACACTATTAGATGATGTGAAGGGAAATCTGTTGTTACATTATTAACATTATCACACATTAACCTAACATTTTACCTATAGTTGGTAAAAACATTCCATTTCCTCCTCATCCTGCATGTTTTCTGCCTGATTTTGTATTATATTTATTTCAATTTTACTTTTATTATTTATTCCTATCTCTTATATGCTGCAGGCTTCCTGCGTGTTAGCAATAAATATAATTATTTATTAACCCTAACACTCAAATTATTAGATGAAGGTTCTGTTGGATTTTATTCAACATACTGTATATCAACCACTGATCTATAAACAGAGGTGAAAGTAATGGATTACACTTACGTTACTGTAATTGAGTTGCTTTTATGTGTATTTCTACTTTTTTTTAATGTATTTCTAAATTAGTAATTTTCTTTGTACTTAGGTACGTTTTAAAAGAAGTAAAGTAATTTGTTACATTTCTACAGAAAACCGTTACTGAGTAAATTATTATTTTTTTGGTTTTTGTTCATTGCGAAGCCTAAAAAATTAAAATAAAGAAATTTTTTATTATTGAATTCATTGGTGTTATTTAATTGGAACATTTTTTTTTAAATATTTCATACAGATGCCTTTGTGGAAAATAATTCAAGTTCCAATTGTGTAAGATTTTTACTCTTCCTTTTTAAGTTTATACATGAGATGTTTACTGTATGCAAGGGAGCCGTGGAGAGTTTTAAAGATTTATGACTAAAAATGAATCTTGAACGTATAAGGAACCTTTACTTTGAGTACTTTTTAATTGAGCTACGGTACTTTGTACCTATACTTGAGTACAATTTCAATCAAGGAACAGTACTTCTACTTGAGTAGGATACATCAGTACTTTTTACGCCTCTATTATTATGGAGAAAACACATTTTCTCTTCAGTCAAGTTCCAACTAATGATGTGCTCTTGTAAATAAGGCCAAACACATATTAGTCCGGTCCACGCGACTCCTCTTTTATCCAGATTAGACCAAATCCTGCAATGCTAACATAATCTCCTGATCCCTTTTTGCCTCCGTGAGACACCTTTTCTCAGAGCTGCAGACTTACTGGTTGTCACACTATCCAGGCGGATGGGCAGCCCAGACTGGGCCGCTGCAAGAAGCTTGAGCGCCACGTAGAACTGAGTTACGCCAAAGTAACCCAAACGCTTGGCACCACACACTTCAGTCACCTGACAACAAAGGAAAAGTAACATGTGAACACACTCAACCAAAATAGGTAATAAACTTCTAAGTTTACCATATTGAGTTACGTGTTTTTTTCCCAATTGCATCATCTTTACTGCTTGTAAGGTTTTCCCATTCTTAAATCCAACCCCCACAGGCCAACAGTAATCTTCAGCATGTGATTATTTCACAGCCTGGTTTAAGACACTATTCATTTGAAAGAATAAAGCTTGGAGGAAAAGTGTGTAGGATAAGCACCACAGTTGAATCCGTTTAGCCTGCACTCTTTTGATTAGTGGTACAATGACTAACTCAGTGTTTCTAAAGAAGATT
Source organism: Gouania willdenowi (assembly GCF_900634775.1). Lineage (NCBI taxonomy): Eukaryota > Metazoa > Chordata > Actinopteri > Blenniiformes > Gobiesocidae > Gouania > Gouania willdenowi. The sequence goes on along the minus strand of NC_041047.1, from coordinate 30,956,107 downwards.
AGGATTTAACTAGAACAATCAAGAAAAATAATCCCTAAAGAAATCTAATAGAGGGTTTTTGTATTATTTCAATTGTGTTTGTGGCACAAAACAAATTTTGAGTCAAGTTTGGCGTGTACATGAAGTATTCACAAAAAATCAACTACCTTCAAGGGGTGAAACGTTATCTAGAATTTCCATTCATTTATCAACATACTTCTATCCCGACATAAGCTGAAGCAGAGCATGACCGGCACTTATTTGATTGAATCCAGCACCTCATTTTTAATTTTTTTTCTCCAGGATCTCATTTGCTTTTAGGTGTTTTGATTAATGTTTGAAGTAATATGTTCGGACAGCTGTCTTTTATTGAGTTGAAATCAATGGAAATTTCATTAAACACACAAAACTGAATGTAAAAACCGAGTGAGGAGGCGAGGGGAAAGTCAGGCCACGCCCACGCTACGTCTAAAGTGTGATTTTCCGCAAAAAAATTGTCTTGTCAGCTTGGAAGACTGTAATAAATGACAATAAAAAAGGCAGTTGGATTCAAAGTGGTTTTTAAGCCAATAAGTGAAGCAAAGCTTTTGGTAAAAAAAGTCTGAGGTTGTTTCTGTCGAAATCGCAGAGCAGCAGCAGCAGCAGCACAGCAGTTAGCGTAGCAAGTCGCAGCACCGAATAATTAATTCCAGAAAGAAATAATGTCGTTAAATGCTGTTTTTTGCACTACAATACCAGAAGGGAGCCTGCTGTGCTTGGATGGAAAACAAAAGCCCAGTTGTGCACAAATTGTGCAAGAAAGAGTTAGCTAACTTAAAAAAATGATTTTTTTCTTTTCATTATTATTATTATTATTATTATTATTATTATTATTATTATTATGGGTAATGTGGTTTGTATTGAATGTTCTGTATGGACTGTTTTCTATGTCTGTATGAAAACAGACAATAAACACAGTGAAAAAAACAAAGAGTTTGCCAATCATCGGAGCTTTGAACCTCCCCTGGTTCGTGCTGGGTAGATGTGTGTGGGGGCGCGGCCGGTGGCTCCTGTTCTGGCGGATCCTGTCCTGGCGAATCGGGGTCTGGAGTGGTTGGTCTGCTGGCTGGGGGCGCCGGGCCACGTGGGTGTCGTGTCTGGGTGAGGGTGTCCCGGGGGTGGGTCTTTGGGTTCGGCGTCTCCCCGCCGGGGGTGTCTTATGTCGGCGAGTGGGTGATTGGGAGTGGCCTCCGTGGGGGGGGGGGCTCTGCTGGCGACGTTGGTGTGGGGTTGCGGTGCCTGGCTGGGGGTGCATGGGTTCACCTGCCTATCGTGGGGGGGGGGTGGCCCTGCGTGGGTGGTTGGTGGCGTCCTTTCTTGTCGGGGGGGCCGGGGCCGCCCATCTGTGGAGGGTGCTATCTCGTGGTGTCGTGCAGGCCTGTGCTGGCCCTGGTGTGGGAGCTGGCCTCCCTCCTGCTCGGCCACCACCTGCTTTGGCGGGGCGGGCCGCTCTGGGCCGGCTGGCGGCGGGGGTCGCCTCCTGGACTGCTGGGGGATGTGGCTGGTGCCTGGCTCCGCCTGGGGGGGGAGGGGGGGTACCGCCGTGCTCCGTATGGCCGACATGGTTTGGGGGGGTGCCGCGGGGGGTCTCCGGTTGTGCCGCTCAGCGTGTCCCTGTGGCCCACAGTGCCGCGTGCCCGTCTGCGCCATCTACCCTCTCCGGTGGCCCGCTATGCGGACGGGCCGGGCTCCTACCAGACAGGCCTCCTACATGGACACTTCACATCACACACTCCCAGCTGGTCTGGCTCACCCACTTGTTACACCACACTCACATACTCAACCCTTGGGGGGCTGGATGGTGGGGCTGGGGGTGGAGGGGGCCGCCGCCTGTGCTACTAAGTAGTGGCAAGGGGGCGGCACTCCCACCTCTGGCTGCCCTACTAATCCCTCCAATTTTAATTACACCTCAACACACCACCCCCGGAGGGTGGGACCACCACTTCCACCCTCCGGAGCTATTGTACCACATACACATATATACACATAGGCTGGATGGGGAGCACCACTCCCCTCCATCCACCTCTTGCTGGGTTGTGGCCTGTTCGTGGGCTGAAGGTGGCGGGGCGCCCCCACGGGGCTCGCCCTTGGGGGTTCCCTGTCCTGCGGTGGTACTCTTGGGGTCCGGCGGGCCTGGCCGGCTGGCTGGGCCGGTCCTGGCGGTGGTCTTCCGGCGCGGGTGGTGCGGGCCTGCGGGTGCGGCACCGGGTAGCCCCGGCTTGGGCGGCGCCCTGTGAGCCTAGATCTGCGGTGTGGCTGGGCCCTTTGGTGGGGGGGGCTGTCTTAGGCTCATCACGTGGCCGCATCAAGAAAAGGCGCGCGCTTTGGGGTGCTTGGTCGGTGCGCCTGGGGGCCGGCGGCGCAACATGCAGCATCCCCTTGGTGCCCTCGGCGACTATTGTGTCACAGGAATATCTCCCACACCTTCCTCACTTCGACTGGTACAACAGCTATTTCAGTCCAAACATCATTCATGTACAACATACCACTGTGTTAACCTTAACACTAACTTACACACCTGAACTGGAACTTGACCAATGAATCACACATTTAGACTCATTTTTTCTACTCAAAAGTGACAAGTTTGTTAAAATCCACCTTTACTGTATTTCTACACAGTGGCCCTCATTTATCATTATTGTTCAGATCTGAGCGTACGATGTGCGTTCAACCAAATTCATGCAAGCTTCAGTATTTATCAATTCTGACGTGAGTGTACGCTACGATCAGATCATAAGTCAGGCATGAGGTCGTGTACAATAATCTGAGTGTGTGAATTTGTTGTGCAGAACAGCGAAATCTGACTGAGTCTGAAAATAAAGTATTAAACAAGCCTCAGCTGTCATTCAAGCATAAGCAGACACACATTCAGAACAGATCTAAATGGTTGATTATAATGAATTAAACAAAATTAAATGAATTTTAAATACCACTTTTTTGGTTTTTCCTTCACTGAATACACTATAAACAGGCTAATAAACTGCGACTGAGCAGTTGGGGTGTCCTGATCCGATATTGATATCGGATATAACTGCATCTAAAATCTCCGATATCATAACCGATATAATAATTTATTTTTTATTTATTTTATTACATTTTAGAATACTGTAGATATTATGTTAAAGGTTCAAATGTATGTAACCAATTGGTTAATAATAAATGGGTCAGTTTTTCTCATACCTACTGTTGTTGACTATTGTTCTCTGTTCGACATCACTTGATCAAGCCTTTTATAACATTCCACACTACAAAATAAGTAATAAAAGTATGTATGATTCGTGCTGTTATCGTATCAGATCCATATTGGTATTGGCCAATACTCAAGCCTGCACTATCGGTATCGGATCAAAAGTAAAAAAGTTATATCGGGACATCCCTACTGAGCAGGAGCGCATAGGTTCACACAGTGTGCACACATGGGACGCGCTGCTATGCTCTGCCATGGTGATGAGGTCCTATTTCCTCCGTATGGCACATGAAGTTGCACACAGCACACACAGAGGGGCAGACTTCTCCTGTTAGGTAGCTGATCCTCTTCCAGAACGTTTAAATGCACTTCTTTAATTTCAGTTTTCACACTGACAAAAAGCACATCTTTGTTTTGCTCCAACTCAGATGTGAAGATGCCAATTTTCATCTTGGATAAGCTTCTTTGCTTGTTTGACTTCAGTGGGCGGGGCCTCCAAAACAGGAGGGCGTAACATGTTTATGGCAATCGAAGTCAACTAACGAATTTATCAACACCTGATCATTTGTATAGGCTGGGATACGAATGTTTCATAAATCACACGTTTGGTCCTGTCGTACGACCAAATGTGCACTCGGGTTTGGACCCGTTTTCATGCAAGTTTGATAAATGAGGGCTAGTGAGTGAAACAATCAGTGCAGTAGAAAGAAACATTTAACTTTCAATTACCTCCTGTTAAATGGAGTGAGAAAAAAAACTTTTATTTCAAGATAATCTAAAAGACCATAAATCAGTGCCCAAAGGACATTTCAGTGTGTTTCTAAAAAATGTCCCCATTTTTCATAGAAACCAAACATGTGTGCTAAAGGATAACAGAGCATAAAACTCATCGTGGAGTAAAGAGGAAACACATTCTGTGACACCGGGTGACACAATGACCCACAAGTCATCAGTGAGCACAGCAGGCATCCTGCAGAACGACACACGCACACACACAGAGAAAGCTCGGAGTCAATACGTCCCGGCTGGTGGCGGGGGTCCAGACCTCACGGGAAGGAAACACAGTCCTGTGCCAAACTTCCTGACACACCATAGGTCCCATGCAACACGCTGCATTCAATTCAGCTGGAAAAATGAACCTATAGCTCTGTGAGGGGTCAATAAGAGCAACACAACAAGAACATATGGATTATCTGACATCGGACCCCAGTGTGAACGTTTGTATGAATGTTACGGAGCCAACACACAGAGACCATAAAAAATAATCACACTAAATTGCCCCATTCAATCCAATGGGCAATTTAATGGCTTTGTTTTTAGAAATGCAGGAAACCAGAGTACCTGGAGAAAATGCCATGGAGGAGTCAGGAGCACATGCAAACTCCACACAGAAAGACATGGGTGGGTACTCCCTCGTTGGCCTACAGTCAAGTTTTAAAGAAATGTCATCAGGAAGGTATGAGTCTTCAGGAATCACAGGGTTTAACATTGAAAGTGTTGTAAATGTGTGGTAAAAAATAAAATAAATGTGATCAAATGTTTTCAGCATGTACAGTATTTGTACAGTATTGCTACTTTTTGGATTATCCTTAGTCTGGCCCCTAAACCATACTAGGGGTGGGACGAGATCTTGTGATATTGGTTTTAATTCCCGTTTATTGTCATATGTTCTACATTTTGTTCCTGGTGTCCTTAGACAGCTCTCTGGTCTTGGCCATGGTGGAGGTTGGTGTCTGACTGTTTGAAGGTGTGAACAGGTGTCTTTTATACAGATAACGAGTTCAAACAGGTGCCATTAATACAGGTAACGAGTAGAGGATGCTTCTGAGGCCTTGTCCACACGTAGCTGGGTATTTTTATAAATCTATATCCACCCTCCATTTTAAATAGAAGTTACCTCCACACATCATCGTTGTTGGCAGCTTAATGCTTTGGGGTCCCAAGTGGATCGTTATAGTAGAAGGCCTGTCTTGTGTGAGCCTAGCCCGTCCATACAGCAGGCCACCAAAGAGGGTAGATAGCGCAGACGGCACGCACCGAGCTACACGATTGGTAACCCACCCCACGGCACCCCCCAAATCCCACCAGCCCCACGGAGCACGGCAGCACGCCCCCACTCCCCTGGCGCAGCAGGGAAACCCGCACCAGGACCAGCACAGGCCTGCACGATACAACAACGTCCACAGGGAGGTGGCCCTGGCCCCCCCGACAAGAGAGGACGTCATCAATCGCCGAAGCAGGGCCACCCCGTCAGCCACAGACCGACAAGCAGGTGAACCAAAGCACCCCTAACTAGGCGCCGCTACCCCATAAAAATCATACAATGTAATTTCCTGGGAGGACGTACCTCTTGAACATGTTTGTGCCTTTAAACCGTTGCTTCTCCACCTCAGCCTGCCTATTTCCGCTTGATTTGCCGTGTAACTGTTGTGTCTAATGCCGCGATGGAGACTTCTGCTGGAACATCCATCATTGCACTTGGTACGTGAACGCGCCTGACTTCACTAGCAGCCAATAGTAATGCTCAAAACAGCCCATGGAGCACACATTTTTGTAGAAAAAATTCTGATTGGCTGAAATCCAGCATCTGGCTCCTGGATTCCTAAACTTCATTTACAGGGCCAAGAGAAGGAGAAGAGACTCACTGTCTACTCAGAAAATTTTGGATTACAATATGCTCAAAAATAATAATGAATTTTTGACCAAATGAAGCAAAAAAAAATTACATACTGCAGCTGTAAGGCGCTGTGACCGAGCCCAACCTTCGTCGGGTCCCTCCTGGCTAAGGTTGGGTATCTATACTCTAGTCCACATGTCCATAGTTTATGGTGCAGTAGACAATGTGGAATTCCTTTTTTTTTGTTGAAAGGATGTGATGATGATGATGATGATGATGATGATGATGATGATGATGATGGTGACAACGACGGTGACGACGACAGCCTTATTAGCTGTGTGGTTCTAGTTTCAGACTATGAAATGTAAGTGTTGTACTCGTCAATTATCAGAGGTACTTAGGTTTTACTTTCACATTTTATGTTAATTTGCTAACTTCACTCTGTGCTCCTTTATGGGGTGTCACCCTTCCTGTAGCTGGCAAAGAGGGAGCATGGACGGAGGGCCAACAAAGGCGTTGAAATATAATCCCTTCGCTTCATTCTGATACAGTCAAATGACGTGTGACAACCTTGAGTAGATCTGGTTCAGAAAACAAAGTTCCAGGTGGTGATGGGGAGGAGGAGGAGGAGAAATGGAGCATCTTTCTGCATAAACATCTTGGTGGATAGATGAGACAGCCTTGGACGGCTGGCTGGAGGAACCAATTATGATAAGCGATTTGTTTTCGGTTTAGGCTAGCACAATTTCAATAGGTTTAAGTCGCTGGGGGCATGCCGTCAACATCACGCGGAGGTTGTCCGTCTTGTTATGCGATTGGCCACCCTGCCGCTAGGGGGTTGTGGCTGTGTGTTGTTACAAATTTGAAAAAAGCCCTAGTTTATCTTCCGGTCACAGAAAAATGTGTTTTATGTCTTTTAAACATCTTGAAATGTAATTTATTTCTGGATTATTACTTACCTACTGTACCTAACTATGTGTGTTTTGTTGGACATAAACATTAAAACAATGGTTTCAAAACGTGCACTTTATTATTCAATATAAACATAGGTAATTCGTAAACAAAGTAAGAAAGTGTATCGAGCTGACTGTCGACTGCTCCGGTCAACAGTCACGCCGGGGTTCAGGAGACCCAGACCCCGCCGTAGAGCGGAGAGAGAGTAGCGAGGTAACCGGGTCCACAGCCCCTGGGAAGCGGGATGTTGGAGTGGGACAGTGCTGTAAAGATCACTTTAAACATAACGTTATGTCTCCTCCTCTATCAGCCTCCACACCATGTTGGTCATTGTTTACTGTTAATGAAACACACACACAAACACACTATAGGTACAGAGACTATTGGCGGTGCTTCACATGCTGCAGCCATGAAAGGAAATAATCAAACTCTGGCACTTTTAGTCCGTCGCGGTTCTCTCTGTGACTCAATTAATTGTAGAAACAACTCTTGTATCGCTCCACAAAAAGTTGAAACATGGCGGTGTGACTAGAAAAGGCAGAGACCGGGGCTGAGGTTTGGAGCTGACCAATCACAGCTCTAGCAGGAATTTTGGGAGGTGCACGTAAGGTTACGGGGGAGGGGGTCTGAGTCTACGTGCGTCTACGGCGGGGGATTTTACGCAGAACCTTAAATTAGGCTTAAACCAAACCCTAAAAATTGTTCCGATATAGGGTTACAACCTAAACCTAACCCTGAACTTAATCCTAACCCTAAAATGCTACGTACGTGTCCTTCGGTAAACGTATCAATAGCACCGGGGGTTGTCCGTACGGCAACCGTACAAATAGACACTTTCTTGATTTTTATGGCCTTATTCTTGTCTCGGTTTGTCTTGGTCTTAACTCCCAAAAGTCTTGGTCTCGTATGCTGTGGTCTTGAGCACGACGCTCATCATTTGTCTAGTTCCTTTTCAAATCATCATGGTGAACTCATCGTCCCACCCTAGGAGCAGGTGACTATTGTGCCAGAGTGCATGAAAAAATGTGTGTGTGTGTGTGTGTGTGTGTGTGTTCGGTCATGTGACAGTAAAAGCATTCTATTCTGTGTTCTCTGTAGGTTTGTGATCTGAGATCAGTGGAGGCAGGTCTCTGCAGTTCACACAAAATCACATGTGATGACCAAGCACACACACACACGCACACACACACACACACACACACGCACACACACACACACACACACACACACACATACACACACACACACACACACTCACTTTATGCAGGGTTTCTGGAGGCAGCTGAGAAGCCTTGAACAGCGTCGCCACTTTGCAGGAGGACAGTGTTCCAGTCCCTGAGCTGTCAGCCTGACACAGCGCGTGCAGCCCGGAGTAAAACCCGTGCTCGCGCTCATTGAGGGGGATGAAGGTCCCCGCAGACGCAGCACCGGATTCCTGCTCCATTCCCGTGCTGACGCACTGAGGATCCACCGGGGACGCAGAGACAGTCAAACGGATCAATGCATCCTGCTGCGTGCAGCGGCTCTTGTTTCAGGGCGGATCGGTAAACAGTGACGGAGACCAGACGGTGTGAGCAGAGCTGCTGATCCCAGTGGAAACAGCGCCTCGTTTACTCCTCCTGCCTATTGTGGATGGTTGTAGCAGTACTACGATCTGACTGCAGGGGGCGACACAACGCAGAGCTACCAGGAGCTGACAGCTACAGTATATATGAGTGTATAATTGAGTCATCTCTGAATAAAACAGGACAAAAATACGAACTCATTACAAAATGAGCTCAATGATTTGATTTTTTTCTCACCTTGTCTGCACATGTTGTCAAAGGTCAGCACTATACATGTAGTCAGTGCGTAATTTTTAGATCATCAGGTCCCCGAACACCGGCCACATGTTGTTCGGGCAGTAAGAGAAAGACAGAATTGTTACAGAATAAAATAATAAAAAAAATATTTAATAATAGAATGATGAATCAGCCTTAAAGGCGCAATATGTAAAATTTAAAATATGTCCAAATGTAAATTTGAGTGTTAAGAAGCATGTCCATAGCTGTCATGCCATATGTGATTTTTTTTTAAACTACATAGTTATATCTACATTAATACCTATTTTCCACCGGTTGGGTGAGTATAAGCCTATTTACAGCAGAGCCGTCCCTGAACTAGGCCATCTCTGGTAACGAACATCCATCAAACAGATAAACAGTGCGCTTAGGTTTACAACTAACAAACAACTGCTTAAACATATTCACTCGTGAACGCATCACACATGTAAAGCTGGCGATATACATCGGCCCGCGTGGCCCACCGAAAACATTTGCCAGGTGTAGCAGAGAATATTGTCACCTGTACATTCAAGTGGTCAGGACCGGATAGGGCAGAAGTGTCGGTTTTACTCAGTAATACGTCACCTGGTGGTGGCAGAAATTGCTTGCAAATCTCACATATTGCACCTTTAAAGAAGCACAGACAATCACCCGTTACGGAGCGCTTCGTCTCTCACACTGAGTGACAGCTGTCAAATCTACCACGTTTCAGCACCAAGGACAGCGTAAAATCACCACTAACATTACGCGCATAAGGCCACAACTCCTCTAATGAATCAGCAGCACAGCAGAAAATCAAAATATAACGCGTGCTTACCTGCTATTTGTCAAAAAAGTGAAAGAAAACTTTGTATCCTCGCAACTTTTTTACATATTTTACAACCGAGGCCTGCCTTGTCTTTCATAAGCTAATAGTAGCAGCTTATCTGGGCTTTGAACTCAGCCTCTTTCCTGGTCTCAATGTCCATACCAGAACTTTCCGTTGTCTCCTTCTCATGTCCCCTGGATAGTTCTCCTCCTGTGTCCTGTCTGTTGGAGTTAGGTTCTCCTGCATTAGCATCATCACTACAGGTGCTGCTATTCGCTACGCTAACTGTTGCTACTTGCTATGCTAACTGCTGCTACTTGCTACGCTAACTGCTGCTAATCACTACGCTGACTGTTGCTACTCGCTACGCTAACTGCTGCTACTTGCTACGATAACTGCTGCTAATCGCTACGCTAACTGCTGTGCTGCTGCTGCTGCGCAGCAATTCCCACAAAAACAACCTTGGACTTCTTTACCTCGGACTAAGCTTCAGTTTTTGCCTTAAAAACCTCTTTAAATCAAACTGCCTTTTTTTTTTTTTTTTTTCCATTTTCTACAGTCTTTCAAGCTGACAAGACACCATTTTTTGCAAAAGATCACACTTTAGACTCCTCTTTCTCATTCGCGCTTCAGTTTTGTGTGTACAATGACATTTCCAGTGATTTCAACTCAATAAAAGACACAACTGTCCAAATGTAAAACTTCAAAATTTAATCAAAACACTTAAAAGCAAGTGAGATGCTGGAAAAAAAGGAAGTGCTGGATCCAATCAAATGAGAGCCAGTAAAAATCTGGGAAATGCCGGATCTTGCTCCCACAAATTAATTGATCCGGCCCTAATTGTGACCATCACCAGCCCTCCCTAAGGAAGGGTGAGAAACAAGTTATTAAAAGGAGAATATATAAAGGACGGCAGTCTTACACAGGTGAGAGGGAAGGGAACAAGGAAGGGGGAGTCGGGGTGGGACGATGGAAGGAGTGCCAAAGAGTCAACTTTTTTTAAGGTGGGAGTGCGATGTGATGTTATAGTTGTGCGTAATGTGTTGTGTACTCAGCAGTGATGTGCCGTGAGCACTAGGGTTGGGTAGGCAGGGTGTTGCACATCGAGACCACCAATGTCAACACCAATGACAATTCCATATGTTTCTGCTGGCAAATGTGAATCTAACAAAATCAACATCGTAAAACACCATTAAAGAAACATAAACAATTATTTAATATTGCCTCCATACTCTCCCAACAAGATATATCTCATGACCGTTGTTTGTGTTGGAAACAAAGAAACAGGGAGAAAATGACAACAACAACAGCCCAGTACAGACTCAGTGAGGAGCATTCACAAAGCCAATCCTTCCTTTTGTACCATTCACTGTGGAAAATATGAACAATTTTCTGACCTTACCTTTGCTGAAGCTCTGGTAGCTCAGGTGTTGGTCTCCCATCTTTTAAAAGCTGTCGTTTTTCCTCAAAATAAACTTTCTTTATTGTCTCTAGCGCTGTCATCCTGTAGTGTTATCCCGCCCACTAGCAAGAGAACGTAGCAGCAGCCACGCTGTATCAATTCACTAATGCACTGTGAACTTACGTATAGCATTTAGCATAGCAAGGTTACGTATAAAGGCAGCGTAGAGAGCTGCCTTTATACGTAAATGGTTTTCATCTTGGGGAACTGACTGCACATGCACAAACACATAAAAACACACTATGGGAACAGAGGCAGAGCAGTAATGTGCTTTTGGGAGGGGGTGTGGCCACCTCCTGCCTTACAGCGTCTCTGCCGTACCAGGAATGTTTAGTCATTTGGGCTATGAAAAGCCCAAAATGCTGACACTTTCCAACTTATAGGTACTGTAGGCTATCGGAAATGGAAAAATTAATAATTAATAATTATATTTTATACATTATATTAAACAAATAATCAAAATATCAATTCACCCTTGGGTAGGCACTGCCTACTTTGCCTATACTCTGACTGCACGTCGCTGGTAATCAGTCATTTGGAATTTTTTAAACAGAAATTACTTGTTACAATCCAGTCTTTTTTTTTTTTTTTTTTATCACGTCATTAAATTATTAGTCTCAGAAACACTTATTTAAAGGCCTCAGTTTTGTCTTTTTAGAATAAATAAACAAATACATAAATGAGAAACTTTTAGCAACAATTTTATTTTATACAATATAGATTTTTGAGTAAGGACAGACTGAATATATATATTTTTCAGCTGTTATTTCTACTGTTATACAGTATCTACTGTTTAAACAATGATATTTTAAGTTTTTGGGAAAGTATTTATTTTATTTTACTTTTTTTTTAAACTATTAGAAAACAAACATGTTAATTCTCTATTTCAAACATTTACTCAGGTGTACAGACCGTACATCATTCCATGCAATAGCTGAACTGTGAGTGATTTTCTCTATTCCTGTTCTTTTCTAGGTTCTGGAATTACGAATAAACGTAATACAAAGTTTAACAAGAACAGTAATTATTCAAAACTGCAAAGTAATACATTTTTACATATAAGTACTGTATATATTTATTGACACATACTCTTTGACAGATATTCTTTGGTATAGCTATGCTCCTAAATGTACATTAACATTAGAATTTCACTGACACTAAAACTGTGGGATGAAGCCCTTTGGGAAGACCCACTATAAGAAAACATGAGATCTCAGCACAGATGTGGCTGTGTTTATTGACATTGTTTCCAACACATCCTGATTAAAATGTGTTTCTTTGTTTCCTTTATTTCCTGAGCCAATGCTGCCATCACCTGGAAGGACATGCAGGCCCAGCTTTAACAGGAAACCATGAAGGAGGAGGTCTTTGATCAGCTTTCAAACAGGATATTGTCATTAATCTTAGACATTTAGACGACATACAGGTTATTTTATGACCCGCAAAGGTTACACATTTTTCTCAGGAAGTTGGTCAAAGCACGTCCTTGCATGTGGTAATTATTTTTATTGGATTTCTTTTATAAACTTTTTAGTGCAGCTATATAATCTGAGCCCTTTGTCCTCTAGGTGTGACCTGACATCATATCTCTTCAGGGAAAAACCAAAGACTTCTCCTTTGATTAATACAATTTCCTGACTATTTTATCTTAATTTATTTATTCATTTATTTTCTCATGATCAATTTATAAATATTGATTTTTTTCTAAACATATGTTTACAATCCAACTTACATTATTTCTTTTTGTTAGGGTTTATCCAAAGTATTCGGTTACTGTTACTACATTCAATATGATAAGAACCCATATAAAACCCATATAATCAGTGACGTGCAATGACACATTTATGAACCTAATAGAAGCACAAATGCCTTTCTTTTTTGACATGTCATTTTACATTTGCACATTTGTAAATGTGGAGCAGCTTATATCTCTTTTACTAAATACAACTTTAAATCTTGAACAATATTTTCTTGAAATTTGGAGTTTGAGGGTCTTGTTTAGGGACTCATGGTGGGGAAGGCAAGGCCATGACTACTATACTGGTGTTCTCAGTGTTAAACACCGCTGGTCTGTGCCTCCTCTTGCTGTTGTTCATTGGATTTAAATAGAAAATGCGTAAATTCAGTGATTTTGACCATAAAAATGTTGAAATCATAATTTTGTTTTTTTTTTGGAACAGTCAATTGGACAGTTTTATTTTATTTTTCAATCACTGTTGGCATTTTGCATGACAGGTGTGGCTGTGCCTCCCCTAACTGCACACTACTGAAGTTGTTTGTCTAACCCACAGGTGTCAAACTCAAGGCCCGGGGGCCAAATCTGGCCCTTTAAAGCTCCCAATTTGGCTCAGGAGAAATTTAAAATAATAACAAAAAACATGACTCATTGTTTAAATCACCAACTAATTCAGTGTAGATTTCTCAGTCCCTCCAAATACACAAAGTCATTGAATTTGCACAACTTTTTTACAGGGCTCAGTTTTCCCATATCACATGATGGCAGTCATTTTTAATCTGAAATTGTTGTAATTACTCTCAGTTTTTCTCAAATCCTACATTTTCCCTCAAATTATTTCCCAAACATTCCCAAAATGAAATAAAAATGTATCATAACATCAAGAAAATCTAGGTGAAGATTCTGCAGGGACTGATTTTTGTCACTTATTTCTTGGATATTGATACTTTACATACTTTGAATACTATTATACATGGAAGTGCAAACTAGGGCACATGAATGATAAAATTGCTGATTTTACCGCCTATAATCTGTGGCGCACTAGAAATTAAACTGCTCCATATTTGGTCCCTGGAATATGAGTTTGACATCCATGGTCTAACCTCTTTAATGTTACATTTGACTTCCCTGAGCTGTTCTTTACACAATGCACAGTTTGTCTTTCAGGGAAGTGTTCACCATTGTCAGCATTATATGTTTTATGACCATTTTATTTTTTACAAAAGAAAATCACGCATATATCCTTGGATTAATACCAGTAGTTGTTATTTAAATTTCAATTTTTGCTTCTGACACGCATCGAGTTGTTGTTTGAAATCTGTGCTCAATGTTGATGATGTCAGAGGGGGAGTTTCCATCTCAGAAGCAATTTACATCACGGATTATTATACCTATTCATTATTCAGTGAATTTAGTTTGAAGAAATTAAAAGTTAAAAATATTTAAATAAACATGTTTGCTTAATGATATTTATAGTTGTGCCAGGAGAATGCAACACAAAACAAGATATAATAATAATATCTTCTTGATAAATGCCAATTAATGAAATCTTAAGTTCCTCACCATTTTCACTGCCTTTTTACAGTCAGATCCTGGCAGTAAAAATAATACATACTATATATATATATACAATATGTATTACACAAAAATAAACCAGATCTGACATAATATGATTAATTTTAAATTAATTTGAAAAAATGTTCTATGTTTTTCTTTGTACAACAGAACATCTTTATTTCTTGATTAAATTAATTTGTATTGTTGGAATTGATAGATCAGATTCTAGTACTGGGTGTGTACTTTAGTGTGTGTTTATACTGTTTACTGAGGGTGTTTTTATTTTTATTTCTAAGAGTAAAATATTTAGAATTGTTTGACAGCAAAAGATTGTTTATTATGAGCTGATTACTCAACTTGATGTGAGCAGTGATCGTTAGACTTTCCTCTGTCACTAACCTACTTTGGTGTGTGTGTGTGTGTGTGTGTGTGTTTAGTTTCTTTTAAACTGCTGCAACAACAAATCTTAATTACTTTACTACTGGTTGAACAATTAACTAAACAGCTTTTGATATAGAGACGACTGTGTGGGTGTGTGTGTGTGTGTGTGTGTGTGTGTGTGTGTGTGAGTGTGTGTGCATACGTGTGTGTGCGTGCGTGTGTGTGTGAGTGTGTGTGTGCATGTGTGTGTGTGTGTGTGTATACGTGTGTGTGTGCGTGTGTGTGCATACGTGTGTGTGTGTGTGTGTGTGTGTGTGTGTGTGTGCATACGTGTGTGTGTGTGTGTGTGTGTGTGTGTGTGTGTTTGCGTGTGCGTGTGTGTGTGCGTGTGTGTGTGTGTGTGTGTGTGTGAGGATGAGGAAAGAACTCTGGACTCAGAGACAAAGGAATGATTGGAGCGTTTAATCCAAGTCTTGTTTGCAGTGCACAGGTAAACAGTCAGCGAGAGCAACAGTACAGTTGGACGATCTGAGAGACTGAGACCTTTAGAGGAACAGATGATCATGCACAGGTGAGTAGTCAGACCAGGAAACAGCACAGATGGATTATCCCATGTGCAGATACCAGGAAACGGAGTGAGGGGTGAGGGTCATACATAGCAGGATCGTTGTGGAAGCTCTATGAATCTGATACACATGTGCGGTGTAAGGGGCCGCGACATGTCTCCACACACGCTGGCAGTGCCGCACTAGCGTGTGAGCTGATGGCACCCCAACCTGTCTCTCCAGACTCTTAAAAAAAGGGAATTATGTGTTTACTCTACCCAGCCGATCTACTTGCTCCATCAAGCTGGGTTGAGAAATACGAGGCAGCACTAGGCGTTTGGTCTGGCAATTGGACTGTGGGTGATAGTTGGATGACAGGCTGACTGATGCTTCAACAAGGGCACAGAATTCCTTCCAGAATTGAGAGATGAACTGGGGATCTCAATCTGAAACAATGTCTTTGGGAAAACCATGCAGAGAAGCACCACTTGTTGCAGCAGAACCATGGCTGTTTCCTTTGCAGAAGGTAGCTTAGCGAGAGAGATAAAGTGTGTCATTTTAGAGATAGTGGTCTTACCTCCAGAGACAGGTAGACCAGTGATGGAGTCTAGAGAGATGTGTGACCAAGGATGCTAGGGGCCCTTTGAGCAGGTGCAGCAAGCCAGCAGGGCATTGATGAGTATCCTTGTTCGGGGCACAAACAGTTCATGCACAGACCGACTCCCCCACCTCCTTTTCCATTTGAGCCACCAGAAGCATTGTGTTCTTTATTTCCGGGTGGCAGGCAAACCTCCGTGTCTGCCCAATGGATGAAGTCAGAGCGAAAGGAGGTGGGCTGTAAGTCAGTTATGAGGACACACTGCTGGCTAGGGGTGTAACAATACATCGAACCATATTGATACATTGATTAATTGATCCAACAATCCAATTACATCAGGGTTGCCGGACTCCAGTCCTCGAGGGCCGGATTCCTGAGACTTTTAGATGTCTCCCTGCTCCAATACACCTGAATGCTGAATGCTTCTGCAGAGCTTGGTGACAACACATTAGTTTTCTAACGAGGTTTTTCCATCCCTACTGCTGTGTAGGGTATCAGTGTGTTAGCACAGGGTGCTGCGCGTAGACGTGACCAAAAAATAAATCTCACCTGAGAGTGAACTTTTCAAACTTTTCAGTCCATGGCCCGTCTCAGCCTCTGCTTAGATGATGATTTAGTGCTCAGATGGTTTGTAAAATGGCCGCTACAAGCACACTTTGGTTCGTTTCCAGACAAGCGTGTGCTCACTGCTGTATTTTCAACCAATGGGGCATCCACTATCTCTTGTAAACACTAAGCTGCTATGGCAAGCAAGAAAGTCAATTGTCATTTATTTTTATTTTTTTTATTTATTTATTCAGTTTATTTTCGACATGGTTTTTTTTTTGTACATGCCGAAAAAGGAGACGAGAGAAGAAAATTGCTTATCTAAGTCCCGTCCCCTGTTTTGAACACAGAAAATTTACATCAAAGCTTGTCTCTCTGGTCAAACATTCTTAGGTTGTTCTGTTGATAGCTGTATTGTATTTTCCAATGTTAGAATTAACCCTTTCTTGTGTAAACACATTACTATGTCTTAGTTCATAAGCCGTTTGTTTGTATGTGAAACGTTTTTGTATTTGATATGGGAGTGTTTTAAGTGAGGCCCTAAATGCGAGAATTTGTGTGTTGTAGTGTATTATTTCTCTTTTTTTTTCCCTCTTAGGAGATTGTTGACTTTGTTTCTGTTTTCAATATTTTGTCTTTAAGATACTTTTTATATAATGTATTTTTTTTTTTTTTCATTGCATTTGCATTTTTCATATATTGTAGTTATTGTGTCTGTGAATGTGTCACATGCAATGTTCACATCTTGTTTAGTAAAAACCTCCTTCCACGTTTCTGTTCTTATCCTTTTTTAACCATTTTTCTTTTCGTCTTGGGCCCAAGTTTTCTTTCCTCAGGCTGTTAATCTCCCAAGGTCGTGTTGTCGGAGCGAGTAAAATCATGTCTGCTCTCTCCGAGCAGATCAGATAGACGATTGTGTCATCACTCCCCTTCTTGAAACATATTTTTTTTACCTTTGATTTTTATTTCACAGTTTTTTTTTTTTTTTACACATTCCTAGTTGACACCAGTGGTGGACTGGCCATCTGGCATAGCGGGCATCGTCCTGTTGGGCTGTCGACCCATAAAAAAGGGTCGCTTAAATGGCCGAAAAGGGGCAAACAATAGTGAAAAAGGGCAAAATGTGTGACAAAAGAGGCAAAATGTAGGGAATTTATTGGGCGAAAGTTAGGTTTTTTGGATGAAAAGTGGCAAAAAAAAAGTAAAGAAAGGACAAAAATTTGATAAAAGTATGAAAAAGAACTGGCAAAAATGGACAGAAATTTGAAAAAAAGAGATATTTATTGGCAAAAGATAGCTAAAGTCTGAAAAAAGGAACGCCTTTGCAAAATGGCCAAAGAACAGGTAAAAAGGAGTTAAAAAAGTTTATAGGGTTTTCTGGGGAAATATTAATCAAAATGAAGACATAAAGAGCCACATGTTGAGCTGCACTGACTTAATAACGACTTGTACGTGGTGTCCTCTGATAATGTAGTGGACTGGTCTGGACAGAAATTTTTGTCCCAGTCCACCCCTAGTAGACAGTTCATCTACTGGATTGTGTTTCTGTAACAGTGGGAGGAACCACAACAGCTATTAATTATCAAGTGTGTATGGCCGCTGAACACAAACACACACAGTGGTGTGCCGAGTAAACACAAGCAGTCTGAGCCCTCAGTGAGACCGATCGACCTCTCTCAAGTCCAGTAGAGTTCTCTGGCTCCTCGTGGAAGCTTGAACAAACAAAAGCCCTTTAACCACTTCTCAGTCTCCACAGAAAGCTTTAGCTGTTGCCATATTTTCCCTCTGCAGAGGCAGGGTTAGTTCAGGTGTGTCCACTCCCAGCTTAACTATTAAACCCAAACCTATTCCCGTCAACTTCCTCGTGCTGACCTCCTCGCAGCACTGAGAGTTTCTCTAGATCATTTTGTTTTTCCTGATCAGGGAAATGCTGGGAAGGATTTCGCTCCTGCTCTGTTTGTCGGCTGCCTTGGCACAAGACCTTTGTAAACAAGGTAGGGTGATTATTGGTTTATTTTATGTATTCACATTCAATCTCTTGTTGTGTTTCAATCAACAAAGCCTTTGTTAATGTCAAAGCTTGGTTGGATATTAAGGATTGTTAACCCTACAGTGTTAGTGTGGAATGCAGCTTTTACTGGACCAGCACGAGACACCGTGTTGACATTGAGCCTTACACACAAAGCCTGATGATTTTTTTTGTTGCTTACTACGGATCAATATTTCATTGTTGCCCCATTTTTTTCAAAGCAGGTTATGAAGTTTAACATGTTAATCATGTATGTTTTGTCCGAACAGATGCTGAGCACGGCTACAAAGTACGACTCAGCATTAAAACTGCTTTGGGAAAAGAAGCTGTACGTATAAAGTCAAACAATTTAAAACAAACTAATAATACATCATTTATACATGTATGTACAATTATTGAAATGATAATTCTGTAAATTATTATAGGATATAATTGTATATTTTCACACTACAAGCCCTTGAAAGTTAATTATTGGAATATGATAGTTTTTGGAGTAGTAGTCAAGACTACAATTGTATGGAAACAGCTTAATGGGAACAAAAGGTGTATGGGTCAAAAAAGTGATCTTACATAATGCAAGCGTATGAAAAAGGGTTGACTTTTATGTTGTATATGGTATAGTAAATCCAATTGGACATTGAAATTGTACTCAGAAATACATTTGAGGCAAATTTGCTTGTTCTGCAACTTTCAGAGTAAAACAGCAAACTTACTGCCTTACATTTAGATCAGAGATGCTTCAAAATATACAAAAGTAGCCTTCTTCACGAAAATGTAGTTGTAATTTTAAGAATTTAAACCATTTCTCTTCTATATTGTACCATTGGCAGGTGTCAGGAGAGAAAGTAATTGATCATACGTTATTTGAGGTTTCATATATAAGGCTGACATTACACTGTCATTATCTGTCATTAGCATGAATAAGGTCATTAAGTGTTGTTCGCTAAATTATGACACCTTTGGAGCTACGTTGGCATTTTTGGGTTAAGTATCGGGATCTAGGGGGGTTAGGTAGGATTAGGGTTAGGGGTTAGGGCAGGGGTCACCAACACGGTGCCCGCAGGCCCCAGGTAGTCCTCATGGACCATGTGAGGGGCCCTCAGAAGCTCTAGTCACCAATGAGCACTATCTAAAATCTGATTTACTTTCCAGGATTCAAACTCACAGATAGACACACATGACAGATGTAGTTAGTTCTTAGTAAATTTGAAATACTGCTGCTTGGATATAGTTTTAGTATTAAATTTACCATCTTTAAATTTTATTTTCAGGGAAACATTGTGACAAATGTTTTTAAATGATGCAGATTTGGTGTACCGGTTGTGGTATGTTGTATATAATAATATGATATACAGTAAATAAAATATATTTTTTTTAAACGCAAGGTGGATTTTACAAATGTTACATGTTTTACGATTAGTAAAAGTAGTTTGTTTGTTGCTAGTAAAATAGCAACATGGGGATGTTCTATGAAATGTAGAAAATTAAACAATTGAATAAAATTGGAGAAATTAAGTGTTTAATGTTGAAATTTAAAAATGTCCTACCCTTTTAAGTTACTGCTAGCATTCCTTCCATTATCTTACCATCTAATTAAAGTGAAAACGTGAAAATACAGTATTTAAGAAGCTCTTTTTAAAAATGGTAGCGCTTCTGATTAAACAGTAACTATGAAGTAGCTCACATTTTCTGAAAGGTTGGTGACCCCTGGGTTAGGGTAACGAAGGGTTAAGTTTAGGGTAACAAAACACTTAATGATGAGGCATGTCATATTCATGACAGCATAATGTCAGCCTTATATATAAAACTTTAAGTAAAGTGTTACTCAGTAATCAAACTGTTTATCTCACTGATTCATTTAACCTCATTTATTTCAACACAGCTGGTCTCTTCACATACAGGCTTTGTAGAGGATAAAAATTCCTCATTTGGATGGAAACACCCCCTTTCTAATTAGAAAACAGTATTTTAAAGGATTTCACACTGTAATAATAATAATTTATGTATATATTATTTAGTAAACACAAACCCTCTTGTGAATAAGGTTTTCATAAAATGGACACATGGAGTGTGGGGTTGTGAACATTGACTGGTAATTCCTTAAAGTGCATGTCAGGACTTATTGAGAGGACAAAGTCTACCGGACTAGTTAACTGCCCAGTTTAAGATGTTGTTTTTGTGTACTTTGCAGTATAACTGGACAGAAAATGAAATGTTCCTTTTTCAATCCACCCTGGCTTTTGCCATGAGGAATCACCACAGGGAACACAAATTTGAGTAAGACTTTTGTTTTTTCTGCATCCTTTTTACAGTGCAGAGAGTGCTGAGTGAACACTCCCACATAGAAAGCACAATAAAGCCTTTTTATTTTGCCATAATGAGATGAGTGACTCATCTTTTACGATTGTTATGTGGTCTTTATTGTTATGTGGAAAATCACCAGAGTGTCAAACATCATCGTGTGTGAGGAGACTCCCAGAGTTTCCTTCTGGTTTGTGGTGACGGCGCCTGGAAGTAACAGCACTCTGGTGCAGAGGGGAGATGTGGAGAATGCTATCAGGTAATGACTTTAAAACAAACACACTGAAGCTTTTCTGAAAGACAAGGAAAGGAACAAACAAGCTAATGTACTTACAGGTCAATGAAAGAATAACAAACCATTAAACAACATGTGTCATGTATTTCCATCTTAGTGTTTTATATACTAAACCTGAAAAATGTATTTCCTTGTTAAAGCCATTGCTGAATGGCAGAGGTTAACTCTGTGTTTGTCAGAAAGTTAAGAATCACAGAAATCCTGGCCTTGATCTTCTTGGGAGGAATTTACTCATTCTCTCTCAGCACATTCCTGAAGCATGCAGTACAGTGTGTTTTGTTCATTAGAGTCTCTGGTCAGAAGTAGGCCTGAATGTGTGTGTGAGTGATACAGTGATGGACTGGCAGTCTGTACACTTACATGATGCTGTTGTCCTCCATGAGTCAGCTTATGATACAGCAACCACAAACCTGGGCTGATTATTATGTACAGGAAAAACATTGATATACATTATGTATCATAAATATGACCTTCAGAAAAAGGGGAAGGGAGGGGATGAAGGGTGATCTGGGGTGCTCGGTCAGTGCGCCTGGGGGCCGGCGGGGTGACTCGTAGCGTCCTCCTTGGTGCCCTAGGCGGCTGGGGATGTGGTCGTCGTTCCTGGGCAGGCTGCTACAGGTGCTGCTTCTATTCCAGATCCTTCCGGCCTGGGGTCCGGACCCTGCTGGCTCTGGGCCCGACGGCTGCCCATTCGGCGTGGCTCTGACCATCTGCTGGGCGTGGGCCTTAGCTCCTCCGCTAGGGTCACGGGCTGGGGGCTTTCTGGGCCCTCCCCTCGGGGGGTTGGGTGCGGGGGTGTGGGTGGGGGTGTAAGTAGTAAGTAAGTAATGTTTTTTATATAGCACCTTTCACAGAGAGAGGTCACAAAGTACTTTACATATCCACCCATCCACACTCACATTCACACACCAATGGGACAGAGCTGCCATGCAAGGCGCTAGTCAACCACTGGGAGCAACTTGGGGTTCAGTTGCCCAAGGACACTTCAACACATAAACCGGTATAGACTGGGATCGAACCCCCAACCTCTCAATCAGAGGACAACCCTTCCCCACCCTTTCCATTTACCACCTCAAGTCTCTCCTCCCCTGTCCCCCCCCGCCCCCGCCCCCTCACCTAGGTGTAACGCTGCCCTCTCTTTTGATATTCTCCTTTTAATAAAGTGTTCTTACCCTTCCTTAGGGAGGGCTGGTGATGGTCACAATTATGCAATAAAATACATTCATTTATTTAATTGCAATAACAAAACATGCATTGTCGTCTTAAAAAGATTGCACTTTTTGTAGTGTTGACCTTTGACAGCATGTGCAGACAAGGTTTAAAAAAAAAAATCACACAAGTCACATCGCTTGAGGGGGGATAACTTGAGGTCGCGTCATTTACATTGATTTTAATGTAATCCAGTCGCTTCAGTCACTTCAGTCGTGTTTGGTGTGAAAGCACCTTTTGCCCAATGAGTATATCCGAGCCTGTGGTCAGGTGACTGCCGTAAAGTGATACATTCTCCAGGCATTCTCCTGGTCACATGACCTGGCCAAAGAAGGTCCATCTCTCCAAACTTACATGGTCGGTATTTCAAGAGGGAAGCCCCGCTTGGAGCATTGATACTGTCAAGAGCTGTATATTGGCCTGAGGAATCATTTAAAATAACTAATATGGGTCAACTCTTTAGGTCAAAAAGTCTGCTGTGTGCCTTTAAGTATAAGGTAATCAGGGAGATGGGCTTTAGTAGGTCATAACTCTGTGTTGTGTATTTTCTTGTGATTGTTGTTTTCCATCAGAAAGTCCAGGAGTCGTATCAACAGTGTCTTTCTGCTGAGCGATGAAACCCTGGAGTTTATCGGCATCCATCCCACCCTAGCTGCTCCAGTCACCTACGACAGCCCTCCTTGGCTCATTGCTTTTGGGGTGGTGATGGGTTTGATCGTTGCTGGAATCATTGCTCTATTTGTGTCTTCTGCAGTCCAAAAGAAACGGTGAGCAAACAATGGTGAAATAGATGATTTAGACAGAGTGATTGCAATGATCCGTCTTCTCATTATAGCAAAAAGCAGAGCTACGAGGAAACTGAAGACAACATGTGGATAGAAAATGGATCAGCACGTGATGGTGTTCGAAACATGGCGTTTGTGGAGGAGGATAAATTCACGCCGATGTAAAACAAACATTGAGAAATGTACTTCTAAATTCTTCCATTTAGTAGATGAGGGATTGTGTTGCACTGCACTTCAGCTTCAGCTCCATGTGAGCTGGGCTTCACTTTGATTGTAAATGAAGCCGTTTTTACTTTGTTCTTTGAGGCTAAACTGGTTTGAGGTCATGTTGATAAAAGTTTTTTTCTTTGGACCCGATCTTGTAAAGTGAGTAAAATAAGCTAAAGGCTGTTTACTCAGTTCTTGTCGTGCAGTGGTTTCAAACCTTTTTTGTCCCGTGTACCCTCTTTGCATTTTTATCAAATCAGGAGTACCCCATTTTCATATCATAATTTCATATGCTTCTGTGTATCTGAGCTCTCCTCAACTCCTTCCTGTGTCTCCAACATGTTGCCTAAGGCTTATCCACAAATTCAGAATAACAAGTGCATTGAAAGAAATAAAAACAACAACAACAATGCAACCTTCATGTGATAACTTCATTACTAAGTAAATACTGTCTTTTTTATAAAATATAGCTAACTATTATTGTGATTAGATGTCCTCTACTGCATAAATCAATCTTGTTTCATAAAATCACAAGGAAGGACAGTATTTTATTGAGCAATATTATTGTTAGTTTGTGGTTAATTCATCCTATTATTTTGAAATTGATCAATACATGTTTGAGTATTCCCTGCAATATCCTCCATTTACATGTACATGTACCCCTTTTTGGCAATCACATTGCACAAGGTGCTGCAGAATAGAATAGATACGAGAATATTTGCATTTCCCGGAGAAAATGCAAGTGATGATGCAGGTGCTGGTCCGCGTCGCATTGCATTAGTTAGTATCAGCTAGTATTAGCATTGGCTAGCATTAGCAATCATATTAACATTAGCTAGCATTAGCATTAGCATGTTATCGTTAGCATTAGCTAACATTAACATTAGCTAGCATTTGCATTAACCTAACTTTAGCATTAGCCTAGAATTAACAAAAACCTAGCATTAGCATTAACCTTGCAATAGAAATAACATAGCAATATCATTAACATAGCATTAGCATTAGCCTAACAATAACATTATCCTAGCATTAGCATTACCCTCGCATTACCCTAGCTGTAACATTAACCTAGCATTAGTATTAGCCTAGCTAGCAATAGAATTAGCCTAGCATTAACATTCTCCAAGCAATAGGATTATTCTAGCATTAGCACTAACCAAGCATTATCATTAGCCTAGCATTAACCTAGCATTAACCAGTGGGTGCATACTGTAACTGTTCCCACTTAACGTAACTTCTTGAAGCCAAAATACGGCACTTTAGGGGCATTTCCATCTTGCAAATTTGACTTAATTTGGAACCAAAGTCTGCGCAGTAGGGTCTGGTGGGAGGAGCCCTGGTAACATGCCCCGCCCATTTAGCGTACTGCCCTGAGGACTTTACGTAGCCCAGCCTACGCCAAGAACATTCTGAAAATTCTACCAACATCTTGTTCAGATCATAGAGGTTAGTATAAAACCACCAGATATTTTAACTCTAAACGTACTCTAAAATGAAGAAAATCACACGCCTCGGCTTTCCTTCACAGCGTAACTGCTATTCGCAAAGAGAGCTAAGCAAGATCTGCAGCTGTCAATCATCGTCATATATGATGTAAAATCTCATTTTTCCCAAACTTCACTGAAAAATGAGCACTTGGGCAATGGGACAATGACAGGCCATACCAGCCTGTCATTGTCTGATCCCGTTAGAGCTCAGAAGCTAAGCAGGTATGGGCCTGGTTATTAGTTGAATGGGAGACCACTGAGAATTCCAGGTGTCACAGTGGGGGGCATTCACCCCACTGGTATCTGTCAATGGGCAAGACACTTTACCCACATATTATTATTATTACTTGAACACAATGTAGGGTGATTAATAATCACAGCAGAGTTTAGGTTTGGAAAAGAATTATGTGAGGAGTATTTCAACTTTACAGTTTAACCCACATCCCATCTGTTATCTTTGAGGAGGCGGGGTTTATGACCTATATATATATATATACAGTATATATTATTATTATTATTGTTATTTTTATTTATTTTTTATTTTTATTTTTATTTTTAATAGTGCATGAACTTTACATCACACATTTTTTTAAACATCAACATCATAACTTTAATTGTCTGAGTTATTCTATGGAGGACCAAACCTGCCAAAATTGTAAATACTTAAATAAATGTATCAATAAATATTGGAATAAATATATACAATAATGAATAAATAAATGGGTGAATAAGTGAATAAAACGAAAAAAAACTGTTAAATAAATAGAACATAAATAATTAAATGTCCTAAATTTATTTATACTATTATTTATTTATACTTTTTTCAGGTTTGGTCCTCCATATTATTTAGTCTTTTCACTCCGGTTTGTCAAGCCCCGAGAATAAGCTCCGCCTCCTTTTTCTTCTTCTACTGTTTCTCTGTGAGGTTGATTTAACCTGAGGTTGCACTACTGCCCTCTACTGGAGGAGAAAAGAACTAAAGCCTTCGCCTATGTGTATTTGGTTAGATTATTGAATTAGAACGGGAATAAACGGAGAATAAGCACAGATAGATGTCACTACATTACACCTACTATATCGTATGCACTTCAGAACGGGGCATTAGGTCATTAGCATAGGGCTTCTCCATCACAACGTGATTGTTTTTTAACCGATGAGAAGTCGTATCTGATTGGCTGCAGAGGGCACTACGTCCTCAACCAATCAGGAGCAGGTATGAGATGAAAGCGAGCTGTCAGTGAAGACAGAGCAGTTGCAGTTAGTGAGCATTGTGAAGACAACTGTTTATGTGACTTTTAAAGCATCTGAGTGGAAAATGTCCCAATTTCTGTTCTCTGGAACTTCAGCTGCTGCAAGTAAGAAAGACTCAATGACAAACAGGGCTTTTATACTTTAGAGAGGGCCTTTAGACTGGAAAGTGTGTGTTATTACAGTGGTGTAGCAGCAAGTATTTATGTCTCCTCATAAAAATAGTTCCTGTATTTTATTCCTGAGATGGATAATTAATCAATATCACACCAGAGGGAGTGCTGGTGTGCTGAAATATCAGCACTGGTGTAGATTTGATTGTTGTAAATATCTGTATCTATCTAATCCTTCTTTTTAACAGTCTTTTACTTAATTACTGTATACACTTATTTAACGTTTATTCTTTCTAACGTTTATTCTTTTATTTGTGATTATTTCTTGAGTGGCTGTAACAAAAGTCATTTCCCCCTGGGATTAATGAAGGAATTCTGATTCTGATTCTGATAATCATACCAGTTCTGATATTTAACCCAACAGCACCACCTCAAGTGTGGTATTAGCTGTTGCCAGGCAACACATAAACGTTTCCTAACTGACCGTTGACTAATGTCTGTATAAAGTCCCAGTGCTGTTGTTGATCTATATCAGCAATTATGTTTTCAATTACCCATGTTCAATTACAATTAAATTAAGATAACAGTGAGCAGCATTTTTTCCCAATCACAATTAAATTACAATTATTTTTTATCCTCAGAAAGTCAATTACAATTGTGTTTTCAATTACTAAAGTCCAATCACAATTACTGAGCTTGAAATAAATAACCTAATAACATTGAACCTACCTCTTGTGTTAGCTTTCTGTTAGCATCTCTTACGATAACAGGTCCTAAACCAGTTAAAACACACTAAAAATTAATTTCTATCATCTAATTTATTTCCTATCCATTGGTTACATTGTTAGAAAATATAAGTTCTAATATTTTTGTCGTGGGCATCTGAGCCTTTTATGTGTCAGTGTACCCCTCAATTTTTAGATTTTTTTTAATGGTAAAATGTGGAAAAGCTGGATTTGAAAAATATTTTAATAATTGTTAACTACATATGTGTAAAACTGTGCATAAAACTGTAACATGGTTCTTTAATTTTTGTGTCAAATTATAATTGACAATTTTTATAGAATTTACATGGTAATTACAATTACAAAATTAAATTTTCTGAATTCAATTACAGTTTAATTACTCTTACAACAGCAACATAATTTTTCAAATGCGATTACAATTATAATTACACCAAAATTGTACTTAATTATCAATTACACGATTACAATTTTAATTGACCCCAACCCTGATCAGCACTCATGGAATGACGTCTCTTTTCCAATCAAATTACTAACTGTTGTATGAGTTGCATTGAGTCCCTTCCAGGTACCAAGTCCTGTTGGAAAATGAAATCTGCATCTTCATAAAGTTGGTCAGCAGCAGGAAGCATGAAGTGCTCTAAACTTCCTGGTAGACGGCTGCGTTGATCTTGGACCTAAGGAAACACAGTAGACCAACACCAGCACATGACATGGCACCTCAAACCATCACTGACTGTGGAAACCACAATACAATTATGGAGAAAATATGTTGTCCACTACAGACACATACACAGACTGAACTAGTCTATACTCACCCTCTGTTCTTTCTTTCTACTGCAGCAGCTGAACTTCAGGTTCTCCACAGCAGCACTGTGGATTACTCCATCCTGGAGTGTGTTGGTGAAGGCAACTTTGGGAAGGTGGTCAAGTGCCAGAACCTCAGCAACAATGAGACGGTGGCTGTAAAAATAATCAAGGAGGGCTTTGAAGAAGATCTTGAGCATGAGGTACTTGTTTGTACCTTCTATCATATTTGAGGGCTCAGGTTTTGCTACTTCTAAACTCTATGAAGAATATTTTTTGTTATTAATGTGTAATTACTTCAACATAGCAATGTACATTTCAGGACTTCTGTTCTCTTCAATGCAATTTTGGGAATAAACATATCTATTTTTATTTATTCATAACCTAATATTCCATGTACATATCATATCAATATACATGTAAATGTAAAGCTGATTTACACTTGTTTATATAGCTTTTGTACCTATTACTTTATATATTTATTCATATCTAATCCAACATTGAAAAAAACTTTGTTACCATTTGCACTTTTTTGATATTTGCAAAATAACAATATAAGATTATCTAAGACCTGTTGGAACCAGATGATGTATTTTAAATCAAACTGCATTCTTCTTTTTTTCTATTTTTTTTTTACAGATTTCCATGCTGAAGTTAATCAGTGTCCTTGATGCTGACCGCACAAATTTGCTCAAATTTTATGAGCATTTTGTGTACATGAACTACAACTGTCTGGTATTTGAGATTCTGGACGTCGACCTTTACACTCTAATGGAAAACCGAGAGTGGGAGTACCTGAGTCTGACTGAAATCCGTTCTATTGCTGAGCAGGTATGGTTTATAACATTTGTTGTCAGAGTGTGCGTGTGTGCGTGTGTGTGTGAGTGCGTGAGTGAGTGCGTGCGTGTATGTGTGCGTGAGTGCGTGCGTGCGTGTGTGCGTGTGTGTGTGTGTGTGACCTTTTAACCACAAATGAATGCAATATCATCCGACCAGCAGCAAAAAGGGTCGTTTTGGTTTGTAAGCGGGTACACCCCCTTTAAAGGCAGATACACCCCCTTCTTCTCATTCATTTTTGAATTGTAACTTAACGTCTGGTCTTGATCGGTATTTCATCTGACCAGCAGCAAAAGGGTTAGGTTAGGGTTAGGGTTACTTCTACTTCTACTTAGACTATGACGGAAGTCAAGTAGCGGAAATGATGTATTTTCAAACCTTATTGGTTGGTGAAAGGCCGATCAGATTAGTGTAAAGCCTAGCTCATACAGCAAACAGACAATGTTTATTCTAATCCTGTGTCTTCTGATCTTGTTTCTGCAGCTACTGGTGGCTTTAGATTCCCTGAAAGACCTTGGAATCATTCACACTGACGTAAAACCTGACAATGTCATGGTGGTCAGTGGGAAGATCCAGCCATTGAAAGTCAAACTAATCGACTTTGGTCTGGCTATTACAACTTCCAGCATGGAGCCTGGCCTTGACATTCAGCCTCTAGGATACAGGTAGGAGGATTTCTCCTCACATGGCTTAGCTGTGGTTATGACAAACCTGTATTGTATTGTATTGATTTGTTGGTCACAGATTCTCACTCTTAACTCATGTCCTTGCTCCTCAGGGCTCCTGAAGTCTCCATTGGCCTTCCCTTCAGTGAGGCCATTGATGTGTGGGGCCTGGGTTGTTTGCTCACATTCCTCTACATTGGAGAAAACCTCTTGTCTGTGTCCTGTGATTACCAGATGATGAAGCGTGTTTCAGAGCTTCTTGGTCTACCAAAGGACGACCAGCTCCAGGCCGGGGTTCACACCAGGAGCTTCTTTTGTGAGGCTGAGGGAAGCCCAAAATGGCGATTGATGGTAAAACTGAAGTTTTTTTTTCGGCAAACCTGAGTTCACCAAAGTTTAACTTTACAATGAACTTCATGACACTCATCTTGTTTTCCCAGACACCAGAGGAATATGAAGCTGTGAACAACATCGTACCTGAGGAGCAACAACGTTTCATTGAGTTCTCTTCTTTGGATGATCTGGTTAATGTAAGTTTTGAATTAACATTTTCTATTTCAACATTTGTTTTTTGTCAATTTAAAAAAAGCAAGTTTTTAAGTTTAATAACTCTTAAAACATGGATGACATAGATTACTGTTTAAATATTCTAGATCATTTATTTGGAAAATGCTATTCCTGATGAATGAGAAATTTCCTTTAAACAAAATCTGATGTAAATTCATGCAGTGTCCAAATCTATTCACTGTCCTGTTATTAAGTCTTGACTGCCATGAAGCTTGTGAGATATCCTGACCATAAACTACTCACTGATGTGTGAGCTTGTGTAATAACCAGTGTCTTGTATTAAAATGCAGGTTCATCCAGGAGAAGAAAGTGGTGAGGCTGAGGACAGAAAAGCCTTTGTCGACCTGCTGAAGCAGCTCCTGCGCTTGGATGGAGATGAAAGGATCTCTCCCTGTCAGGCTCACTTTCACCACTTCTTCACCACATCCCACCTCAACCAGCAGGAGACCAGCAGACACCATCAACCCTCCTCACAGGTTGATAACACAACCTGCCCTGCATCTGGTGAAGAGTCTGTTCTGGATCAAGCCTGTGTGACAGAACCAAACGATGGTGACAGACTGAATTTGGCCGCTACATCCTGGGATATGTTCTATGTGACTCTGCCAGAAGAAGACCTTTCCCTCTCGTCAGTCAGTTGTGATGCCTTGGTTGCAGAAGCTTCACATGATCTCCCTCCTGTAACTGATGTGGACCTGGTTTCTGTTCCCACTCCTCATACAAATGATCAAGTTCTGGATCAGTCTTCAAGTGGAGCAAAAAACCGTTCTTTGATGAAGAGGATTCGAAGGCTTTTCCGAAGAATCAAGACTTTTTTTGTTAAGAAGTGAATCCTTATACATGTAAAAACATATATGTTCAATAGTTGGTTTTAGATCATTTGGACTTTCACAGATATATTTTATATATTTTTTATATTAAACAAATAAACATGTAAATATTTATTCTCTTGTTCTTGTTCCATGTTTGTGTTGTAGTTTAAGAGCCTCTTAATTTTATATAATAAGTGACTTAAACTGGAGGTGATCAAAGAACAGGTGGAAAACGCTAGAACCTTGGTGTTCTGATTGACTCAGATTTGATCTAACTGCTTATTGTTAGATTAAATCAAAAACAGCCTTCCACCACCGCTGCAGTTGGATTTGCAGGTTTGTAAATTCTCTTTAAATTTTTGTTAAGAACTAATACTGAAACACACGCTAACACAAAACAATTCAATCATAAAATTGTGACCAGTGACACCTGCAGAAGGGGCGGAGCCACGGTTGCCCTGACTTCCTGTTGTACTGGTCGCACTCCATCAATGTTGGGTGGAAATATGCCTGATCAGAATAAATGATAAACAAGAGCAAAACCTACACCAAGACCTAAATATCCTCTTTGTCAGATATTTGTCAGTTATCTGTATCAATGATCCTGATCATGGTACCATGATCATTCACACACTATTCCCATTAATAACCATACAGTAGGTCCAAATGTATGGGCATTAGGGCTGGGCGATATGGACCAGTACTCGTATCTCAATATTTTTTTCTCGAAATAACGAG
This sequence comes from Gouania willdenowi, assembly GCF_900634775.1. Taxonomy (NCBI): domain Eukaryota; kingdom Metazoa; phylum Chordata; class Actinopteri; order Blenniiformes; family Gobiesocidae; genus Gouania; species Gouania willdenowi. The sequence continues at coordinate 30,925,033 of NC_041047.1, read as the reverse complement.
ACACAATATAAATCTTACCAAAAAGACCATTATAGGTTAAATTTGCTGCAAAATGCCACACAGGCATATTTATTACTAAACAGCTACACAATATGTGCCATTTTTGGCATTTTTCTTCTAGGAGAAGCTAACAAGCTAATGTTAGTCCGACAGCAACATCACTGTAATATAACATGCTCTGTTAAAAGCATATTACTGCAGCACTTCTCTCTCTCTCTATGTGCCACACACCTCTACAGCAGCAGCAACAACAACATGTCACTTACAGCAGCCACACGGAGGCTGCTGCGCACACATGAACAACACATGCACTACAGAGTTGTACTGTAACAATTACAAATCAGACAATGTAAATCAAGCAGCAGTAATTACCTTTCAAGCAGGAAAGTCACCAATTCCATCTTCTACTCTTCCAGACCATACACTGACGCGCTCCAGCCCCGGGAAAGGGGCAGGAACTGTGAGCAACAGCTGATCAAACACAATCTTGGCTCTGATTGGTCCTTTTTGCTCGGTCGCGGTGCATTTTGCCAAAGGCTGCAGGAGCAGCAGGGGGAACGCAATGAGCCTGTTGTTTTACACAAACTGCTAGTTTCATGTAAAGCTGTCCTTACATACTGTAGTGACAGCTTTAGCAAATATGACAAAAAGTCACTTTTATAAGAGTTGCAGACTGCACCTTTAAGCCTGTGACGTCATCCACAGGGTTATGGAAAAGTGGATAGGAAAAGAGATAAAAGGGACTATTCGGATGCATCCTGCATCTCAGTGAGTGATGAAAGGGAGTGAGGGATCACTCCAAAAGGACAAAGTCGAAAGAGCAGTAATGATTGGTGTATGGGCTGCACATCAGCTGAGGGAATGTGTAAACAACTTCCCATGATTCACTGCTGCTCATTAGAATCAATGCACTCGGAGCTCTTCTTCTCTCCTTAATGGCGTCTACACGAAACAGCAGAGTGGGAACTGTCGCACCCTGTGGCCACAGATTTTTTTGGGTCACGGTTTTATTTATCATCTCTCAGTAAACAAAAGAGGTTTACATTGACTTTTTAAAAAAGTTTTACTGATTGCTAGATCAACCCAAGTTGACATTTTGACTGAAAAAGCTGCTAAATGATCCTGAATGCTTCACCTCCCATGGAACTCAATGGACTAAAAGGGGCTTATCACGTCACCAATGACGTCATTTCAACATGGCGGAGCACGGGATAAATTGCATTTAAAATGAATACCATACTTACTGTGGGTGTGACATTTTCAACACTCAACACAACAGATATGTAGAAAATAAAATCACATAATTCTTAAAAATAAATAAAATTATGTATATATATATATATATATATATTGGTCCTATACTGCAGCCAATCAGCAGGCGGAGCTCTAAAAATAAAAGCTTCACTTCCCCGGAGAGCTTGTCCTATCCATTTTGTCTAGTCTACGACTTTACCACTAACCTAGCATTAGTTAGTTAAGAAAGGTTGAAATGTGTTGAGCGCATTAGCTGAATATGTTAAAGATTGAATGGTTTGCATTTTGTTTGCAAATATTTTAAGATTAAAAACTGGAGCAGCTCCACTCTAACTTAATGAGCTGTAATAATGTAATAACTCAAAAAGTTTAAAAGTACAAGCATAAATCTCTTGAACTTTCTGAATATTTTGATAGCTTACTTGTCGGACAGTTTTACTTAAAAGTAAGAAGGAGTGTTTGTTCTTTGTTTTGATTAAAGTAATAGCAGATTTGATTTATGAGCAGCTGTGTTCATTAGCGGTGCCATAGATGAAAAGTGTTCAGCTTGCATTGTTCAGAACTGATGCTGCTTAATAACACATGATCACTCAGGTGGATGTATCATGAATAGCTTTTAAAATTCAAACACACATACTCCCACTTTGATATCATACTATTTACATTCACATCTTCAGCTTGGAGGGTCAGGGTCTCATTTAACTCTGAAAAACAATGAGAAAATATATCTTAACTTCAGTTCATTCATCAGATCTATCACGGGCAGTGTGGATGCGTGACAACTCAATAAAGTGTTTTCTCAGGATTTGAGGAAACTTTAGTGTCTGGAAAAAGTTAAATTAAGTCATGTCAAATGTGTCACAAACGTGTCAAACTCAAGGCCCGGGGGCCAAATCTGTTCCTTTTCAAGATTCTAAAGTCAAAATGATTGTGAAGACATGAATCATTGTGTAAATGACCAAATATGGTAGTGGATATCTCAGCAGGGTTGCAAAGGGGTGTAAACTATCTGGCAAATTTCCAGGGGAACTCAAACTCAAGAATTTTGACAATCTTTAAAAATAGAAATTTTATTATTTGATTAAATAAATATAGTCGCTACCTGTCACCTATTGGTTGGATATTGTCGGTGCCTTATATACATGTACATACTTTTATACTGTACCATTTATGCATGTAAATGCAAAGTAGCACTAATGTTGAAGTTGTTTAATTTTCCACCTCTGCGGCCCCCTTGAGATCAAACTTATCCGTATTTGGCCCTGAACTAGAATGAGTGTGACACCCCTGTTTTAAGTAACTAGTACAGTGCCCGTCGGAAGTATGTATTCATGTAGTGGGAGCTTAAGTAGAGTTGTCAATTATGGACAAATGAGCATGTGTTTGAAGGTTGGATGTACAAAGAGGTGTACACACTCTGTACTCTGTAGTGTTATAAAGGGGTTTATTTGCAGGTGCAAAGTAAAATAGCATGTGCAATTCTATGGGACATGTGTATATTAAAATGATAAATGAAGTTTGCACCAATGTTTGCTGGACTTAAGCAAAAGGATAATAAATGTCATTCCCCTGTCCTTAGACCCTCCTTCGGCAAAACTAAAAAAAACAGTGTGAAAATTAATTACACACAACGTACAAACATGTCATGTACATCCAAGGTGCGCATTAGGTTATAAACAAGTGGTGAAAATATCAGCTTTTATAATGACGTGTTCGCAGAGAAATGTGCATGTTTCGCTGTTCGTTGTGTGCACAGCCGCTGGCATTGCGCGCAAATAACTTCCGGGAACTATTTGAGTCTATTTTGAACTTCCGTTGTTGCAACTCTCTCTCTAAACGGCTCTGTGTGCGTGCGGCATGTACATGCAAGGTGTGCATTAGGTTATAAACACGTGGTGAAAATATTAGCGTTTATAATGCTGTGTTCGTGGATAAACGTGCATGTTTACACGGACTTTGCGGGCATGTGTCACAGTACAGAGCCAAAGAATATTGCCCCTCCCCCTCTCATGTTCGGTCTTACCCGCGTTCAAAATAAAATTTAAATAAACATTTTTCAACACCAAATAAGTCCAAAATAATGCATGCACACACTCGGGCTATGTGCAAGCTGTTAAAAAAGTTTTAGCTCGATCAGACACTGCATCAGGGAGATATGCACACTCACGCAGACAGAGATGTATTGCTTCTATAGAGAGATATTTTGCTGATTTGTTGTCCTTCGTACATCCAGGATATAGTGCCCTCTATAGGTCAACATATGTATTGCACACATAGGGTGAGTGGTACACATGTGCTAAAATCTATTTTTACGTCCTCGTACGTGTTTACCAATAACTAAACCACCATGTTGGCGGATGCACATTATTTGGTTGCCAATGTTTTTGCCTATTAAGTTAATACCAATTTAATTGTTGACATTTGGAAATAAATGTTATACACTGCTAAATAAATAAAGGAAACACTAAAAATGTATGTAAAGGTGTATATCTGTACTGTACTATATATATATACTGTATATATATATATATATATATATATATATATATATATATATATATATATATATATATATAAGTAGCTTATAGATAAATTGGTTGTACTGGTTTTAAGAAGTGTAGGATTAAATAAGTCAGACTTCATCCTACTCCTTTTTTGAACGTGCAAATGTTTTGTTGAAATCTTACTTTGTTTTTTGACTTGTTTGGAAACCCCCCTTTATATCACATGAATGTAATCATTTTAAATTGTAAATTGTGGATAGAACTCTGTTTTTCCACAAATCTTGCAATTTCTCACAAACAATTTCACAAAATTCCTCTAAATTACACAAAAATTGGTGACAAAATCAATAATTTTTTAAGTGAATTGAACTCATATTGAAAACTAGGGTCATCACAAGACATCCATTAATTATGATTTTAATTCTTGTGTTATTTTGTTCTCAATGCATTCCATTATATAACTAGAAAGCACAGAGCAGTCCCCCATATTGCATTTTCACATTAACGTTAGATTCATGATAAAATATAATCACTTATTGCTAAACCCATTTCTTTCCTGAAAATCTAATTAAAATCTATTCATTAGTTTTTGAGTTCGATCACAGACAAATAAGTAAATAAAATAACACTGGCAAAAACATAACGTCTTTGGTGGAGGTAATAAGTAAAGCTATTCATCTTTTCTTTTTCAACAGATGGACAGCTCAACAAGTCTAGACATAATCTGTCAAGGTATAGAATTGATCCTGGTGATATATGATAAAGGCTGAGTGAGTCAAACCTCTGCTGTAAACAGTGAAAGTGGATTTCAAGGCTGTAAAGCTTTGTTCAGCTTGCTCTGTGTAATAGCTGTAGAGTTATTAAACTAACCTTCTGTAATAACTCAAAGTTCCCACCGTAGACATATAAACATCAAACATGCTCCATCAGGCAACAGGAGAACGTGGGCTACCATAATGATTCATGTTATTTTATACCATTCAGGCTCCTGGGTGCTTTGTAGGATCTGAGGGAGACGGTGCGTAGGCTGTGGAAGTTAAGTTCAATGTTTGACTGGAAAAACCTAAGGCGGGGCCTTGATGTGGGTGCTACTCTGACATTATACATAATAATTAACCATTATGACAAACCAAACACACAGGGTTGGGAAAGCAACATTTCCTGACAGCAACAAGTGTGTGCAGGCTGATCTCAGCTGGTTTAGATCCCATTGATCATTGTGGATGGAATAAATATTCTTGGTGGGTGTAAAATCTTCCCATAGGTGTTTTCCCCAACACGAAGTCATGTGATCAAAGTGAAGGTTGAGATCAAATTTAATTTCAAAGTCAGGATGATATCAAGTTTTTTTTTTAACATAGATTTCACAGGTGTTCACTTGCAGGAAAGACTACATTTCATAAGAAAACTTCTGATTCTCTCTGTGCAATGACCTCATCCACATGTGTCAAACTGAAGGAGAATGTAGAAAAGACAAAATAAACTACAAAAATTGTCTAAATGACCACATAATTCAGCTGTAGATATATCAGCCCTTTTAATTACACAAATTCTATGAAACTCCACAATATTTGGAGGATATATATTTTCCCAAGCTTTTATCACATGACCGCCGTCATTTAACATCTCAAATTGTTCAAATCACTCAATTTTCTAAAATTCTGAGAGAAGAGTACAATATTCAATTCAATTAATTGAGATTTTTGGCAACAAATAATATTAAAAAAAAGCTTTAGAACTAATTTTCTTCAATCATTTGCTAATATTGAAGTGAGGGAAAGAGTTGGATTAAAGTGGGCAGGACGTGAAGAGAGAAGTTTAACAAAAGTCGTCTCTGTGTGCAAAGTTTGACATGTTGATGACATTTATTTTCAGAAATAGAAATAATTACAGTGTCATTGACTAAGATTAGTGTGGACTTAGTTTAACTGAAGCCTGTGACCCTGAAAACAAGAACAAGAGGATCAGAAAATGAATGAATGAATGGTTATCTGAAGTGGACTAAAACACAAAATTATTATTTTCACTAAAATAGAACTAAAACTATACTAGCTAAATAATTTCTGGTAAAAAAAACAAAAAAACATTAACATTTTGACAGTTAACTGTTTCAAATATATCATGAATAAGGAGATGTTGGAGTGTTTCCGTGGCAATTTGTGCCCATACTTTTTGTGGATCATGATGTCAGGCACTGATGTTGGATGAGAAGGCCTGGCTTGCAGTCTGTGTTCCAGTTCAACCCAGTGCTGGATGGACTCAAGGCCAGGGCTCGTCAAAACATGTCTTAAGGTCACGTTTGAATAATAAAGGGCCTTTTCCAAACTGTTTCCACAAAGTTGTTCAAAATGTTTTGGTATGTGGAAGCATCAATGGCTACTCAACCCAAATTACAAAGACAGCTCAGCTTTTAGGAATGAAAGGTGTTTTAGAAGCTGCATGTACTTACCTGTTTTAAGGTGTCTTCCTTGTTCAGCTGGAAATTGTTCCTGGTCTTCTTAGGAATAATATCATAATGTCCAAAGAATGTAACTAAGCGCTGAAATGCCAGATTGAAACGCTATCTCTCCATAGACCTTCTATGGGAGTGGAAATACAAAGAAGAGAAAATGATTTGCCAACACTGATAGGTTGGAATCAGAAAAGGATAATACGTGTATTTAAACCCAAACGCTGATGTCACTAATTAGTGTCAGAATTATTGATGATATTTTTGTTTTTTAGCTTTAGACATTGACTAAAGTTGATTGATTTGATGGGTTGTGTGTCACTTTAACATTGTTCTTTACTGGATATTAGGGGCCCAAAACCTGAAAAAACAAGAACTTTAGTCCACGTAGTGTTTCCATAGGTGAATAGATGACAGTGCGCCTTTTCATTTCACTAAGGGTGACAGATGCCTTAACTCAGTGGTTCTCAGCAACTGGTACATTTTGCTCAAAATACTATGAAAAAACAACTATAGAGCATAATGATGGAATGAACGAGTGATAACGCACATTTTAAATCAACTCATTTTGTAAAAAAAAAAAAAAAAAAAGGAATAAAACAATTTTAGTGCCTCTTGAATCGATTCCATAGTTTTGAACATTTACAGTCTCTCCCATGGTGTGGAACCAAGACTGACTCTTGTATTTTCAGTTCATGTTGTAATCAAGATTATTTCCATCACCATCATTATTATGGTTATCATTTTTAACTAAAAATTAACATTTTAAAACCTCATATTTTAATGCTTTTATTTGGTAATTTTCCACTCTCTCTCCTTCAAATACTCCCTGTAGTGCCATCATGTAACCCTAGAGATATATATATAAGACTCATAACTTATATATGTGTTAAACATAAGGATAGCGGTGGATTGGACAATAATACCTTAAGTATTGATGTTTTACAAAAATGTTGATGTATAATCTATATTTGTGACTTGAAAAATAGAAATCATAATTACCCTTATCTACAAAATGAATCACATCGTACCAGTCTCTTTAGTAATAATTAGACTTATTATGATATATTTTCCATATGCACCGCTAGGGGGCAGTAGTGTATCGTCACTGTGTTTGAACACAGCTTCACAAAGCTCTTTTAAGTCTGCAGAATCAGATGTGCGGATGCAAAACATTCAAATTACACCATGAACATAACACCTCCTGTCTTATTTCGGTCAAACTATTTTTGGGCCCCTAATGGAGATCAGTTCACACACCTTAACTCTATATTTAGTCCCTCCCTGTTGATATGATCAGTGAGGAAACTTGTCACTTGCATAGTAATTGTGTATTTTGCATTATTCAGGATTGAAAATGTACCCGTATGCTGATCAAAGTGGCAGTTTGTCTTCCTCCTAAAGCTCTGTATTTAATTCCCTTGCCTGAGGACTCAATATATCTCCAACAGCTAATTTTCTCCTGTTGCCAAACCATGATTTTGTCAGTTCCTGATTGTTTTCAATCCTATTAAAACAGAAGCTGATTAATACCTAAATGCAGATTATCAAGCAGGTGTCAACTTAATAATGAAAACATTGCCAGGATTTTAATTACTGCTGCTGATTACTTTGGAGGGGTTGTTGTCAGACGAGAGATTGCTTTGGAAAAAACATGACGCAGTTGCAAAGTTAATGAATGATTGGCTGCTCGTCACAAAACCAACGTCTGCCAGTTTGTGGGGCACATAATGGGTCTCGTCTAATTTTGTCTCTTTAAATTGGGGAGACAAACAAGCCACGCACACACAAAATAGTGGGAAAAAAAAACAATCCGATGTGTGCCTTGTTTAGTGTGACTTTGTTCATATGACAACCGTTCAGACTGGATTTATTTTCTGAAGGAGGATTCTTGTGAACATCCATCTTCTTCACACACTCAGTAATAACCACAGAAGCCAAAGTGAAAGTTAATCTACATGTCTTTTTTTTTTTTTAACTGTACTTTCACAACAGTACACACATCTTAGACAGCCACAGTCAATATTTTAGTGTGCAGATTGCATAGTGAGTGAGCAGTGACTGGTATGTCTATATGGGACTACATGGTACGAATCCAACCAATCATGTGGCAGCGTGGGCCCACATCACAGTGCTTTGGTGAGTTGAAAAACGCTGTTTCAGATGTTAATGTATTTAAAATCTGACATAAATATTAAATATCACAATATTAGTCAATATTTAATGAGGCCTTTTTTTCCTACAATATCATTGTTATGACTGAAAATCAATATTTAAAAAAAGTAAATCTTTAATAAGATTAGCTTGGAAAGCCCAAGTGCGCTAATAATATCGGTGACAAGACCAGTGAGAGAAGTGACAAGTTCCATATGCATTGATCTGAACACAGTGGATGTGAGAACTATACGCTGTGCACCGATTGCACCACAAATCTGCACATTTTTGTCAGCCAGCCCACAAGTTTCCTGGCAGGGACAAAAAAAAAAAACAACCCAAGAATATTTCTGTCAAGAGGCCACACGACACCTTGGCGGTGTTTCCGATCCATCACAGTGAGGAAACTTCCCCTCAACTAACTTTTCTTTATTGCACTTTAGAAATCCCATCTCTGCTGTTCTTGTCCCTTGTCCTCGCTTTGTTTATGACTATCAATCAGCGAAACATCCGCATTCTGGCCTCCCTCGGCGCCTCCGGTTTCCCCCGCTCGCTTCTTCTCCCGCTCCCTCTCTCTGATGATCTCCACCAGCTTCTGAAACTTTTGGTTGAGCTCCTCCATTCCTCCCACCACCCTCCCACTGTCCTTCTCCCCGTCGCTTTCCAGCGAGCTGAGCGACTCCGCCCTCGAGTCTCGGCCCTCAAACTCATAAGTCTGCAGGGAGTCGTATGGTGGCTGCGACAGGTCAAAGGTCACCTGGTCCAGGCGGATTTTCAGGAGATCCTCCATCTGCAGGGGCTTTGGGGTGGTGGTTTCAGTTCTTGGAAGCTCTGCCCCATGCGCCCAGCTTTTGCAGTTACCCAGCATTCCTCCAGGCAAGGGCAAAGACTTCCTGTGGAGTGTGTTTGTGTTGAGCATTGACATTCCTCCGGTGTACAACCCACCACTGTTCATCCCATTCACACACGTCCCTCTGCTCTTTGGGTTTAACGAGCCCACAATACTGTACGAGTCTCCCTTCAGATAAACAGGAGGCTTTGTGCTGCTGGTCTGACTGCTGTTTGAAAAGTTCTGCTCTGAAACGGAGGGAATGGACGAGTTGGTGTCTGAAGGACTGTCTATGGCGTGTTGGGACTCGCTTTCTGTTGCTTTCATCTGGAAAAGATGACACATTTAAAAATGATCATAAACAAAAGTTGCATATTAAGAAACAACATCCAAAATTGTCATTTCACTCTTCGTAAAACAACATTTATAACCTTCACAAGTGATAAAATTGAGAGAGTTTTAATCAGATTGATTTAGATTCAGTCTTTTTGAAAGTCTAGATCTGTTGAAAAGTACAAGTAAAGAACACGATTGTTTTTATGGAATTATTCCAAAGCATGACCTTGAATCTTATTTGCACCAAAGCTCAGTTTCTGCTCATGCATACGGCCAGTTTGTCACAATGCAGCATTGTGTAGCATGGTGTGAACAAAAATGGGGTTAAGAACTACAGTAAGTGGATATGGAATGTAAATAAATAAATGTTATGTACTGTAGTAAGATATTATATTTGTTCTGTTTTCTAATAAATGTGTTTAAACACGCTGATACTGTATAAAACAAGAGTGGAATTTACTTCAAATCATGAATAACCACGATCATTGGCAATTTTAAGCAAAATTTAAACCAAAACCATTAGTTTGTGGAAACACTTTGTAATTCGGGTAAAACTTTAATTGAAGTTTAATACATAAAGGCTGACATACACACAGTGTCATGAAGGCTGTCATTAAGTGTCATTTGTTACCTGAACCGTAACCTTAACCCTAACCCTTCCTAACCTCACTAGATCCCTCCACCTTACCCAAAAAATACTAACATACTGTAGCTCCAAAGGTGCGCTAATTTAGCGAACAACACTTAAAGCTGCAGTCTGCAGTATGAACGATCCTCACCGGTCTTCTTGTGAACGCTTGCGTGCACATGCACACTGTAGAACTCTTTTTTGTTTTCTACATAGAAACTAGTAACAAATGTAGGGACTTTATCTTGTGTTATTGGAGAGTTTTCTGATGTTTTAGAGACATGAAAGCACGTATCGCTCACTACTGTGAGGACAATAAGAGGCTCACAGTCGCTCCTCACACACAGGCAGCTGAGCTGCAGCCGAGCTCAGATGTTCAGAGCAGACACACTCAGTCCACACTGCAAATGAATTACGTCTGTTCTCTCCACCTTATATAATGTTTCTCTTAGGTTTACAAGCTATTTATCCTGTCTGTTTTCTTTCCCTCTGATTCGCTATGTGGAGCAGACTGCGCACGGACTGAAAGCAGATCGCGCACAGTCCGCCGCGCATACCGAGAGGGACTTCCGCGGAGTCTGTTCCTCCCAAACGCATTTGTGCCTTTATTCTGTTGCTTCTCCACCTCGGTTTTCCGTTTTACTCTTGCTTTGCCGTGTAACCGCTGTGCCAAAAGCCGTGATAGAGACTTCTACTTTCTCTACTCTCAGATCATGAATGTGCATAAACTTTTGACGAACAGCCAATCGTAATGCTTAAAACTAAGGCAGAACGATTTTGAAAAACAATCTAGTTGCATTTTTTTTCCCTCAATATTGCGATGTAATTTGCGATTATTCTTATTTCCTCTTCTCATGTATTTTTCAACAAACATAATCAAGAAATCAATGTAATGTGTTCTAATAAACAATATCAGATGTATTATACATAAATTGTTCTTTCTTATAGGCTAGGATTATGTTACGAGAAAGGAAAATTATTATTATTATTTACTTCAATCACAAACTTAAATACTTTGACTTGCAGTCTTGTAAGCATTCCCCACGACAACATAACAAAATTCTCCCAAACAGAATTAAAAACTAAAGTGCGGGAAAAGTAAGGAGAACAAATATGTGCTAAAACAAACAGCACATTTTTTAAGGTAAATCAAAGTCCTAATAAACACAAAATAAACACAAAACTTTTTGAACTCTAATAAAATGATGATATTCACTCAATAACAGCAGCACACAACACACTAAACTTACTGATCACATTACAGTGAAATGATTTCCTCTGCATTTCACCCATATCTCCCTCACTGATAGCAGTGGGTGCTGCCAGAACAGTCCGGGAAGCAAATTGGGGTGAAGGAAGGAGGGAGAGAGGCACCAGCGGGGTAGCCGGTGTGGCGTCGGACAGGGCGACGACCAGCACGAGACTGCAGTGCCCGCTGGCGCAGAGTGGGGTTTAGGTATACTCGCACCCCCACGGACGCAGGTGCATCCCCCATTAGCGCCCACGGTGAGTCCGTCGTGTCCCTCAGAGCGGGCAGCGAAACGTGTCGCTTGGTAGGGGAGCACAGCATCTTCTTTTTCATAGCCACAATAATTCCACACAACTGACATGCTGCTCCTCTTTGGTTCTAAACTCTGCAGTGTCGGCGTCTGTCGAGCCTGCGGCCGTTGTGCAACAGGTTAAAGCAGCTTTTGCATCTCCATCCGCCTGCTTTGAACTGCTCTGCTTGCAAGTCGTGTGGCCATAACTTTGTGGTTAGGAAATCTTGCTTTATTAAATCGCGATATTATCACAAATGCATTTAATCGTTCAGCCATACTTAAAACAGTTTATGAATTGCTCTGTTGGTAGAAAGATCTCTGATTGGCTGATATCCAGCGTCATACTCCTTTATTTCTAAAGCTCATTTACAGAGCCAGGAGAAGGAGAAGAGATTCACTGTCCACTCAGAACACTTTGGATTACAATACGCTCAAAGATGATTATGGATTTTTGACCAAATAACGCCAAAAAATTACATACTGCAGCATTACTGACAGCCTTCATGACACCTTATTCATGCTAATGACAGTGTAATGTCAGCCTTATGTATAAAACTTTTAGTAAAGTTGTTAGTATTTGTTTAATCAAAGTTTAATGTGTGTAGTCTGACCTTTGCCTGGCCTTGGTTTTCCTTTCCACCAGCCGTGTTTGCTTCACTTCCTTCACGTCTCACTGCAGGTTTGCTCTTCATCAGCATGTGCTCCTCTCCGATAGCGCCAGAGCTCATCTCAGGAGAGCACAGCAGAGGCTCAAAGGTTCCTGGGTTCTGAGCAGTGAGGGAATTGCCCATTTGACCTGTGGTGAGGCCATGAGTCAGCTGACTTAGTTGCAGGCCGGCCTCCAGCGGCCCACCAGGATAATCTCTGAGAACAGGCAGCGTGTGGATGCCGTAGCAGAGGCGTCCGTAGAGCGGAGCAGAGCCAGGCCGCTGCAGAGGGTCCAGGCTGGGCTGCGGATGCCGACTCCAGCTGTAGGTCCTGGACCTTGGCAGATTCTGCTGTGTATACCATCTGTGCCAAGTGATAAATGTCAAAGAGGAACACAGCCAAGGGTACACTTTGCTTGCTTTTTTACCTTTTTGGGAACAACTCACATGTTTTGATTGTTGTGCAAGTGCTGAAATCTGTGCATGCTCTGCAGCGCGGTGATGTCAAACGCTGCTGTATCTGCTTCCCCTCCCCCTTCATCATCATAGGAAATGATGTTCTCCCTGACATCATCTTCCTCAAAGGGAGAGTGGGAGTCTCGTTTTTGATGGCGCAATGACAGCGAGAGTGCACACACCACTAAAGGGCAAAAAAGAGACACATGACCATGTAGTCTTTAGATGTTAAAGAGGCTGCCTGACACATCAGCTTAGCATCTCTCAAAAAGTCAACGACAACACACTTGTCAGAGTCCAGGCATCCCAGGGAAGCTAATCGACCTACCCAGCAGAGTGGTGACACAAGCCAACATCGCCATCAAGGTAACCAGGCTGAATATGAGGGACGGCGAGGCATTGGGGGCAGGCAGACAGACCACCTGTCTCTCCCATCTCTTGTCTTTGTCCCGACCCTTGTCCTCTGTGTGCATGCCGCCTCCCAGACAGGGACAAATGGTTACGGTGACCGTGCCAGTGTTGGTCAAACCCGAGGCCACGTCACGTAGCACAACAGGCACGTACAGGGTGGCTAAAGATGTAGAGAAGCCCGAGCGAGGCTCCAAGGTGGATTGCAACACCAGACTGGCTGTAACACCTGATGAAACAGCAAAAACAACACATGAAAACCCATCCAGACCACCACACATGTGCTGGTTCATCATTTTTCCGGCTTCTGTGCTGTGTGACAACAAATGCTTCCTACCACCAGATTCCCTGATGGTGAGGTTCAAAGCAGAGCTGGATTCTGGGGGGATGCTGAAGTGGACCGGTGTCTCTTGGCCACCTTCATCCTTGTCAATAGCTCGTAGGACCTGAATTACCTGCAGAATGTAAACATGCACATATGGAACATTTTGTTTATGTGGAATTTAGCTATGGCCCGGGTTGGGGTCAATTATAATAATAATCATGTAATTGATAATTAACTACAATTATGGTGTAATTATAATTGTAATTGAAAAACTATGTTGCTGTTGTAATCATCATTGAATTGTAATTGAGTTCAGGTAATTGACTTTGGAATTGGACATTTAAAAAAAAAACAAAAAACTGTCAATTATAATTAAATTAAACACAAACCTGTGGAATCATGTTACAGTTCTATGACTTATACAAACGTAGGTAATATTTATCAAAATTAGTTTCATATCAACTTTTCCCACTACCGTTTAACTTTTTCTTTAAAAAAAAATTGAGGGATATACTGTCAGTAAAAAGGCTCAGATGCCCAAACCAAAAATATTAATACCAATATTTTCATTGATTTGTAAGCCTAACAATGTAACCAAGACATGGGTTAAACTGGCCTGTGACCATAAGAGATGCTAAAACAAGAGAAAGGTTATGTTTTATGGGCTTATTTATTAAAGGCTCAGTAATTGTGATTAATTGCAATTCAACTTCAGTAATTGAAACGCAATTTACTTTAAAGGGAAATACTATATTTGTAATTTTATTTTTAATTGGAAAAAATGCAGATAATCATAAATGAGTTGTAATCAAACACAGATAATTGAGGACATAATTGTAATTGAAAAATGTAATTAGCCCCACCCTGGTTATGGCTGTTGCAGGGTCTGCATTTTCCCAAAGATAATGCTGCAGCTTCTTTGATAAATGCCTGAAATTATTGCAAAGGCTGCAGTTGAGAACCATTTTATCATCCAAGCCATGAACTTGCATGAAAATTGTTGTATTCATCAATGCTACAAGGCAATAAAGCAGACCGACTGTAATTGTGACGCAGCCACAGGAAACTCAGTCTGACCGCTCATTTATCTTTGTGCCAGACAGTAGATTAGTTTCAAAGTAAAGAGCATGAAATTAGATTGTTTCCACAACCAGCACAAGCCTTTTATTTACAAAACCAGTCTCACCGAGACACTGTCACCAAAGCAACCACTGAAAGATTACCTATAGTTCTTTTTGCACATTCCATCATTTGATTAAACACCATTCTTTATTTAGCTGTGTAAATACCTGTTGGTATCTTTTTCAAAAGTTGGCAAAATCACAATAAGTAACTGAACATTTAAACACCTTAAAGGGAGGAAGGATTGAGATGACACAGTGGGTCAATTCAAAGCACCAACAGACCAAACAAAGGGAAGTGGTAAGATAACCCAAATATTAAACCAAACATCACACTAGTAGAATTATCAGGGGGTGAGATGTTGGAGAAGCCAAACACAAGCTACAGTATATAGAAGGGGCAGGTAGAGGTTCAAAAATAAAGTTCATTTAATAGGAGTGTGCCATCCGTGAATGAAGCCACAGGGTTAAGGAAAGGTGTTAGGAGACTTCCTAAAGGAGTTAGGGAAAGGCCATTACGTTGTTTTAACAGTCAGATGCACTTCCACGAGGTGATCTGACTTAATAATCTGACGGGTTAACCCTAACCCTAGGTGAATGAATTATGTTGAATATGTTGACTGTGGCTAAAAATGTCTCTGATCTCTTATTCTTGAATGACAGAGTGCTCTGTTTTATGTCAGTTATAATCTGATAATATAGCATATCATATGATATGGATTTTTAGATTATTTAAATTTGTTCATCTTCGTGAGTTTCCGTGAACGCTCGAATGAGCAGGTCCCTTTAAATGTTGTCACTGCAAGAAATTGTGGGTCAGCATTCTCTAATCTCCTTTGTTAAAGAATGCATCAGTGTTTCCTATGCTAAAGGAGGTTAGAAAGGAAGGACTGAGCCTCCTTTCCTTAGTCTTTAGAGACTTGGAACGCTCATTATCATGGCCACCACTTTAACATAAGGAACAGTGGATAGAAAAGGAGATAAGAGGAACCAGAGCCGTATAGAGAGAGAGTAGTGACAACTCTGTTCACTCCAATGGTTTGTTTTTTTACAATAATGGAGGCTCATGGAGCCTCAATAGTTTCCCGAAAGTGATGCACTTTTGAACGGTAAGATGTTTAAATAATGAAAACTTCCTTCAACTAAACCATGACAAGATGGAGGTGATTGTCTTTGGTAACAAGGAAAAGAGGACTGCTGTCAGCAATTATCTTGAGTCTCGATCTTTAAAAGCTAAAAACAAGTCAAAAACCTTGGTGTAATGATTGACTCAGATCTTACATTCAGCAGTCAGATCAAATCTATCACAAAAACAGCTTCTACCACCTAAAGAACATCTCCAGAGTGAAAGGTTTAAAGACTCAGAAAGATCAGGAGAAACTGGTCCATGCTTTTATATCCAGTAGACTGGACTATTGTAATGGTCTTCTGACAGGAATCCCCCAAAACAACATCAAACATCTACAGCTGGTTCAGAACGCTGCAGCTCAGGTCTGAACCAGAACAAAGAGGTCAGAGCACATTATTCCAGTTTTAAAGTCTTTACACTGGCTCCCAGTCAGCCTCAGAATAGACTTTAAAGTTCTGCTGCTGGTGTATAAATCTGTGAATGGGTTTGGTCCAGAATACATCAGTGACATGTTAGTCAGTAGGGATGTAACGATTAATCGTAAGGCAGTTAAAAATCGATTCATAGATATCACGGTTTATATCAATTTTCTGAAAATTGAATCGCAGTACTTTTTTTAACCAGCAGAGGGCGCTATCCACAAGTGTCAAAATACATTTTCAGTTATTTATTTCATTCAAGATTTATTTTTAGTTAAATTGCATTGTTTTGAATAGTTTATCAAGGAATTCTTTTGACAATGAAAAATAAAAGGAAAATAGTACCGTATTTTCTAAATTTGTCTACAGTCCCATTTTGTAAAATAAATCGTGAGAGAATCGTATCGTGAACCCAGTATCGTGAATCGAATTGTATCGAGAGTTGAGTGAATCGTTACATCCCTATTAGTCAGGTATGAACCCAGCAGGTCTCTCAGATCTATGGACACAGGTCAGATAGTGGAGCCCAGAGCTCACAGTAAACATGGTGATGCTGCTTTTAGTTGTTATGCTGCAAAGAAGTGGAACAAACTGCCAGCAGAGCTGAAGTCAGCATCTAATGTGAACATTTTTAAATCAAAGTTAAAGGCACTTTTTTTCTCTACTGCATATGATTGAGAGAGAGATTTTTAGTCATGTTGTTGATGTAATGATGATTTTAATTGATTTTACTGATGATTTTAATTGATTTTACTGATGATTTTAATTGATTTTACTGATGATTTTAATTGATTTTACTGATGATTTTAAATGTTCTTATTGATTTTAAACAATTGAATGTTTTATCATGTAAAGCACATTGAGTTGCCTTGAGTATGAAATGCGCTATACAAATAAATTTGCTTTGCCTTGCCATATTGGATATTATTATTATTATTATTATTATTATTATCATCAGCATATATAAACCCTTTAACGTTGGCATTAAAGCATGTTAGTGGATTATCCCCCGCTAAACTATAGATGAATGGATCATTAGCACATAACAGATGAGGCTAGGATATGCTAGCGTCACTGGATTATTAATGCCATTTCATCCAACGATGTGGAATTAGAGAAAATACTTTTAAACGTGATTTATTTTGCTGTAGTAAATCAAATTGAATTAATTAATTAATAATAATTAATTAATGCCTGAAAAAGTGCCTGCAGAATAACTTGAGTTTACTTCACACACACAACTCAGTTTTATCTACCCACGTAGGCTACATATCTTTTTTTTATCAAACAGTAAGCTTTTCAATTGTGTTGTTTGTGAAAAAGTGCCTTAGGGTTAGGGTTACAGATTTTTTTTTTTTACTGTTATAATCCTGATTTATTTTGAGATTGCTCCTGCTGACTTTGGCTAAACATTTCTTTCTCCTCTCTGGTTCAGTTATGAAGCCACACATTTTTGCTCCTTTTTCAGAGCGATTGGAGCATCCCATGCAGCACAGCAAACCATGGTGGCAACTACATGCAAGGACACCACATATGAAAGGCACAGACAAACTGTAGGACAAGTTATCAATGTTTCTGACTTTGTTAGACATTTATTTAATTAATTCATCTTGGTAACTTTTATTTTTATATATGTATAAACATAATTTCAATGTGTCCTGTCTGGATGTGGTGTGTTTTTTAATAACCCTTTTTTCAGATTTCTGCACATGCAAGCTAAATATATATTTCTGCCTTTTGCAAAACAAAAAGTAGCCAGTGAAGTTATTCTGAATTTGTAAATGTTATGTATTCATCTATATAAAGTGTTAAATATATAAGGGTGACAAAGATTACATGAAATCATCAAGATTACATAAGCCCTTAATAACGTACAACACCAGCAGCTAGGGTCAACCTCCCACAGTTTGGTTTGGCTTAGGTTGGATTCAAACTGTTGACCTTCCGATTACAAGCCTGCTTCCCTAACCACCGAGCCACATCTTGTGACGTTACGACATTGGGAAATATAGTCCCAGCTCTACCATTTAATAATAGATCCCCAAACAATAGTGTAGGTGTAAAACAAAGATGATAAATAGTCCAACAAACTACTCAGCAAGCAACTGAAAAACTGACTGCTGGACTATCTAACTGGAAAAAAGGACAACACCGACTGACTGGGTGAGGGAAGACATCCCAGAGATACTTCTTAAGTAGTGCAGTGAATGTAATCAGGAGATGAGAAACACCTGAGTGGAAATAAAAAGGAGAAAAGAGCCTAATCATTCTCAGTCCATTTATACTGACACACGGGGGGTAAAAACACACCAGACCCAGGAACCGTAGACATGGACCAACTGGGATAACATAGCTCGAACTGCTAAGAGGCTTTAAAGCAAAAAAGAAGCACTTATATTATATATTTTGATTAATTGGTAATGAAGCATTAATGTTTCGCTGTTAGTTTTTGGTTTTACGTTAAATAAAGCAATGCAAGCCTTTTGAACGTTGCTTTTTTTGAGCCTGTGATCTGCCATTTTGTGTGAGATGGCAAAATTCGCAAAATTAGCAAAAAGCACGTAACGAAATATAACATTGGTCCTTGACCAGTTTGGCCAAACAACAACACCTGTATACAAGCAATTTAATTTCAAATTACTAAGAAATTCTTGTAATAATGCATATAATGTGTTAAATTGCTAACCTCGGTTTTGCGTAGTTGGAGTGAGGTGTGTGGAGGACCCAAATGCAGAGAGAGGCTACAGGCAGCAGTGTCTTTCCAATGATTAGTGGCATTTTAATGACACCAAAACTCAATACAAACTAATTACAAAACCAACTTAAAAAGGTTGAAACTCATAATTAAAAAAAGAGTAATAAATCAGAGTGGAAACGAGAAATCAAAACCAACCAAAATCGAATATGCAAAATGACCGGGAGGGAGAGAGAGTCCAGACGATGCAAAACACACTGTGCACTATTCTAAATAGTGAGGGAACACATAGAGCAGTGGTTCCTAATCTATTCACAGTCACATACCCCTTCAGACCTTTAACCTGAAGCCATGTACCCCCTACTTCTGCACACTTAAAAACAACACAATGATGTAATGTCATATACATACAATGTAGCCCGAGGGTGAAATTTCTCCCTGAATTTTACCTGTCCTGTTGAGGAATAATATACAATAAAAAATATTATTAATCTGTAAGCACACAAGAAAAAAACCTTATTCAGAATTATCACTTTTTTTTTGGCTTTATGAAATTATTAGCCTACTGGCATTTTCAGTGATAAACCAAATCTCTTTTTTTTTGTAAAGTGAATCTACCAAACATTTGTTGATTGAACATATAGCAGTAATTCAACATATTCATCACCCTGAAACGGTGAAATACAACTCACAACTACAACTGCACAGAACGCTTTATATTCTATTTAACAATGTTGTCACACTGTTTATAATTCACATTTACATACCCTCTATGAAAAGTAGCGTACCCCTGGGGGTACCCTTACCCGACTTTGCGAACCTCGGATATAGAGGAACTACACTTTTCTCCTTTTCTAAGAGAGAAAATCTCACTGCATTTCTAACACTGCTGAGACAGAAAAGCAAACAGCTTAATGTCACCAATGAGGAACAGGGGTGCCTGTTTCCAGCACCCACAGGGTGCCAAGCGGGGGGTATACCCTGTGTGCCAGTCCAAACAGGGCTAACAACCTACCCAAATAAACTCAAAGCACCACAGAACAAGTGAAAATAAACATAAAACAACCCACCAACCCCAGATAATGACGGTCTGCTCCAAAGCATTCATTTGTATATTGAATCTTTTTTATTATGCGCCTTCCAAATTCTGTTCATTCAAGTGTCGTCGCCCCAGTTTAAGATTACAGCCAATAATTTAGAGGTCAACTCCTTAATTGCTTCTGAAGAAGATATTTACAAGTGTGATTGTAGCTGCACGTAAGCAAACAATACCAAATGTAATGGTCAGTAAATATACCTGTAACTATTAATAATGTGGAAAAAATGGGAACCATGATGGAATGTATTTATTTCATTCATTTGTAACTTATTTAGGGTACAACTTGCATGCTTATATATGTTAAGTAAATATGTCTGGGTAATACGTAGATGTATATAGATGTAGGTGTAAGTAGAACACATTGGGCCAGGGGTGGTGATGGAAACTATTTTCTTTTATATTTCCAGCATTGTGTGTTGCATTTTATTGTACGAAATGTGTTGTAAAATACAAATTGAAGGCTCAACTACATTCTGACAATTTAGCTGAAGTTGTGTCGGTCCATCACTGTTTATTGCAAACAGCAGATGTTGTGTGTGTTCACACACTGTCCAAAACAACCCTGCATCACTTTCTTCAGTTCACTAAGGCTCACCTTAGTGAACCTTGGCCACACATGAACCTATTTGCTGGTTTATTGCCCTGTAATCCTTGGAGTAGACAACTCTAATTCGATACTGACCACTGTGTAGACAAAGCACATCTCACAAGAGCTGCAGTTTCTTCAAACCACTGCTTTGTGGTTACAATTTGAAGCTTTCATAAGTGTTTTAAACTTAACTCTTAGTAATTGTTCATTTTTGCACAAACAAACTCTCAGCCACTTCACTTGCTGCCTATTATATTCCACCCACAAACAGGCTGGTACTATAATATTGGGGACACGAGTGTTTTTTGGTGAAAATAATTAAAGTTGCAATGTTAACATCTATGACAAGGATGGGCAGCTCTAGCGCAGCGGGGGCCACAAAAATGTGATTGTATCTGATCCGAGGGCCACATGATCAACATTTATGTCAGCATTTAGAATAATACCAATCTGAGCATTAATACAGGGGGAAAAAAGAGGTTTTGCCTTATCTGTCGTTTTGATGTTTTGTCAGTTTTTAGTCATTTTGTGTGTTTTGGGAGTGATTGTGTTTTTGTTGTTTTTTGTGTTCTTGGTGTAATTTTGTGTATTTTTCTGTCATTTTCTGCATTTTTGGGGTCACTTTCTGTGTTTCTGTTGTTGTCATTTTGAAGACAGTTTGTGTGTCTTTGGAGCTATTCTGTAATGTGTTGTTGTTTTCTGTTTTTGTAGTCATTTTGTTTGTTTAAGTGGTTGTTGTGTCTGTCTTTGTTGTCATTTTATGAGTCATTTTGTGTATTTTTGGAATTCTCTGTGTATTTTTGTGTAATTTATGCATTTGTGCACTTTGGGGCGGATTCAGATTTAGGGGTATTAAAACGTGTGCAAACGTCACTCCACACGCTAATGAGGGGTACAAACACCAGGGAATCAGGACTGCTTGTCTTCTGCGCGTCACAACGCACCCACAATCCATTTAGCGCGTTTCCCTCTGATTAATAGGTAAAGTAGGTGGATCTCATGAGGGGCGCAAAAAAATGGGAGGAGGAAATGCAAATAAATTAATGTAGTGGGCGCAATGCAATTCATCAAACCAGAAACTGTTTGCCATGACTGTTTTCTGCGCCGAAAATCGTACGACCCACAGACAGGTGCAAACGCACATGCAGAGATCATCGCTGCACTGAATGTTGACACAAAACACAGCAGAAATGAACAAAAGTCTAGTATAAGAAAATTAAATAAAACAATAGTCAATATTAACAGCCACTGAATAAGATAAAGCAGAGTAAAGTTTGTGAAGGAGAGAAAAAGCTGCACACCTGCGGCGGCGCGTGTGGAGTCCTGTGTGGCTACGGTGCAGAGAGGATGCTGTGCACAGAGCTCCATGGATGTCGCTCCAGACACTCCAGTGAGCTCCTCTGTCTTTCTCTCCATGTTTTGACCGTAAAACTCTTGTGTTGCGTTGATGGCAGGAGCGTCAGGCCAGAATCAGCTGACCAGCTGCTTAATTTACGCAGTAATAGAACAAGGTTCACATACTGTATGAGTGTGCGTGACAAGCACCGCTCAGGAGCTCAGACCTGATGGATGATGGTCAGTAGATCATCTTCAAATGGTGCTGATGGACTGATTGACAGACTGTGTTGCTGCATTAAAACAAATCAATGGCATCAACAGATCAATAGGACGTTTATGTCCAAATCTGCCTGTTTTTTATGGACTGATCAGAGCAAAGTTACAGGACGTGGCGGAGCAGCCACATTAAACTGGGGGGAAAAATATCATTCGGTTTTAAAGCTGTTAAAAAAACAATTTGTTTATTTTGTTTTCTATATTATTACATGTTTGTGCAGCAGACAGAGAAGTCCATCTGTCTCCAATTGAACGTCTTCAAATGTCATTTTGTGCTTCTGTGCACTCACCTCTACATGTTGAACCAGCAAAATGTTCATTTAAATAGGGCGGTCTCAACCACGTCTATGCGCGCAGCTATTAACGGCACAATGTTAGTGAATTCCCCATAAAAACAGCGTCACCAAAGGATTTAGGAATGCACCTGGTCTTATGTTGAGCTTTATATTCATTCCAACTTCTTGAATTACAATTCTTTTCAGATTTGCTTTGGGGCCCCCAGACCACCAAATGCCCATTTCTGATCTATGGCATCAGTTCACTTGGTCACTCGGAACTTTATGTAGCTGTGCTGATCGCTGAGCAATCTTTTCCTTAATGGACCACCTGAGTTTGTATTTTTCTATGATGTGTAACCATTATGAGATCAATGCTACATTTAGCAGGTCCTATTTGCCTTTATTACAAACAAAAATGTGTTATATTAACCTGTCTAGAATCATTAAACAAGAGTTTTATTTCCTTGGCCTGTTTAAAAAAAAAAAGTAGTCCAAAGAATTTCAGTCAACAATAGAAATGCAGGAAATAAGGAATTCAAACATAGTAATTTACAGGAGCTCGAGGCAGGAGAGAGAAAAGAAGAAGAGCACAGTCTTAAGTCAAATGCAGCATCAGACAGACAGGGAAGAGGCACGGACCTGACCGGGGGCGCTGGAGTCACACACCGATGTTGTGTACTGCCTGTCCAGCTCGGGAGCGTTATCATTTTGGTCCAGTGTTTCTATGGCAACCACAACTCTCGACACCAGATTAGGATTGTCTAAAAGAAAAGGGAAAGTGACACTAATGTGGAACGTATCAGTGAGTTGCGATCCAACACTTTGTATTCTTATCTGCAGGCAGCTCTCTCACAGGAATGGGACTTAGTGCCTGAGGACAGGACTGAGGAGTGGGCTGACATACCCCTCTGTGTGGCGATGACAGTGATATTATGCCACTGCTCCTGCTCACGGTCCAACTCCATCACTGTGCTGACAACGCCTGTGTCAGAGGCGATGCGGAACAGAGCCTCAGGGTCTGACTGGGGATCGATAGAGTACCTGTGATACAGAAATGACCACTCTTTAAAAAAAAGAAGCATCATCAAGCAGTGATGATGACGATGATGGTGAGATAATCATCTAATGCTGCTGCTTCGAAACAGGGCTCACAACCTACGACTGACCAGACCCAAATATTACTGAAAGCAATAGATAATGTTGCTCTGCTCTAAAACATGTATTTGTATTTTGTTTGAGATTACAATACTTTATAGAGTAACTAAACCCCAAACCCACTTTTTTTTTGCTGAAAACATATGTATTTGGGTATTAAACAGTGCTGTTGTTGCTGATGTCAGAGTTACTGGCCACTAACGGTTGAATTGAATTTTGCTATTGGCTGAAACGGATTCCGGTGACAATAGTGTGTCAACAATTGTCATTGTTGGCTCCGCCCCATTTTTAATGTGGAACACCACTGCTGCCTGCACTGCATTCCAGCTGTGATGTTTGTGACTCTGTGCTTTTATAAAGAGCAGATTCTGGTCTAATCACAGGGTTCATCAAGCTATGTGTGTATTTACAGACACATTGTGTGTTTATCTCTGTCTGTCTCTGCGTGTGCGCCAACGTGCATGTACTTCTCCCTGCTGTGTGTCTTTATGTGTGTGTGTGAGGCCGTAGTGTTCTGAGGCTCATGGTAGAGGTAGAGCAGGAGATGTTTGTGAGTAATATAGCGTCTGTGGGGCTGTGTGTTTATATTTGTGGGCTGTATATTGTGTGTAGTAGTTGAGCAAGCGGTTTGTCACTGCCAGCACTGACTGGGCGTGTCTTACTGCGTCAGGAGTCACCCCCATAATCAAAGCATTTTTTTTAATTTCCCCCCTAGTGGCAGGTCAGCAGAAAACAGGGGTTTAGTTATTTTTAAGGTAAATTCCTTATTTTATTCTGAAGACAATATTTATAGGTGTGATTGTAGCTGCACATAAGCAAACATTACCAAATGTAACGGTCAATAAATGCACCTGTAACTATTAATAATGTGGAAAAAATGGGAACCATGATGGAATGTATTTATTTAATTCATTTGTAACTTATTTAATGTGCAACTTGCATGCTTATATATGTTTATAAAAATGGTCTAAGTGCTGGGAATAGATGTAGATAGATACAGAACATACTGAGCCAGAGGTGGTGATGGGAAACAATTATCTTTTCTTATTGCTGGCATTGTGTGTTGCTTTTTATTGTACAAAATGTGTGCTAAAATAAAAGTTAAAGTATCAACTACATTCTGACAATTTAGCTGAAGTTGTGTCGGTCCATCTATGTTTACTGCAAACAGCAGATGCTGTGTGTGTTCCCTGCACCACTTTCTTCAGCAGTGATGATGATGATGATGATGATGATGATAATCACCTGATGTTGCTGCTTTTTCCAGTGTCCGGGTCCAAAGCAGAGACCCGGCCAACAGAGCACATAGGTGGACAGTTCTCAGACACGTCCAGGTGATAGACGGCCTGAGAGAAGCGAGGCGGCTCATCAGCATTGAGGACCATGACTCGGACTGTTGCCTGATCTTTAAAGGGACCTCTCCTCAGGTACCGAGGATCCACTACCGGGTTTGCCACTTCGATGGAGAATGTGTAAGAGTTGCGGGATTCATAATCCAGTAGCTGTTGGGTGAAGAATAAAGCAGCCACATTCCGCAGGCTATGCTTTATTAAAAGGCTTTCATATATGATTAATATGTATATACTGTCTATTCAAATCCCCATACAATACTTAATAATTCATTTAAGATACTTTTCTCACTTTTTTCCTCTGTTTTTCTCGTCTTCCATTTTAAACGGTCTTTTCAGTTTGACCCAAATACATTTTGCTGTGGTTAACCATCAATGTCTTCCCACAGAAAACTCCAATCCACCTAGGATTTATTAAAAAACACAAGTTCTAGTACGTACACACTCTATGGCCACTGCTAAAAATCTGCCAAAAATCATTCCCAAAAAACCTAATCCAAGTTAATTTTTTTTTGCTCTAACAATGACATTTGGAAAGGGCAGAAAATTCCCAATCCAATTTTTTTGTTAGTTCAAATATGCTGTTTTGTGATCATTTCGCCTTCACAATCAGTGTATTTAGTCTTTAATCAGATGTAGATTAAATGTTCCTCCATGTCAGTAGGTGGCAGCATATTACAGGGTACAAATTATTTTAAATATATAACGGAACGACAAATCTCGTGACTTCTTCTCATGTAGACAGTTATTCTTCTGTGCACCCCTTGCCCATCTCTTAGCCTTTTGAGATCATTTCTAATTAATGTTATTGTTTATAAAGGGGAAAAAATCAACGGGGTTAACTATAAAAAGAAATAGATAAACATGGACAAATAGATCTTAATTCACTTTTTTAAAAAAGACCTGGAATGTAAGTGAGAAAATTAACAAAACAACAGAGTAGAGATAGAGATGCGTTGCCAGGTTGGATTTAGAATTTCTAAAGGAGGAGTTGTCTGTGAGATTTTGGTGGATTTTAGATTTTTAAGTTAAGACATTCCTTATGCATGTTATCTGCCTTTAAAAATTAACTTTTTGCAGATAAAAACTGTTTTGCATTTGTATAAAATAAAGTGAAATGAATAGAATAGAATTTTTGAGATGATATCATCACCCTACCATTTTGTACCAGAGACAGTGAGTGTAACTGAGCTGTATGAACACTAAAACTAAAATATTTGCAGACAGTCTTTGATGTATTTTTAACATGGAATGGGAATCCCAACTCTCTTTTATCTCAGACTTGTGTCATGCTATGGGCTTGCAATTATTTATCAAGTTTTTATTCTGGCTTTGTTAAGCCCTAAAAAAAGGCTTGATTTTGGTGTGTTTGGACACGCTACTCATGGATAAACAGTCACATGAACATTTCATTGGTACAACACAAGAGCTGCCAGCGATACAAGCTGTTAAGACTGTGTCTCCAGAGGTCTAACCTTGTTCAGCACAATGACGGCTTCTTTGTCTCTTCTGGTTACATTGAATATTTCAGCTTCCTCTCCGTCCATGATAGCAAATTCCAGCTGTGCATTCTCCCCCAAATCAGCGTCAGAGGCAGTGAGTCGGCCCACCTCCACACCCGGGGCGGCTAACTCTGACACAGAGAATGACCACGCACCTACAAGACAGCAACAACAACAACAATGAAGGCGACTGCTTAGGAATCCACTGATGATGACGACGAAAGTGGCTTTTTAAGAAAAGGTCATCCTTCACTTTGAGGGTTAGTAAATAGACTCCCAAGCTAAGCCTGTTTAAATCCACACTGAATTCTAAGAGGCTTCCAGTGGAGGGCTGGCACCTTGCATGATTTTCAGCTTTTTCACTATTAATGTGTGAATGTGACTAACAGTGTAAAGCACTTTGAGAGGTGCCGGAAAAAAACTGCGACAGGAGCAAAGTCCACTCATCATCCACTTAACAGAAAATAGTTCCTTGAAAATATTACACTGCATCACATTTGCGCTCACGGCAAAAATGATGGTAATAATTATTCCATTTGTTAATACAGTTTCTTTTTAAATGATTTCTTTAGTATGAAATACATTTTGACATCCGTGGATATCCTTGAAGAAATGCACTCTGAGGCTTAGCTGGAGCTAATATTTCTCATGACGACAGTATCTTCTAAAGCTACTGTGATTTTTCCCCCCCCCGTGCAATTTGTGCTTTGTTAGATTTTACATTTTCCTTCCTCTGAGCTGTAGCGTAAAAACTGCAAATGAAGGCATTTTAATGGTAAAAACAGAGTAAGTTTAGAAAACACCTTCCATCATTGACACCGTTTTAGACCTCAGCCACTTTTCACCAAAAATCACATGCCCATATCAGATAACGTTTTTCTAAGCTTTTACATGACCTACATGCCTAATTTATGTTCAAATTGAAGTAGGACCGTCAGTGGTTACAGATATTGTGAAAATTTGAAAATATATGATACTGAGTGACAATAAGTCATATTTTAAATACAGAAATCTGTAGCCCAAAAAAAAATATTTTAAAATAGAGATTGACATCAAATATAAAGTCAATTCTCATTAACGAAGGCTAAAAAAGCAGAAATAATTGAACTCATGTATGGACATTAACTGCAGCAAGTTTGGTAATAATAATAAACATTAGGGCAAAGATACAAATGTTTTTGTACAAAAAAGTTCAGGCGGAAGCCCACTGTGCCACAACTGTGTCAAAGTTTTCCACAAGTTTGGAAACAAGATTGTAACTGTAATATGTCAGTCAAATTGATTCCAATCATTGTTAGTCTTAATAAAAACACATCTATTTTTATTCAGATCTCTGCAGTGCCATACATAATGCTATTCTTTGATGCCGCTACATATGGATCTAGTTCAACAATGCTTTGACCAATCAGAATGTTTGACACTGCGTTGTAAACTGCTGCAACTCCAGTCACAAGACCATCACCCAGGACCTCAAATGGGAGCCAACCATCAGCTCCCTCATGAAGAAGGCCCAGCAGAGGATGTTCTTCCTGCTGCAGCTGAGGAAACTTAAGCTGCCAACCAAGATGCTGGTGCAGTTCTACACGGCCATCATCGAGTCCATCCTCACGTCCTCCATCACCATGTGGTACTCCGGCGCTACAGAACGGGACAGTAACCGACTGCAGCGCATTGTGCATGCTGCAGAGAGGGTGATTGGCTGTGAGGTCACATCTCTCCAGGACCTGTTCACCTCCAGGACCCGGAGGCCTGTGGGTCGGATCACAGCTGACCCCTCTCACCCCGGACAGAGACTATTCACCCCTCTCCCCTCAGGCAGGAGGCTACAGTCTATCCAGACCCATACCTCCCGCCACTTGAACAGTTTTTTCCCCTCCGCCATCAGACTCATGAACAAAAAACAAGTCTCTGTAGCTTAGTCACAGACTCATGGATGTAATCTGCACTTGCACTGTGTGGTGTGTTCACACATAGACCCGCTGCTATCGCTATCACTTAATCACTTTATATCACTTAATATCACTTTATACTCCTACACATTTGTAAATACAATCCCGCTGTTGTTCAATGTCAAATTGTTGTTGTCTTACCATATGTCACTTTTATTTTATCTTATTTAATATTTTTTATGCATGCCCCTATAGCCTTATAGTTTAAAGTTTAAAATTTTTTAGCTTATTTTTTATCTTAACTCTGTGTTATATGTTCTATGTCGCACGTTTGCAACGAGAAAAAATCCTAGTTTGTGAACCTGTTCTCAAACCATGGCAATAAAACTTATTCTGATTCTGATTCTTCTGTAGAAATTGGTGTTAACAAACACTTTGGGAGCGGCTTTAGCCCTGGCCAATAAGAGCTGGGTAAGGGAGGGACTGGCCATTTTAGAGCATCATTGGATGAATTTCTCGACTGAGAAGTGCTCAGATGTGTATAATGTACCCGACCTGTATATTCGTAGATTCACCTCGGCCTGTAGTTTCACGTAGGCTCTTGTTATAGAGCTCTGTGTTAATTCTGTGACTCACAGCAGTGGAAAAAGACTGAATTTGCTGAGTTGTCAACTTTTCCTTCTTTGAACATAATGGCCTGATACATGTGCTGTGGTCTTTTGTTCTGAATGTGGGTTAGCTACAGTTTTAGCTGAGTTTCTTAGGATTACTGAGAGGTATTGAATGTGTGACTTCATTCATTCTTTACAACATTTAGACCCATGAGAGTCACTACAGCTGAACCTGCCCCCGCCGGCGGGTCTGTTGGGGTTAAAGACGTTTTAAACATCTGCCTGACTCTGACTCTTTAATGGAGATTTAACCCTTACAGTTCTCTATTCACAAAGTCTAGGTCAAAAAAATAAAGCAATTCTCAGACCTCATGCTGGTCTCTTTGAACATTTTATAGCTTTTTTCTCAGCATTTCTTCCACATTTTTAGACAGAATGACTGATGATCAAAGCAGTTGCTTTCAGCTCTGGTCATCTGCGTTAATATTGTATGAATTACTGTTCACGATTCATGGCACACAGAAAATATAACATTCTCTAGGTTTTTCTCATATCTTTTTCACTTTTTTTTCATTATGAAGCTATTCACTAATTCACTCCTTAGCTTTGATTAGTTTCTAAACATAAAACCAACCTTTGGATTAAAATAAACATTTTTCTAGATGAATGTTATGGTTACCAATACATCAATGGTGTTAAAACCTGATTGTTTGGGTTAAAAAAAGGTGTATCACAATGTTATTCACACAATGTTGCAACACAGAGCCTCTAAAGTCTGGGAGAGAATGATTTTCTGTCTTTGTTGAGTTTGTGAGTTGGCTCTGTAATGAACTGACCACCTCTCCAGGCTGCACACAGCACCATGCACCCTAGAAGTGCCTGCTTTTGTTGGACTGAATAAGGAAATACATCATCACAGTGCCTTCACTCACACTTCCATTAGGTTTCTGGCTTGAAAGTTCATTGGGTGTTTTCTGGGTTATTAATCTCTGATAGTTGATGTGCTTTTCTCTCTCTCTCTCACTCTTTCTCTCTATGCCTCCAAGCAGGCAGAGGACTGTTATGAGTGATTAGGGCTACAGAACAGTGTGTGCTCAAATATTCTGACATTATGGGGCTTGTCCTTGGAGATACATTTAAAAATAATAAACAGATAACTATATCAGCTGTGATTGAAGAATATACATTTTTTATCTTCCAGTATTAAAGTATGGCTTTATTACCTTCAATATAAGGTAGTATTTACCACAATTTATTTATTATTTTTGAGACAAATTTTTTTTTGAAACAGGGAGATCTTACATGTTCCAACATCTTACCAACGTCAAAACATTACAGCACAACAGATATCCGTGTACACATATACTACACACATCACCCAACAACGCAAAATACATTTCCCCAAGTTGACCTGTCAGCCACTCCTCTTCCCCTCATCTTAAACAACACTTAAAACAATTGTATACATTTTTGAACCCAAAAAATAAATGAAATGAAATGAAATGTTGCTTAAAAAACACATTGTCACTCTCACTAACCCATTCATAAAGGTATCTTCTGAACCAGACCTTCCAAGGTCATTAAATCATTTGA
Organism: Gouania willdenowi; assembly: GCF_900634775.1. Classification (NCBI taxonomy): domain Eukaryota; kingdom Metazoa; phylum Chordata; class Actinopteri; order Blenniiformes; family Gobiesocidae; genus Gouania; species Gouania willdenowi. The sequence continues at coordinate 30,894,459 of NC_041047.1, read as the reverse complement.
CTGTCAGAGAGAAAGCAAAGGTTTTATTTTGTCTACACCTCCACCGGCCCACCACCCGCCCCCCATCCACTCTGAGCCAAGGGAAGGTGTCCGTGGAGTGCCCAGAGAGGCAGCATGCCCGCGCCCCCCCCCCCGCAGCGGCTGCAATCCTCTTCCCCTCTCCGCCCTGCCCCCGCCCCCCAACACCCCTCCCCCATTTCCAACACCCACTGCCCCCCGCCTACGTGCTATGGTTTTCATGCTCTTCTGTGACTGTGTTTTTGCTTTGTGCATGTTCAATGAGGAGGTTTTTCCAAGCTTTACATTGAACTCCACAATACGAATTCAGTTTAAAACCAGCCTTTCCCCCCCTCACCTATCCTTCTGTTGTTACCCCTTTTTTCATCTAAATATGGGGCGCTGCTCTTATAACGACGCACAGTTTTCCCGCTCCTGTCTCCCCACGTTGGACGGGATGAAACTGAAATGAAATTTTGTTGCACTGTGACTTGTGCAATGACAAATAATGCTGATTCGGATATACCCTAACCCTAACCCTAACCCTTGGTGCATCTGGTTGTAACCACTTCTTAGTTGAGGCCTTCTGTCTCCCACAAGCAGTATTCTTGTTAAATATTTGTCTGCTGCAGATTGTGTATGCCACAATTTTATCCAAAGATTGACCTCACACCAAGAAAGATTCCATTACACTTTGAAGTGAATATGGATCAATATATTGATTCTGGATCACTTTCAAATGTTGAAAAATCTTTATCCCTCAACATTGGCGATCATGGTACTATGATTAAGATCAATGATCCAGATAATTGCCAATATCTGGCAACAAGGGTATTTGGCGCTTGGCGGAGGTTTGTGCTCTCTGAGCGATCGTGTTATTGGTGTTATGAAATTATGAAAGTTTTTTAATTCTGCAAAACATACACAGCCTCATAGTTCTATGAACTTTTCTATGAAAAGGGATTTGAGCGGTTGGTAAAGCGTAATTCTTCATTCATCTGTCCTACATTCCTCACTTTCTTTTGAAGTTGGTTCCCATCGGAGGGTGTGTTACCCACTAACCTTTGCTGGGCCCAAAAGTTTTCACATATTTACTAAGTGGGCTGTGGTATATTTTTCAGATTAGAAATGACTGTAGTAAAGTTTCATTTAGGTTGTTATATATCTTGAGCATAAATACAGATAAAAGAAGAAGACGTACATAATCATACAAATCAAGCATCAAAAAGGAGTAGATAAAAGTGAGACTTACAGTATATATTCCTACAATTTTTCCAATGTGTATTACATAAATGAAAAGATTTAACTTCTTCATGTAATAATAATAATAATAATAATAACGTATACTTTATTAATCACCATAGTGAAATTCTTCTCTGCATTTCACTTCACTTATAATCCAAAGAAAATTCATATAACTATCCCCCGCCCTCCTAAAAACAAACAGAACTGCTCTGAATTATTTGAGACCAATGTCCCACGGTGCAAAAATATTCTTTTTATCTTAAAAGCACAAAAAAGCAATATAAATTCACCCTGTCACGCAACAGAAACATTAACATGTTTACTGACTGCTTTGCTCCATAACAGTTTGGTTCAAAACATTGTGTCACCCAGTGTCACACCCACAACTTTATTTCCTAAACTCTCTCTTTTTTTTTTTTTTTTTTACATGTACCTTTCATTATTTTAATTTATGTGTCTACAGGTACTATATGGTTTCATAAGAACATACATTTAGTTTGGTTTCAATTCAGTGATACTTTATTCATGTCAAATTATTAATATTTTATTTGTGTTGTGACTGTCTCCTAAAGCCACTGAAGAATCTCCTCAACGTACAACGGTATTTGTGTCAACAGCAAACAGGTTCATTTATAACAAGTATTTACCCAACATGGCTGTAGAGAGGCTAGAGTACAACTGCATTATGACAAGATAAAAGATGATTCAACTAATAACCAGTACCAAAGTGAGGAGAAAGTAGAGAAAAATATTATTTATTTTGAGTTTTTGGATTATCTAAAGTGCAGTGGATGAAGAGCTAAATGATGCTTGGACTTTGAAAAGTAATTGAAATAGTTCACGGTCAGTTAGTGAACGTGTGAGCAGTTCCTGTGTGAGCGATGACATTGAATCGGGCTTGGGTCACGCAGGTTCCTCTCAATAATTCGATTTTAATTAATTCATTTCTCAGTTTTAAGCAGGGAATTTATGTGTGAAATGCATGGTAAAACAGAATACACTGTGGACAAAGACTAATTACTCAAACAAATAACCTCTAAACAGCAGAGCTGTTGCTATGTACACCAAGGACACAGTCACTAAATCCATCGCACAGAACAGAATTAAACACACATTACGGGACAAAGCCAGACATTATATCCATAACCACTCACTGAATTAAAAAACCAAAGGAAATGAATAGAAATCACTGAACAAATAACGGTGCCAGGAGACAGAAAGAACTAAATATCATGAGCACTATTGAAATGTAACGTAATCTATATGAAGTATGGTAATCCTTGAAGAGGGGACTGCCAGATGAAGAAAGGTGTGAGTAATAACATATATCTGTATAAGAGTATTACTGTATTGTAAAGTATCATCCATCACAAACAAGAGAAACAATAAAGGGAAGAATTTAAGCTTTTTCCTCCATCAAAATCTCCCGATCAGTAGAAGCTCTAAATCAATCTAATGCAAACCTGTATAAAAGTGCTGGGCAATATGGACCAAAATGGCAATATACAATATAAATCTTGATAATCTTATTTTAATTTAAGTCTGACCAGAAAGACAATTCAGGGTTAAATTTGCTGATGAATAAAACCACAGAGGCACATTTATAAACAAACAGCATGTGTGAGTGAGTTCTGTAGTGTGGCTTGTTTAGGGGAAGGTCTGGGTCCGGAGGCATTCAGTAATCAATCTAACTGTGTTTTTAATGCTGTTCTGAGAAGTAGTGAAAGCAGTGACTCCTAAAACAAATGCTTTAAAACAAAATAAGCTATAAATATATATATAGATATAGATATTTATCGTCAAAATAGAAAACGTGATATATCTTGAAACTCAATATATCGCCCACCCCTACTGTATAAACATAATTTTAAGGAGGATGTGTGTCCCCCCTGCTTTTTGTCAAAGGTAATTTTGTCCCCACTACTACACACAAATCCAGGGCTCTCAAGTGTCACATATTGAGTGTGACAAACACACAATTCAATGAATTCACATGCCACACATGACATTTCTCACGCTGAGAAATGGTAAAACTCGCTGCACATGGTCGTACCAAAGCCAAAGCACAGGGGCCTCACAAGTTTAGGGGCCGATCATGTTGGGGTCACATTATTCAGTAACTTTCCAGGTTTTCTATCAATCACGTCATGATTATTACGTATATGCTCTCACCATTCAGAATGCATGTGTGTCTGGTCTGTGTCCTACTGTGATTGAGTTACAGTGACAATGCAAAAAGGTTTGAGACCAGCACTCAAAATAGAAAACCAGATTGTGGGACAGAACTTCCAGAAAAATTGTTATTTCCCCCCTGAAAGTCAATTACAATTACATTCTCAATTACTGAAGTTCACAATGGAAAGAGTTCCTTTCGCCTCAGCCACAAAAATTGCTCAACAATAGGTCCATTTCATACTGCAGCTGTGACATAACCTTATATCTGATGTCCGGAGTTTCTGAGAAATTTATGTTTATATATCATTCTTTTGAAATCGGTGTCTGTCTGTGGTCATTCATATACATCAATGTATATAAGTCCCGCCTTCATCCTATAGACCCCTATACAGATTGCAAATTGCGCTGTGATCGCCCAGCCAATGATCTTCGACTTCCTGTAGCGGAGACTGTCAATCAAAGTGAATGCACGTGCGTAAACTGTGCACGGAAACAAGGCCGCGCATCACAAGAGCAAACAGGTGAATATGATTTATATATTGATATAGACCTATACCCGATGCAACCTTGTTATGTTCCACATTGCGCATGCACAAAAGTAGTGGCTTCGGTAGATTGGCAGAGGCAGAAGGAGGAAGTGGAGCTGTCATCGAGACGTTCGCTTTTCAAATTTCTCTTTCTCTCTTTTCATCCTCCGGATAATCGCTTTAATGTCATAGTAATAAAGAATTATTCTCACACCAAAACAACCTAAAAACATTCAGAATATGTTTATCTCATCACATGAAACCTTTCTAAATTATTTATTTTAGTGGCTGTAACCAAAGGAACTTTTACCCATGACTGACAAACAAGCGTGCGCTTAGTGCGTGAAAACAAGCCTGGAGCAAAATAAAGACGCAGACTTCTATACATCAGAGCGGCATTATAAACATCAAAAAAATATTTATCTTTGAAATACATTTCAGAAAGCTAACCTTGTATGGAATATGAGAATAATAATGTGTCGATGCTTGCTGTACAATCCTGTTCTATGAACATGTTTTGTCATGGTAACAGCATTTGATCTGATGTAATTCCAGCTGTGGTCCCAATGACCCTATAGGTTTATTCTTTTATATTCCAAATGGCTTAACCTGACCTTATTTGTGATGCGCGTTGAATCATTTGTTTACGTGCTGTCCCTGAGCTGTAAATCCTGTTGAGATGCAGGTGATGTATTTAACATGCAGATTGGAACATGAAGTTCACCAATGTTGGGAGTTGGTGTGATTCATATAGAAGTGTCGGCCTAGCTTTAGAGAGGTTTCTATTTAACACATGTATAATCACTTAAAACGTGAAAAAAGCAGTGCAGATGCATTTTATAGTTGCCGTACCTAAAGGAAAACCAATTATAGTCAAAGTCCCCCCACTTTTCAAAACTGACGCCCTTGTGTATAATCCAAATCCGTGTACTGTTCATTCTTTGGTTATTCCGTTTTAAAACCAAATCATAATTACAAATTAACAGCGTGATTATTTTGTTTTACTGACTTAAAACCAAAACACAAACACAGAAAAATCAAAAACCAGACAAGCAGCTTTTTCTGTTTTAAAATGAAATCTTCCGTTTGTGTGATACTTGGATATTTAAAGGAAACTATGGACGAGAGCGTCATGTTTTAATCTCACCATACAGAGGGGACCCACAGACGGGGGTGGACTTTTACTCCTGAACAAAAAACAGGAACAAAAGTCACATGACTGATGAACTGGTGAATTAAAATTGTTATTAATACATGAATGAATCCAAACAAAAAAGATGGACGTTACGTAAAACATGCACATTACGAATCCACTGGTGTCCCTCAACTCTTGTAATCAACTTCGGTGTGTGTTGATGGCTGCTGTCAGTGGCTCACGGTGTTAAAACGTGCACAATAAATATTTTTTACTGACCTCAAAAAAAACTATATTGTTTTTGCAAAATACATATTTAGTCCTAGTGTGGGCAGGGGTGCAGCGGACTTCAGTTCTGGTCCTGTTCGCTGTTTTCTCATTAATAATTTAATCTTATAACAGAAAAACACAGCCTATCTGGTTTCTGATTTTCTGTTTTGATTTTATGTCAGTAAAACTAAATAGCCACATTGTTTATGTGTTTTGATTTGGTTTTAAAATGGAATAACCAGAGAACGAACAGTACACGAATGAATCCAAATGTATAATCTATGATCGTCCGTGGTTCAGGTGATTGGCTGTTATACGTGGTCAGGGTGGACAATTGTAGTCAAAGAAACTTGGGGAGGGCTTGCTTTTGATACGTGTATGAAGAAAGGAATGTCTGTGCAATCATACAAAGAGTCTCCACAGAGTAAATGGCAAAGGAACTGATTTCAGTGCATATAATGTCTTAAATTAAATTAGATTAGGTGATAAACGCATTGGCAGCTTTGTCACCCATTATCTTCCATCTAAGACCCTGAGCCACATCTCCTTAGGATAATGACGCGTATCATGTGCTTCTACACCTTTCACAACTAAAAAGAAAGGCATGACTACAACTATCCAGAGTCTAATAAACTACAGCTTTAATTAACTATCTATTGTGAAGCACAATTGCCTTGAAATGTGCTGCGTTTATTAGACTGAGTGAAAGCTTTATTGAGCTAGTCTTTGTTTCAGTTATCGTCTAGCTCAAATTCCAGTCGGCCCTCGGAGCAGGCATAAAAGCACAGCCGGCGATCCGTGGCAGGTCGTGTCATTTCCTTGGCATCCCTAATCATGACTTCTGCACTTATTGTTATGGCTGCATAGCAACAAGCTGCAAATAGAAAGAAGCTTTTATTTTAATCAAAGTGCCGTCACCTCGCTGATTATTAATCCTTCAAATCCAGCACATAATGAAGAACATTTAGGAATCACGCTGCTCAAAGAGCATACTAAATGAGCTATTAGCCTGAGTTATGGCAGGATAGTCAAAGTGAAAATAATGACCTGCAATGAGTTGAGCAAGGAAGGGAGAAATAGTCAACATATTGAAAAATATATAACACACTGATGGCAATTGGGAATATTAAAAAGCTTTGAGATAACATCAGATTACAGCATAATATATCAACATTAAAGTGGATTTTTTTTAATGTGTAGGTGAATGAGACTGTCAAAAAGAAGCATTGTAAAAAAGTATTAGGAGGAAACAGGAGAAACGCAGTATACGTCTCAAAGTGTTGTACACATTTGGCAGTGATTTTACTGTCTATTGAAGCAGAAAGCACTGAACTTTAAGATCAAATATTAATGACATGGAACAGGGAAAAGCTCGGATAAGAAAAAGCAGACATGATCTTTCACTTTCTTTCACGTCAGGGCGTAGTCCATTTAAACTGCAGGGACCACAAGGAAGTGTTTGTATGAATGCTAATGGCCGGCTTTAGAGCAATGGCAGCTGTGTGATTGAAAATAACATTAAAACTTAAAAGAATTACAAACAATGGAGGAGGAACAGTGGATTGGCCAGATCATTATCTGGTCTTGGTCTAATCTGAAATCCGTCAAGGCAACGAGGTCCCAATGACGGTAAAAATATCAACACCTGTCACAAATGCCATTACAATATGTTTCATCATTGTATCTCTTCTAGACACACACACACACACACACACGCGCACACACGCACACGCACACACACACACACACACACATTCTACAAAGGGAAGACCTCGAAAGCAGCCAACAGTTATGTGGGGATCTGTTAACGTCAAAAGCTTACTTCTTCTGAAGCGAGGGGGGTTGTCATTGACGTCGCTTAGCTTCACAGTGACAGTGGTGGTCCCTGATAATCCACCCAGATGGCCCCCCATGTCTTTAGCCTGCAGGACCACCAGATATTCATCCTGCGTCTCCCTGTCCATGTCAGGGACGGCTGTCCGCAGGATGCCTGGTTGGAGAGCACAAAGGGACATAGAGCAGAAATCACACGGACAACAGATTTTAGTAGTGACACGTCGTCTCTCAACATTACCATCAAAGCGAGTCAGACGCATATATTTTAGAATTAGGCCGCTGCTAAGGATATGACTCCGGGCCACTTTTGTTTCTAAATCTAAACAGATCAAGTGAAACACAAGCAACTCCAATATCTAGCCATCCACAGTGGACATATGGCACCAGAGGATGTAACATCTTATATCTCAGAGCATCGCTGGGATTATCGCTGTTAAGTGTGATTAGGAACTGTCCAAGCTTTTTTATGAAGCGGCTTTAAAGGGTAATGTTGTAGTAAAAGATGCGGGAAAATGAGCTGACCTGTCTCAGGGTCCACAGAGAAAAAGTCCTGACCCTGAGTAATAGCGTACACCAGCCGGGCACTGTTTCCATATGTTGGGTCGTCAGCATCTCTGGCAGTGACCTGGATTATGGAAGTGCCTGTGAATGACAGGAAACACACGAGTGAATTAAAAAAGGCTTGTTAACAGCAAGTAGCCTGGCCATGAGAAGGGTTTAGTACCAAAACGCGGTTCCAATATGGCACCGGTTCCGACGTAAACTGTAGTAACCAGACCAAATAAAAACAAACATTTCGGTGCCCCCCCCGGTTGTTGATCGTGACGTCATTGCGGCTACTCAGCAGATTCAGCACACCCGTTGCTTATAACTGATAGCAAGAGAATAAAAGACCACATGGAGTTTACTTAAAAGCTGAACAATGCACTGTGTTTGATAACCTACGTGACCTGGAGCCAATCACATCAACAACAGCAGCAGCTGGTGTCGGCCTCCACGGACAAAGTGAAGTGAGTCCCGCTCCCAGCGCTGCCAGTGTGGCGGACATCATCACAGATGATGACATCAGTCTTTCCTCTTTGGGTGAAGTCGAGTAATTTAATGCCAGCTAATGGCAAGCTAGCAAACACCGTTGCCATTTAATGTGTGACAACAACATATGAGCAATGTCTATACTTCAATTCAGTGTCTGCTGACTTTCTGTTTAATGTTAAGCTCAAAACAAATCATGTTTGTAGAGAAAATGTTGAACTTAAGCTTTAACGCCACCAGATTTAAAAGGCGCAGTTTTGCATTTACATTATTACATTTGTTTTATTTGATATTATTTAAATGTTTTTGTTTATATTATTTCCATATATGTTTCTTGTATATATATTATTTAAGGCAATATTGTGTTCAATTTGGCCATTTTTTTACCGGTTTAAGCACTGGAACTGTTTAAAAAATACTGAGTAGGCACCAGTATAGGATAAAACCCAACCGATACCCAACCCTAGCCACGAGTTGTCATAATAAAACTTGATCTCAAATATAAAGTAGCTAAGAAGCTAACACCTGGATTTCCACTACAGCGATCAATAGTGTTACCACAAAGCCTAGGGGTGCATCGGAATAGTCTCTCCTATCTCCTTTCCTAATCCTACAAAAAGTCTCCCAATACCTTTCCTTAACCCCATGACGTCATCCACGGGGTTAAGGAAAAGTGTTAGGAGACTTTCTAAAGGAGTTAGGGAAAGGCCATCACGTTGTTTTGACAATCAGACGCACTTCCACTGGGTGACGTAATAATCAGACAGTGGTGAAGGATAGTGACGTCTGCCGTGGTGAAAAAACTATACATTTCCAAAAAAGAAGCAGATTTATAACACTTTCCCCTGTGCCTCTAACCTCAGATATATTATCAAATATCACAACGTTTGAATTGAAATCAAAGGGAAAAAGGCTACCAGGCAACAAGGAACAAAAGTAAAACACATTGGGAATAGTTGCTCATACTCACCTTCTACTCAGAAATCAACATTAATCCAAAATAAGTATGATTTCATGAAACTGTTATAATTTTGCAAAATATAGGCCTTCATAACGTCGTAGGCATACAAATGTACAACCTCACAAAGCATTCCGAGGTGAATAAAATATGTTGATTAAAACATAATTGTTTCTGATCCCTTTTTTTTTTGAACGACAGAGTGCTCTGCTTTCAGTCTTCGTGAGTTTCCGTGAACTCTCGGATGAGTGGATCCCTTTAAATGTTGTCGCTGCAAGGAATTGTGGGCCAGCATTATCTCGTCTCCTTTGGTAAAGGATGCATCGGTGTTTCCTAGGCTAAAGGCAGTTATAAAGGAAGCATTGAGCCAACTTTACTTAGCTTCAAGAGAATTTGAACACTCCTTATCATCGCCACCACTTAAGCACTTCCGGGGGTTAACGAAAGTGGATAGGAAAGGAGATAGGGGGGACTATTCGGACACACCATATAAGTATCAGATACTAAAACATCCATCTATCCATCCATTCATCCATTTTCTGACCCAGTTCTTTTTTTCAGGGTCACAGGGGTCTGCTGGTGCCCATCTCCAGCTCTCATTGGGCCTCCAATCAACCTAGCAGTCATGTTTCTGGATTGTGGGAGGAAGCCGGAGTACCCGGAGGAAACCCACACAGCACGGGGAGAACATGCAAACTTCACACAGAAGGTGTCTATCACAGGGCTTGAACCCAGGACCTTCTTGCTGTGAGGCGGAGGTGCTAACCACTACCCAACCATGTGTCCCTATATTAAAACATGTGGTATTTTATAAAAGCAAATAACTACTTCTCTACTGTCTATCTGCTTCAACAAGCCATAGGCTTGCTTTGCAAAATATCCAGTTTTGGTTTGGTACAATTATACTCCTTGAAGTGGAGCCAGATTTTGGGTGTTTATCTTTTCCTTTGCAAAAGCATTTCTAGGACACTGAAAATGGGGAACAGACAGCCATGAAGCAGCTGCAGAAATAGGTTTAGATCATGGTAGTACTCGCGGCCAGTCAGTGAGTTTGCAACGGCAACTTAAAAATAGACTTTCATTTTTTATTTCTACATTAAAATGTATCAAACAATTGTGTCATATGCTCCAAAATTGGGACTAATTAACATAAGTTAGCATGCTAACAGGCTCATGGTATCTCAGTATCATGTCCCAAGAAAAACAAATGCCTCCATTGGTTACACAGAACTTTTATGAGGACATAAACTGATGAAATTAAACTAAAGTATCCCATTGATTTTTTTGCATAAAATTTTTAAAAGAAGCTATTAGCTTTACTTTAGTCAACCAAATACATGTGCATATACACTGTAGATTTAGTAAAAACAGTTTAAGACATGATTTATTCCTTAAGAAAGTCACAAGCGTTCAAAAACCTGTAATAGAAGTAAAAAAGTTCTTCTTGTTTTGTTGAATTAAGTAAACTAGTACAGTGCCCGTCGGAAGTATGCATTCATGTGGGAGCATAAGGGTATAATTGCGTATTTTTGTATCTTTCTGTTGTGTTTTTGTGCATTTTTTGTATAATTATTGTTTTTGTTCCTCATTTTTATTTTTTTTTGTTTGATGTATTTTTCTGTAATGTATGTTTTTGGAGTCATTATGTGTATTTTTGTATCATTCTGTTGTCTTTTTGTGCATTTTTTGTACAATTAATGTTTTTTGTTGCCATTGCAGTGTGATTCTGGAATCTTTTTAAATCTTTTTGTAAATATTTAGTTTTGTGTATTTTGAGTCATTCTCATATGTTTGTTGTTTGGTGTATTTTTCTGAAATGTATGTATTTTGGAGTAATCATTAATAATATACAATATTAAATAATTATAAGGTAATATAATGATAATATAGCAATGCTAATAATACAATGAGAACACCAGTAACTAATACAATAGTAGTACAATTATACAATAACAATAACAAAATAATATAATGAAAATCCATGAACTATATTATAATAAAAACATAAAATAATAAGGTAATAGCAATAATAATAATACGATGAGAATACCAGTAACTATAAGATAAAAGAATATAATACAATAAAAAAGAATAATATAAGAATAGCAATAACAACTAGAACTGCAAGCAGTTATTAAAGGGGGCCAAGCCTTCCAGCGCGACTCGGCCCCCAGGTTTCGTGGAGCCCGTGGAAGTACGTCACGAAGGATGACGGGCTCGTGGCGAGCGTCAGGACACAGGCCAACGTGCCGTTTGCTGTGAACAGGTGGATATGAAGTTTTGGAAGATGTGATATAAAGTGTGAAAGTTACAGGCCATAATGCGTTTGCACCCATTATAGCACCACCTAGTGGTACACTTTTTGGTATGGGTGATCTGTGTGCTCTTCTATAGTTAACCTGTAAATTTCACAGCCCTCAACATATTACTTCAGCTGAAATAAAGGTTTGTTTATTTATATGTTATGATGTAATAAGTCACGCCCACTTTGACCAATCGTGAATACATTTGAGATATCGCCTCAGGAGGGACCCAAGATCATACCCACCAAATTTGGTAAAAATTGGTATTGCCATTTAAGAGATACAAATATTCCATTATTGCAGCGCCCCCTAGTGGCGTAATTTATCAAAATTTTACTTATACCCTTACAGTCACATGCCAACCAAGGATCTGAGATTTGGTGTTGTTAGCATTTATTTTGACTGAGATGTGCAACAGTTATGTATTTTTATAGCAAGCTAGAAAAATTTACTCAGTAATTATTCGCGTATATTTTTAAACAACAAAATTATTTTATCAACTTTAGATCAGGTCCAAATGAAGACCCTACATGCCAAGTTTCATGCTGATTGGACAAAACCCCAAAGAGGAATTTGAAAAAGTAGGTTTTTTATAGGTCGTGACTTACAAAAAGCAATGTGCTGTGGGAGTGGGCGTGGCCTATGTCAGTAGATGCGACTCTATGTAAGGAACATGTGGATATACATTTTTTGAAGATGTGAATTAAATTGTTAAAGTTAGATGCCAAAATATTTTTGCAATTATAGCGCCACCTAGTGGTGCAATTTTTGGTATGGTTGGACTGTGTGGTCTTCTATATCTACCCTGTAAATTTCACTGCCCTCAACATAATAATTCAGCAGTAATAAATCTGTGTACGTTCCCTATGTAGTGCACGCACGCACGCATGCGCATCAGCCGTGTGTGTGTGTTTGTTTGTGTACATTGTAGCTGCTAGCATCTTTCTTAGCACATAGAATAATATAAGAAGAAACACTCATTCCTCTGTGTGAAGAGTCAGAATGTTTGTGATACAATCGGCTAACGACCGTCAGCACAGCCACCGCCCATACTCATGGAGATGAAGGAGGAAGTGAAGTCTGTGACCCGAGATTTAAAGTAAGTTTGGAATCACGGGAATAATATTAAATAACCATGAAATATTAACTTTTTTTTTACCCAAACAAACGTCATGAAGTCGGAACCGGAAGTGGCGATAGATATAGATGGTGCGCTAGCGCCCCCTCACACCCTGAGGTCAAAAGTTGAATAGGTTTCATTTCGAGGCCCTCCAGAAGTGAAATAAAATTAAAATAAACATTTTGAAATGACCAAATTACTCCAAAATAACAGATACACACACTTGGGGTATTTGGAACCCGTTGACCAAGTTTCAGGTCGAACTCGCACCACGTCGGGGAGATATTTGCTCCACACACACGAACGCACGCACACACGCACACAGACCATCCTTGCTTTTATAGGGAGATAAAGACATCAAAATATGTGCTAGTAAATGTAACTGACAACCATCGTATTGAAAGATTTCATCTAATTTAAGAGGCTTTTAAAAGCTTCGCTAAGTGTACGAGATCCACATTACCTGGTTGTCTGAGAACATTGGATAAAACACATTTCTTTCCGTGCAAAATACATGTTTTGCTAAATCTTGATGACATTTAGCAAGTCCTCCCCAAATAGATTTATGCTTACTCTTTCCGATAAAATCTGTATTTCTTGTATGTTCATTATCAAAGTTCCCTGCACAAAATGTAAAAATAAATCATAATTCCAGTTCTAAATCTTATCTTTTTTAAATCCTTTTGTGGCGTACATGTTAACTTGTCAAAACAACTTCTCAGATATTTAAGTTCCCATACCAATTGGTCTCAGGGGATTTAGTGTGTGTGTTTTATGAATTATTTATTATTCTAACAACTCTGATGAACGACTCAATGTGTCATTTGTTTCTCAGGTTTACTCAGTTGTTTGCTGTAATAAAGCAATACTTTATTTCTTTTTATTTTTTCCTAACAAACTTTTACTCACATTCCTCTCGGGATTTCCACAAAGGAACAAAACACTTCTTTCCCACCAAAAACTGCACTATGCTTCGGGGGAAAACATTGATGGAAAAATAGCATCTGACCTTGTGGTTTTCTCCCATGACAAAGTAATCTATTATGCTTCTGTTGGATCACACAAAGAGCCCCAGCCAGCTTTTTTGATAAAATATCCACCTTATTCCGAGCTCACATAACCTGCACATATTATGGCAAAGACTTTACACTTCACTATTATATTTAACTGTTGCCAGTGAGTTAACAAGGTTAACAACATGATCATGCAAGCATGTTCTAGCCTTTTACACTCTATGCACAAAAAGATGATATGAAAAAGAACTCACATCCTGCATCCTTATCCAAAGTAAAAAACAGCAAAACTATGAACCATTTGAGAAGCAAAGACTTTGGCTGTCATTATAATAAATACACAGCAACTCTATCCTCCTACACCTAAAACCATTCCTGACAGCTGTCATTCCCTTTGAGGACACTGCGTTTTTTCCCCATTGCATTTGGTACCCAAATTTAAAATAAATAAAAATCATATAGCATGCTTTCTCAACCACATTATTCTGGCTTCCTTTGGTAAGGCAAGGTGAGGTAAGGTAAGATGTTAAAAAATACACCCGCCTAAAGGTAAGAGAGGAGAAGACTCACTTACATCACACCTTTCTGTGATGGAAGCTATCCGTCTTTGGAGGGTTCAAAAAACATTTCAATAACTGCATGTTACCTCCCGCGCTAGTCATTAGCACAGCCTCAAACAGCTACAGCACTCTGAAGGGAACGCCAGGTTATTAGAAGAGAAACAAACAAACAAAATAACTGAAGAAAGATTCATCACAGGCAGTTTATACAATGGTATCAATGAAATCATTATTTAACTTTTTCACCTTAATAAATCCTTCTCGTAGTCCCTCTGAGTTTAATACAAGTGTTTATGGGCTGATCGGGGGTCTTTCATTCCCCCCGCTGTCTGTGGCCAGAAAACAGCACTTGTAACTTTCCCTACCTATGCAGTCTTGCAGCTCTGTTCTCGCTACACCACATACTGCTTTATGACAGCCCAATACACACTAAACGCGACTGTAGCGACTACAGTCACTTCAATCACCAGTGATGAGTCGCTTGAACACAGTGGTGCTTTTTGGTCGCTTCATCGCTCCAGGACTCTGTGTGTGTGTGTGTGTGTGTGTGCGTGTGTGTGTGTGTGCGCGTGTCTGTGCAGCAGGGCAACAGGGAAGACAACTGGCTGATCACTTCTCTTATCATGAACAGCACCGTTTTAACTGTAAAAAATGATCAGCTTACTGAGTTACTAAAGGATGAGTTCACTCAGAATGTAAGCTTATTCAAGATTAACTGCTTTAATTTTGCCCCGGTATGTTTAGGAAACCTCCCGCTGCCCGTCTCACTGAAGCGGGAGGGAGGAGCTGCTGCCTCGGGGGTGCGGAGTCTTTACAACAGTGACATAACCAAAAGGGCCCTTTAGGGGGAGCGCTAAGCGCAAGTTACTAAGTTCTGCTTTAAAGGGTACCTGTCGTGAAAATGTATATATATAAAAAAAAAAATAGTTTATTGTATTACCAATAAACACAATATGTGCACCTTTTTATTAAAAGAAAAAAAACACATTAACTTTTCAGAACAATTTTATACCTTTGGGTATAAACTATGGGGTCGCCATTTTCAACAGTGTTCCGCTAGTCTACAATGGCGGAGTGTAAAGCCAATGGTTGCTATAACAACAAGAGAAAACCCCCACAGTAATATTTATTTTGCGTCTCGAAGCCAAATAATGACACTAAGTCAGAGTCAGCCGGACGTTGACTCCATAACATTGGTATGGGATACACACTTAAAAGTTTCCGTTCGGATAAAATTGGGTGATATGTTTTTTTTTTTTAATTTTGTTTATTGGTAATACATTAAACACATTTTTCTTGGACACATTTTCATTACAGGTACCCTTTAAAAATCAAACATCGTAACCTTCCCCAAGGAGGTTATGCCTTTGGTAACGTTCATCTTTATCTATTTGTCTGTGAAGAGACAAAATCTAATAAATGTATTTTGGCAAAATGTTCAGAAATATATACAAAATGGGATAAGGGACAAGTGCAAACATTTTGGTGACGATCTGGATCAATATCCTGAGTCTCGATCAGTTTTAAAAATCAAAAAACCCTATCATTCAACTGTTTGAGCTGGTTCTACAACACCTCCTGCTGGTGACTTTGCACATGATATGTGCCATTTCATAGCACAGCCAAGTGCTTGAAATGTCTTACAATGTTTTAAAGTGTGAATGATGATGTTACCAAAATCAGGATCAATGGTTCCCAACCTTCCTTGTCTTATGTATCCCCTTGAGCCTTTTTGTCATACCATGAGTACCCCCTCACTCATTCGTGTTCATGATTCTCCAAAAGTAGGACACAACACAACTGAATATTCAAAGCAAATAATTAACCTGCCTGTGTTCTGTTTGCTGTTGTTTGATATTGTAGTGATCAGCACATTGGCCTCACTGTATGAAGGTACTTGGTTTAACTCTGGGGATGGACATGGAGAATGTTGACCTGTCAGGGTTTTTGGCGCCTTGGCCTTAATGTAAGCAGTGCAAAGCTTCAGCAGACTCCCACGATAAAGCAGGCATAGAACATGAAAAAAATCAAATAAATCGATTGATTCACTATTAAATGGCCTTTTTCTAAACAAAATCTGAAAATCTTTGTTTCTGCATCAAACAAACCTAAGATAACAGCAATGTAGTTGTTGCATTGTGTAGTAATCTATGTGGACCATCTTTGGTACCATGGCAACTATAGGTTTAATGGGAAAGACAAGTAGGTTGTCATTTATGTCGTGTCACACACTCATTCACTGAGGCAGGCAATTTCCCCGGCTCCAATTACCCTCACACACACACACATGCCTTGGGACTGTTGGAGGATGCTGGTGTAATAGCGAAAAACACTGAAACTTCACACAGAAAGGTTATCAGAAAGTTGGATAATTGAACCTTGGCCTTGTTACTGGGAAGTTGCTGTAAATTATTTAATTACATAAGCATGATTTATTAATATATAATTGTAAGTAATCTGATGAAAGACATATTTTTATTCAAGTGTCAATTTGGGTTATAGAGAGACTGTCTTTGTCCTAAGTTAGTAGAAATCAATATTTCCATGTACTGGTATCTTTTTTAATAGATAGGTGAGCCCCAGTTGAGTATGTGGGACAAGTAGGGCTGGGTGTTATGGACCAAAACTCTCTAAATGGCAATATACGATATAAATCTTGGTAATTTTATTTCAAATTAAGTCGAACTTCAAAGACAATTCTGGGTTAAATTTGCTGATGCAAAATGCCACACAGGCACATTTATTAACAAACAGTTGCAAAATATGTGACAATTTAGTTTTTTTCTTCTTTAAAGGTGCAGTCCGTGACTCTCAGATCCCTCTCTCCCCCTCCCTCCCCGCTGCTCTCTTGCCCTGCCTCCAAACTTTCCAAAGTCTCTCCCTCACAGGAGCTAACAAGCTAACGTTAGCCAGACAGCAACATCAAAGTAATATAACATGCTCTGTTAAAAGCATATTACTGCAGCGCTTCTCTCTCTAAATGTGCACACACCTCAGCAGCAACAACACAGTGTCACACGGAGGCTGCTGCGTGCACACAAACAACACATGCACCACAGAGTTCTAGTGTAACAATTACAAATCAAACATAATGTAAATCAAGCAGCAGTAATTACCTTTTAAGCAGAAAAGTCACCAATTCCATCTTCTACTCCTCCAGACCACACACTAAAAAAGACGGCGCTCTAGCTCCGGGAAAGGGGCGGGGACTGTGAGCAACAGCTGTCAGACAGCCCATCAAACACAATCCTGGCTCTGATTGGTTCTTTTTGTTCGGTCGCGGTGCATTCTGGCAATCTGCCAAAGGCAGCAGGAGCAGCGGGGGGGGGACTCAATGAGCCTGTTTTTTTCACACAAACTACTAGCTGTCCTTACATAGTGACAGCTTTAGCAAATATAACAAAAAGTCAGTTTTATAAGAGTTGTAGACTGCACCTTTAAGGGACAGCACCTGTGAGTTTGTTCTGTAGTGTGGTTTGTTAAGGGGAAAGTCTGGGTTAGAATACACTCAGAAATGCACTGAGAAGAAGTGAAAGTAGCAACTCATAAAACAAGTATTTTAAAACCAAACAAGCTATAAAAACATATATTTATATAGGCAAAATTGTAATTTTCTACATCAACAAAATAGAAAACTTGATATATCTTGAATCTCGATATATCGCCCAGCCCTAGAGACAACATAACAAGTTTGGAAGGTCTTTTCAGTTTGAGCTTTCCAGATTGAAGTTTTTGCAATGTGCACTTACCTATGTGGGCCATCTCTGGTACCATAGCAACATAAGGTTCATTGAGAAAGACAGGTGGGTTGTCATTGATGTCCTGCACTCTGATGATGAACTCTGACGAGGGCTCCAGGGCTCGACCGGTCTCACGGTTGGTTGCCGTGGCGATGAGGCGGTACTGGTCCTTCTCCTCTCGATCCAGAGCTTTTGTGACATGTATGTTGCCTGTGTTGCTGTCAATAACAAAGACAGAGCCAACTCCTTCTCCCTCCAGGGTGTACTTGGTGTGTCCATCGCCTCTGTCCATGTCAGTGTGCAGCTGAAAGAATCCAATCCACACACACAAAGTTGATTACTGCAACACCTTCAATGGATCGACAGGCTCGGAGCTGAGCAGGAATCGCTCATTAACACCTCAGTTTGTCTGGCAAGCGCCTCGGACCTGATTATGTGAAACAGGGTGATTTATGTTAAGACGAGACGTGTTCAGTGAGTCTGAAATGACTGGCACCAGGTGTGGCGGATGCATTTGGGACCAGAATGACTAGTGATGCGAGGAGCTAATTAAATCATTGGACCAAACATGGCCACTGGGAGCTTTGTTGAGGGCAAATCCACATCACGGCAGCGGATGTCATACATGTACGCTCACAGATGCATCACACAGGCAGCATCCATCCATCCCTTCATTCTATCTCCTTGAAAAGCCATCTGCACCACTTCCCAAAACCTTTTAAAAGCCACCTATTTCACCATTCCTTATTTCTCTCTCTTACACAGTTTGCCCATCTGCTCACAATGGACTCCCCCACTCTGCCACTCAGATGATGTTTTGCTCTCTGGTGCAGAATACTGGTTCAGTATTTAATGGGAGGGGAGTAGTGAAAGCTGGATAGGTAAAAGGCCAAACTCAGAAATAGAAAGCTAAAGAGATTACTCAGCCTTCATCACACTCAGCTTTCTGACCAGTACTCGTCTCATCTCTTTATCCTTAAGGCACATCTGCACATGCTCATAATCCATGAGACTTGCTCACAACCTTTGCTGTGGACCCCCGATACACATGAGAACCAGAGCCTTGACTTTAACCAACAGCTGCAGCCCTGCATATTTACTAATGCACACAGCAGCTTCCTGTCATTTGTTTTGGTCAAACTAATTCATTTCGAGATGAAAACTCAACACATTTTTTATTGCTACCCTTATGTGATGCATTGGGTTCGTCCAATCATTAGTGTGCTTAAGACAGATGCCAACTTAAAAGTAACTACATAATCACTACATTCAGCAACGCATTTCAAGAACATATGTTCGCACAGCTGACACACTCTGCACAGCGTGCATGCGTCACCATAAGATTAGCTTATATTGTGTGTGACAAAGTGCGTGTATGGGCAGGGAGGATGAAGTTAGGGATTATAGAGACTCATGATAGCATACCCTACAAATTGCTTGATAAGGGACTCAACAGTATTTCTATTCATCCCTCACACTCGCACCCACTCCGTGCTTTCTTCCTTGGAGCAGGCTTTGAATTTGATCTGACACTTCACCACCAGAGATATCTTTGTTCAAGATGGAGCCTTTCCTCACTCCCTACTCCCCCCCATCCACACTTCACTCCCCTCCGCTTCCACTTCTCTATCCAGACCTTCTCTCCTCACTGTCTAATTGCTGGCACAGTCCTGCTGGGCTTCTTTCAGCATTGGAAAAAACTCTCTCCCGGCAGGGAAGAATGGAATCCACCTCGTCCAAACAAAGCAAGAAAAAGTGGAAACTGTCTCTTCTAATCCTTTTGTCACTTCCTCTCCCACTCTGTTAATCTCAATTTTCTCCTCCTCTCCATCATGCAGTACATCCACCTCCGGGTCTAGATCTGCTTTGCACCACTTTTCTTGTGACAGCCTTTCTGTCTTGCTTTTCCCACTGGTTGATGCACCTGTGATTCAAACTGTTGATGACTTGCCTCAAATCTTCCACTGGCCATGACTTTGACTTTGACACGGTCGTTTCTCAAGTTCTCTATTTTCAGGAAACAAAAGTATTCCTTCACGGAGAAGTGGCTGTGCTTATAAACGCCCTCACGATGCAGAGACTGTAACGCATAAATATCAATATCAGCATGTTGTGCATGCAGAGGAATGAACGCTCCCACGTGTCTACTGATTGCATGAACACACCCCACCCTGACTGTATCAATAACAACCAGAGAGGAAGATTAAACATTTATGAGGTGCAAGCCGCACTGGTAAGAATCCAATCTAAAGTGTCACTATAAAGTATACTGCTGCCTGTAAAGTGGCTGGCAGCATTCCCTATTAGCATTACAGCTGATATAATCCTACTTGGGGTATAGCATGGCTGCCAGCAGCTGCATTAGTGTGGAGTGGTTGACTATGGAATGCTACGAGTAAACCTCTGGGATTGGATAGCTCAGGTGTGGTGTGGATTAAATCATCTCTGTTGCGTTTTGTGTGGCGACATCGACAGCTGTTAAAGGTTGTTGTTGTGAAAGCAGAAGATTCATTACATGAGTGTGAGAGCTCACTTGGGTTTTATTTTTTTCTCCTCAGTGCAGAAAATGGTGGTTATAAATGGCATCCTTAAAAAAATGACTACAGAGCAACACAATTAATCTGCATTCTGAGATATTGAATGTTTTTGAATGCTTGTTTCTGAGCAGTTATTGAGATATAAATGCTAAAATTTTGGGAGACAAAAGGCAGAGGCAAAAACGTGAGTGAATGTTCTTATTTTTAAAGGGCAAAATCTGCAGATGGTCTGAAAAATGCAGAGGGAAACTTAAACGATGTGCATGCAGCAATGCATTTATCCAATCATTATTATTTTTTAATATTAAAACAAATGGATATCAGACACGGTGGTTTAAGTCTGTGGCCAGAGTTGGAATGGCTTGATTTGGTGACCCGTGAAAAATGGATGGAGCTCTATAATCACAGAAATATTATAATTAAGTGTTTTGGAGGAAACTGACATTTTTTAATAAATGTTGGTTTGTAGCATTGCTTACTTGCAGGAGGCTGCATGTCTATTACCCTTTAAATCATAGAGAATTTTACTCCATCAAACTAGCTTTTTCCTCCACATTTATGATATATAAAAAAAATAATTCCACACAAACTCTGCATGACAGTTCTGATTTAATTTAAGACAGTTGGACAAGCTCACAATGAAAAATCAATGCTGCAATGATATATGGAGCAGCACATCGAATATTTTCCCTCTAGTTACAGTGTTACTTTAATCCTGGTTCCATGAGAATCAATGAAGTATAGAGAAAGGCTAGCAGCCACAGAAAGCCCACACATGATTAGGTTAAAGTGTTGATTATCCGACTGCAGTACGAATGATTTACTAGTTTATCCAAGTTGATGGATAACGAATAAAGACAGGCTTCTTGGACAAGATCTGCTTATATATAATGTGTGATTGCAGGAATGGTTGTGGCCCAGCAATATTAGCAGCTGTTTGCATGTACAGTGAGATTTCAAACAGCTGTCAAAAATAAGAAAAAATATCGGAAAATACACACATTGCATCTAGACGGCATGGATAATTTGTTTTTAACAATAATTCATTGGCTCCATAAGCAAAAAAATTATGTTTAAAAATAATTTTTTTTGCAATGATTCCAATAGTTTGCATGAGTACAAAATTTGAAATGCTGTAGAAACTTCAGGTTTTAAAAATTGTGATATTTTTCAAACATCATCTACCAAGACTCCAAAATGTTGTTTTTTTGAAAAAAAAAAATAAATTAATATGCAAATATATTCATCGAGAGTTTGCAAGTATATATATTTACAAAATTGTTTACCTTAAAACATTTTGATGCCCTGTAGGCTCAATTTTTGATAAATTAAAAGCCTATGTGGATTGTTAGAGTTAGGGCAGTCTGAAGATGTGCTGTAGTGAGTTTGGTGTCAATCGAGCAAAATTTGTGGGAAGTTTTACAATTTTGAAAAACAAAAACAAAACAATGGACTTCATAATTAAGCAATATCACACAAGATGAAATAAACAAATAAATCATAATCTCTTGTAACTTATTACTGTTAACTAATAAAATACGCTTGTAGAACTGTTGTATAAAAGCAATTTCACACTTTGACCTCATGACTACAACCAAATCACCCCAGTGCTGGTATTTCAGCATAACAGCATTCCCTCACATGTGATATTGCTTTTATACAACAGTTCTAGAAGCACATTTTATTAGTTAACAGTGGTAAGTGACAAGAGATTATATTTTGTTTGTTTATGTAATCATTTGGCTTCGCCAACAAAAATAGTTCCACAAGTGGAGAGCACAGTGTTCTACAGTGTGTAACCCAAGATGTAAAGGAAATTAACGGTGTTTAGATCAGTAACATGATCCGTGAGACGTCCCGGTGATGTTGTTGCTCTATATCAGCACTCTCGGAATGTCTGTTTTCTAAACAAATTACCTGGTTGTAACTAAGGGGCGGATTCACTGAAGATTTAGGGGTATTAAAATGTGTGCAAACATCACTCCACTTGCTAATAAGGGGTACAAACCCCAGGAAACCAGGATTGAGCGTGTTCCACGCTCACAATTCATTTGCGAGCGTGTTTCCCTCTGATGAATAGGTAAAGTAGGTGGATCTCAGAAGGGGCACAAAAAATGGGAGGGGGAAATACAAATAAATGAATGCAGGGGGCGCAATACAATTAATCACATCTGGAATTGTTTGCCGTGACTGTTTTCTGCGCCGAAAATAATCGTACGACCCACATTCTGGTGCAAACTCACACACAGAGATCATCGCTGCACTGAATGTTGACACAAAACACAGCGGAGGTGAAAAAAATGCTTCTGTTAACCTTTCTAGTATAAGAAAATAATTTAAATAAAACAATAGTCAATATCAACCTCTCCACGTTGAATGAGCAAAATGTTTATTTAAATAGGGCGGTCTGATCCACGTCTACACATTTGTGCTGCAATGTTAGTGAATCCTCCAGGTGAGGAAACAGCGCCCCCAAAGGATTTAGGGACGCACCTGATTAATCACCTTCAATTTCAAACGTTAGTGAATCAGCCCCGAAGTGTTTTATAATTTGCAATACAAAGATCTCTTTTGTATTGGGGCTATATTTTGTTGAAAGTTGAAAATCCGTAGCACAAATGTTTGATTATTTGTGAATTCTACAAGTAATGAACTTTAGAGGGTTCCTGTAGCGCCACCTTTAGGACTGTTGGTCTGTTTTTGCAGCTGAGGCAATCTGGCCTGGGACTGGACCTTTGTGTAAAATTTTGCTATTGTTTGCACATGGGAAGCTGGATTTCCTTGGATAAAGATATAGACGATCCAGGATAATTATGGTTTCCTATAATTGGACACTTTATCGCTACACTACAATAGATTGAGGGGTGAGAACCAACCATGGAAGCAAGAGATGTAGAACTATGTTTCCCTCTTGGTTGGTTATTCTCTTTATCTATAGCCTGATTTTACTTTGCACTCAATAGCCATTTAGGAAGCGTAGATTGCTTCTTGCACCAAACACTGATTAGATTCAGAAAGCTTTTCAAGTTGCATAGAACATAATTACGTTTTTTAAAATCAGGAGTAAGCTGTGCAGCTTCAACTGTTTAAGTTTCCAGAAACCGTACATTCAAGCTTGTTCTTTCAATATTTTGATGAACTTTCCTGTCCGATGCACATTGATCTGCTCTCACCTGCTGCTGCTGGTTTGTGCCTCCTCATTGAACTGAATGCTCAACTTACACGCTTCATTGGCATCTCAGTTTATCTGTTGTCCATACAGTGCTGAGTCATGTTGGATGTAACAGACAAACAGTCTTATTTTCTACAAACTTTCATTGTATTCTAAAATAGATGATGCCATCCATGAAAAGATGCTTGTGTTACACAGCTGGATAATTGTAAAGCTTTAAATGTCGGCAACATTCCTAATTAGTCACAAAATTAGTCAGATGTGCAACCTGAGGCTTTCA
This sequence comes from Gouania willdenowi, assembly GCF_900634775.1. Taxonomy (NCBI): domain Eukaryota; kingdom Metazoa; phylum Chordata; class Actinopteri; order Blenniiformes; family Gobiesocidae; genus Gouania; species Gouania willdenowi. The sequence goes on along the minus strand of NC_041047.1, from coordinate 30,870,559 downwards.
GTGAAGAAATAAAAGCTAATATAGGATTTTGTCTGAGTATAATAATAATGATCTAAGCAAACCTACTAAAAATATATGCTTTAAAAACAAAAACGATGCCCTTGTGTGATCCTTTTTTACCATTAAATGTGATAAAGTAAATTCAGTTGAGTCCTTGATACAATAACAAAGTCAGACCAAATAATGTAATGCTTTAACTCAAACAACCAAGGACTTTTTACAGCCTCGAGGGTTTATTTGTGATGGTAGGTGTTAAAGAAGTGGATGGTTTTAAGGTTGAATTAAGCCCTGATCTCCAGTACTGTTGGCCCTTGAGCAAGGCCCTAAACCCCCATTCTGCACTGTGACTCCCAATACTGCACAGGAATGGGTTAAACACAGAGAAACAATTTCATGTATGTGTATAACAATAAAGTTTCTTCTTCTTATCATTCCACACATTGGAGCTGGAACCCTCCACAATACAAACTTTAAAGTTAAATTTGTTTCACACAATACTTTTCAATAATTGTTTAATTGAAATAGGTAAATGGTTTTGTAAAGTGTAGGATTATGAAGCTCTTTAAACGTTTTTGTTGGCACAATTTGGGGGTTGGTGTGTTTTTGTCTTTATTGTTTTAAATGTATGTGCAGTGGGTTGTATTTCAGTCTTGTTAGTTACTGTATATGTTGTGGTTTCAAATCAAGTTAGGGCCTTTTTGTAAGTCGGGTTTCATTTGCTTCTGTTGTTCCTTTTTGTTAGTCTTTTGTATGGACACTAGGGGTGGGCATCTAAGGAACCCCACGATTCGATTTGATTACGATTCAGGGTGCTACAATCAGATTAATCAACAATTATAGCAATATTAACAAATATCACAATTTTTAATGCATCTTTTTTCTTTATGTTTATGTGTCGGAATCCATTAATTAAAGTAACAAAAAAAAAAAATTATCACTATTATCAAATGTATCACTATTATCATTATTTATATCAAATCACCAATTCCAACAGTAATCATATTACAAAAGAAATAAATATAAAAACATAAAAATAACTTGTTTGTGTCAACTAAACAGTTTGCTGTGCACAATCAAAGCAGCTTTAAATACATAAAACCTACAATATCAGCTTTCATACTTGTGGAATTTGGGTTTTCAAATAATAATAATGCATCAATTTTAATAATGCATCAATTTTATGAAGCGCTTTTTTGAACACTCAAAGTCGCTTTCCAGAATTAAGGGATTATTCTTTCATGCCACACTTAGTGGTGGTAAACTACTATTGTAGCCACAGCTGCCCTTGGGCAGACTGACAGAAGCGAGGCTACCAAAGTGCGCCATCGGCCCCTCCGACCACCACCAACACTCACTCACACACTAGGCAATGTGGGTGAAGTGCCTTGCCCAAGGACACAATGACAGATACCACAGGGGTGACTGCCACCCCACTGTGGCACCTGGAATTTTCTGTGGTCTCCCATCCACCAACTAACCAGCCCCAGACCTGCTTAGCTTCCGAGATCTAATGGTACCAGGCAATGACAGGCTGGTATGGTCACAATAATAGGTGGATGAATAAAGCAACACAATTAATTATGAAATCGTGCCACTGCATGTGAGTACAGAGGCAAATGTGGAGCTACTCATCATTAGTGCTGTTTTTACTTTTAGGTTATTGTGCAAGAAAAGTATGATCAGTGTTGTCAAGACGGGTTGGGTGGGTGGCCTCTTGCGCCAACTGTCGTGGGCCGGTCCCCGCCCCGGGAAGTGATGGGAGCGGGGCAAGAGCCATCTTCGCAGCCGGACCCTTCCAGACCGACCTAGAGCCGATCGCAGAGGAAATGCGGCCAACGAGGACGCATCTCTCCACAGAAACACTGTTGCCAGGAATGCAAAGATACCTCTTGGTCAACTTTGAAATCATAGGATACATCACTCGATTCTTTCAAATGCTAGCTTTTAATCCGGATGAGTGAATCTCCCACTCAGTAATTGTAGCTAAAGAGTCAACTACCACTATCGCCGTCTTCATCTGGTCCGTTCCTCAGGTGTCTGGGCGGCATTCGCGACTGTCACTTTCCGTCCCGGGAGCGGTGGTCATCAGGGCTCGAGACTGCGACCAAATTGGTCGCATATGCAACTATTTTTTTAGTGTGTGCGAGTGAAAATTTTAACTTGTCGCATCCGTGGGAGTGCGTATGAGTGACCTTATGTGCCGAGTATAAACACCAATGCGCTCCTTTGGAGTGCGCGCGGTCCGCAAACGGAGCCAGGCATAACTCGTCCTTCACTGAGTGCACGCTCACATTGAGAACAGCAGTAAAAAAGAAGAACGTGCCAAGCTCATCAGAATCAGCATGGCGGGGTCAGAACTGATGGACTATGACGCCAGGCCAGATGTTCAGCTGTGGTTCTCCCAGGGCAGCGGTCTGCAACCTGCGACTCTGGGGCCTAATGTGGCCCTTTGACTCTTATGCAATGGCTCCCTATAGCTTAAAAAAAACTATTGAAATAAATAGTTATTTTTTTTACAACAACATCTACAGACCATCAACTTTCCTGCACCTGTGGCTAACCTTAAGTTTTAAATCCCTGGTAAAATAATTAAACCAACAAAGACACTATTCTGGAAGAAATTAGAGATTTTAATTGTGTGGGAACTAGGGACGTAACGATTAATCGTAAGGCAGTTAAAAATCGATTCATAGGTATCAAGGTTCACATCGATGCTGTGAAAATTGAATCGCAGTACTTTTGGCGGCGAGCGAAATCTGCTAATACTTTCTTTCTGGCCGCCTTCTACTCTTAAACATATTCATAAATGATTCCTTACCCCTTTAGCACCGAAAGAATATCTGTAATATTACATGAATATCTGTAAAAGTCACGTTTTTCTATTAGCTCTGCCTGCTAGCATAGCATCTCTTCTAAACTGCACAGAATATCTGCATGCCAACCGACCACTGGGTTACCAGCGCCCTCTGCTGGTACAAACAAATATCTGATGTAAATACAGTAAAATGACTGTTTTTTTTTTAAGTCCAATTGTTAAGTCACAAAATACATTTTCAGTTGCACTTTTAAAAATAACTATTATGCAGTTTTGTATTGTTTACTGTAGAACCAGAATTTAAATAATAATCTTCTTCATTTGTATTATTCCTTTATTTATTTCATTCAAAATTTATTTTTAATTAAATTGCATTGTTTTAAATAGTTTATCAAGGGATTCTTTTGACAATGAAAAATAGTGGTGTAGTATTTTCCCAAAAAAAATAAAGGAATATTTTTCAGTCATTTATATACAGTCCCATTTTGTAAAATAAATCGTGAGAGAATCGTATCGTGAACCCAGTATCGTGAATCGAATCGTATCGGGAGTTGAGTGAATCGTTACATCCCTAGTGGGAACAGATTCATTCAACCACTAATGTGCTGGTTAAATATGCATGTTTTATGTGTCAAGTTATTTTTGTAGCCTTTCAAATACATTAACTAAAAAAAATATTCTCTATATAACACTGTGTTCATGTAAACTGAGATGTGTAAGAATTTGAAGATGCAAGATACTGTTTTATTTCTTGATGTCAATTTATTTTATTTTAAACTGTTTTTAAGTTCCCATTTACATGATCAATCAAACATTATTCTATATAATTTTAACTGTATAGAATTTAATACACTGTATTGTCTTCGTTGAGAAGGTATTTTTTGGCTCCAGGAGGACTTTAATCCAGGTGAGATGAGGTTAAATGTTTCCTTGTAGAGTAAAGGTTGCAGACCCCTGACCAGGGGAAGAGGGTTAGAAGACCCCACTATAAGAGCTGGAACCTCTGAATTTAATTCCATAGGGTGAAGTAATGCAGACGCTAAGTTGGTTATGCTACTGTTAAGTTAATTCAAGTACAGCCTTTCTGCAAAATAAAAAAACAGAAAACATGTAACCTGTTGTTATGCTTTGCTGTTATTTAAAAAAAAAAAAATGTTACGTCTTCTTTTAAAATTATATAAAGTAAATGACCTGTTATTTCAGCCACTGCTTGTTGCAGAAAAACTTAATATTGACACTAAAAACATTTAACAAATATCTCAAGTCATTGTCAATCTTTACTTCAACAAAACTATGGTACGCCAGCTAAGTCAACTATTCATTAGCATGCATGGCTATGCTGTACACCCCCCGTTCAAAAAAAAAATTGCCACCACTGGAAAAGTTAGTGTAGAGCCCTGTGTAGTTCTTAGTCTGACAAGGTTTTTGAATTTTAATTAAATAAAATGTATATCAGACTACACTACCTAATGACAAGTTCTCCTTTTTGCTGCTTTCTACATTTTGTGTGTGTCTCAGTTTAACGTGGAGTAACTACCACACACACCTTTTAAATAAATGTTCGAGGCAGTTCTTTTATCTATGGTTCACTGGTAAATAGTGTATGTGCTTTATTTGCTTTCTATCTTAATAATACATATATTTAAAGGTAAATGACTCAATATTAGTGTGAAGGAGCAGCAAACTGTATTAACATAGTATCGCTGTGTATGTTTGTTGTCAGATAGGCTGGGTAATGCTTCACTGAGAGCTCGCTTTAATACTGCAGTTCATTTTTGTCTTTGCAGGATCCTTTTAATCATTAAACCTCGAAGTCAGACAGCTTTATCCAATAAGGAAAATTAAAGTGGGGTATTTTTTTAGGTATTTGGCAGCTTACTATCCTCCCACTGCTTCCAGCCCAATGATACTTACAAGTAATTTTGTTGGTGCCAGAACATCTGTTTAAAAAATGACTTCCCAATCTGCAGCTCTCTGATTAGTTGGCTTTGCAGCACTCTGTCTGCAAAGCTGAGACTACAAAGAGCAAAAGATACGGAAGGCAAAACAACATGAGGTGAGCATTCAAAAGGTTGTGAACAGCATGGAACATAGAATAATGGAAGAACTGGGGTGAAAGGGTTTATGAGGCTTACTTTAGTGGATGCAAATACACACATGTTGATAACTGAGGACTTTCTGTTTGCTCCACTCAGAGAATTCTTCGCATGAATGTGTTTTATTCATTTCAAATTATGTGCTTGTATGAGTTATGCTGTCCTAAAAATGTCACATTGCTCCTCATAAAAGAACCACACATATACACATTGAATGCCAGTGAGTCACCTGTGCTTACCCGCCCAATGAGCACTGGCTCCGGTCCTTGGTATTCCTCAATCACAAAGAACTGGTTCCACAGCCAGCTGCGACGGCGCCGGGATCGAGGCCACTCTACATTGTGGTATTGTGTGGCACCTATGGAGTGGTTGAGCGTCTCCTTGGGCTGAACGTCGCCCACACCTTTCTCTGCTGGCGGCTCAGGCAGAAACACCAGATCACCCTCTGATCTCCACACTTGGCTCTGATCAATAGTTACTCCTACAACGTCTTCAATAGTCAGATTCCTCCTCTTCCCATGACTCAGTGTCAGAGATAGTCTGTATTTGGCAGGAGATCGTGTTTGCTCTGCTTTAAAGGACAGATCATCCTTTACCTCGTGAACGTTGTGTTGTTCACCTAGGAATAATTTAAGGGGCTGTACTACTTGTAGCTTTGTAGCTGAGCCTTCTTTCAAATCATGATTTTCTACTGAGGATTCAGCAGCTAGTGAAACACTCTCTGCTTTGCCTTTGCAGAATAAAAGAAGAAGAAGAAGGACATGTGGCGCCATCGCTGAAGTCCAGGATTGGGTTTGTCTCGAGGAATTCTCTTCAAACGAATGTGGACCTTGTCTTCATCCTGCTCCCTGTTGGGTTTTTCCAGCTCTCTCTTTGGAGCACGGCTTCATTCTGTCTTCTCCTCTCTCAGATCTCCATGCAGGGCACATGCTGAGCAGGACCACCTGACAGAACACATGATTAGCGTGATGTTGATTGTACTCATTACAAAGGCAAACAAGTGCTTTGAAAAACTCAGTTAAACAACATTAAGGAGCTCACGTCTTTATAATTATCTTGAGAATGAACTCTGTATAAATGCTTTGTTGCTAATGGAAACTCCAGCTGCCAGCTGCTCTACTTCTATAGCCATGAGATGTTAATGGCATAATGGGAACGTTACACTCTGATAAGAAATGAACTATTGTGACGATTCTCCCTGCTCAGTGTATAGTCAGTGCTGTGATGCAGGAATCTGGTTATTGATCCAGTTCTCAGAGCGATAAGTGTGGCCTTGGGAAAGTTCCATTAATATCCGGAGGAGCCGGCGTTGAGGTGGAGCCCAGGTACTTTACGGCTCCGTGTCACACACAGTTGGCTGGATGGAGGGTGATTGATGCTGGCCCTTAAGAGGGTCTCCCTGCGCCTTGATGCCCAGTTGTGAAAGAACCTCTTTTGAAACAATAAATTTGGCTCATAAATAATTGAATCCATGACTTGTCCTCGTTTACCCAAAAGCCTAATGATCTGTGTTTTTGTCAGTATTTGAGCTAGTTAGAAAACCTCGGAGCATTTGGACTTTAATGCAGATAAAAGTGGCAACAATTTAATAACAACCAACAGTTTGATATCAACTTTACCATTACCTTCATACCTTCATCCATCCACCCATACCTTCTCACTCTCGTGATTTGCATAAATGTCTAAGGTCTATTATTTTTACTTTCCCTTTGAATTCACATGACACACTGGTTCAGATAACTCACATTAATATTTTACTCTACAGAAGCATTCACTGAGATCATTTGAACAGAAAAGGAAAACATTGCTGAGGGGATTTTCCAATAGTGATTAACTGAGCCAACGTGACTGAAGGCCTTTCTGATAAGAGTGATTGTACCCTCAGAAATGATCATATTTCAGGTCAAAAACAACATCCCCCGCCAGACTGGTTGTCATTATAACTCACAACCTTTTGCTAAATGTCCTGAATCTAAGAAAATATTATCACATCAGTATATACAATTACTAACTATCTTAAATGGTTTCTGAGAAAAGCTATCCCCTTTGAAGATAACTCGAACAGAGTAAAAAAACGGAACAAAGACAATAACTCCGGAAAAAAAATGTGCGCGCTTCTCATTTTCGAACTTCAAGGGTATCAATGTATTGATACCCTGAAGCTACACACCAAATTTGGTTATCTTATCTTAAACACTTTCTGCGAAAAGCTGTCCCCTTTAACGCGGACGAATGAACGCACAGACGCATGGATGGACGTACGCACGGACGGAGCTCAAGCTTATATCCCAGGATTCACTGCTGCTACTCATTAGAATCAGCAGTGAATCAATTGCTGCGTTGAGGATTCTGCGGATCCTGGTTGCCTTTATTTTCATGCACACGGAGCTCTTCTTCTCTCCTTAATGACATCTACGAAACAGAGTGGCAACTGTCGCCCCCTGTGGCCACAGATTTTTTCGGGTCACGGTTTTAATTTATCATCTCTGAGTAAACAAGAGGTTTACATCAAATTTTTCAAGTTTTACTGATTTTTAGAGCAACTCAAGTTGTCATTTTGACTGAAGAAGCTGCTAAATGATCCTGAATGCTTAAAGTCCCATAGAACTCATTGGACTAAAAGGGGCTTAACACGTCACCAATGATGTCATTTCAACATGGCGGCACACAGGGTAAAGTAGTCCCAGTTTTAAAAGTTAACAAAACAAATATGATGCAAAATTATGTATTTCGTTAGGCATAGATCTTATAATAAAGACATTTTAAAGGATTTAGGCCACATTTGTAAAAACAGTGCAGGATCCCTTTAAAATGATAACAGTGGCCATTATTGTTGGTTTTTGCGCAACTATTCCTTTATTTAGAATATTTTGGAAGGAGAAGTACCATTTATTTTGGGATATATATTTATTTTTTATAAATCTGCCTATACAGTGATATAACACTTTCTCCATATCGCACAGCACTAAGTAATATAATAGTAATAATAATGTCATATAATAATAAAAATGAAAACAACAATAACTGTCCATGTGCATTGTTTTCTGTCCCTATAGTGGCTGCAGTGCTCCATTAGTTTGGGACTTTCATTGTTAGTCCAGCTGTGTAAAGCTGCTTTAGCTCAGCTCTAAATGATCTCCTTTGATCGCTGCATCTTTAGCAGTAATAGATTTTTTGAGTAGGAGTCAGGAGAGCCAACACTACCAACGCAGGGCTGCTGGAAGGTGAGGCGTCGCTTTCTGTGGTCGCAATTGTTGTAGAAGCAATGATTTTCTCAATACCAACGTGACCCAGGAGCTCTGAGAAACTGCAGTGAGAAACTTTTTCATCAACTCTTCCAAAGAATGGAGACAGGGTTGAGGTCAATTATAATTGTAATAATGGATTTAATAATCAATTACAATTAGGACATAGTTATGATTGTAATTGTAATTGAGAAAATATATCACTATTGTAATTGTAATTAAACTGTGTTTGAGTTCAGATAATTGACTTATTTGACGTGTTTGCTATTGGAATGGAAATTCCATAAAAACTGTCAATTACAACTGAATTAAACGCAAACCTGAGGAACCATGTTACAGTTCTATGGCTTACACACATACATAATTAACAGTTATTCAAATATGTTTTATATCAAGTTTACGTGTTAGCTCTCTTGAGGATAATTTTATCATTTAAAAAAAAGGTATTTGAATATGGGGGTATACTGACAAACAAAAAGGCTCAGACACACACCAAAATTATTAATACAAATATTTTTCATTGATTACGAAGCCTAAATCAAGATATGAGAAACAAATTAGATGAAAGATCATATTTTTAGTGTATTTTACAGCTAATTTATTACATGGGTCAAACTGACCTGTTATCATAAGAGATGCTAACAAAAAGCTAACACAAGAGGAAGGTTAGGTTTTATGGGCTTATTTATCGAAGGCTCAGTAATTGTGATTAATTGTAATTAGGGCTGGGATAAACAATTAATCTAGTGATTATTTTTTTTCGATTCGATTATCGATTATCTCCCCATTAATTGACTAAACATTATTTATACATGTAAATTTACAAAATGAAAAAAAAAAAAAAAACATGAATTCCTTAACATTGCAATTTATGTTTATTGCTCTTCAACTCCAAATTCTAAAATAAAGTTCAAGCAAGAATATAAACGTAAAAGTACAGAGTCAGAGGTAGCATTCAATAAAAAAAATTAAAAAAGGCAGTGGGAGCCGCAGGCTGTCATGGTGTCCTTCATCAACCAACAGAATTTAAGATTTATGTTGAAAACACACAGGCCTAGCTTACTGAAAAAAGTGCATCTCTTAAATCTTCATTCACATGAAAATAACTTAAAGTGATACACTGCCACTCACATTTTTCTTAAACTCAAAATTCCAAATGTTAATACAGAAAGTGCTTTTCCAACAAAAAAATCAACTTTCCGCCATCTTTGTTTTGGTCGTTGTCCCGGCCCTAATTGTAATTTAACTTTAGTAAGTGAGAACGTAATTGTAATTGACTTTCAGGTGGAAAAATAATAATTTAAATTTTGATTGTAAGTGGAAACCGGTCATCGTAATCATAATTGAAGACGTAATTGTAATAAAAAAATGTAATTGACCCCATCCCTGGTTCCTGCATTAGTCATTCTATACTGTTATCGTTCACGAACATTCATCATTTTTATTCTCAAGTAAGATACATTATACAAACTTAATGGTAAATAGATTATTCAACTAAATAATGAATGAATTCATTCATCTCCTACGAGGGACGTTTCGATACAACTTTTTAACTTACAATACGATACCGATATTGCAGCCATGCTTGTTGGGCGATACCGATATTGATCCGATGCGATATCAGCATGAATCATACATACTTTTATTACTTATTTTGTGATGTGGAATGTTAGAAAAGGTTTGATCAAGTGATGATACTTAAACAGAGAACAATAGTCAGCAACAGTAGGTATGAGAAAAACTGACCCATTTATTATTAACCAATTGGTTACATACATTTTAACCTTCAACATATTATCTACAGTTTTCTACAACTGAATTAATATAATAGAATATAATATATATCGGAGGTTTTAGATGCAGTCCGATAAAATCCAGTATTCGTTTTCTGGCTGATATCGCACCGATATTCGATATCAATATTGGATCGTTACACCCCTATCTTCTACATCCTGGTGCTAATTCCAGCTAACATCAGGTTCAAGCCAGGCTACATGTTTAACAGCAGTCTACCAGTTTATAGCAGAGCTGCTTTCCTGATGTGAGGCATATATTTTACATGTCTACAGTGAGTCCTTGTGTTTTTGACATAATTATTGTTGCTTCAATATTTTCTCGTTTTCTTAAAATCCTTTTCTTTTGAACAAAGGTCTTATGCTCCAATCCTGCTTGTTTATTTTAAACTTTACACCTCACAGTGCAATCAAGGATTTTCAACCACACAAAGATCACTGCAGAAGCTTTTATGCTCGTAAATATTCTCCACAATAAACCATTTGAAAGCTTGGAATAGGAATGTTCAAGTGTAAACAAAAACAAAACAAAAACAGCGGCTAAGCTTTAAATTGAACCCTGAATTTCACTCACTTCACATTTAATGGTGAGAAAGAGTTTTTGGTTAGAGCATCATTTATTTCATTTTTCAATGCGAATCAATCTCATGACTTTAGATGCAGAACATTTTAGCTGCAGCCATAAAAAAATAAAAGAAGATATAACTATAAAGGCTTGAAAATCTATTAAAAATGCCTCCATACAAAAATGTGTGGAGAGTCATTTCAGCACCGCTGATTGTCCAATCGATTTGTCTCCTGATTAGAATCAATGTTCATTTTAACAGCAAACGTAGTCTTAGTCTTTTGACTAAAATGCAACAATAGTTAGTCATTGGAATTATAGTCAGGGCTCGAGGCTGCGACCAAAATGGTCACATATGGAACTATTTTTTCAGTCTGTGCAAGTGAAAACTTAATTTGGTCGCATCTGTGCGAGTGCGTATGGTGACCATATTTTGGACGGAGAGGCTGAGCGCTTCGTCACGTCAGGACTTTAATCCAGGTGAGATGAGGTTAAATGTTTCCTTGTAGAGTAAAGGTTGCAGACCCCTGACCAGGGGAAGAGGGTTAGAAGACCCCACTATAAGAGCTGGAACCTCTGAATTTAATTCCATAGGGTGAAGTAATGCAGACGCTAAGTTGGTTATGCTACTGTTAAGTTAATTCAAGTACAGCCTTTCTGCAAAATAAAAAAACAGAAAACATGTAACCTGTTGTTATGCTTTGCTGTTTTTTTAAAAAAAAAATTGTTACATCTTCTTTTAAAATTATAGAAATTAAATGACCTGTTATTTCAGCCACTGCTTGTTGCAGAAAAACTTAATATTGACACTAAAACATTAAAACATTTAACAAATATCTCAAGTCATTGTCAATCTTTACTTCAACAAAACTACGATACGCCAGCTAAGTCAACTATTAAATACTCCCCCCCTCAAAAAAGAAAAAAAGTAAAATAGGTGCGACCAAATTCTGTGCCGGTGCGACCAACTAAGAAAGTTAGTCGCACCAGTGCCACCACTGGAAAAGTTCATGTAGAGCCCTGATAGTGTAGATTTAGTAAACTAAATGACATTAGGATTTTAGTTTTCTAAATCTGTTACAGATATAGTCAACCAAATAATAAAGCATAAGAGTTGTGTCAGGGCAAAAATTGTTAGTTATGTTTATTAACATATTTACTCATAGACCTTATTCTTTTTAAGGCTTTAAGTTGAGACTTTTCATTTCTGCTGTCTCATGTTTTCTGCTCTCTTCTCGAGGTCAGCTTCCCAAAACACATCTTATCCCTCAGACACAGAGGCATCACACAGTCACATGCCTACACACAGTCACATAGTCACACATACACACCCAATACACATCCATTCATACACACAAACACCATACACGGACACACCTCCAACACTCACGACAATCAGGAGATACCATAGAACTGGTTGTTTTGACCTAAAGAAGAAACTGTCTCTTTTCACTCTCTTCTTTCACCTCCTCTGTCCTTTTTATCTCCTGGGGGGAGGAGGGAGGGGGACTGAGGGGGAATATACGTGATGAGTTAGAACTGTGGGCCACTCGATCATCGGACGTCTGCCCGGGCGGTCACTAATTTTGTCCATCTTTGTACTCTTTTTTACTTAGTTTTATAATAAACCTTTTTTATAAAATCATCAATGCCTCGCCTGGACTCCATCACTCAACCAGAGCAATAAATCATGTCTCCAAATGAGGTCAACCGCAAATTTGCCGTGACAGTTGATACATTTTTTAAAGTTCAATTACTGTTTACTAACATGATATGAGCTGGTATTATTAAGGCTTGTCCCACTTTCCACATAACAGGAATTTAGTTCTGATTGGTTTTTGTCCCATGTGAACATTATAGTTTAGTTTTTATTAGTCAAGGAAAACAGCAATGTATATTTATTATTTAGTTTTTCATCACATGTATTTTTTTGATTAGTCACAGTCTAGTTATTGCGGCTTAAAAAATGATAGAGGACAAAAACTGTTCACCAACACAACACTGATGACTGGGGATGTAACGATTCACTCAACTCCCGATACGATACAATTCACGATGCTGGGTTCACGATTCTTTTCTCTCACAATTTATTTTACAAAATGAGACTGTAGACAAATGATGACTGAAAAATATTTTCTTTTTTCTTTGAAAATAAAAATAAAACACTGTTCTTCTATTATCTTTTATCTTTCATTGTCAAAAGAATCCCTTGATAAACTATGCAAAACAATGCTATTTAATTAAAAATAAATTCTTGAATGAAATAAAGAAATTGTACAAATGAAGAAGAAGCCAAAATGCTTCCACACTTCTGATTTAAAACACGGAGGTGCATCCTGAATTTCAAATTCTAAATAGATAGCGCACTTTGCTGTAAATTTTTTTTTAAAGTACTGCGATTCAATTTCAGAGTGTCGATGTGAAACGTGACACCTTTGAATAGATTTTTAACTGCATCACGATTAATCTTTACATCCCTACTGATGACAATAAACATCTCATCAGTCAGTCAGTCAGTCAGTCAGTCAGTCAGTCAGTCTTTCACGGATCTAAACCACCCATGGCAAACAAACACAATCACACCTTTGGCAAAGCTGGAGTCCAACTGTTCTGACACCATTTCAGATTGTGTGATTATATGAAAAGTGTTTCCTACTTTAGTAAATATCAGCGACTCTAAAACCTCTGATTCACCATCAGTAAAATTACTAAAGATGTAATTTTTGAATGGATTTGTGAATGTTTAACCTACATAGTATTTAAACCTCCAATAGTATTTTTTATTAATATTTAAAATTAATATTTGCTGAACATTGTAAACCTAATTTCTTTCATTATGTCTCCTTGTTCAAAGGGAATGAAAGTATATTTTCCTTTGCTGTACATGATCTTCAGCGTGACTATATATATATATATATATATATATATATATATATATATATATATAATAAAATGAATGCGACAATTATAAATCCTTAGCGTGATCTGTCTGAATAACTGTAATGTACAGAGCAACATGTGCACTGATTCATTTAGAGGAAGCTGTAGATTAGCTTCATGGTACGCAGCAGTCTTTGATGGGACTGTGTAATGTGAACCATGACATTTTCTGATATATCCAAATAGATATGGCACATATGAAAGGAGAGATATATTTGAATAAAACCAATGTTCGTTTTTCCCCCACAAGTTATTCTGACCTACTTCAAAAAGCAGGTTTGTTTGAGAACAGAGCGGAGAGAAATACATAATTTCTATTTTCTTTTCCATCATCTTTTGCTCCAAAGGGAACCCATCTTTTCCTGAAAATATTCTGATTCAGGAAACTCACAAACAGCATCGAGTCATCTGCAAATGAAGCTTCATGTTCAGCCTGCTACATCTGTTTGCCAGTATTTATATAATCTATGAAAATACATGAAGTGGCTCATCCAAAAACACCTTTGTCTTCCTGCAGCTTTTGTGCACTAGCATAGACTGAGCTCACGGCTTACACTTCTCTCTGCCAGCTTCCTTCCCAAACCCACATTGCCAGCGCTACATGTCATTCACTGTTGTTTGAAGTCGTTAGGATGCGGGTGTGTGCGAGATGTGTGTGAAATGTAAGGCAAGGGGGATAGAGGGATGAAAGCGTGAGGACGATTTGCTGTTTGCCGGCTCAGAATGGGATGATGAGTGGTGACATAGCTCCAAATTGCAAATCGCTGTTTCAGTCTCACTTCACTCTGCAGTGAATCGCTTCACTGCAACAACAAGGCTATTTCGTTTTTTATTAAAAATAGCCTGTGCATGTCAGGCTTTTTTACATAGGGGAAAAATTGGAAATGGAGGCAAAGTAAAAGGGAAAAAAGGTGGGGGAGGATGTTGGCGGAAGTGCTACAGGATGGAGAAAGAGGGGGAGTGAGGGCAGCAAGGTTGGCTTTAAACGGCCACGACGACGAGGACAGACTCTGTTCCATTAAAACATCTCAGGCTCTGCCGTTGGTCTTAATGCTCCTATAGCCCACTCTCAGCCATCCTCAGGGCACAATGAAGTCCCTGAAGTCAAGTCCAAGTCCAAAGTGGGACAGTAAGAGGGCCCCACTGTACACAGCTCCACAGTCACCTCACTTCTGTCACGCTTTGACACTCACAGACACCACAGCCAATGCTACTGTGCAGACACATTTGTCAAAGCACTTTGAGGGCTTAGAGTGCGGGTGATCTAGACATCGCTCTGTAAACACAGAGGGACATTACATCACTTAGACACACACACACACACACACACACACACACACACTATGCGAAAATGCAGTTTAACAGGTTAATGCATCACAATAAAATGGCCAGAAATAAATGGGTTGAAAAGCATCTTAAATGCATTAATAGTAACAAATTATTGCAGCATTTGAAAAATGAAATGTTTAATGAACTTATTCTAGTTTACGTGTCAAATTCATGGCCTGGGGGCCAAATCCGGCCATTTGGAGCATCCAATTCGGCCCGCAGGAGAAAGAAAACATGAATCATTGTGGAAATGAATGCAGGTGCTCCTCACAGTTTTCCGTGTTTATATCGCATGATTACAGTTAATTTTTATGTTAAATAGTTGGAAAAACTCAAAATTCATAGAAAATCTTTTAATTTTCTTCAAATTATCACATTATATATATATATACACACACACATATATATGTATATGTACTGTATATATATATATATATATATATATATATATATATACACACATATATATATATGTATATGCATATATATATCTATATATCTATATATATATATATCTATATATATATATATATATATATATATATATATATATATATATATATATATTGGAGCATCCAATTCAGCCCACAGGGGAAAGCAAAAAACATGAATCATTGTGTAAATGAAACTGAAGAATATTTGCAGGTGCTGTGTTTATATCGCATGATTACAGTCATTTTTAATGTTAAACTGTTGAAAAACTCAAAACTCTTTCACAATATTTTAATAACCCTCAAATTATTATGTAATATTTCCCTTAATTGGATAGAAATTGGTCACAAAATAAAAAAAATAAAAGTGAAGATAGTGTTGGGACTGACATCTGCCACTTATTGGTTGGATATTGTTGTTTCATACATATTTTATATTTTACGTATACGTAGAAATGCAAACTGGGGCAAAGTCATGTTGAAATTACTCGTTTTCCCGCAAAAAATCTGTGGCCCACTTGACATCAAGCGGCTCCGCATTTGGCCCCTGAACTAAAATATGTTTGACGCCCCTGGGTTAATGCATCACTATAAAATGGCCAGAAAAAAAATGTATTGAAAAGCAATTTAAAGGCATTAATATTAACAAAAATTCCAGCATTTGGAAAAAGGAAATGTAATGAACTTATTCTAGATTATTTGTAGATGAAAGCCATCCTTTTCTGGTCCTGAGCAGTTCTCATATTCCACATAGATTATCTGTGCAAGTCAGATCCACTTCAAGTTTTCACATATTTTCATTAAGGCTAAAGAGGTTTGTAATGCACACCATGCACAGATTCCTGATCTGTAATCGTTTGAACAACCAGATAATATTTCTGCTCCTCAATCCAACAATGATCGTCCATTACATTAGAGACGAACGTGTTCTCCGACCGTCTAAAGAAAGAGTGTGGAAGACCTGACATCTGTGAACATGATCAGTTGATAGAGCTGATGACAAAAATAGCAATTGATAATATTAATAATGACAACTAGATTAAGTGCATTTCACAAAGAACATGCAATTGAGGATGCATAAGGTGAATCCCCCAGAGTCAGTATAACGCTCAGTACAACCCCATGCAGTCAGGATAACCCCTCATGATCAGTATAGCCCACCACGGCCCCTCCCCCAGTCAGTATAACACTGTGTTTGATATCATTTATGCTATTTATCTTCACTAATAATAATAATAATAATAATAATAAGCTTATAATCTCATTGTTTAAAGCTTCCTGACCACACATTAAAGAGTGTCATTTAAGCTCGTGGTTCCCAACCTTTTTTGGGTCGTGACCCCATTTCATTATCACATAAATGTCCCCCCAGATTCATTTTTTCTCCTAGAATTAGCTTTTGATCATGTTTATTAAAGTGTGTTACAAATACAGAGTAGATTAGTGCACAAAGTGAGAAGACGCGCCACCTCATATTTTTGTCCTGCAATATATTTGAACTAGAGTTATATTTGATAACGTTTAAGTATAGAATACAGTTATTTGATATTTATTGTGTCAATTTGAAAAATGTAAAATATATCATTTTCAGCAGTTTTTTTAATTAATTATTTATTTATTTTTTTTTACTAATTACTAGGCATTTCAGGAAACCCCGTTTTAATTCCAGGATACCCCACATGGGGTTCCGACCCCAAGGTTGAAAATCCCTGATTTAGCCTACAGAAGCAGGTACTGTAGATTCTAAAGATCTCAAGGCAGATCGATTCTTAGACCGTATACAGCATTATACATGATGGCTAACATTTGACTGAATAAAAGCTTCATTGTGATTCATACGGTACATGATACATCACTGGGATTTGCAACAAGAACGAGAGTAAAACAAATCATTCAAGATTATTGTTACATATGAAACTACCAGTGTTCCCTTCACATTTACAACCTCGTTACATACAACAAACAGCCCGGGGCTGACCTTGTCTCGTTAGACAAAGCTGAGGAAATGACCTACTTGATACATGTTGTTAATGTGATTTACACACTTGGACTACCTCTCTTAATGACTCCCTAAAATACTGCTGTTGGCAACTACAACTCCAGCTTCACCATTTCTGAGGGAAAGCGCACACTTCAGGTGAGAGCGCGCGCTCACATACGCACACACACACTAATAATAAATTAAATTAAATGAAATGAAATGAAATGAAAAAGTGAATTCCAGGTTAATATTTGCACCATCGGTCAAAGCCTGACAGTGGAGTCACCTTAAATAACGCGTTTTCTTCTCCAACTCAGCCAATCATGGTCATTTCAGCCAAATTGCGCGCACGTGAGCGCATTTTTAGTCTCTGCTCAGTCGCTTTAAACTGACAGTGAAGCGTTTGAAAATGTGAATTGGTTGGATAAAGTGCGACAACTTGTGATGGATGAATAAAAGCGTCACAGAGGAAGGCTTACCGTGCGTCCGCGCCTCTGCTCCGCCAATAGTGAGACTCGGACCAGTGCCGGTGTCTGTGCCTGGATGCACCCTCCCTCCCTCTCTCTCTCTCTCTCTATCCCCCCACCCTCCCCCCTCTTCCATCCATTACTCCGTGAGGAACGTAGTCACCCTAAAAGCCTTCTATTTCTGACGCATAGTGACCACTGAATACCACTCAGCTCTGAACAGAACTGCCTGATGTCGGAGAAAAATACCCTCTTTACTAAAAATCACAGCCCAGGAGAGTTCCTTTATAACCCTTCAGTATTATTTTGCTCCATGAGTTCTTCAAAGTCTGCCAGTACAGCACTAAAGCCAGTATGGTAGAAAAACATCGTCTTTATTCTCTGCTATACTTGGATGCTGAGATGAAGGAGGTTGTGAGTGGAGGGGATTATATACCAGGAAGAATATTACACCAAATTATCCATCTTGCATGAGCAGTAAGAAAAATCATTGGGACCAAATTGTCCAGCCCCAAGACATTCATACTCATGTTTGGAAGAAAGGCAAGGGGCAAACACCCCCCACCACCCCCACCCCTCACATATAGCTCCCCCAAGGCCAGAAATAGAAGAATTCACCAGCTTCCACCACTCAAGACTTATACACACACACACACACACCCCTATAGTATAACACCCCCTAACCTCCATCTATACCACTCAGACACACACACACACACTACAACCCCCCCCCCCCATATAACCATTTCCACTACTCCCAGGAACTCTCAGTACTTAACTATTTATAGTTTTTCTCTGTATTTTACACACCCACTATATTATAAACATTCCTGTACACGGCCTTTGTTTTAGACCTTTTTTGTATTTTCGTTGGATTTTTTCACGTTGAAAGGAGCTGTTGTTACTGTAATTAAATGTCATTGTTTAATTGTTCTGGATGCCGACAATAATAATGGATAGATGGATGGATGGATGATGGATGGCCAAATAAACAGAGTATGGATGGACGGACGGACGGATGGATGGATGGATGGATGGAAGGAGAAATGGACTGATGGATGAATAGATGGATGGATGGACAAAAGGTGCATGAACAGATGGGTTGAATGTATGGATTGGTGGATGAATAGATGGATGGGTTGTGGACGGATGGATAGTGGACGGATGGATGATGATGGATGGATGATGATGATGAAGGACGTTGATGGATGGATAAGTGGATGATGAATGGATGGATGAATGGATGATGTATGTATGTATGTACAGTATAGATGTTTGTATGAATGAATTGATGATGATGGATGGATGGATGGATGACGTATGTATACAGTCGATGTTTGTCTGAATTAATTGATGATGATGGATGGATGAATAGATGATGATGATGATGATGATGATGAAGGACGTTGATGGATGGATAAATGGATGGATGAATGGATGATGTATGTATGTATGTACAGTATAGATGTTTGTATGAATGAATTGATGATGATGGATGAATGAATAGATGATGATGATGGATGGATAAATGGATGATGAATGGATGGATGGATGGATGGATGAAGTAGTATTTCTACAGTCTTGGAGGTCACCCCTTACATTTAGACCTGATGTTGCAGATGGGATCAGTCTCTCTCCTCCACTGGGACCAATGATCGTGTGGATGGTTGGTTGTAGAATGTCAGTGAGATCAAACCATTAATCTTTGTGGACAATCCAATCCTCTGTAAAACACTCTGATCCAATATGTATGAAACTTTGAAAAGTTGGATTTGTTATTTGAAGAGAGGAACATATGTAAAATGCGTTATGTTGTCAGATAGCAATTAAATGAAATGAGCTTTTCCAATGTCGTCATTAGCAGGCAGAGGTGAAAGTAATGGATTACAAGTACTCACGTTACTGTAATTGAGTTGCTTTTATGGGTACTTGTTCTTTTTTAACTATCTTTCTAAATCACTAATTTTACTTGTACTTAATTTACTTGTGTTTTAAAAGTAGAGTCATTTGTTACATTTCTACACCCAACTGTTACTGAGCAAATGATTATTATTTGTTTAAAATGATCAACAGACATTGTGAAACTACAAAAAAAAAATGAAATGACCAGACAACAATCAAATGCATCACAACCAGATTAAACGTAATGCATTGAATGGAGGTTATTTTCTGTGTTGGAGTTTATAAATGTACAGTAGCTATACTTAGAGCCTGAGAATTTTTTATTTTGATTTTGAATTGAATTCACGAGTGTTATTTCATTTTAAAAAGGATTGTACATTTTGACAAACCTTGTATTTTATACAGATGCCTTTGTGGAAAATGAATTAAGTTCCAATTGTTCAAGATTTGGTCTCTTCCTTTTTAAGTTTATACATGAGATGTTTACTGTATGCAAGGGAACCGTGGCAAGATTTATTACCAAAAATAAATGTGGGGGATGAAAGTAACTTTTACTTTGAGTACTATTTTATTCAGCTACTTTTTACTTGTACTTGAGTATAATTTCAATCAAGTACCAATACTTCTACTTGAGTAGGATATATCAGTACTCTGTGTGACAATAGTCCTGTAATAGGTTTATGTGATTTAGGTAGAACACTTAGTGTCGCTGATGCCAGTTGGGAGGACTACAGTTATTGGCAACCACTAACTTCAAAGTCATTAGCCATTAGCTGCATAGTATTTCACTGATTCATTTCCATTGATTTGTGGATACAACAGTGACTGCCTTAATAAATGGATTACAATACCTGATCATGTAAACATAGTTTAACTAAACATGTAACATGTAGCGTGGTGTTTAGATTATTTACTATAGTAAACATCTTATCAACAGAAACTAAATAACCACAACGTCATCTCAGTCCATTCCCTCTGATTACATGTTTTGTGTATCAGCTGTTGTCTGTAAGTCGTAGCAGAGACTTTAACCATACCTGTCAAGTTTTGGATTTGTAAATAAGGGAAATTTTCTGGCGCCCACTACGAGCCGTCCCACCCGCCCAACCAAGCTCCAGTATCCCTTATATTTTAATACAGGTGTACAATAAATCTAAAATAGCCACTTGTCAACCACAATCATGTGATTAGAATCTGGTAGGTCGACCTTTATTAACAAACAGCTGATCAATATGTGCACTCATGAATCCATCTAACTGAGCTTTACATGCTGTTCTGAGAAGTAAAAGCAGCGACTCCTAAAACTAGTATTTTGATACATAATAAGCTATTATTTATATAAATATATATATGAAATATTATAGTTTTCTATATCGCCAAAATAGAAAACTCAATACGTCTTGAATCTCGATATATCGCCCAGTCCTAATTCCTAAATTATAAAACAGCCTAAATTAAAACATAAATGTGTATATGAAGCACATGTGTTTATTTAATATACTTACAGTTCATATACAAGTCAACACGTTGCATATTTACTGTTAATTTCACGTTGCTTGTCTTTAAGTTAGACATTAACATTTTATTTTTATTATGTATTTTCTGATAAGTTCTCACGCTCACTCATGTGGTTCTCTGGTATTCACTAATGACTTATTAGACACATTAGTTGCAGCAGTGACGTGCCGTGACCACTAGGGTTGGGTAGGCACGTTGCAAATCGAGACCACCAATGACAATTTCATATGTTTCTGCTGTCAAGTGTTAATTCAATTCAAATCAATTTTATTTGTATAAAGCAATTTCCAACAAAGTCATCTCAATGCGCTTATCAAAATATAAAATTCATAATAAGAAAGAAAAAACCCAACAAGATTCACATGAACAAGCATTTAGCCATCTAACAAAATCAACATCATAAACACCATTAAACACAGAAACACGGAAAAAATGACAACTTAGAACAGCCTCAGTGAGGAGCATCCACAAAGTCAATCCTTCCTTTTGTACCATTCACTGTAGAAAAGTATGAAACATGTTCTGACTTTACCTTTGCTGAAGCTCTGGTAGCTCAGGTGTTGGTCTCTATCTTTTAAAAGCTGTCATTTTTCCTCAAAACAAAGTTTCTCTATCATCTCTAGCGTTGTCATCCTGACTGTAGCGTTATCCCGCCCACTAGCTAGAGAACGTAGCAGCAGTAGTCACGTGTCATCTATTCACTAATGTACTGTGAACTTACGTATAGCATTTAGCATAGCGCAGTTACGTGCAAAGGCAGCTCTCTATGCTGCCTTTACGCGTAAATGGATGTCATATTGGGGACCTGACTGCGCATGCGCAAACACGTAAAATCACGCAATGAGAACAGAGGCAGAGGAGCGACGTGCCTTTGGGAGGGGGCGTGGCCTCCCTCTGCCTTACAGCGGAGCAAAAAAAAAAAAAAAAGACTGCAGCTGTTCCAGGAAATAGCGCTGTTTAGTAATTTGGGCTATGAAATGCACAAAATTCGGACACTTTCAAACTTATAGGTACTGTAGGCTATTGGAAATGGACAAATAAAAAATTTAGAATTTAAAAAAAAAAAAAAAAAAAAAAAAATTACCTACCTAATTGCCTACCTTGCCTACCCTGACGACACGTCACTGAGTTGCAGAATTTACATTCTTTAATACTTTTTGAAAGGAGTTTATATTTGTGACGCTTGTGATTGGCTGATTTTTCATGGTGACTTACGTGGTTCCTTCCTCTGTGGTAGACGTTAAAATCTCAGTTATTAATCTAACAGAACGTGCAACTGTATCACATCCTGCTGCTCTTTAGGAAGATAAACTCTTTGTCACATTTCACAACGTATTTACACCAGATCTTTGTTTTTTTTCACCGGAACGTCTTCATTCATCATCTCTTTTCTGAGTTGTTTCCGGGTTTGTTGCCGCTGTTGGCACTAATATCGCGAGAACTGCCACGAAGCCAGGCCATTTCACGTGGTAGTTCTCGTAAAGCTAGTGACGGCGTTCAGTTTAGTAAGGCATTTTTTAATCATTGTTACATTAAAAATACGGGACACTTGACAGGTATGACTTTAACAACAAGAAGACAGTCATCAACATCCCCCGCCAGATTTTCCATTAGTGATTAACTGAGCCAACGTGAGTGAAGGCCTTTCTGATAAGAGTGATTGTACCCTCAGATCATCTTTCAGGTCAAAAACAACATAGTCATCAACATCCCCCGCCAGATTGGTTCTCATTATACCTCACAACCTTTTCCTAAATGTCCTAAATCTGACTTAGATGTATACATAAGAAAATATTATCACTTCAGAATATAAGATATTAGATATATGACTATCTTTAACGTTTTCTAAGAAAAGCTATCCCCTTTGACGATAACTCGAGCAGAGAAAAATAATGCTGTAGGACAAAGAAAAGGACAGGGGAAAGAAAAGCAGTTCACTTCCACATACTCAGAGTTGGTCAGTTGAAGGAGTGCATACAATACATTTACATTATTGAGTTTATTATCTTCTAAAAAATAAAATAACTTATTTAAAGTGCCACTGTGTATTGCAAATAGCCCTAAGTTGCCCTTTTCACAAAACAAAAAAACAAACTTAAAGTGCCTAAGTGCATTGCACATGGCCCTAAGATGCTTCTCTCTTTTTTTTAAAAAAAGGCTGGCTTTCTTAAGCTCCACGTTGCCTATAACGACTCCATGAGGACACTTTTCATGCTCTTATGAGAAACCTGATGTCTACATTTATCCGATTGAGGAATTCTCAGAATTCCATCATCGAGCTGTTGACCCTGTCAACGCTCTGTGTTGCTTGTCATCTTTGTGGACACATTGGTAATGTTGTCTTTTATAATAACTGTTTTATAGGTATGTGCTTCTATCTTGTGAATACTAATTGTCTTTGTTTTTAAAATGGACTCCTGATGATGATGATGATGATGATGATGATGATGATGATGATCAGGGTTCTCACCAGGAATTTTTTTGAGGGCTAAATTTAGTGAAGTAAACCTAACGTTTTTTTTTTTTTTAATCTCTGTTACTGCCTTATTTTAAAGCCAAAAGTTATTTGTTATTACAAGGGTTATGATCATACAAGTGTATACATCACAAGTGTACATCACACACACACACACACACACAAACACTTATCAATTTCATATTTTTCTATTATTTTTATTTAGTTGGTTGTCTTTGTTTAGATTATGAAGCACACTGATTATATTAATATGGTGAATATATACAAAGCAGAGGATGCACACAGGCAGTATCGGGGCCAGCTCAAGGGCTGCAGGGGTCCACAGGTAAAGATGAAACCAAACTATTCTCATCCAGGCTGGACAGATTCACAGGAACTCACATGGATATCACAGAGGAATGAACATGCATGTTTTACACTGTGCAGGAAACCTTGGAGAAGAAAAAAAAAACATGAGGTGTTCATGAGTGTCCAGGTAATTCAGCATATTCTGCTGGAACTCAGTAGTATTCACTGGGTATTGTCCGTGTTCCTGTGTCATTGTGTAAGCCTGTGAGCAAACCAAAGGGAATACTTACCCAGCACTGTTGAGCCAATCTGAGCCCCAACTGCAGGCCAATTAAGTAACATAGGGAACAGTCATATCTGCTGACCAACACCCAAATATAACACGCAGAAAGCCAACAGTTATCATCAGCCCAGTCCGATTGGTGCTGGAGGCCAAGGCTCCCTGCAGTCACCTGAGAGTAAACATACTCTACAGAAGACATGGGCAACTGGTGGAACGGGGGCCAATTTTGTAAATGCACAAAATGAACCAAAGAACACACACAATGACAAAAAAATAGCGAAAATACACAAAATTACTCGAAAAACAAATAAGACAATTACAAAAATACAATCTGACAACAACAATACACACACACAAAATTACAAAAAAATATAACATAATATACTAAAAGACAGAAAAAAATCTACCAAATGATTAAAAAAATAATTAAATAAAACAAACTCAAAACAGAATCTTTGCTTGATTGAAAATCAAAATGTGTAAATGATGGTTCTAGCTTCACTAGTCATTCAAAGTTAGTGAATATACTGTAGAGTGTGGTTTTGCAATGTTTTCCTTTATTATTTGAAGTCAGGTCAGAATCACGATTATTTGTTGTTAAATATAAGTGGAAAAAATGTATTTTAAAACCCCCAATAGACTGAAGCAGCAGGTGCTGAAAAATGGATAAGAAATGTAATATTAGCAAGTAAAAACGGTAGACGGGATCCATGTGTAACCCAACATGTGCATAATAAAGCAGGTATAAATAACAAAAATGATCAATCAAGCTTTGGATCTTATTAACTTTCTCACTATATGGTTCACCTTTCATAAAATAATCAGCTCTACGTCACACAGGTGTGACCTCCACTAGTTACCAACTTTATTTGAGTTGTTGAAAACCATGCACATTTTTTCTTGAATAACAAAGAACATCTGAATAAGATACATGATGATGACACTGAAACATTTAGGATTACACAGTGATAAAATCATGAAGGGAACAAAAAGTATTTCAATCAAAGCTGTTGAAATCCTTTTGTATTGTGCTGGGTGAAGAGGTTTATTCATGCTACTGAGCAGATAGAAAACCATGCCTAGCCATCATCATATTTGTTTGTGACGGTTGGAGAGCACGCAGGTACACATTTACAAATAGAAAAACCTGCTGCTGCTGTGGGATCACAGAGAATCAAAGGATTGTTTAGAAGAACAGAATGAAAAAAAAAAAAAAAGACTGACGGATGTTGTAACTGAGAAGGTCGGATGAGACTACACGTCATTGAGTTTCTGCTGGAAAGTGAAGAGCAGATGCTGAATTGGAAGTGAACTGAATCTAATGAAAAGAGGCTTTTTGAAGAGGTGGAGCAAAAAAAAAGGGATGCTGCTATATTAAATCTCAAACTTTTGGTTCCAGCCTCTGATCTTTTACTTCCTTCTGTGTTTCTGCTTTTAACCCAACACTATAGGTTGGAGTCAGCTCTTTCAAATGGCTAACACTGAATCGGGTGTCACTCTTTGTTTTTCACTCACTCAACACTTTTCCCATTAATGAGCTTCCGAAGATAAGAATTATGGATGAGGATAGTGAAAGAGGCGAGGCCTTTCTCCATATTACTCTCAACATCAGTCAATCAAACATTACCACTGATGCACATCTCCACCACTGTCACGCATCTCTGCCTGTAATTTATTTTGTGCCATTAATAACACATGGCCACCCTCACACGTGTGCCATTAAACCTCTGCCACATGCAATATAATACACACTTATACACATTAAAAAGCAACTTCCTGCTGTGCCGACATGTATTCTGCATTCTGTAAAGCTGTTCTGATTCGTTGGATAGCAACGCCTTGGAAAACTTTCCTCACCATGCTTCGGCCTCTTTCAGTGAAATTTGACAAGGCATGTCTATGAGGGTGGGTTTTTCTCCTGATACCTGGTAAGTTAGTCATTGTCACTTTGATAATTACAAAATTGTCCAATTTATTGCCACAGCACTTAAGCAAAACAAACACACAATTCCTGTGAGATTTTATTGACTGATTTATCGACATGTCAGATAAACTTCAGAGCAGTTTTACGGCACACGCAAATCACTTTTTTGATTTGAAACAATTAACTCTACAAATGGTTCTGGTCTACCGCGTAATGATTTTTAACCTCCAGACACATGGGAATTTGGACTATCCATTTTCTACTTGGGTAATGTCATTTTGCGACATGCAGGAATTAGGAATAATTATCCACCATTGTTGAAATTACTCCTAATGTTTTAGCCTCGAAAATCACAATGTCAGCCTGCAGTGTGCCGTTTGACTACATTAAATCATCAGCACAAACAAAATCTCAGCTGCTATTACCGTAACTATATCCAAACCAGAATCATTTGAGATATAGCCCGGAGGACTGCTTGTCCTGTTCATTATTTTATGATCTGCCACAAAGATGCCACCGTGTCTCTGAAACATACTCCCAATGCTAGATCATCTCTTTTCCCTTTGATTGTTTCATGTCTTCACTGAGAGTGTCGCCTCCTGTTTCTGTTTCCTTCCCCTTCCCTCTTGCTTTTGCCTTTCCTTTTCTCTGTAATATTCCTCTTTCAGATCTTCCCGGTTCCTGCGAGTCCATCCTTTGGAGGTGACGTGAAAAACATCAACACAGTTTCCTGAGTATGCATCTCTGTGTGTGGCTCGGTACACAGCCTCTCGGGCTACTGACACGGCCTTGTTCACCGTCAGACCCCAGTGAACTTCTTGGTCCAGGATGGAGTATGCATAAGGAGATCCAGAGCCGACAGAGAAGAGTGTTCCCTTTAAGCGAGTCCCATCACTGCACACATAAACCAAACTGGGACCAGAGCAGCTGGGTTTCTCACTGACAAGGCGTTGCTCACTGGTGGGACTCACAAACTTTTCCTCTTCACATATTTCACTTGTTTTTTCGCAGCTGCTGAAATCCATCTCTTTCTTTTGATGGTCATGGCGTCCATCATTCCTCTCCTCTCCATCCCACCCACACAAGGTGGCAGCCACACACAGCTCGGTTCCCTTAAAAGGGTGAAGCATGTGTGAAAGCAATTTAGCTGCACCGCCAGTGGACAGCCGTCGGCCGTGGCGAAGTTGATAAAGTCGAAGCTCTCGAGCCAAGATCCGTTTCCAAAGTGCACAGTCAGCAGATGTGCCCGAGGTTGTGCCCACCAGGTGGCTGTGGATGGGCAGTACTTTCTGGGAGGCCGGGCAGGCCACGAGGCCAGAGCAACTGGAACGAGTGTCTGCCGCTGCCAGCACGCCACCTTGAAAGATGAAAGCCAAAGTGGTGGTGCCATGAGACATAGGGAAGGGAGGAGGCACAGACTGAGAGGAGGCAAAAGGAAGGCTGTAGGGCAGACACGAAGATGCAGAGCAAGGTTCTTCAGATGAAACAGCAGCACTCTGGATGGCGCTGATTTGGCCAAACTGTATCGGACTTTCATCTAGGTACTCTGACACTGGGATGTAAAAATGAAACAGACTTCTGCTCTTGCCTAAAGCCAAATCACTCGAATAGGTATGAAGCGTCTTCTTTGTTTGGAAAACTGCAGATCTGTCTGTGGTCACCTGGTCCTCCAAGATGTCATGGAAATTGCAAAAGTTCTCTAAAGCCATTTCATATGTCTTCAAAAATACTTTCCACAGACACAGGCCGTGAATCTGACGAGAGCTGTAGCGTCTGCCTCATCCAGCAGCAGTCCTCCTTTCATATAAACAACAAGTCATGCTCATTGACGTAAGAGCCTGTAAAATAACCCATCAGCAACATTACCAGTGCTTCACTCTCCTGACTTTGAAGCCCAAACAGTCAGCAGCCCATGGGTAATTAATTTTGGCTGTGATATCATGTTCTTTTTCAGATCAAATTTCTTCAAAGTTGAGTGTGAGCAAAGGCCAACGAGGACTGAGGGTGATAGTGAATCCTCAGCTTGAGCACATCAAATTAAGTCAGACTCAGCACTTTGATGCTCTAAGTTCCCTAAAACAATCATTAATGACATAAATAAAACAGCTGAGCCCTTTCCGACACTGATCATTTAAAGTTGATTCATGCAAATCACCAAAGCTGTGGCACCAGAATATCAGGTCGACCTACATTCCACAGGGTGTGCGCTGATGTAAATGACAGGTGACTGGAAAGGAGCCCATTCAGTGTCAGACACTGAGAGCCAACAGCATTCCTTGAGTTCACACGCTTCAGTTTTAAGCCAGATCAGATAAAAATGTTTGCGTTTCATTTCGTCATCTTTGGATGTGTGGTCACTGCTTCTGTTCTAAAGGTAAGACGGCCTCTATGTTGACTCATAGCCTGTTCACCGTAAAGCTTTGAGATTTCTGGAAAAATGTGAATAAATGTGATTTTCTGAGCAGTTTTCAAAACCTTTATAACCTTTAAAAAGATATTTGAAGAAAAACAATCAGAGAGCCAAGCGCCACCAAGCGCAAAATACACATTTTGCCAGCAAATAGCAGTTATCTGGATTAGTGATCTGATTATGGTACCATGATCATTCACACTTTAAAGCAGAACTAAGTCACTTTTTCACCTTAAAGGGGACATATCATGCTAAATCCACTTTTTTAGCCCTTAAATGCATTTTGTTGTATATTTAGAGTGCTTAGAAGTACAGAAAAAATCAAATTAGTCTCTTCAGCTGCTCCGTAGATATCTTTATATTCTGTTTTGGTCATATTTTTCAATCTGTTTCGATTTTTCTATTCTCTATTACGTTTTTTGAACTATTACATCACAGTATTTGCAGCGGAACTGCCAAAGTAGGACATCGACTCACTTCGAGCAATCCACCATTTTTATTTCTCGCTTTTATTTTGTAGTCCAAGCTCAAGGATGCCGAAGTTACAAGAGGATAAGTCAAAATGTTGGGTTGTTGGTTGTAGTAACCCACACGCTTCATTACACCGTCTCCCAGCATCAGAACCTTTTCAAAGTGCCTGGTTGAGTTTTATTTTTTATAGAAATGTACCCACATCTGTGGGTAAGGTCATTTTTGTGTGCACGAAGCACTTCAAGGATGACTGCTTCAGCAACCTCTGCCAGTATAAAGAAGGATTTGCCGAAAGACTTTGTCTGATTGAGGGTTCAATTCCTTTTATCTTTGGAGACGACGAACAGAGCACTTCGGTAAGCTGTAAATAACGCTAAAAAGTGTGATGATAAGACGTCCCTGTCATTGTTTTGTTAGCATTAGCAGTTGCACCGTCTTGTGTTGTGTTAGCGCTGTGTGCTCGTTTTAGATCCTTGATGATATGGCCTACGTGATTTGATTTAAGTCTAAAGTTTTCATTAGTCATTTCATTTTGCCGTTTTTGTCTTTGAAAAGACTGTATTAAAATGCATTTCGTGACGTTAGCTTGGCGCTAGCGTTAGCTCGGTGCTTGTGTTAGCTCACTTGTTAGGGTTCTGCAGGTTCATCATCTTCATTTTCATCTCGCTCCGCTGGGTCCGACTCTGGCTCAAACATGTAAGGCTGGATGGACAAGTCTTCTTTTGTTGACATTTTGTAAATAACCTCTGAATAAAAAGTTTATGTGCCGCTACATAGCCGTATCTCTTCTATCAAACTACAAAAACGGCCGAGCAGGGTGGAGCTGAACCGAGTGTCACCTGGAGAGGGGGCGGGGTATGGAGTGTCTCATTTGCATTTAAAGAGACCGCACCAAAACGAGTTGCTCTCTGAAGCACGTCAGAAAAGGGGTAGAAAAGGGGCCTGTGGAGCTATAATAATGAGGAATTCAGACCCAAGCATTGCAGTTCCGCTTTATATAGACCACAACTGTATGATTTATATGTAAAAAGGAAGGATTTAAAACCATGATATGTCCCCTTTAATAAATCCTCCTCGTAGTCTCTCTGAGGGTAATACAAGTGTTTATGGGGTGATTGGGGGGTCTTTCATCCCTCCTACTGTCTCCGATCCGGTGGCAGTCTTGCAGGGCTGTTCTCGGTCTCGCAACAACACATACTGCTTCACAACAGCCCAACAATACACTCTAAAGGTGCGTTCACACCGAACGCGACTGCAGTCATTTCAATCGCCCGTGATGAGTCGCTTGAACACAGTAGTGCTTTTTGGTCACTTCATCGCTTCAGTTCTGTCATGACCAGGGAACGTGTGTGTGTGTCTGCGCAGCTGGCTGATCACTTCTCTTATCATAAACAGCACTGTTTTTACTGTATAAATGATCAACAAACGGAGTTACAGGATGAGTTCACTCAGAATGTAGGCTTATTCAAGATTAACCGCTTCATTTTTGCCCCGGTATGTTTAGGAAACCTCCCGCTGCCCGTCTCACTGAAGCGGGAGGGACGAGCTGCTGCCTCGGGGGTGCAGAGTGTTTACGACAGTGACAAAACCAAAAGGGCCCTTTAGGGAGAGCACTAGGCAAAAGTTACTTTTATAATGTTACAGTATCTCCAAATGTATAGGCACACCTATTTTTTTCCCCAGAAAATCACTATTAAATAAGCAATCCAGATATGATGTTGATGAAACTTGGTGGGGTAATTAAGGAACCAATGTGACGTCAAATTTCATCAGTCAATAACGAACCAAGATATGATTTTTTTTAATTTTGCAATGATATTAATTTTTCAAACTGATTTAGAATCGGTTTCTTGATCTGAATTTTCCATGGCGTAAGATTTTGCCAAAATCCGTTTGGTACCCTTGACCAAATCCTGCTAAAAGTCAAACAGATTTATATAGCATTTTTTTTCAGTGAGACTCAAAGCGTGTTATTCATTCATGCCGGTCAATCACATCAGTCATACCAGTGGTGGTAAGCTACATTTTAGCGACAGCTATGGCTGCCAATTTGCACCTACGTCCCCTTTGTATACCATCAACATTCATGCACAATTCATACTAATTCATATCAATGTGGGCAATGTGCCTTGCCCAAGGACACAACAACAATGACTGGGATAGAGCAGAAGTAGAGTGGGTTATTGGATGACCCACTATACCTCTGATCCACGGCTGCCAGAAAACAAATAAATCAATGCTTGGCAAAGAAAATAATGAACTATTTACATAAAATGTTGACAGTGTATTTTAAATATCACGTGTGCTAATGGTAAAACCATGGATGTAACTCAGAGAGGAGCTTTTACACCAGACATTTTCAAAAGTTGTAAGTGTTGTACAAATTCAGCTTTACCAATGGGGGACTGTACCCCTAAAAGTCTCAAATTAAGGAAACGTCCTTTAGAAAACATAAAAAAACAGTTTGATGCAGTGATATCAAGCATTTCTCCCAAACGAAGCCACAGAGGGGGAATGTGCTGCTGCTCTCCCGTCACAGAGAGTGAGAGATGTCTGGCTAGCGTTCTCTGACACAGACATCACATAGAGTGAATGTCTTTTCCCATGTCTGTTTCATTCTGGTTCCACGTTTTCGTCTTTTTCAGTTGCTTCCTTTTATGCTGTACATGAAGTAAATGGGAACCGACCCATTTTTCTGTGCGATAGCTCACCTTTTGAGGTTGAAGCAAGGCTTCATGATTCATTGGTATCATCTGTTTGTCTAACTGTGAATCCATTGATATGGTTTTTCTTCTGTTTTCGCTTTCTGCTATCTAAATGAGTTTTTTCTCTATGCAGGGACACTGTATGTTACAAACCACATCAACCCACAGTGGTGACAATTTCCTTGGGTTTGACACAGTCCCTGACAGAGTGTTGGATGGCTCAGCGGTCCGTGTGCG
This sequence comes from Gouania willdenowi, assembly GCF_900634775.1. Taxonomy (NCBI): domain Eukaryota; kingdom Metazoa; phylum Chordata; class Actinopteri; order Blenniiformes; family Gobiesocidae; genus Gouania; species Gouania willdenowi. Next base: position 30,838,683 of record NC_041047.1, on the reverse strand, counting down.
ATATCAGTGCTCCAGGCCATGTCAGCTCACACTGGAAGTGGTGGTGTCTGTATTAAAGAAGACAGATTTGGTGGTCTTCAGGAGGAAATGGATCAGCAGTGTGCTAAAAGGCCACAGGATCCACCAGGTGCTGCTCAGATTGCCTCCATCCATTTCATATCAACTCGATTTCTTCAACAGGAATATTTTGGACTCGCACAATATGACAGTTCGAGCCTGCATGGATTATTTTAAGAACAGCTCTGAACTCAGCACATTTGATAGCTCCAGGTGGAGGATATTTAAAGAGATCCAGACGTTAGATCTCTCTGAGCGGCCAAGTAAACCTCCTCCTGGGTGCCCGTCGTGGTCGGCTCAGTTGATGTGGAGGATAACCAGCCAACATATTCATCAGTGTCTACACGAGCCAGGTCAGATTCTACACATGACTTGAATCTATTGCCAAATATTTCTTTAAAACAATAAGAATTTCTGGGCAAATTATGCTTTTCTCTGCGTTGTATGTACACAGTTGTGCTCGATATGCTAAACTTCCCCATGGCGAGTTCTGGTGGGCATTTCGGCTTGGTGCACAGGTTCCAACCATTCCTGGACAGAACCCTGGAGAAAGCTCGCCTTCTCGCTGTTACACAGCCAAGGTTTGACCTCACATATTAGCTCATGCTGTCTCATCAGAGTTTCAAATTGTTTTTCTGAAGTTTCCTCTCAGCATGAAAATTCTCGACTTGTGGGTTTCCAAATGCATGAAATATTTATGAGAGATCTCAGATGAAGAAGACACAAGCTTGTCTAGGCTCTAGTAGATAGGGTGTAATAGGGTTTGGGCTGACAATAGCAAAATCAATGGCCTTAGGTCGTGAATGCTTTCCTTTATAAGACCAAACCCAACATTAAACAGACTCCACTTTCAGTTTTAGTTTTTCTGTCTTCAAAAATGATATTTAAACTTCACCAAGCGAAGCATATAAGCTTTTTATTCACGGTCAACAAAAGGCAATCAGGTCAGTCATGTGTAGTGGACAGTTGGGGCTTTTAAATTCATGCTTGAGCAGCTTGAGAGAAGATTCATCAAAACACAGCGTGTTGCGTTTTGTGTTTCAGCGTCACATTATCCTTGTGGATCTACCAGGTCGAATCCTGTCACAAGCAACTCTGTGGGATCATCCATCATGTCAACAGAAAAAATAACTTTGACTCGGTTATGCTACAGCTAACAGGCACAGGTGGGTCGACCAGCTTGTGAACACAGTGCTCCTGTTCAGTGGTCATTTATTGTTTAAATCTTCTTGAGTAACAATAACTTGTCAATGGTCACGGTTACATTATGTTTTTTCTTCATTCAGAATTAGTTATTGCAAATTAAATTATTCAGACTTAAAGTGTTCTGCTTCGCGTTTACATGGAAATAGTACTTCCAAATTGCGGTTTACGTGGAAAACAGGTTCATTCGGCTTCATTCAATTCCACTTTAGGGGGTATGGAAGGGTTCTGATTGGACTGAGAACTGTTTCACTTATTTTGATTGTAGTTTTGAAGGAGCAGTTCAACAATAACACACTTTTTATTCGCGGAGCAAGAGAAGGAAATAGTAACTAATCACCTGTAAATAAAGCTCAGTAAAACTCAGCAACATAATCACAAGGAATAAATATTTGCTCCCTGGTACAGATAGTAGCTCTACCAACTGGTACAATGATAAACTTGTTGATATTACAGCCTGTGAATGCAGTACGGGGACGCATTTACTTTGTCTCCGAGTTTTACTGTCACCCGTTCGGTGAAGCCTGTTTTGTTTGCCAATGTCTGTGTCCGTGTGAATATCTGCATGTTTATGCTTCCATCCATCCACTATTTTCATTATATCCATGTCTTCTAAGGCTCAGTAAATAAATAGTCTCAGCTCTAGTCTGGGCGGCCATCTTGGATTATGTCATCAAAGCGGAATTAATTGTTCACAAGATAGAAGAATTATTTAATTCAGAATTAAAATTGGAACAAACCAGCCACCTAATTCGAATTTAAGTTTAAATCGGAATTACATTTGCATTCGGAATTAACTGTTTATAAGGTCAGGTTAAAGAGGATTTAACTTTTATTCTGAATTAAAGAGGAATTAAAGCTCCTATGTAAACATGCTCTGCTATGACTAATAAAAAACAAAAAAAACAAAAAAAAAAACATGTAAACGAAATATATCAAAATGAGTTGAATTTAGGTGATCATGTGGTCTCACGCATTGATCCCATCAAATCTGTTTGTGTGTATATACAAACATTAATATCATCCTATATCAGATCGATACATGGTATTTTGACTGAAACTAAGACTTTGACTCAATCTAAAACAAATATTGCTGTCAAAATGAATCAAGTTATCATGATATAATTTTAAGTGATGATGTGTTTTGTGAACAGATTGTGTTATACATCACAAGAGTGTTTTGGATGTCTTGTGGTAAGATGTTTGACTGCCAGTTTTCTCTGTGTAGGTGACATCGTATTTCAAGTCCGCTCGACAACAGGAACTGATAAAGCTTTTCGGGCCAATACGAAGTTACCCCTGTGGAAATGGATCAGATTAGACTGTTACATAAAGGGCTCAAAGGTAGAGAGTCCCAATATGTGTGCCTCTGGGTGGTGGAGGGAATGGAATTAAAATGGAATGGAGAGAATGACTCTAAGATGTTGCCCTGAGCTCTGATGTTGTTTGGCTTCATGGCTTTTGTGTTTTTTCGGGTGAACTTCAGGGGATTGCTGTGTGTGTGGAAATATGGGATTACTTACAGCTTGGTGCATTTTGTCCCTTGAACTTTTACAATTTTATGTCCTGGTTTTCAGGTGATGCTGGATACAGTATGGGATGATGAGACCCGCAGATATGTTTATGAGTAAGAAAGCAATCTCTTCTATTTAACGATCATGTGGTTTTGCACCCATTTCCCCCTGTTTGAGAGCTAATAAACATATTGTAGATTTCAGGATGGGATCTATTATGATGACACAGATGGATACTTTGTAATCGGAGGGGGGAAATATTTACCTGGCATCCACGGGTATTTTGGACCTGTCAAATACTACCGCTTTGGAATCGAGAAGGTAATGGTGTTTTTATTTGAACACGTAAATCCTGCTTTAATACTGTTTAGCAGAAAATATTAAAGCTGTAGTTTCTTATTTAGCTTTTTGTCGGTATTATTTGACTGTAGCTTCTAAAACACAACCTTTTTATTAGAGTAGTATATTTACTAAAGTTTGCAGTTTGTATCTTAATTACAATATTACCAACTCAGAGAGGTCAGAGGTGTAAAGAGTACTGATATATCCTACTCAAGTAGAAGTATTGTTACTTGATTGAAAATGTACTCAAGTACAAGTACGTCATATCATATTTTTCGGACTATAAGGCGCATCGGATTATAAGGCGCACTATCAATGAATGGGTCTGACCGGGTCTATTTTCATACATAAGGCGCACCGGACTATAATGTTATTATTATTATTATTATTATTATTATTATTATTAAGACGCATTAAACAAAATAAAATAGTCAGATAAGTCAAACTTTATTCAACTCATTAACAATAATTCTCAACATTGTTCAGGTTTAACACATAAAATACAGAACAATACACTCTCTTTTTCAGTTCAGTATGTTGAAGCACAGTACTGGTACATATCACTCCATGAGGCGCCTGACTACGGTAGCCCTGAAGTGTCAAAAATCCATCAAGCAGTGCAGCTTCATAGTTTACCAAAGTTGTACTAAAACATTTTGATTAATTTCATACATAAGGCGCATCTGATTATAAGGCGCACTGTCGATTTTTGAGAAAATTAAAGGATTTTAAGTGCACCTTATAGTCCGAAAAATACGGTACATAAAACACTCAAGTACAAGTAAAAAGTACCTGAATTAAATAGTACTCAAAGTAAAAGTTACTAGTTACTTTCACCCCCACATTTATTTTTGGTAATACATTTTGCCACGGTTCCCTTGCATACAGTAAACATCTCATGTATAAACTTAAAAAAGGAAGAGATCAAATCTTGCACAATTGGAACTGTATTTATTTTCCACAAAGGCATCTGTATAGAATAGGTTTGTCACAATGTACAATTTGTTTTGAAATAAAATAACCCCAATGAGTTCAATTTAAAAGAAAATTAATGTTCTGGCTCCAAGTATAGCTAATTGTATGAACTTTAAAACTGAGGGAAAAAAAACAGAATTCAATGCTGTTTTGGTGCGGTGCATTACGTTTAATCTGATTGGTCGGCTATAATGTGATGCATTTGTTTGTTGTCTGGTTATTTAATTTTTTGTAGTTTCACAATGTTTGTTGATCATTTTTGAACAAATAATAATAATTTACTCAGTAACGGTTGGGTGTAGAAATGTAATGAATCACTTTACTTCATTTCAAATGTACTTAAGTACAAGTAAAATGACTGATTTAGAAATATACACAAAAAGTACAAGCACCCATTAAAGCAACTCAATTACAGTAACGCGAGTACTTTCAGCTGTGCTGTTTGTGTTATTTGCAGGACAATTGATGTTTTTGCTTTATCTAAAGAAAATTCACTATGTCTCCTACATTATGTGTGAACATTTTACAGGGACTAGCTAACTATGCTAACTATCTGCAGAAAACACAGACCTTTCCTCTCAGCATGATGGAATAAAGCCTCAGGATGAGTGTATTGAGTGCAAAGCTCACAAGCATTCTTTGGGTGGATTATCAGTGTCATTTAACCATGAAACTACTTTTGAAGAAAATAAGTAACACATGAACAATACTCGGTGCATCAGTAACAGCTGTAAGACAATTACAAAGATAATAACGATCCATCCCTCCATCTTCTCTCCCTAGTCAAGATACTGAGGAGGGAAAGATAACTGTTGCCCACTCAGGACTGTATAGATGTATTTTTTAAATATAGTGCCTAGCATGGAAAGTTACAGATTAACATTGGATGTCAAGTTACATCGAGTGTTCTGTCACAACCTGAGGGCTGGTAGGTGATTTTATTACTGTCTATGTTTAGTGTTCAGTGGTGGTAGGTGGATTATATCTATGCTGTAATTATTTACTCATCTTTCAGGCCTTGTTTAGTTCACGTCATGTGTTTTAGTGTTTTTCCAGTTAATCCATTATCCATTCCGTCTCTGTGGGTGTGGGCTACTGAGGGTTTCTGTCACTCGGCCTTGTCAGTGTGAGTGAGTTAATTGGCTCCTGCTCCCTCTTGTTCCTTACACAGGTGTGAACTGTCTTTTCATTAACGTTCCTGCACTATTTAAGTTGTGGCCGCTCAGTGTGTCTCGTCGAGTCATCAGTGATTCCCTGCCAGCTCCTGTTGGCTGCGGTCCCAGCGGTGACAGTTAGTCAGTCCACTGTTTTGTTGTAGTCACTGTGCTATTTTCTCACTATTTAGTTTGTGTTTTAACTTTTGTGGGACTTAAATTAAAAACGAGAGTTTGGTTTGACATCTTGGTCTTCCATCTCACCTCATTTTCTACCAAACTTCTGCAACAACAACTTCACAGACTGAGAGCAAAGGCAGGGCTACCCTCCAGAAAAGTCTTTATTCCAGTAAAAGGGTTATCTGAGCTCTCTGCAACTGAGAGTTCAAATGTGAAATCGCACAACACAGGCTGCTTTTTTTTTTTACTGTTTATGTTGTAATGAAGTTTATAACCTGAACCACACACAACTGGTACATTCCTGTTTGCACAGTTTGCTCTAACGGGTTGATTTGGAAGTAACATGTGTTTTCAATAGTTACTTTCAGCTTGTTCACAACATATAACAGACTCAACTCAAATTACGGAAGGACATTTATCTCAGGGAAAACACAATTTGCAAGTTTAACATTTGCACCAATAAGAATTTAATGTTCTTTTTTAATCTAAGTCGTCTGTGGTGAGACAAGAGACAACATGAATTCTAGATGTTGTTTTTCTTGTACAAGCATCTTTGTGATTCTGCAGGCTGGCAGTTTAAGGTCCAAAGATTGTCCTTAGATTATTTCTGGCTTCATGCAGGGTTGGGATCAATTATTATTGTAATAGCTTAATTAGTAATTAATTACATTTATGACTTAATTAGGGTCCGAAGGCCATACTGACCGTAGGAACCTATTGTTCTTGCTTTTCTTGGGTATTTTCAGTTTTGCTCCTTAGGATGCCAAAAGTCTCACCAAAATTTGCGTACACCTCAGGCCTGCTGAACAATTAGATATTTCGGTGCAATGAAAAAAATCGCTAAAAGAATGCACTCACCGCACATATTATTGACCCTAAAAATACGATGGAAACGCACGACCGCCAGGTTTGCCTGATTCATACAAAATTCACCACATGTATTCTTGACCCCAAGATGAACACAAAGTTAGAATGACCCACGCCCAAAACCAAACAGGAAGTCAATCATCTTGATTCAAAGGTCAAAAATGGCAAAACACATTTGGGCGCACTAGTGTGAGGGGCTTCATCTGATTCGCGTCAAACTCGGCCAGAACACTTAGGACCCACTGAAGATTAAGAATCATCGAAATAATTTGCGTATGTCTAACGGTTTGGTCGTGGCGCCGCCGCAAAGTTGCAATGCTAATTTCTGAAGCACGCCACAATTTTAAAAAACTATAACTGACAAACAAAGTTCAATCTCAAATATCACACAAATGACATTTGCCCAAGCCTATTCATGTCTGCCTTGAAACATTTCCCATCCTGCTTTGCGTTTTTCGACTGGCGCTATTTATGGTCATGTTCACTGTTAGGAACTATGGCACGCCATAATAGAAAAATACATATAACTCTAATATGCAAAGTTCAAACCACTTCATATTTGATACACATGATGGTTGTCCAACCTAAAGAAGACTCAATGTAATAATTACCCATCATGCCTTGCATTCTCAGAGGGCGCCGCTTTTAGTGGCGTCCGACCCTTACAGCTCTAGCGGAAAGACAATAAGTTGTGTTGACTTCAAAACAGTGTTGGATGAATCTTATAAGATAAGAGCAGGTTGCTGATGAAGAAAAAACATTCTGTGATCAGTGGGAGGGGCCTATAATGTCACCGCAAAATCCTTCGTCATCACATTCTAAATGCTGTATCTTGGCTATTTTTCAATGGATTCGCATCAAATTCACTGTGATTTTTAACTGGTTTTCCCTTCCATTCTGGGTTTTTCGACTTTAATAATTGAGGATGTAATTATATTTGACTTTCAGGGGGATGATAATAATTCTAATTAGAAAAAGTGACGGTCACAATAACCATAATTAAGTTGTATTTGAACATAGATAATTAAAGTTGTAATTGGAATTTTAAAATGTAGTTGACCGCAACCCTGGCTTTCGGCTTTACATCAAATTCCTCCTTACAGCTTGCCTTCAGCTTGATGTATACTCTGCCAAACTGACCACGGACAAACAGAAAGTCACCACTGAAATGTCAACTGAACTTGTTTTCAGGTGCTGCAAGGACTTTAAAGCACAACCGTGTATAGCAGTTTCTAATGGTTTTCAGTATTGTTTGTTTGTTTGTTTTTTTTTTTAAAGTTTCTATGACTTTAATATCTATCTGGATGATTGATGTTGCAATGAGCTGCAGTTATAACATTTTTCCTTTTTAATGAAATACCTTCATAGCACACCAGTGTCTTGAAATGAATGCCATAACTTTAACTTCCTGACTTGACTTCACATCTAATTTTGTCAGAGTGGATCATTTGTATGTATTGTAGACTAGAATAAAAAGAGCATATGGTACATTTTAACACCAGTGTTGCTGTTCACAGATTGAAAACCCTCTTGATGCTCAGTCCACATTACATGAATTGGATAGAACTCATTGTGAGTGTCGGGAAATAAACAAGTTTGCCAAATCTTTTCTGGAAGAGGTCTCAAAGGACTTCCTCCCGTCTCCAAACAACAAAGGTGAAATATTACTTTAGTTGAGTCCCATAAAGGCAGTGTTCAGACCCTTTAGAGATGCCAATACCATATTACACCCACTGAGTGTGGAAACATTTCTGTTTCACTGTAGGACTCTGTACTCCTGACTTCATAAGACTGATACACAAAGAGAAAAAGAAAACCTGCACACAAGCATGGAGTGGGAAAACACAGCAAAAATATGTTGATCTTTATCAGTTTCTCCAAAGAAAAGAAGATGAAATCCAACAAGGTGCTAAAAAATACTTTACATTTTAAAGTCCCAAACATAGTGTTTGTGTTGTCCTACCCTCACAGCTCTCTGTCTTTCCAGGATCCGTGGGTATAAAGGAGCTGAGGGCTGTCTTGTTTGAACAGGCAGTTGCTGCAGTTTTTTCTGCAGTTAAAGCACAAATAGAAATCCCATCCAGATCAAGGAATTTTTTGCAAGCATCATTTTGCTTCGGAAATCATCGAGCGTCTCTCTTTTTGGCAATCGTTCATCTTTCTGGCATGGGAAGCCAAGTCAACCAACAGCAAGTAAAATGAACTACATTGTAGTGAATAATCTTTCCTAAACAGATGCGTTTTTCAATTTTTTTGCTTGTGTTTTAGGGTCACGTCTATAGTTTAATAGGTGCTGCCAGCAACGACCGCTTTGCACTGATGCATGCTGGGTACAAGCACATAAATGGAATTGATGGGTTTCCTAAAGACTTTGATATGGCGTACAGCTACTACTCCAACATGGGAGCACAGAGTGTCGTAGACATTTCAAAGATGCATGAAGAAACGGTAGGCCACTTTGAAAAGCTCATCATGAAATCTTACAGAACTGAGAATCTCATTCCTGTACTCTTCATATATTTATATATATATATAGGTATGATTGGTTTTGCATTTTAATCATGATGATTACATGAACTGTATTTTTCCTCCAACAATTGCCAACAACAGAACAGAAGCAGTGATTCTTAGCAATGATAATTCTAATAGTTCAATTCACTAACAAATGAGAACAGGCATTACAAGCCACCTCAGGTACCATCTCCATGCATACATAGCTATGACATTTCCATCTATATCCACCAAAGTGAGTGAGCGGTAAGAGCTTTTAGGACTAACTGAGTGATTCCAGTTACCATCCCTCGCACTAGCACGTTACTTTCATTCAGGTTCTTGTAGTGTTGGGAAAGCTTTTGGCAGAACTTTAATGATTGTTACAATTCAGAACAACTCAGTCTGTAGAAATTCATGACAATGACATGAAATGGACTTTGATTAAGTTTGTGCATGGCAACACCATTTCCACATAATTGAGGTGCTGCAGGGTATGACATTCATTCAGCAGGAATTTTTTTGTGCTGCATGACACATCTTTTGTTTGTGCTACAGTTCACGAAATGTTGTGCCACTGAGAGTTATCACCCTTACCCGGGGTTTCCACTGGATACGTCTCCGCTGCGGCACGGCACCGATCCGGTATTTCACCGCTGTCCGCTAATTCACACCGGTTGCGTTTGGAGTGCGCCGCAGTGCGCTCCGGTTGAACGACTGTGACGTCACGAGACGGATCAGTTCTCACGATATTTACATAATTGCGCGAGAACGCAGTTAAATGTATGTGTTATAAATGCAACAATAAACAGATAAACAGGTCAGTGTTCCTAACGAAGGAGAACAAGAAGGTTGGACTCTGGATTTGTCACAGACACATTTTTTAACAACAGCCAACAGAGAAGAGATAAAACTGCACCAGTAAAACATGAACTAAATCAAAGTTGCTGCAGTTTACAGTGTAGTCACAGTATGAATCAATATAGTGGATGTGAATTTGTTTTTACACATTATGACGTTTTGGTGATGTATTTACTTGAAATATAATCTGAAGTGTTTTATTTTGAAAAGTAAACCGATATTTTATTGCGGAGTACGTGCTTAATTTCCTGTTTAGCTTCATTTGCTCTGTGCTGATTGATGCGTCGTGCTCCGGTGTCCGCCAGAAATAGAAGCCCTGCGTATATCTGGTGCAGGGCACCGGACTACCACATCTGGGAAGGAGCAGACACGCACCGCAGGGAACCCGGTGGAAATTATCACATAGACTAAAATGGAAACCTATCAGCTCCAGTGGAAATTGGGGGTCACCCTAACACAGCGGTCTGCAACTTTTACTCTCAAAGGTGCCTTTTTGCCTCATCTGCCCTAGTTTAAAGTCCTTCCGGAGCCAGAAAAAAATACCTTCTCAATGAAGACAATACAGTGTATTGTCTATACAGTTAAAATTATATAGTATAATGTTTGATTTAATTTGATTTGATTTATTCATTTTTTGATACTGTAAATGGCATCTTAAAAACAGTTTAAAATAAAATAAAATACAATAGCATCAAGAAATAACAACAAAACACTATCTTGCATCTTCAAATGTTTAGGCATCTCAATTTACATGAGCAAAATGTTATATAAAAAAGATTTGTATTTGAAGGGCTATAAACAGTAACTTGAATTTGATCGGTCAACACATCCTAATTGCTAATTTCTTGCCACATATCAAGCATGCATATTTAGCCCGTATATTGGCGGTTAAATTAATCTGTCCCCACACAATTAAAATCTCTATTTTCTTCCAGTATAGTGTTTTTATTGGTTTAGTTATCTTACCAGGGAATTAAAACTTAAGGTTAGCCACAGGTTGATTATCTGTAGATGTTGCAGGATGTGAAGTAGGGAGGTGCTGAGTCATTGCACAGCATGATTTATGTCATTATTTTATTTGGTGTCAATGTCATTAATCATTAATGGCCTCTGTAAGAAAATAACTCTTTATTTCAGTATATTTTTTAAAGCTATAGCAGGTGGTCTACTGAGTGCAGCCTTAGAATGACGCTCCCAAAAACCTCCTCATACATATTTGCATCCAAAAAAAAATCCACAGGACCACGTAATCAAAGTTTAAATGTTTACTTTAAGAAAAAACAGCAACAGCTTAATCCACAAATATGCAAAATGAGAGCGCTAAGATAGAGGTCAAAAGACTGTGTGACTCCACAAGCCCCTCCCACTCCCAGATCCAACCAACTAAAATTATTTCTTGCAACCGTAATTTAACATGATGAGCTCCTACAGCAGGGTTCCTACATCTTCATTCAAATTAAATTCAACAGTTTATAAGACTTTTTATTGCCAATTGAAATTAAATTTAGGACCAACTTAACTTTACTTAAATGACACTAAAATACACAAATAAAACAGACTAAAATACACAAATAAAACAGACTAAAATAATCAAAATCACTCTAAAAATACACAAAATGACAGTAAAATACACAAATAAAACAGACTGTCACTAAAATAATCAAAATCACTCTAAAACACACAAAATGACTACAAAAATAGCCAAAGATCTATAAAACAACAACAAAAATACAAAAAATAAAAACCATTAAGAAAAATCTTCGTTGGACAGGCAATTTTTGTTAAATTTACATTTCCCCATGTTGTTGAAAGTCCCTCTGCAACCATGTCACTGTTTTGTAATTGGTTCCGCTGTTGTGATTGTGCGATGTTACTTTAATTTATATATTTTTAAAAACTAATTACAATCATAAAATTATACTTATGTGTTAAAACTTAAGCCTTTGGAAACATTGATTTAAAACATTTTAATGACAATTAAGGCCCTATTTTTAGATTAATGACTTGAATGCCTTTAAGACTTTTTAAGGATCCGTGGGGACCCTGTATAGGGAGCAAATGCAAAAGAGTCAAAGAGCCACATGAGGCTCCAGAACCGCAGAATAACCCAAACCCTGAATAAAGTATTGTAATAAGATGCAATTGCAAAAAAGAGAAAGTTGTGGTGACATGCACGAAAAGTGATACTATCATTTTTGTGACAGTGTCACATTTTCCCCTGAGTTTATGTGTCTGAACATTATAATGCAGATATCATTTTTACATGGTTTTACCTTTCTGTTTTGGATTGGGCTTAACTAGGGGCGTTGTAATGTTGACAATTGCAACAGTTGGCAATGCACAGTTAGGACAGGCATTCAGTGAGCAGAGGAAAAAAGTGGTGCTTTTATCGTTTATTACAAGGTAGGAATTCACATACAGTAAATCACAAGGAAGGACGTACTGTTTGTTAAAGATGAATAACGCTAACCAGTACAAATGGAACGTCAGACCAGCTTAGATTGTTAAAGCTGTACTATGATTAATAGTTATTTTAATATATTTCTACATTTTTGTCAGTGACATTAGGCTGTTTTTACTTTTACTGGAAGACAACAGAAATTTCAATGACCTCATTTTAGGGATCAATGTTGGTTTTGAGGAAAAGAAAGAACAATCTATTTATTATTGAAGTCATCTCGTGGAAATCTTGTAACTTCTAGTTTATAAGAAACTAGAAACATGAAGCCTGATGATCAATTCCCTGTAATGTGTGTTTTTTTTATTAAAGAAAGTTCACATCTGAGGAAATGCATAATGGAGCTGATGAGATTACATCAACTCCAATATGCATTTCACATCTGATGAGATTACAAGAATGATTAACAGAGCTTCAGAAACGAAGTCTTCCACTGATATTTAATGAATTGCGTAACATTCATCTTATATTGTATTAACTATGGGATGCACCCTCCATCTGCAGCTCTCAGAATCATTTTCTCAATCTGCCAATCCTGATTGGCTGGTGAAATGTGTTTGTCCGCCTCTTCCTTTTATAGAAGGTGGGAGTGTCCCTGGCGGACACTCTCCATTCAAACACCTCTTCTCTCTCTCAGCATATCTCGCATTTTTATCTGCTCAACTGTTCACAGATGGATCTTTTAGCCTCCAGCTGATGGACGCTGGTAGGACTGACGCAATTTTGCTTTTGGGCCACACCAGGTCAAGAAGAAGCCAGAGCTTGCCTCCGCTCGGTCAAGTGCTATCCTCTGTTCATCTGCGCTCCAAGGTGTTGAACCGCCGAGACCCAGCTCTGGCTGACGGCTCTGTTCCAACGTTACGTTCCAGCTCTTGTTGGCCTTCTGTGCCCCGCTCCACGCACCGTGCCAAGGTCCGGAGCTTTCCAGACACAAGCACACCAGCTGTCGCCTCGAGCCAAACGCTGTCCTCGACGTCCTTCAACACCCCGGTACACGTTGGCCCTCATCCTTGCTAGCCACCAAGTGGTAGCTTCAGGCTGTTCTCCCTGCCTGTGTCAGAAATAGAGGCCAAGGCTCCTTTCACTGAAGGGACGGGATGCTCTGGGGCTCGCCTCAATGCGGGAATAAATCCTCCAGCAAAGACCACCTACAGGTCTGCTCGAGCTGTCTGGGACTGGGGCTGTCAACTCCCCCAGTTCATGTCAGCACTGCGCGGTATTTAACATGAAGAGCCTCCACAGGAGCCTGTCCCCTTCCATCCTCTGACATCCTTGTATCGGCTGAGGATGAGGAAGATGAGACTTTCATCACCCAGGCGACCTCTGCGGCCTTTTGGGAGGAGAATGAGGGTTCCACACCTGTCTCCCCTCTCCCAAGTCTGGATATGGCGGATGTGTGCAGACCCGGCTGGCCATCCTGTGGCCAGCCGTTTTGACAGATACCACCAGGTCCCGCTATGAGGGGAAGAAGTTCCCCACTTCCAAGGGTGAGCCGAGACAAATTTTTCCCGTCTTCCCTGAGCTGCTGGTGGAAGTAGCGCATTCCTGGCAGGACCGCCCTTTCAGCAGCAGGTCCCCGGTGGCAGGTGCCTCATCTCTCGATTATGAGGCGATAGAGAGCCTTGAACTGCTCCGAATGCCTCCGGTAGTACAGCCTGCCGTGTCCCAGGAGACTTATGTTGCTGGCCAGAGCGGACTGTCTCCAGTCGGACCTGTCCGGATACACTCTCGGTTAGAGCTCTGAATGTCCTGTCCCTCCTCACAGCTTACCAAGTATAGCTGTGTGAGGATTTCACTCAGTCCCAGGACCCAGAGATGTTGGAGGAGTAATCGACCATTGCCAACGTGTGTCTCTGTAGCCAGCGTTGCTCAGTGCAGGCCACTGGAAAATTGATGGGCAACATGGTTCTCCAGGACCGAGTGCGTTGGCTCGACCTTGCTAAACTATTTGATGCAGAGAGGAGCAAAATCCTAGATGTGCCCATAGTCCCGGAGGGGATCTTTTGCTCTGTGCTGTCTTCCATGCAGTGGCAATGTTAGACGAAAAAGAGAGATGATAAGGCTCTTCGCCTCTGTCTTCCCTGAAAGCCCCCGGTCACGTCTCTACCCGTACGACGGAGGGCGTTCCTACAGACTGCTCCTCAGGGCCCAGAGTTAAGCCAAGACTGTTTGCTCCTTGGCCCGCCCGGCTGGCCCGGCAAATCCCCAGTGTCTCCTGCAGCTGCGCTGGCACAGCCTACTTAGCAAACACAGGCAAGGAGGAAGAAGAAGACGTCCTGATTGCTTTCTTTCCCCCTGGTGAAGCAGCTAGATGTTCCTCATTCTCCAGCTCTACCTGTTCTGCTTTCATGCATGCACCCCAGGGCATGCATGAAAACACTTAAACATTGTCTCCCTCAGGGAGGAGAGATCAGCAGCACTCGCAGCCCTACCTTAGGTGTTACAGACAATATTGAGGGGATACAGGCTGCAGTTTGCATCCCTCCTCAATTTGCTGGCATAATGCACTCTCAGGCCCAGGCCCGTGTGTTACAATAGGAGATCCGCTCTCTGTTGCACAGAGGTGCGGTCTCGGTCGTCCCACTGCATGCCTCTCGGCGGAGCGGGTGAAGACGGTCAGGGCATGCCTCACGCTGTTTCGGCCAAATCTGTTAAATTCAGATTATGTCTTTGTTTACTTGGGTTGGTGGCTTCGGTCTTCCTTGTGATTAGCCTTTGACGCCTCCACATGGGCTGAGTCCTGTGCATCTATTGGCTACGCCAGAGTGTGGCGCGACTCTGTGCCACTGGCTGGCCTCGGTTTCCTGACACAAAGCTCAATATAGTTCAGTCAGTCCTCAAAGGATCCACAGCTCAGCTTTCAGAGATCAGTGTTTAAGGCAGATCTCACCCAATATTAATGCATCATATATCCATGTCAAATACCAAGGGTAAGATCTTCATTAATACCAGCCACAGGTTGGTGTTTGCACCAGTAAATCTTTGGTCTTCTGGTCTGCCCACATCTGAGATGACACCTGCTGTTGTCAAAATAGGTCGCCGTGGTCTCTTTTCTATTTATTTATGGTTTGTTTTGCTTGAGTTCCTCTTCTTAGTGCAAACTAAATTAAAACCATAACCATTTGTTTTCAGCACTATCTAAACAAACAAACAGGCATGTCAATCATATGTAGTCCACTCACACCCACATCAACACAGCATTTATGATTAATAGTTTAGATGTGATAAACTTACAATGATTTAAGTTTTATATTTTACTTCATATCTCTTTAACTTAATGTAGTTTGTGTTTAGGTTTTCTTTTTTTAAATACCGATAATGTAAGCAAGAGAGGTGCAATAAACAAGAAGGGGATATAACCAACCGAGACACAGAGAACCGAACAGAAAACCAAACAAGAACGAAAACAAAACCTGACCTGAAACAATAACCAAACCGCAGCAGTAAAAGAGCGCCACAGGGACTTGAACTAATGTTCTAACACTGGAACATCTTGCACAAACAATACATTTGGTACAACCATTGGTTGATTGATTTACATAAAGTTCTCTTGAGGGACTGAGTGAAAAATCAATATTGGAAATAGATTTTTGTTAATCAGGGCCCCTCTTCCAATATGTAAGCTACTTTATAATGTTTCAGAAGGAAACAGGAGTTTAAGTTATGTATTGATTATACATTGCGTGGTCCATTATTAGGCATCTCGCTTTAATTGCTGTTCTGTAAATGTGTGCAGCAATCAAAGAGAATCTCTTTAGCCTGACAAACCCTTTCTTTAGGTAGGTTTGTTAGTTTATTTGTTACATAAGCAGCAACCCCAATATAAGAACATAAGATAGATAGAATGCCAAGTACCAAGAAATAACATTTTTGGGTGTCTTTGAGTCTGGAATTAATGTTTATGCTTACTTGTTGAGAAAAATAGAATAATAGTTATTATTCTCACAGTACATTTTGGGTTTTAAAGTATTTTAAAAAATCTCTAACATCTGTCTTTGTGTTTGTCTTTTTCAAAGCAATACTCGCTTCAACTAATTTACCTAAACAATGAAGACGATTTGAAGAAACTGACACCTGAGACGAGCGATGCCTTCCAGTATTTGAACTATAAAGCAGAGCGAGGCGATGCTCAATCTCAGGTTTGTGATTCTAAATGGGTGTCGAGATGTTTTACCTTGAGAGGGCCTGGATTTTTCTTGTTTTAGAGTGTTTGATCTTTCTTCAAGCTCTACTTTTCAGTTAATAGATGAATTGTGTGCAGAGGAAACTAATAAAAGCTGAATTTACTTCAGAAACACTTGGCATCACTGCTTTACTGGGGACAAAATGGATTGTCGAAAGACATAGCGACAGCAATGAAGTGGTTTGAAAGAAGCGCAATGCAAATGAACGATCCTACGGCAATGTATGACTACTCCGTCCTCCTTATGAAGGTTGGGTTTAAATGCTGTTATTTTTCACTGGACACTGGTGTGTGTTTGTCGGTGCAGTGTCTTTGTTTTGACAGTTATCGATCCTCTGATTGATGTTGATTCCTTCAGGGCCATGGTGTGAAAAAGAACTACACTCAAGGATTTTGGCTGCTGAGAAAAGCTGCAGAAATGGTGAGAGGGCTGTGATCAATTGTTGTTTATAGTGTGTGTGTTTGCTGTGTTTAAGTCCACGGTGAGAGCTGGTGTTTGTTTCCTTTGCTTTAGGGCTCAATTAATGCCTTGAATGGTTTGGGATGGTACTACGAGATGGTGCTGAAGGACCACAAAAGTGCTGTCAAATACTATGAACAAGCTGCTTTAAATGGAAGTGGGGATGGAATATTTAACCTGGGAGTTTACCATCTCACTGGGAAAATTCCAGGAAGTCCAGAACAAAATGAGGTTTGATTTTCACACTTAATCACAGTATCTCTGTTTGCATGTCCAGGTGTGAAACTGAGCTGTTCTGTAATGTTTCACAGAGCGCTGCATTCCAGCACTTTCTAAACGCATCCAAAAGTGGTCATATGAGTGCATCAGTGGAGGTTGCGCGTTACCTTTCCACAGGAAACCTGGAAGGCGTATCTCAGGATGTGGAGAAAGCTGTTATGTAAGAGGCTCTCATTAGACTAGTGTTGAAAGCTTTATGTGCTGTTGCATACAGCTCAGTGGCATCCAATTTCAATGACAGTGGCGAATTCAAGGTCAGAGTCCAGAATTTGAATATCTAAAAATAATAAGCATTACCTCTGCATTATTGCCTGGCACTGAGAGCTCCTGGTCACTGTTGTTTCTGTTCTATTCTCCTCCAGCTACAGTTTTCTATTTGTCCACCAGCAATCAAAAACTATTCTTAGTTTCAAGATTTTTCTTTTTAAAGTGGAGTAAATTTTATTCAATGATCCATCCTTTATCCACTTTGCAGAATTCTAAAAAATGTCTGTGATCGAAACGGACACCTTGGATTTATGATCCGAGAGGCTCTTCAGGCCTACCTCCAGGACTCCCGGTAGGGACATTAATTCAAATTACTTTCCATTTGTCTTCCTTATCGTATTTTCCTTGGTTTCTACCATTTGTCTTTATTTTTTTTTCACTTGTTTTATTACATTGCCAACAGGTGGGAATCTTTTGTGAATTATGTGTTAGCGGCTGAATCTGGTTTGGGTTTGGCCCAGAGTAACACTGCACACCTTTGTGAGGTAAACGTCCACTCTGCCTGATAGATAACTTTTAATGGAGACTAACTTCCAACAATGGAACTTTAGAAAGTAATTTTTTCCACTTATTATACCTTATATGCAGTATATTTAAGTTTTAATACTATATCATCCAGATTTGACTAATGACGGTTATTATTAAAATATTATACATAGATATAATTTAGCTGTTTTTTTAATGCAGCTCACCCCATAAAGTCTGATCAATTAGGAATTTGAAATTAGAAACTGGAAATCTGCAAACTCATAATAAAAAAACTAAGAAACAAAATCATAAACATTCAAAAAATGAATTGATGAATTATTCCGATCCTCTAAATCCAGATAAAAGTGTTTGAGAGATTTATAAAAACTGCTCTAATAAAGATAAATCCCTTTGATTTGTGAAGTAAGATTTACGCATATGTCCATGCCAGAACACCAGTAGGCTGAAGTTCTCCAAACTCAGCAAACTCATATGGACTTGGACCAAGGCACCCAGATAATGCTAATTATAAGAAGCCCAGCTCAGCTGGCTAGATTCTTCCATTCATGAAGGTTAATTACTCTCACTTTGGTCATACTGCACCAGAGGACATTCAGCTTTGGAAATGTGGATAACTCCATGAATCACTTTGATGATGATAATGATGATGATAGGCCTTATTAGTTTATAGCTATAGATAAAGACCTTAATTAAATGGAGAGATACACACAGGCAATAAAACAGCAGCAAAGATATTGTGTTTATATTTCTTTATTCAACACAAACATGTATTTACTTAAGAACAAACTGTGAAACAACCAGAGTGAATCCACACCTGCTAGATTTCTATTTGAACAATGCCAAACACACATGAACAGTTTATCAGTGTGAAAATATTACATCCAGATTATTAGAATAAAGCTATGCTATCTGTTTGACAAGTGATTGGTCTGGATGGTTACTCCATAGACCTACAGTATAAAGGAGAATGGACATGAAGCAATTCCATTCAATTCAACTTTATTTGTATAGCGCAAATTACAACAAAGTCATCTCAATGCACTTTTCAAAATATTAAATTCATAATAAGAAAGAAAAAAAAAACCAAGCACAAGATCCACATGAAGAAGCATTTAGTGACAGTGGGAATAAACAACTTCCTTACAAGGAAGAAATCTCCAGCAGAACCAGGTTCAGAGGTGGCAGCCATCTGCGTCGACTGGTTGGAGTTAGTGGACAGAAGGACCAACAGAACAGGATAGAGAGATAGAACATCAGAGTGTCTCAGACTAGTTGAGCCGTGAACCACAGATCAGGAAATGTCATCATCAGCTTCATGACACCTGATACAGAGCAGAGAGAGAAGGACGAGGAGAAGGCACTGACTGCAGAAAAACATGATACATTATTATCAAGTCAGCCTGTCTTGGCCTTAGACCTCACTCTCAGTGGCCTAGTCAACGCTTATTATAAAGGTGATGAATCTCTTCCTGTTTATTGATAAACTAACAGCAACTCCACGGTCTGTAAATGCAACCGTTCACAGACGAGCCCATGTCCGCTTTAGCAATTAGGTTATGTTATGATTCAGTCCAGTTTATGCGGAATCAGAATTTGAAAAAATGACCACTCTGGACCATGGACCAACTATGCATAGCAGCAACCTTCTGCCAATGTAAATAATCAGAAACACTGCCTTATCATTACATTAAAGAACAATTGTGTGGTATTTATATGCAAGACTCGCAATGCTTTAGTAAATAAAAGACATGTCTCTAGTTGTTTTATTTACATTATTATAATATAATATGTATTTTATAAAGCAAAAAAATTATCATTGTTATTATACAGTTACAGTGTGAATCTCATTTTTATCAATATTGGATAATTGCTATGCTATAATCATGTAAATAAAACTTCTAGGTACTTTTTTTTTTTTACTTTCGTTTAGTCTTTCATTTTCTTAAATGTGTTCTTTAAAATTGTTCTTTATTGAGTGATATTATTGTCGTTCTGTTTATTTACATGAACAAAAACTGGCTGCTATGCGTAGTTAGTCCGGGGTTAGATTGGCCATTCCGCCCAGTGGCCGAATGTCGAATATTAATGGCTACAGCTGTTGCTTGCTAGCATTAGTGCTGGTGGCCTCTGCTAGCTAATTGTATTAGCTTCATTCACAATCAGAAACACATGTTTTAAAATGGTAATTGCAGTATAAATAGACACATGTCATTTGTTGCCACAGTGGAAAATACCAACATTAGCATGACCTGTCCTGTAGACAAACAAGCCTGATGTTCATCATCTGATTTAAAGCACAACTCTGCAGTCAGGCCAGTGACTCACAACTGCTTTATTATGTACATAATTTCAGTTACATAGTCCAATGAAAACTAAACCAAAGGCAAATTGTTTTAATTTGTTAACATAACCTTCATCATTGGTATGTTATTCTTCCCTCTGCACTCATTCTCGCTCACACAGGAACTGGGTCTGAGCGACGATTGTCAGCGTAGATATCATAACTTCTCTGTATTGAACCATGACCCTCATCCATCCGGTGAGTTCATCTCATTTCATTTTGCTTTAACCTCTGCTGCACTCTCCTCTTGTCAATCTGGTTGCTGAACAGTGAGTGTTTATCTTCTTTTATAGCCCTGCTGAAAATGGGAGACTACTTCTACTATTCCTCCAGCACACAAGCAGACTCATTATCCTTAGCTGAGCAGGCCATATCAATGTATGGCAGAGCAGCTCTAGCAGGCAGTCCTCAGGTGACAGATTTACTCTGGCTGTAATCTCATCACCGTATGATAAACCTAATTAAACTTCACGGGCTAAGGCCCACCGCAATGAAAGCTCACAAACAGCATTATCCACTGTTGTTATTTGGACACCTTCCCAGTGAATACCCCTTGTGATTTGTATTGCAGGGAATGTACAACTTGGTCGTTTTGGTACATGAAGGCCACATCTTCCCACGGAGCATTAACTCCTTCTTTAATGTGTCACATCGTGATGAGGTGCACACTGTTATGGAAAAGATATTAAAAAGGTATTTTTTATGAAATCATTATCAAAGGACTGACTATGGAGGAATAAATGTGAAGAAGGAGTAGAACAAACCTGGTTTATTAACAAAAGCAAGAATGGTTTGGCTTTTATTCCTGAGGAATATTAACACGTCTGTTTTGACTGCATATTTCTGCCATTGCTTGGTAGTTTTCGTTTAGGATTAAGCTCTACTATGACCCTTATTTGCATCGTATGTCAGGACTTAAATCTAACCAAGCTAACTACTAAACACAAGGAGAAGTTCTAAATCCCTTCATATGGAGCTACATGAGTTTAGTCTAATTGATTATCATACACAACTTTTAGAGTTTTTAATAAACCGTATTCAAAACATAATTAGATTGGTTGATTATTTACATTTTACAGTGTCCAACAAACAACAATCCATCCAAAATATGCCCATATATACAGTACCTTTACAGCATCTAAAATTAAAGTAGCCTTCATAAAATCTGAATAGAACTTCTCTTTTTTATTTAACTGGTTACAGATGGTTTTAACAAGCTACCGTGAGCTAGAATTAAAGAAACGACAACTAGCACAAAAACTCAAATCCTGAGAGACACTTTACTGGGACATGCAAGTATTTTAAAGATATTTATAGAAGGAACTAAATACTATTCATTTATTAATATTATTTAACTGCTCATTCCCTTTAATGTAGAATAGGCATAACGACAGCCTACACACAGAAGGCCTAAGTTAGGGTATTACACCCTGTAGGGTTAAAGTGGAGCATTTCTATGGAAATCTGAGTCCATTCATTGAGGAGATCGTTTCCAGTTTGTTCCATAAGTGCTTGATAGGTTGAGGTCAGGGCTCTGTGTGAACCAATTAGAGCTCATTAAAGCATGACTGACAGTTATGTTGGACTACAAAGATAAAGGGGTCTTCCCCAAACTGGTCCCACAAAGTTGGAATATACTGGAGATAAGAAGCCTGAAAGACATACTGCAAATACGTTGTGCGTGTGTGTGTGTGTGTGTGCATGTGTGCGTGTGTGGTTGCATCGAAATGGCCAAAAACTGAAATGAAATTTTAAGCAAATTATTTGGGCTGTCACTTTAACACGTTAATTGCGATTAATTAATTACAGGAAAAATGAATGCACTAAAAAAAAAATAATGCTGTTAATCGCTATTTTTTTAGCACTCCAAACAGCTTGGAACCTTTTTTCAAGAACGTCTGCTATACCTATAACACTAATGCACAGACTACAATAACAAATCGGAGAATGTCGAGCTGCTCAGCTTCGTTTGCATTAATTTTAGCTTTCAAAAACACCAGATGGAAAACTAAAGCCTAGTTGTGTGCAAATTGTGCAAGAAAGAGTTGTCTTATCACTGGAGATTTGCAGCCTTCACTCCCACCTGAATGTAGTGGCTAGCATGGACAGCGAGCACGGACACGCGGACAATGCTAACTGCTACATGCTGCAAGCACACCACGTCTGACAAATGAACAAACTCACGAGATGAATATTATTATCTGAAGGAGAGAAAAAGCAAAGTTTGGTGTCAGAAAAGTGTTCTTACTGTTTATGATGTGCTAACTTATAGCACTACATATGATGTTTTGATTTTCTATTTTTTGGAAATTGACTAAAGTACACATCAATATGACATGTAGCCATTGGGACTAATCTCACATACAGTGGGATGTAATTGCCTACGCCTGCATCTGTTCAAGTTAAAAACAAACAATAAATGACTTTATAAAGCCACTTTGTTATATATCGATGTTTGGATCTGCCACAATAATGTAATTTAGATTAAAATACCTCAAGTTGAGGGCGTTTCTCAGCAATTTTTTAGGTATGACTTAAAAAGAGATGAATTAGATTTATTGATTACAGAGCATGACTAATTAATGGCATATTTTTTTAATCTCTTGACAGCACCACAAATTATTATTGCATTTCTGGCTCTGAGTGTGTACTAACTAACTGGGCTGCTGAAAGATCGGTTCTCTAATTAAAACACAAATTTGAAGTTCCTAATGAAAATCAGCTTCTTTACTTTATTTATTATCCAAACATGTTTATAGAGAAGCACATAGAGCTCTGTGTGATTCTGTGTTTTTGGTTTGCATTGTGCATCATTTCTTGTGCGCGTTGCTTTATTTTCAATCCTAGCCAAGTAATGACCTTCATAACGCGAACCAAGTACATCAGAATTTGTCAAGCACAAATGCTGTTTGCAGACCTTCATCAAACCAAACTGTTTTGGTCTGGTTTTTTCAGTGAGAAAAGAGCACTTATGGACCTTAACCATTACGCATAGAACAAATAAGTAATTTCAGTTGAAAAAGGAATCATGGAATCCATGAAAAATAGACCCCTTAATGGCCCACGTCACGGAGGCAAAAACAGGAAACGCCGCTTGCTAAAGACTGTGGAGGCTAGTAATGTTACAGCTTTAGAATGTTGTCTTGTTGTGTGTTTGGGTGCCAGAATGGTAGCAATAATGTTCGTGGATGTAAATTCAAGTTTTATAGGATTCCAGCCAACACTCATGGTCAGAAAAACAAAGACGATTGGGGTTTTGCCTCCTGATTAAGCCCCGCCCAAGAAAATACGTCACAATGTTTACAAACAATCAAAGGGTCAATACTGTTGACCTGATGCTCATGAGGGTATGGTACCACAGTGTGTTCCAACACTGCTTTTATGCAGACAGAGGGAGGTTGGAAGTAACAAAGAAAAGTTGGATCACCTGTAGGAATTATTAGCACTAGCTTAAGGCTGATTCAACCTTCATTGCTGCAGAACATCTTTACATTGTTAACACACTTCGTGTTCCCTAAAAAAGGCCTATTTGTATAATTCTAAAATGTACATTATTTTTCAGTTTTGGGTAACCAAACCTTTTTTTTAAACTCCTGGCTTTTCAGTACTTACCTTTGTACCATTTTAAGCTATTCATCGGACTTGCACGACTTGAACTACAATAAACAATTGGAAAAATGAGGGTGTTCTAAAACTTTTGAAAGGTAGTGTATGTTTATACTGTATATGTATCTATTATTGTATGGAGAGAAACACAAGTACTAAAGAAATTTCCACACACTCAAATGTTTATTTACTGAAGCAACACCCCCAGAAATGTCCCAAGTTTCCACCTATGTGGACTTAACTAAAATATGAATCATCCAAAAATGTACATTGTTCCTTTGTTTAGTTGTATGACTCATTGTGTTTATGTCAGATCTGTTTGAACATTCTGTGATCCAGCCTTTGCATGCTAAAGCCAAGGGTGAAAGGGTTTCATGCTAGAATAATCATCAAGTTAGGAATGATAAAATGTTGTTATTGTATGTCACACTGTTATAACTAATTTCCTTTTTTAAGATGTGTGGCGATTGAGGATGAGGAGCTCGTCACGCCTTGTTCCTTCGCTCTGCTCGGACTCCAGATGGGAAAAGCCTTAAGGAGAATGAGTCAGAATGATGTGCAGCTTCTTTTGGTAGGCATAAGGCACTCATCTCAAGCTGTTTGTCACAAGAGAGAAACACCACTCACTGCAGTTTGCCTTTCCACTGCATGTTAGCCTTCTTCATTAATTTGATCTGTCTTTAATTATTGATATATGAGAAAATGCAAATTTCTCTGTGAGCATGAATAAGACATTAAAGCAATATTGTTCCGTGATTGTGAAAAAAACAATGATTTATTAAAATGGTTGTTGATATTTCTCC
This sequence comes from Gouania willdenowi, assembly GCF_900634775.1. Lineage (NCBI taxonomy): Eukaryota > Metazoa > Chordata > Actinopteri > Blenniiformes > Gobiesocidae > Gouania > Gouania willdenowi. The sequence continues at coordinate 30,814,154 of NC_041047.1, read as the reverse complement.
ACAGGCGTATATGTCTCTCCTCTCTGTCATTATGGTTATTATCTTTGTGCCTCTGCAGAGCTGTCTCGGTGAGTAATTGTCGTCCACTGCACCCACTTGCACAGTTTAGCCACCAGATGGAACAATTTCCCATTTATTGGTCAACCTTGTCTTCTTCAGTGATTTTTCTCATGAAGAAATCCTTCATTGTGTCACCTGCTAACTATCTCATATGATTACAGGACAGCGCAACCATGAGACACTTAGAATAAGATCTGCGAGGCAACAGAGTGGGAACTTAAATCAAGAGCAAGTCAGCATCATGGGAACCTCAGAACCAGTTACCAGGAATCAGAGGCTCATGCAGTTGGATAGTCAGCAGTGGCTTCCATATGCCAGCGAGTTGGTGGTGACTCTGTCAGGCGTGTGTCTGTGTGTTTTCTGGACCACAGTCCTCTGTCACGTCCTATGACATTAAATCCCCTGCAGTGTCCCAAAGGCCACAGTACAACAATGAGACAGAGCCTGCTGCAGGACGATGACACACAACTGTGCATGTGACTCGATGGTGTTTCAGAGACACACTGCATGAGTCATTTTTGAACAAGTTCTGGTGAACATGTGAGCATGCATCCTTCTCAGTGCTTTTCTCAAATATACTGTATGATATTTGTAAAGCAACAATCATTTTTAAAGTGGTGGAATCTGAAGGTATGTAAAGATAATGTGTTGCTTCAATGGGGGATGTTGTGGCATTGGATTAATAGGTCAGTTATTGGGGCTTCCAAATGATCTTATCAGGGTCATGTTGATGATGATGATGATGATGGTGCAAAGCAAACAGTGCATACAAGAGCAGAAACCCAGCACTTACATTTTCTGTGAAATCTAAAGCTGAAGCGAAGGATTTTTAGTTGTTATTGATTTAGTCTCCTCCTGACACTAAGCTCCAGATACAAAGATAAGACGCTATCGCCTCTACTCATTACAGAGCAGTGTTTGGCAGGGAAGTCGAGTTACTATAGCAACGGGTGGCACTTCAAACACACCTTTGGAGTTCTTGTTGATGTGTTAGTCAAAAAGTAACACAACTTCCTGAGCTGTGGTTTCTGTGTTCAGATAAGAATACACCTGTTTTTTAGCCTTATAAAGCTGCTTGGAAATATAAGGTTTACTCAAGGTTACATAGTTTTAAAACAGTTATTTGTGGCTGTGGGAAACTTTTGATGTGTTGCACAGCTTTAACTTAGTGTTCTTGAAGCAGTGTACGTCAACAGCTACCGAGGGATCGTAATGATCTATCATCTGCTCTCATCTGTGTGTTTATACAAGTGACTCAAACAAAGTAGGCTTCCTTCACATGATTTAGCAAGAAATTGAAGTTGCAGCTTTCCTGATAATGTTTTGCACAAATGATCATGACTAGAGTGTTTGTTTCAAAGTATAATTATGACCTCACACATCAATGTTTTCAATAAATACATTTTGCAAAATTAAGCCTATGTCATCTTGTGGTACTTCCATCATTTTCACTTCAGCAAGCGTAAGTACTGATGTAGTGGTTAAAATGTTCCAACCTCCACCATAAACAGACAATGGCAGCCATCTGCCTGAAGTGGTTGGGATTATGGAGGATTTGATTTGATTTATTTATTTATTTATCTCAAACATAAAACAATATAAAGCAATCATTGCTCACTTAAAAGAGCCACAGCAATGTTTGAGAAGAGGCAGAAGGAAGCTTAACGCTTATCTAGTCCTGTCCCGACTTCCAAGCTATTTCACAAAGAACAAAATAACTGACATTTGAGCAAATGCATTCATATATACATATACAAACACAACAAAATACACACATTTAAAGAAAAACAAGCATTCATAGGCCTACCTGGACTTACATAACATCACCATCCACATGTCCTCCTACCCATGACATTCTAGTCCTCGTACTGACCTAATAAGTTATATACATTCAATACATATTCTGCATAAGTTTTATATATACAGTTTATATATTCACATCAAACATATATACGTACACACATATACATACATACACATGAATGTACATGACATATACACAATATTAATATTATACTATTTGTTATCTCAAACACAAATTTCATTAAGTAGCAATATACAAAAAAGGAAAAGAACTAGAGAACAGAATTGAGAGAAGTCATGTATTACAGGCGAGTAGGGATGTAACGATACCTAAATCTCAAGGTTTGGTACATACCTGTCAAGTTTTGAATTTGAAAATAAGGGAATTTTTCTGGCGCCCACTACCAGCCGTCCCACCCGCCCAACCAAGCTCCAATATCCCTTATATTTTAAGATAGGTGTACAAGAAGTCTAAAATACCCACTTGTCAACCATTTACTAAATACAATTATGTGATTGTAATCTGGTAGGTCAACCTTTATTAACATTGAAATGCTGTGAACATTCCTACTAGGGCTGGGCGATATGGACTAAAACTCATATCTCAATATATTTTCTCAAAATGGTGATATACAATATAAATCTAGATAATTCTATCAAATAAAGTCTGACCAGACTGGGTTCAATTCTGGGTTCAATTTGCTGATGCAAAATGCTACACAGGAACATTTATTAAGAAACAGCTGCACAATATGTGAACTCAGAAATTAATCTAACTGAGCTTTACATGTTGTTTTGAGAAGTAAAAGCAGTGACTCATAAAGCTAGTATTTTGATACATAATAAGCTATTATATATATATATATATATATATATATATATATATATATATATATATATATATATGAAATATTGTAGTTCTCTAAATTGCCAAAATAGAAAACTCGATACATCTTGAATTTCGATATATTGCCCAGCCGTAATTCATAATTTATAAAACAGCCTAAATAAAAACATAAAGGTGTATATTATTTAATACACTTACAGTTTATATACAAATCAACACATTGCATATCTATTATTAATTTCACATTGCTTGTCTTTAAGTTAGACATTAACATTTTATTTTCATTATATATTTTATTATAATTTCTCATACTCACTCATGTGGTTCTCTGGTATTCACTAATGACTTATTAGACACATTTATTACAGACTTTACATCCTTTAACACTTTTTAAAGCAGTGTATATTTGTGGAGCTTGTGATTGGCTGATTTTTCATGCTGACTTACGTGGTTCCTTCCGCTGTGGTAGACGTTAAAATCTCAGTTATTAATCTAACAGAACGTGTAACTGTGTCCCATCCTGCTGCTCTTTAGGAAGATAAACTCTGTCTCATTTTAATACGTATTTACACCAGTTCTTATTTTTTTTCGCCGGAACGTCTTCATTCATTAAAATCTCTCTTCTGAGTTGTTTCTGGGTTTGTTGCCGCTGTCAGCTCTAATCTCGCGAGAACTGCCACTCAGGCTATTTCTGGTGTCAGTTCTCGCGAGGCTAGTGACGCCGTTCAGTTCAGTAAAGGCATCTTTGAATTATTAATACATTAAAATATGGGATATTTACAGGAAAATAATAATATGGGAAGATGGCAGGAAAGAGGGGTAAAATACGGGAGTTTCCCGACCAAAACGGGATACTTGACAGGTATGTTGGTAGAATCACGGTAGTAACCTCATAGTACGATATTTATTGCGTTTAACAGGCAGGAACACAGTTTGCAATAACAAGAATTTAGTTTTTTGTTTTACTCTTTTATTTCAAACTAATTGCAAATGCAATAATTTTAGATTCATGACATTATAAACTGAATACTGCCTCCTAACAAATACAGCAAGGAAATCCAAGTAGTGCAAACTGCCTTGTTCTTTGTTTAAATTAATTTGAGGTTTTTCTAGAAAAGTCAACATTTGAGGTTAGGAATATTCTCTGAGCATTTAAAGTATCCATTAACCTTTTAAAGCTCTTTGTCAACAACAGAAAATGACTGTAACTGCGCAACATCTCGTTTTATTTCTTGAGCCCTTGAGCTGTTCTGAGGGAGTTTGGTTGGAAACACTTCCTTTAGAGATTTTTGACCAGACTGGATTGTTTATTAAGTGGCTTCTCACGTTGCTCTTATTTCTACAAGGGTAGCGCAAGGTACACTTCACTTGCAGTGTTTGCATAGTGTCCATCTTTTCTCCTTCATGGTTTGTTGATGCAGTGAAACCATTTCCACACCTCTGACTGACTTGTAGCCGCTGCATCAAGCACAAGCTCTACAAACTCCTCCATTACTCATTACACTGGCTGCCACCATCTGCCACCATCTGCCATGTTTCCTTTTCTCCTCTGACCTTCAACCTTTGCACGTCATTGGCTCAATGGCCTGTAACCAGTGTTGTGCTAGTTATTGAAAAAAAGTAACTAGTTACCGTTACTAGTTACTTCATTCACAAAGTAACTCAGTTACTATTTTGATTAATTACACCAAAAAGTAATGCGTTACTGGAAAAAGTAACTTTTGAGTTACTTAGAATGAAAGAATGTATTATTTTATTGGGTCATTTGTGTCTGTACAGCTTCATATCAGTGCTGTAATAATATAATAATCCACTGTTAATCAACTGTATTAACATTGTTTTGGATAAAAACCTCTGATAAATGAAATGTTATTATATACAACCCTACAGTTTCTCATCATTTACATTCACAGAACTAAACTCTGCTCAGTATTAATCTTTACAAACACAAATGGACTTGATTTATATAGCGCTTTATAACCACACTGAAGCAGTCTCAAAGCGCTTTACATATCAGCTCATTCACCCAATTACTCACATTCACACACCAGTGGGACAGGACTGCCATGCAAGGCGCTAGTCGACACATAGTCAGGTACTGGGATCGAACCCCCAACCACTCGATCAGAAGACGACCTACTACCACCTGAGCCACGGTCGCCGTGACTGAAACACTTAAGTATTCTTTCAATACCAGCTTATTTACCTGAGACCAGCAGAAACTTAAAATGTTACAAGTAATTGTGAAATAAATAACACCAAACAACCTCAATATTATTCAAAATCAGATCAAACATTAAAGTGGCTTCAGCATCACAAAACGGTTATGTTTTGCCTTAGAATGCATCATCGCCGCAAGTCGTGCAAGTGCAGAACGACAAGAATTAAATTAAAGCGGAATTAGGCAAGTGAAGTGTTTACAAGAAAGAGGCATTATCTAATTCGGAATTAAAAATGGAATAAACCAACCAAATAATTCGGAATTAACTTTAATTCAGGATTTAATTAGCGTTAGGAATTATGTGTTTCCATGGTCAGGTTAAAGAGGAATTAACTTTTATTCCACTTTAAAGAGGAATTAAAGCTCCCATGTAAACGTGGCCAATTACAAAGATACATTATTGCTTTAAGGGATGTGTGTGCAGTGCACGCAACTCCTTTTTTTTTTTTTTTTTTTTTTTTTTACCTTGTTTGCACATGCTGTTGAAGGTTAACACTACAAGAAGTGCAATCTTTTAACAGCAATGCATATTTTATTATTGCAATTAAATAAATGAATTTATTTCATTGCATAATTGTGACCATCACCAGCCCTCCCTAGGGAAGGGTAAATACTTTATTAAAGGGAGGATGTAAAAGAGAGAGGGCAGTGTTACACCAGGGTGAGGGGGGTGGGGGGGGGAGTTAACAGGGAGGAGGGATACAAGATAGGAAAACGAATGGGTGGGGAATAATCAATAAATTTCAAGTGATGTGATGTGAAATTGTGGTTGTGTATATTGTGCTTATTGTTGTGTTATCAAGCCAGTCTGGTGACCAGTGTGCGGCTTAGGAATAATGATGGTGGCTGTGAGCAGAGGAGGAAGTGAGTGGAAGTTACATAAAACAGGTATTTGGGAACAACGTGTCTATGGTTGAGCCCAGTATGAGTGTTATCCCACAGCCCGAGGCCAGTGCGTCCATGACAAATGTGATTCCAAGAGCCGCTACTGCAAAACCCATAAGCCGCCCCCGGGCCCGAAGAAGCAGTCGGGCCAGCAGAAAGAGCGAGAGATCTAGGGGCCCCCGGCGACCACCCCACGGCCAAGCAGCCCCCCGAACGCCCCCAAGGTCCCAAGCCGAGAGGCTGCCATTGCCCCCCCCATACACACCCGAAAAGCCCCCAAGGAGCCAAGGACCCAGCGCACCACGCCACCGACTCCAACCCCCAACCCCCAGGCCCCCCAGCCCCCCACCCCCCCACCACCAACCACACCCCCGCGCCCAGCCCCCCGAGGGGAGGGCCCAGAGAGCCCCCCGCCCGAGACCCCAGCGGAGGAGCCAAAGCCCACGCCCAGCAGACGACCAGAGCCACGCCGAACGGGCAGCCGGCGGGCCCCCGCCGGTGAGCCCAGAGCCAGCAAGGACCCGACCCCAGGCCAGGAGGACCCGGAATGGATGCAGCACCAGGAGCAGCCCGCCCAGGGCGAACGACCACACCCCAAGCCGCATAAGGTACCAGGGGGCCGCTGGGAGTCCCCCCGCCGGTCCCCAGGCACCCCAACCTAGCCCCCCCGGGCGCCCCAGATGCTGATGCCGCCCGCGCCACGAGCTTCAGTTCTTTAAAGCCAGGGCCCCCTCCAGAGGCCAAGCCAGACCGCCCCGCCGGGATGTGGCCCCCTAATTTAACCCCGACACTCTGCCTCACGGGGGACTGCCCAAGCAGGGGCCGCACCAGAAGGTATGCAAGGGCGCGGCACGCGCCACCCGCCCCAGAAGACCCCCGCCAGGACCGGCCCGGCCAGCCGGCCAAGCACCCCGGGCCCCAGGAGCACCCCCAGGGACCAGGACCCCCCAAGGGCAAGCCCCCGGGCCAAGCCCCCCGGGACGCGCCCCCCACCCCAGCCCAGGTCCCGGCCACAGCCCAGCAGGACCGCACAGCCCCAGACGGCACAAGGCCAGCAGCCCAGGGCCCGCCGCCCCCCGGACAGCGCAAGCCACAGGGCAGCGCCCCCCGCCGGCCCGCGAGCAACCGGCGACCCCCACCGCGGGGACGGAGGCACCCCAACGGCACACATCCAGCGCGGGACAGCAGCCCCCAGCCAAAGATGCCCCGGACCCACCCACCAGTCCGCAGATGGCAGGACATACCCACCAGGCGGCCGAAAGCAACCTCAACCATCGGAACAGCTAACGCCGCCCCCCCAGTAAACAGCATCATCCCGAGGCGCCAAACAACCCTGCCCCAACCCCGGTGAGGACACCAGCACCCCCCCAGCACACCCACCCCCCAAACCGGCGAGGCAGGCCGCCCCGGGCCCGCACACCGCGGGGCCCGCCCCCAAGGCCACCAGGAGACAAAGCAAGCACCAAGCCACACCCAAGGGGGAGAGGCACCCCCGCGCCCCACCCGGCCGACACAGCCCGGAAAGACCCCGCAAGGAGAGACCCCGGCAAAGCCCCCCCGAGACCCACCGCCACGCCCGACCGCACCATCTTGATGTGCTATTACTCTATGCAGTGGCCCAGCCACCAACAGAGGGGCCAGGCCCCCACCGGAGAGGCCCAAATATGTGTACCAACCCACCACCCTGTTATGGTGCCTCTCCATTCCCCAATGGAGAGGCACTTCCCGATCCCCTGTGTGAATGTGTGTGTTTGGTGAATGTATGGGGTGTAATTAAAAGAAGGGGGATGGAGGGGAGCGGTGCTCCCCCTCCAGCCTCTGTGGATTTATGTGTATGTGGTGTAATAGGCCGGAGGGTGTAAATGATGATACACCCTCCGGGGGGTGACATGTTGAGATGCGATTAAAATTGGAGGGATTAGTAGGGCAACTAGAGGTGGGAGGGCCGCCCCCATGCCACTACATAGTAACACAGGTGGCGGCCCCCTCCACCCCCAGGCCACCATCCAGCCCCCCAAGGGTTGGGTATTGGTGTGTGGTGCATTTTCTGAGTGAGCCAGACCAGCTGGGAGTGGGGTGAAGTGAACATGTAAGAGGCCTGTCCAGTGTGAGCCGGGCCCGTCCGCGTGGCGGGCCACGCGAGAGGGTAGATGGCGCAGACGGGCAAGTGGCACTGCGGGCCCCGGAACAGCACAGCCGGAGACCCCCCCCCACGGCACCCCCCCAGACCGCGCCGGCCCCGCGGAGCACGGCGACACCCCCCACCCCCGGGCACAGCCAGGCACCAACAACATCCCCCGGCGCCCCAGGGGGCGACCCCCGCCGCCCGCCGGCCCGGAGCAACGCCACCCCGCCACCAAGGGGAGCGGCCGAGCAGGGGGGAGGCCCATGCCCGCACCAGGGCCAGCACAGGCCCACCCGGCGCCACGATACAACACTCTCCACCGGGAGGCGGCCCCGGCCCCCCCGACGAGAGAGGACGCCATCCACCGCCAAGCAGGGCCATCCCGCCAGCCACGGACCGGCAAGCCAGAGTACCGAAGCACCCCCAGCCCGGAACCGCCCCCCCACACCAACGGCGCCAATAGAGCCCCCCCCCCCCCCACGGAGGCAATCCGTGGGGGGGGGGGGTTGTGCACAGGGTTGTGCACGCAACTCCTGTGCACAGCTCACCTGCACCTGCAGCATCTACATTTAGTGTTGAACTCAACAAACTATTCATCAAACACTCACAAGTCTCATAAATGACATATTTAACAGTGAGTTACATCATCTCTTTTATTAAATGCTGATAGGTGTTAAAAAACTTACCAAAAGCACACGATCAGTGTGTGATCACATGCTTCAGTCGTTTGCTATGATGAATTGACTAAATAAAATAACACCGTCTTCAAACCTTCATTACTTTTAAAATGTTCAAACCACAGTCGGTCTTATTTTTAATTTTTTTTAACATGTCCGTCATTTATTTTCACTGCTCAGTAACAGATGACGTCACATCCTGTTGGTCTCAGCATTGGTCTCAGCATTGGTTCCTATTGGCTTCTCATTCCGCGCAAAAGCTGCAGCGCGGAATGAGCTGTGATCGATCTTGTGGGTCTTATGAGGACGTGCACCTAAGCTGAACACAGTCAGCTGGCTCGGCTCAGCTGGAGAGCTTCAAGCTGAGAAGAATTTGATGAAATGGTAAAAGCCAGCATGGTCACGCACGGCTTAGCTGAACCAGGTCTCAAGACACTTGCTGATAGCAGTCCTCTTTTCCTTGTTTCCAAAGACATTCACCTCCATCTTGTCATGATTTAGTTGAAGGAAGTTTTCACTCATCCAGCATTTTACTTTTTTTAAGCAGTCACACAACATATCAATGAGACCATAGTCGTCTGCGTCATCCAGTGATAGACATAATACTATTTTTCCCAGTTATTTAATGCAATTGAAGTTGTGCAAGTCCAATGAATAACTTGAAATGGTACAAAGATAAGTACTGAACAGCCAGAAGTTAAAAAAAAAGGTAAATGTAAAATTTGTCCTAAAGGAAGCATATAAAGGCTAAACTGAAGGGGTCCAAGAACAAAGCCTTGAGGAACCCCACAGGACATTGGTAATCTGTCAGATTGAAAGTTTCCAATGTTTACAAAATAACTTCGCTCCTCTAAGTAGGACTTAAACCATTGCATTACTTTTCCATTTTTGTCCAACCCATGTTTGCAATCTTTGCAACAAAATTGTATGATCTCCAGTGTCAAATGCAGCACTTAGATCCAATAGAATGAGAACAGATACTTTTCCCAAATCAGTGTTCAACCTTATATATTTAGATCTCTGTGAATCACTATAATCATTCCTCATCCTTTATCCTTACATTCACTGTTCCGTTTTGGTTTTGTCCACTAGAGGACACTGCTTACACATTTGTTTGTATGTGCTGCACTTTGATGATGTGTTTGTATGTGCTGCACTTTGACGATGCGTTTGTATGTGCTGCACTTTGATGATGTGTTAGCATGTGCTGCACTTTGATGATGCAATAAGTCATGTAATGTTGTAAACCAGGAAGTCAGTGAAGTGCATGGCCGTTTCTCAATCTGTTTACTGTTCCAATTCAAAGTCCACTTCTCAGCAAGTCCGCTGTAAATCCCCAGATGAGAACTTGCTCCTCCCGTTTTACTAAGCATACATCAAAGGAGACTTGAGCGTACTCCGCCAGCTATACTTCCCAGCATGCATTTCGAACATGCGCATAATTCCTTTATTATTAATACCATTTTGTAAATCACTTTTTTTCCTTTTCTTCTTCACTCATTATTATTTTTCAAATACTATCTTTAATCATTGAATTAATCAATGTATTTATCTACTTCATCCTTCTACCATTAATAGCCAACTATTATTTTCCTTCTTCTTTTAGTTGTTTTATTATTACTATTTTGTAAATATGTTTTTTCCTTTTATTTTCTTTCTCTTATTATTTTGTTCAATTATTATCATTACTCATTGAATTAATAAATGTATTAATCTACTTTCTCCTTCTACCATTACTAGCCAACTATTATTTTTCTTCTTCTTTATTTTATTGTATTTTATTATTCCTATTATTTTGGTCAATTATTATCATTAATCATTGGATTTATACATCTATTTATCTAGTTCATCCTTTTACCATTAATAACCAACTACTATTATTTTTCTTTCTTTATAATTATTTTTAATTATTACTATAATATGTTTTTCCTTTTCCCTTTATTTATTATTATTATCTATGTGGTAAAGGGCAGCCACAACAGCCATACCTTTCTGATCCATTGTAAATGATCCTTTATATTTGTTTGGACAAATTGAATGTATTGCCTATTGCCTGGTTGCTTCTCAGGATTTTTGTCACATGTGTTTCCCTATAAATAGATTACCTATTTATAGGGACTGTTTATCTATTTAACAAAACACACACATGTTTATTGTATTTGAATTTGTTCTTTTTTTTTTAAATGTATCACCAAAGTTTTATTGGTATACAAAACAATTACTATTTACAACAATGACATCTACTCAATGATACATATTATTTTCTTTGATGTTTACAGTGGAGTGCACATACTCCACACTGTTGAGCACAACAATGTCAGGAAGTTTGTTTTGTCCTAAAACGAAGAGTATGCGAAGTCCGCGCTTGCACACTCCGCAAGTCCGTTCTCCAAGTTTGCTCCCACGAGTCCGTACCCAGGAGTTCACAAGTACGGAGTATGCATACTATGAACTGAGAAACGGCATTTGTTTTGAAGAACTGTTGCTTATCAGCCAGCAATCTCAGTGAATCTGCGTACATCTTTATGCATTGTGGGTATGTACTGATTAAATCTAACTATATCTTTATTTGACAGTCCTTATTTTGAAGAATGTTTATGTTTTTGGAATCTTATTTGCAATTTAATATGTGATGTTATAAGCTGTCTTTACTGTGTGTAGTTAGTACCGCAGCCATTTTTATTTAAAAAAATATATAAATATGAACAGTTAAAATTACATTGAACCATACAATTGACACAATGAACGCTGATCTGTTTGTGAAGTTTGTACACAATGAAGCGAGGAAAAAGAAAAAAAGAATTAATTATATAGAACTTCTTGTGTTTTGCTTCACAAATAAGAAATGAAAACAAATGTACCAATTAAACCTTTTTTTTATCATTATTTTTTATTATTTATTTTACCTCTGCAAAGAGCGAAGCGCAGAGTGGAAGGTTATGTTTTATCTGTCACTAATTCGTTAGCAAGATAGCTTGAACAGTTATATATGGATTTGAATGAGATTTTCAGGAAAATTGACAAATAGGACAAAGAACAGATGAATATTTTTTGTGATAAAGAAAATAAAGAATAGGGGAAAAAGAGAGAAAAACAAGGAAAAGAAAGAGTGAGGGAATAAAAAAGAGAAAAAGAACAGAATTAGGGAAGAAGAGAGAAAGGGGGGGTTACGGACTGGGTTGTATGTAGCATAGGAGAGAACGGGTGTGAGAGCACATTTAGGCAAGGCAAATGTATTTGCATAGCGCATTTCATACACAAGGCAACTCAATGTGCTTTACATGATCAAAAAGTGTAACAGAAAACAATTAACATCTTAAAAATCAATAAGAACATTAAAATCATCAGTAAAATAATTTAAAATCATCAACAAACACATTACATCAACAACAACATGACCAAAAATCTCCCTCTCAATCATACGCAGTAGAGAAAAAGAGTAACTTTAACTTTGATTTAAAAATGTTCATATTGGATGCTGACTTCAGCTCTGTCAAGACCATAGTAGAGGGGCATGAATACAGCAGCCTGAGCCATGAAATGAAAGATGGCACAAATCCAAATTTAACCATTGTCTCCAAAAGAAAATCCCATTCAACCCTATCAAATGCCTTCTCTGCATCCATAGAGAGAAGGCATTCTGAAACTGACAGGCATGGAGAATACATAATGTTTAACAAGCGACGGATATTCGAAAAGAGGTTTTTGTTCAACAAAGCCTGTTTGGTCTGAGGAAATAATGCTGGGCAAAACATTTTCAAGGCGAAGACAAAAAATTTTGGTTAAAATTTGATAATTGCAATTTAACAAAGAGATAGGCCTGTATTACCCACCCTTATTTTTCTTCAGCAGAAGTGTTACACGTGCCTGATTCAGAGTTGAGGGGAGGCGACCTGCAAAATAGGAATCTGCATACACTCTTGTTAGTATTGGTGATAACAGTTTAGAAAAAGTCTGATAGAATTTGTTAGGGAAACCATCTGGTCCCAGCGACTTATTGGTTTTTATTGATTTTATAGCAGTGCAGACCTCCTCTTGAGTGATGGGATCATCCAAAAATGAGTTTGTGTTTAGCCCTTGTAGTTCTCTTTTAGTTATTTTGAGTCTTTGTTTATTCTGTTTACTGGTATGATCTCCTGTGTTAACTCTTGTCTCTGTGTTCCAGTTATTCCTGGTTGTGTCTCCACCTCCCAGTGTGTTTGAGTTGTGACTGATTAGTTGCCTCATGTGTTGTACCCAGGTGTGACCCATTTCCACTCAAGCCTCCATCTCTATTTAGCTGAGTGTCTGGTGACTGTGTGATCGCTGGATCATTGTATTGTTGACCCTCCTTGTGTCTTGCAGCGTTTGTTTCCTGCTCCTTGGTTTTCTTTGTGCCCTGTTAGATTTTCTATTATGAGTTTTAGAATAAACGACGACTGGTTCCAAGAACGATACGCCTGCCTGCTCGTTCCATCTCTCCCTGCATTTGGGTCCACACCACCACCACCACTCCGTGACAGAATGGTCCAGCCAAAAGTAGTGAAGGCAATATGAAGCCCCATGAAGCATTAAGGGATCGCAGCCTATTACTCAGCACATGGTTCGAAGGTTTGCGGTAATTCATGCTCCACTACGCCATCATGTGGACAAAAAATGTAATACATGCCAAGGGCCTATAACAAATGGTGGGGTCTGAAAGACTACAGCCAATAATGTGGAGAGAGTTGTGATGTAAAATGTGCTTGTGTTACTTTGTTCATGTATGTGCTTATGCAACTATTGACAGAGTTTAATAAAAACAAAAATACATTTATTCATTTTTATTTAAAAATAATTTTTCGAGAATATTTGGACTTAGGCGATTTCTTTTTTTGCACAGGATTTCACCCGCCTTTGAAAAAACCACGTTCACAGGGCACAGATGATGCAGGTGTACATAGATATGTAATGGCTAGTTTGCACAGATTTGGAAATGTAGATTTATGTTTTTCCCAATATTGAAGGGGACTTTCAAGTCGAGCAATATTTGGTTCACCCAGGTATGTTTGGACCTCCACTGTAGCATTGGCAGTTATATTAGGGGTTCTTGTCTGCTGGCATGTCGTGTCAAAACGTTGCCACAGTTTGCTCCCTAGAACAGAAAAAACAGGCAGTAAGTGACTTATTAGCACAATTAGAGTACATATATTACCTTCTGCTACAGATGAAGAAGGTCCTGATGATGATGATGATGAAGCTGAAGCAGATGAGGACAATGCAAGTCGTAAGACTCAAGCACATTCTCCGATCAATCTTTTTTCTGCTTCTGCTGCCTTATTAGGGTTGAAGAATCCTATTTTTTTTAATCTTGGATCAAGTAACGTAGAGAGGGACATGATGCTCATTGATTGAAGGTGGCTGAGCTTGTCCCTCAGCTGTCTACGCAAATACTCAGCCATGTCTCTGCTCTCAGGTGTCTGGATATTGCCAATCTCCTCTTCTTCCAGAGCATTTTGAAGAATGGCCAAAAGTGGAATGACTTTTGACCCAGAGACTTTCTTCTCCTCAGACACCTCAACAGTGGCATAGTTAAAGGGGGCGAGTACTTTCAGATAGTCTGCAATTATATTATATTGTTCTGCTGAGAGTGGTACAATGTCTGTACGGAGCCCAGCCAAAGCTGCTCCAACGGGCTCTCTCAAATTAAACAGACGCTGAAGCATTAGGTATGTGCTGTTCCATCGTGTATCCACCTCATGAATAAGTTTAAGCACGGAGAGACCCATTTGCAATTGAATCTGTGCTAGTCTCTCCTATAAAACAGTCAACAAAATAAAACAATGCAGGAGCAGAAATAATAATTGACATATTACAAGTAAGGACCTTACCTTTGCAGTGGTGCTGCTCTTAAAATATCCAACCATCTTACGACAGTTTGTCCTGATGTCACACAATTCAGGACTTCGGTCGAGAGCTTTCTTTATAATTAAGTTTAGAGTGTGTGCCACACAAATTGTGACGCAAATGTAGCGCTCGAGCACAAGCACCCATATTGGCAGCACCATCAGTCACCAGACATGTCACCTTTTCAGCTAAACCCCACTCAGATATGAGAGAGGTCTTCACTCTCGCTATATTTGCTGCTGTATGTGCCTCAGGGAAATGCTGCACCCCAAGGACAACAGTCTGCAGAGAAGTGGTCTCATCAATAAAATGACAAGTCACAGCGAGATAGGCATCTGTGTTGATTGAGGTCCACATGTCTGCTGTTAAACAAACAGCAGATGCAGTAGACACGACCACTTTGGCCTTGTCTTTGGCTTCCCTATACCTCTTCTCCACCATGGCTTTCAAAGTCTAAAAAAAGTAAAGTATTGAAATAGCTGATCTGAGAAAAAGAACTTGTTAACATTGTTTCATTTGTTCACATAAATACCTGCCGCGTGGGAAGAACATAAGATGGAGCCAAAGCTTTTACAAGCTTTCGGAAGCCACTTCCCTCCACAATGGAAAAGGGCTGGGAATCCTCAATCACCATATCCACCAACACCTCAGTCAAGTCAACCGTCTCAGCTGAATGAAAATGCATATGTTATAGTTAGACATTTTAATGGACCATAATAAAATAAAATAAACCATATAAAGTGTACTTGTAGGACAATCATCATCAATTATTATCATGAAATAAAATGGCCTACCCGAGACAGGTTCACCCTGGTTGGAATCCACACTGCCATGCAAGGCTCGGTAGTGCCTTAGCATATCTGAGGTGTTACTATTATAACCCAGTTGTTTAGAGCACAACAGACACTTCACCTACAATTAAAAAAACAATTATTCAAACCTATTTAGAAAAGAGAAATGTGAGCAAGAGAAATTATGTGTTGTCATATTTGTGTAATCTATTATTACATAATTATTGCTATGCCTTACCTTATTAGGTGAGCTCTGCTCAAAGTGCTCCCAAACTGGAGAAAATCTTCTCTTTCTTGCTGGTTCCATCGCAAAAAAAAGAAGCTGGAATAGGATGCCAAAAGAAGCACAATAACCCAAAAACACAAAAAGTGAGTGGGAATAAATTGCATTGACTCATCTGTTTTATTTCGAATCGCGCTCCAAACCAGCGAATCATTTCCTGAATCAGTCACATGGTACGGCCGCTTCGCAAGGCTTCGAACGTCACCACATACGTCACCAACACGCGCCTCGACCCACGCTTAAAAAAAAACTCTCTTAGATTACTCGGTACACGCTTTGAAGACTCGGCATGCTCAGCACATCACTAGCCAAAAGTGGACCTAGCCAAGATTAACTTGGAGAAGATTTTTTTTTATTTCCAGAGCTTCTTCCATGAAGCCAGTGCTGACAGGATTTAGCAAGAGGAAGATCCTGTCAGGGACCCCTACCAGGGGACTAGGCGGACCTTTGGAGGACCTAAGATCATTGAAGGATTGCGGGAGGTAAAAGTCGGTCCAAAAAGAAGGCTTGGCCCCGCTAGTCGCCGAAGCTGTTTCTCGACCTCGTCTGCGCTGCCTCACGGGAGGCCGCCAGAGTCTGGCTCTTCGGGCCCGTTTGCTCCACCTTGTGGTAGGCCGCCGGACGCCCGCTCCTCAGACTCGTCTGCTACACTTTATGGGAGGCCACCTGGAACTGTGTCTAAAAATGAAGTGATTTCATATTAACCTTAACAAAATTGCCATCTGATAACAGTATTGAGCGTCCAGTGTTTCTTGGAGTTTCTCCACCAGGTAATTTCAAAGTCAACACTAAAGAAGCATGGTCAGATGTTAATGTAGTTTTATACTCACAGGCCTGCATGTATTGAGTAAAGTTATTGTCTAAAAAAAATTATACCCTACTGTATGTATGATGGACATGTGAATAAAAATAATAATCCTTATCTTGAAGATGCAAAAAAATGCCATATTCGGACAAAGTTTTGAACACAGGTAACGGATTTAGATTGTATGGTATCTGACCTAGTAGATCTGTCCAACACGGGATCCATACATAGTTTGAAATCTCCACCAATTATTAGCAGGTGTGAATTCAATAATACACCTAAAAGAGCATCATCAAAATTTGGTGCATAGATATTGACAAGTGCGACTCGTGCACTGTATAATAAACCATAACCATTACTATATCTGCTGTTAACATCAGCCACTGAACTGTAATTAACCAAGGATGTAAACTTACTGATTGCTATGGCAACACCTCTTGCTTTGGCCTGAAAAGCTGGTCCACCCCTCCACTCTTTAAACGTGAGTGATTTGAGTTTTTCATATGCGTCTCTTGGAGAAAGGCTATATCAGCTTTCAAAAGTTTAAGGTGTCATAACTTTCTTTCGCTGAACTGGGTGGTTTAAGCCCTTGACGTTCCAAATAACAATATCAAGATTCTCCATCAACCAGTATGAAATAAAGTGGCATAAGAATATGTGCAATGCTATTAAAAACAAAACATACTTAATATCACAGTGAGTAAAAAATACCAGAAAATATATTTTGGTGACCCACCATTGGTGACACTAGCTATTGGAACTAACAGCACACCTATCTGAACAAACTCACGTCTTCCAAATAAAAAGATCTAACTTCTAAATCAAACCCCCGCATAATGAAATAAATAATCAAAATTGACCCCCTCAAGTACTCAGGTAAAAAATTAACAATGTCAAACAGTAATACCACAACAGTCTCTATAAACAAGGGGCGGGCCTATAGAAAGCAGTAACTAGCAGCTAATCAACAGCAACATGTAGTCCCGGCCCATAACATGTTCCAAAGTACCAAACCTGTAAACAAGTCCACTGTTTATGCAAGGAAACACCACTCTAAGTTTGGTTTGCTCCTTCCACATATTTATTTTTCAATCCAAACCATGTACGTTTGCCATCAGCTTGTGTGATGCGAAGCCTCGCAGGATACAACAGAGCAGGTTTCAGTCTGTACAAAGATGACAGGACTGCCCTGTACTCTCTCCGCTGATTGACGACGTCTGGTGAATAGTCCTCATATACTCTGAAAACATGTCACCCATAAACGAGCGAATCCTTATTCCAAGCCTCACAAACAGCTTGCTCCTTATTCTGAAAGCGATGAAAACACAGCAGCACAGGCCTCGGCCTAGCACCGGGCGCAGGCCTCACCACCAGGCTGCGATGTGCACGATCCAGCTCCGGTGGAGAAGGGAACATGTTACGGCCAAAAACCTACTGCAGCAGTTGAGCAAAAAATTTACTCGGCTGGGGCCCTTCAATGCCCTCTGGCAGTCCCACCAGTCTCATGTTATTTCGCCCCTCCAAGTCTGTTACTTGAGCACGTAGCTTATCATTCTTCACACTTAGCATCACACAAGAGCCTTCCAAACTGTTCAAACGCTGATTCACGGACACAGCATTCTCCTCCAAAGATCGTAATTGGGCATCGTGCGTGTCCAAAGATTGTTGGAGTGTATCAAGTTTTCCGCTAAGTCTGTCAATAGAAGGATTTATCTCATCTAAAAGTGAAGTGTGGTGCTGTTTTCAGCTAATGTGGCTAATAGGTCTGCTTTCCCAAAGCTACATGTAGCATCGTCACCAGTCATCTTTTCCGTAACTATCGGATTCTTTGGAGGAACCATTCTGCGGCACAGTAGCGTCGTAGGTGTGTGGTAAAAGCCAAAAAGTGAATAAAGGATGGAAAAATACAGGAATTGAGGGTCACAAATAGTTTTAAAGCAGCTGCCACCTATACCACATCCTACTCCATGCGCAGTTCAACCGGAAACCTTTTCCTCTTGTTTTTGAGTGTTTATTTATTCAGTTCAGGCATAAGTCAAATATGAAATTATACAGCACATACAGTATTGTTTAATTTGATTTTGATACTTAATAGATGATGTGAATCTATGTAATGTACAGTAAAACCAGGTTAGCTCAGTTAGCATCTGACTGGCGTTTCTGTGGCATTTCACCTTTTAACATTAAGTGAATCAAAAAGCAACCCTTTGCTGTGTCCTTGTATCACACTACATTTCATGATTCATGCGCTTTCTTGAGAAGCATTGTTCATTGACCATTCACTTGATTGGCAGCTGTCACACTGATGCTTTCAGCTGAATTCACCTCTTTCTGAACCTTCCAGATATTTGATCACCATGGAACAGTAGACATTCTTGGTCAGATAAAAAACAATATTTGTTTTGTACTTGTGGATGTTTCAAAGTCCTGTGGCTTTGAGCCAACAAAGGCAGGTGCTGCTCAAGGTATGTGTGCAATGTCTGCAAAGTATCTCAATGTACCTCCCTACGTTCTAATTCCTTCACCATTATCAGAACTCACAAACAAACATCTTTATATGGAGGGACGCTACTCACGGAAAGGCTTGTACAAAAATAGCCAATGTGCAATCAGTTGAAAACATGTGTATCAATTAGCATGCTACACTTCGCTACCCCTTGTCAGAATGATGACAATGAACATGCTTCAGTAATAGAACGTGCCTTGTTAAAATGATAGTTTTCATTTTCTGATTGTTGTTCCATGAACCCTGAATTGAACCTCAGGGTTCATTAGGTTTTAACACATCACTGCTCTCTGGTGGTAAGGCCTATGTTCAGTGGAGCAATGGGATAGGTGTCTCACAGCGACATACGTAATTGTATATTCATTTACCTGTTTGTCTTTCTAAAGTATATTATGTGTTATCAAAGTGTCTGTGGTTTTTCTCCTATAGTTCAAAATCAAACTGTGTCGTATGTTGCCCCCAAAGTAAGTGTGAGTGTGACAGCCCTGGTATACAGTAAGTAACTGGAAGTAACCTGAACTTGTTTTTACACATTGTGTAAAAATAGGGATCAGGGTTGGGGTCAATTACATTTTTTTGTTACAATTACATCTTCAATAACCCATGTTCACATACAATTAAACTACGATTACAATTACCAGCATGTTTTTCCAATTACAATTCAATTACAATTATTTTTTCCCCTCAGAAAGTCAATTACAATTACATTCCCAATTACTAAAGTTCAATTACAATTAATCACAATTACTAAGCCTGACATAAATAACCTAAAAGTTAACAATTCTCTTGTGTTAGCTCTCTGTTAGCATCTCAATATAATGGGTCATAAATCAGGTGTAAAATACATTAAAAACAAATATCTATCATCTAATTTATTTGGGGATCTGAGCCTTTTTTATTGTCAGTATAACCCTTAATTTTTTCAAAATGGTAAAATGTGGGAAAGCTTGATATGAAACATATTTTATTAATTGACTACATATGTGTACATTTAACATTGCTCCCCAGTTTAGCATTAAATTATAATTAACAATTTTTATAGAATTTTTATGGTAACTACAATTACAAAGTCAATTATCAGAACTCAATTACAATTCAATTTTGATTACGACAGCAACAGATTTTTAAATATATAATTATGCCATAATTGTAATTAGTTATCAATTACGCGATTACAATTATAATCAACTCCAACCCTAACAGGGACTAGCCTATACTGATTATATACTATACCATGTCTAAGCTCTGTATGTTTCAAGTCTTCTTTTTGGCGACATTGGTACAGTTGTCTTTCCATCTGTTTTATATGTCTGTGCTTTAATCTTGTGTATACATAATTGTGTCTTTGCTTATAAAATTAATTTAGTTTTTTTTTCCACCTTAATCCTGTCCTATCAGAGTGCATGATGGGTGCCACCATAGCCAGTAGTCTCCAATATCCGCTCAGTGCAATAAGCATTGTAAATACTGGCGCATGTGATTGGTAGAGATGCAAATTAAGCTAATATCTGTAATATTTTGGATTTAGAGCAACATAAATATAATCAAAACACTGGATCTGGGCCTAAAGTAATTTTTTCTCACATGAAAAGTGTTTATTCTCTATTATTCACAGATATTTCTCTCAGAAGGTCATCACGAGTATCAACAAACACACAATCAGCTCCTAAGAATGAGAGAGGTGCACTGAATAGGCCTCATGGGTCTCCATACCTTAATATTTACAGATATGTGGACTTTGGTTTTAGGCTCCGGAGATTTCTGGTACTCCATCATTTCCACTGAAGGAAAGAAACAACCTTGTTCACTACAACCTATCTAGCAAAGCAGTGACCTTTATGATGTTGCAATATATTTGCAAAGTAGGACAACATTTTTATTTTTTTAAATGTAAAAACTGGCTTTCTTTTGTGGCTTCCAGCTTAATTACAGATTATCATCTTTAGTAGTTTCAATGTGAGCCTCCTGCTAATCTATGCTTTCAGTGTTTAGCGTTGACTGACCACAGGGAGACAATAACAGCTGTCAGCAACACAGATACACTATCAAATTTAGCATTTTAGTCAATCAGTGATAGGCCAACATCTAGTATGTTGTCAGGGTTTCTTGTGATCTGCAGCATTAGCAGTTTTTCATCTCCAGTATCAACTGTTTAAAGCAATATAAGAATGACTCAAGGTCAGAGTAACACTGCCCCAAAATGTCTAGTAGAAAGCACAGAATGTTCTCAGCACAAACAGTCTTGATGCACTGGCTGAGTGTGCACGAGCAATGAAGTATAGAGGCAGTGTGATAACTGTGCGTGCGTGTGTGTGTGTGTGTGTGTGTGCGTGCGTGCGTGTGTGTGTGGGGAGGGATCAAAATTGAGCCATTTCTCATTTATCTTAAGCAAGCCTGAGCAGGCTGGAGTAGTGGTTAGCACAAGGGTCACCAACACGGTGCCCGCGGGTCCCAGGTAGCCCGCATGGACCATGTGAAGGGCCCTCAGGAGCTCTAGTCACCAATGAGCTCCAGCTAAAATCTGATGTACTTTCCAGAATTCAAACTCGCAAAAAATAATAACTACAGATGACAAATGTAGATAATATTTCGTAGAGTTAAATACTGCTGCACGTGATAAAGTTTTAGTAATTACCATCTTTAAATGTTCATTTTCACTAAAACACTGTGATCAATGTTTTTAGGTGCTGCAGATTTGGTGTATGATATGTTATGTATAATATGATATAATAAAATATATTTTAAAAAAACCCAAGGTATATATATATATATATAATTGTTACATTTTACAAATGTTACATGTTCTATGATCAGTTAAAAGTTGTTTGTCAATAGCTCATAAACGTTTGACATTCTGTCTAGGGACTACAGATGAAAAATAGCCTTCTGGCTAAATCTGGTTAATTTTCTGTATGAATATTAATGTACACTGTCCCTGCTAGATAAACCAATAAAATAAAATAAATAAAAATAGAAATAGGAAGACGATAATATTCTATGACTGAAAATGAAACAGTTGCATAAATTAGGAGACATAAAGTGTTGCATGTTGAAGCTTAAACAAAATTCCTACCTTTTGAAGTTATTGCTAGCATTCCTTATTATCTTACCCTCAAATTGAAATGAGAAAGCAGGGGTGCCCAAATCCTTTTCATTGAAGGGCCAAAGATTAGTGGTGGGGGGCCGCAGGTCAAAATTAAACATTCAAGTTGCAGTGCATGAAATGAAATATGCCAATAACTTAACTGTGCAAAATAAACACTTAAAGTAGTTTGAAATTGAAAAACACTTTTCTTTGTTGCGTTTCATGGCATAACATTATGAAACAATATATATTCAACAAACATACCTCAAAACACAACATTTTCCACTGCCTTGAACAAGCTTTTAACACTAAAAAAAAATGGACTTGGACATCAGCTTTAGATTTTTTTTTACATTATTTTCTATATTTTAAAAGATATCAAAAAATAAAATAACAATTTCAAATATGGGCAGCGGGCCAAAACTAATGGCGAGCAAGCCAATTGTGGCTCACGGGCCCCTTATTGGACGGCCCTGCACTAAAGGATTATGGGTATTAAAACATGTGCAAACATCACTCCATGCGCGACTAAGGGGCACAAACCCCAGGGAATCAGGACTGCGTATCTTCTGTGCATAACAATGTGCCCACAATACATTTAGCATGTTTCCCTCTGATGAATATGTAAAGTAGGCGGATCTCATCAAGGGCGCAAAAAATGGGAGGAGGAAATGCAAATAAATTCATGCAGTGGGCAGAATGCAATTCATCAAACCAGGAACTGTTTGCGGTGACTGTTTTATGCACCAAAAATAGTACGACCCACAGGTAGGTGTAAACTCACACACAGATCATCGCTGCACTGAATGTTGACACAAAACACAGTGGAGATTGAAAAGAAAATGCTCCAGTTAATCTCTCTAGTACAAGAAAATAATAACACAATAAAACAATGTACCACTGAATACGTAAATGCAAACACCCGAGGCGGCGCATGTGGAGTCTATTGTGATTGCGGTGCAGAGGATACTGTGCGCGAAGCTCCATGGATGTCGCTCCGAATGCTCAAGCGAGCTCCTCAGGGTGTACCCTCCAACTAGCGCCCTCTGAGTGCTATAAATACGCACCAGCAGACCCTGCTGCCATGAATGGGAACAAGTGGGTTGGATAATGAATGAAAGAATGAATGAAACCCTGAAAGGTTTAATTCATTCATAAGCAAAGAACTGTAAGTAAGGGATGGGAGTCAAACACCATCAGGCAGGTACTGTATGAAGGCTGATGTTGTAGATTGCAGTGTGGGTGAGTAGCAATATTTTTCATATTAATCTGAACTAAACTAACTCATTAGTTTGACAAACTACGCTGCAGCATACACATTCCCTGTGTGTGTTCACCTGTTGGTCATCTACAGTGGACCTTCACCTGCATGTGATTATGTGCTTGCTTGTCATTTGCTGTACAAACGTCAGCGCACTAATGATAACCTGATTCCTTTTGTTGGTCAAAATTACACCCTGTTGCTGAAGTTATTGGTAGTTTGTGCACACACTCAAGCATTGATGACCCCCTCCATGCATTTAATTCCTTTGCAAGGCAGGCAACCTTTCTCTTTCCCATCTTTATGTTCATTGCTTTGTGTTTTGCATGCAGTGATAATGCAACAGTCAGATCTACACTCTAATCTGCCCTGCAAATGGCATTGTCAGGCAAGTATATTGTTCTGACAAGCAGCAAAATTAAACCCATTTATTGAACTTTAAGACCGACTCACTGAAGAGATCACTTCTCCAATAATCCAGTTGCAGCTAGCTTTTCCTGCTCTGCATTCAATTTGGTGATGTAAGACTTAAAAGGTGGCTGCTTGGCCACTGAATCCCATTCTATGTGGTTGTTCTGTGTTCGTGTGCAAATCTCATGTACTGTAGTAATAAATAAGGAGAGTGATGGACATTTTCTCCACAGTGAACATCTCATCCTCTGCTCCACCTACTGTGTGATTCTCTTAACAGACCATAGTTTCACAGTTTTAAATCCCATCCAACAACATAGCAAAAAAAATAAAGAGCAGTGACAGTTAAAGCTGTCGGGGATGATCCCCAACATGTTTTAAACTCCAGCTGTATTTCATCAATTGCAAGTTGTTCTTCTCATTCACTACTGACGCCCAAAAACACTACCAAAGTAAACACCCTACTCCGCCCATACGGTGCCAAAAAAAAGGTCAGGTGAACGCCCTTAATGAAGATTCACTAACACAAATTTCACCGTGGACCGTGGACCGAGGGGAGAAAGAAGTAAATAAAACAAATTTCACTCAATGTGAGGAGGAGGTATTAATTATTGAAGTGGACACAAGCAGGAGAGCGTAATTTGGTGACAGTGCGCATTATGAATTCCAGAAAGGTCGATGGCCTTGTGTTGCCCCAGAGCATCAGACTGTGACTGAGGTGAAAAAGAAATTGTCAAACATAGAAGCGGAGGAAAAAAATGTGTATTACTCTCCATAGGAAGAGCGTCTGTTCAACAGGGCGCACCGGAGCTCAGCCACACAGACAAAAGGTTGGAGGATGATTGGGGAATCCCTCTGTGTTGTATGGGAAGTTGAAGGGATACAGATGCACTATATGCACCAGAAGCATGGAATTAAATTGTATTTCCAAGTTTTAAATAATAAAGATGAACAGGTAGTAAAACACCTGTGGAACTATACGTAATTAACATTATTTAATTTCAAGTAAAACCATGTTTTTCAAAAGTTCCAGGGTGTTTACTGGTCAATGGTGCCGGGGTGAGTGAGGCCGGGGGCGCAGCCTCGTCCACCTTTCCGCGGCACCTCATCCCCACGGGGGGGTCCTGCCAATAGGTCTTGCTGGTCTCTGTAGATTCTCTCCCTTGTACCTCGTCCTCCAGCAGTGCCTGATAAACCACTGTGCGTCTTTACGTATTGAGTACGTTCCTTTTTATAACAGCTACAGGTGTTGCAGCCAACTGATAATCAGTTTTGCGCAATGATCATGTGATTTTAATTACAATTATTATTAATATTAATATAAAACTGTATTTGTAGGCGCGCATGTCAATGACTCTCTGGGGCATCAGTAGAATTTTTTCCTCCTTCATTTTTGCAAATATTCCCTTCATATATGATGTGTGTTGTGAAATGTGCAATGTTTGATTATTTCACACAAATGTATCAATTTCACAGAGCTGTCTTTAATTTTATCCTTCTCCTGTTGGGGGCGGAGTTTCCTGTTTCTCATGTTTTTGTGCGTACGGCAGGCTCAGAGCTGCCGTGGAGGTGGGCACATTATCTCGCCAGGTTTTTTTTTCTATAAGTCCCAAATTTTGCTGACGTGGCATACGCTTTCTTTTGTACGTACGCTGCGTTTATAAATGAGGCCCCTGAACATGCTGAACAACTGAAGATCAAAATCCAAAGAGTTACAAGGAAACCAGGGAGCAGGGTACAAAACGCAGCAGGACACAAGGAGGGTAATGTTGACAATGAACCAGCCATCATTCTCTGTTCAAGCAGTCAGCTGAATAGTGCAGAAGGGCTGATTAGAAACGGACCACACCTGGGCGCAAACACATTGATATCACTGGAAGATGGAGACACCAGCAGGAAGACCTGGGAACTTTATATTCCCAGGTTAACAAGAGTTAACTCTGAAACAAGAACTAGAATGGAAACTAAACAGAACAAATACTTACAGAACCAAAAGAGGACCACAAGGGCTAAAGACAAAAAACAAACAACCTGACATAATGAAAGTTACAGGGCTAACTATGGTTCTGTGAATTCCTGGATGACTGCCAGTAGGCAGCAATAATAGTGAATATGTTCCATCACGCTCCGCGCAGGTCGAGTAATAATGTCAACCAAGTCACGTGACGTGTAGGCTATTGGTACGCCTCTTCCGAGGTTATTTATACCATGTGATAGCCTACACTCGGCCTCTTTGAACTTTTCGCTTACCTGGTGTGCGTGACAGCCGCAGGTAGTCTGCTCCGGTAAATAACTTTGTTATTTTCAATTGTAGGTCCAAGGAAAGGTGAGTACAACTCTATGTTGTTTGTGTTAGCATCCTGCCTGTGACTTTGTCGGGAGCGCAAATCACTGCCCTTCTAAGGCTGTGGTTGTCATACTAGCTCTCCTTCTATTTGGAGGCTGCACACGCTGTTTAGTGCAGTGTTGTGTGGCAATTCCTCCACTGAATGTCGGTCGCATACTGTGCTTGTCCACAGCATTCGCCTGTTTACTGAGACAGCCTAAGAAAAAGAAAGAAAAAAGAAAAAAAAAGGTTATTTATACCACGTGATAGCTTACACTCGGCCTCTAAGAATCTTCTCGCCCTGGAGGATTCCGAGTGACCGATGATACTGGGAGTCATCCAGGAATTCACAGAACCATAGTTAACCCCTGTAACTTACATTTTGTTTCATTCCCTCCTGACTGCCAGTAGGCAGCAATAATAGTGGATGACTAATACCAGAAGTGTCACGAGGAATTGCACTCACCTCCTAGTCTGCCGTAGCAGCCAGTGGCAGGATAGCCGATGCCAGTGAGGACCCAGAGGCCACATCAAAGTGGTAGAACCTCGAGAAGGTGCATGGACCCGTCCAGGTTGCTGCAGCACAAATCCCTGACAATAGTACCCCCCTCATTGCCGCCCAGGATGTGGCGACACCCCTGGTATAATGGCAGGTAGCTTCAGCCCTTATTCCTACCTAGACAAACAGCTGCTCTGAGCGTCTAAAACCTTGCGTCACCTGAATGTACAGCTGCAATGCACAAACTGGACACAGGCAATTGACCCTTTCCTCCACCCGGGATGCAAACGGGGTGGACAGTACGTTGCCAAATCAATGGCCTGATTAACATGACTGGGTGGCAGCAACTTAGGCAGGAATGAGATGGGTTAATGGGATGCAGGGTTAATGGAAAGTGTGTGGAGCTCACTCACATGCTTAGCAATTGTGATTGCCAGTCTTCATAGACAGTACCTGTAAGGACACCTCAGCCATAGGCTCATAGGGCTCCCCGCTCAAAGCCTGCAGAACCAGCGGTAGGTCCCAAGCAGCCGCACGCTTCATCCTTGGTGGGCGCAACCTCTTGGCACCACGCAGGAACTGTAATACCCAGTGATGTGCACCAACTGGTCTGCCATCGATACTGCTAAGGTTAAGCGATATTGCGGCCACATGCATCTTTAAAGTCGAGGTTGCACGGCCGACAGTCAAATAAGCACTGCAAATAATGCAGTATGTACTGTACAGGGCATGAGACCGGATCTAAACTCCTCTCGCTGCACCAAGATGAAAAGGTTGCCCAGCAATTTGGATACACCATTCGGGTAGAAGGGGCTCTTGCACTTTGCAAGGTGTTGCATATAGAGGGATCCAGCTCAGTCAAGAGTGACCAATCCCCTTCAATGGCCAGACCCAAAGCCGAAGAAGGATTGGGGACGGATGTGAGCCAATAATCTCACCCTGTGAAGCGTGGCCAACAACAGGGGGATCGGAGGAAATGCGTAAAGGAGACCGCTGGGCCAGCAGTTGGCTAGGGAATCCATCCCAAATGGGGCACTGGTCTCTGCCAGGGAGAACCACAGTGGACAATGGGTCGTACACTCCCAGGCAAACAGATCTACCCGGGCTTCCCCATATTGTTCCCAGATCATCTGTTCCACCTGGGGGTGCAATCTCCACTCCCCAGGGGGCAGCTTCTGACAAGAGAAATAATGTGATGGCTCCTTTGTCCAAGAGTTTGGCCACCTCTTGTGACAAGCATCTTGCCTTCAAGGGGTCTGTGACTAATGTCACCCTGACCCTTGAAGGTGGTGGAACTGCAACCTGTAACCTTGGAACAGTGTTGTAAAAACCAATGCATCGTGTCCATAGATCTCCCAATATTCCAGGTGCCGCTGTGAGAATCGTCCCACCGCCGGTCCCAAAGCTTCAGTTTGTGTGCGTATTATTTGGAGGCTTGGGGGGGCACCGACTGCGTCCCCATGCCTGCTGGGGCTGGCGGCTGGACAACCGCTCACCAATGGGTCACCCACAACCACTTGATCACAATGCCAGGGCTGAGGCAGTGGTGGATTGAGGTAAATGGAAAATGGACTTGATTTATATAGCGCTTTATCAAAACACTGAAGCAGTCTCAAAGCGCTTTACATATCAGCTCATTCACCCAATCACTCTCACATTCACACACCAATGGGACAGGACTGCCATGCAAGGCGATAGTCGACCACTGGGAGCAACTTAGGGTTCGGTGTCTTGCCCAAGGACACTTCGACACATAGTCAGGTACTGGGATCGAACCCCCAACCTCTCGATCAGAAGACGACCCAGAAGACACCTGAGCCACGAGGTGCCTTGAGTGACGCGAGTCCCGTGCACCCCGCCCCCTATAGTGCTGAGCAGGAGGTGCCATGCCCCTACTACATTGGCCCCAGGCTTCCAAAGCCTGCCGTGATTGCTTTCTGCGCTCCAAAGCCTTCTTCGCTTCAGGCCCAAACAACTGACCAGGCACAACAGGAAGCTTGCGCAGTGCCTTTCTACAATTGTCAGACATAGGTGTCTTGGGCAAGCCACACCTGACGTCGTGTCACATCCAAGATAAACATCAAGTGGCCCAGCTCATTTGACATTTTTGCAAACACCTCTAGAGCCACATTATTTATGTCTCCCAATTCGGTCCCTGCACCCATGCCCTGTAAGATTCTCAACTGGGCAAGGAGGAGCACAGAGAGGGAGTTTCCCATGTGGGCCATGTGGACTGCAGTGTCATATGACTTGGAGAGAAGACTCTCCATAACCCTGCACTGCGGACTAGGGCAAGAGACCCTGTCCTTCAGCGCTTCGTCCGGAGGAAGGACTAGAACCATCCTCTCCCTGTATACTCAAAGGATCTGTCACCCCCTGAAAATCTAATTCAGGGTAAGGCTCCTCCCTCGGGCTGCGGAACATCGTGTCTGAAGCCCGGTTTGAAATAGCATCCCCATCATCCTCCTCCAACGCCCAGAGATTCCCTTGGGGTACAGGATGAGGGAGGTGTCAAAGAGGTGGTGACTGTGCCACTGGCTGCGTTGGGGGCCACACCATAGCCTTAAGGCTTCTATTTTAGCTCGCAGATCATCCATTTCATGGCGATATGGAGCAGTAACAGTAGTTGCTGGTTTCTTACGAGCAGTGTGACCACGCTCACCACGAGGCTCGCGTTTGCGCTTCACCTGTTTACTGGCAGATACTCCATAAGGTGGGAGGTCTCCCCCATACCGTAGATTCTCCGTTTTCTCGCAGCCTGTCCTCTCTCACAGAGAGTGGATAATATATAAACTGCACTAAACAGTGTGTGTAGCTAATATGACAACCACAGCCTTAGGAGTGCAGTGATTTGTCACAGTCACAGGCAGGATGCTAACACAAACAACATAGAGTTGTACTCACCTTTCCTTGGACCTGCAATTGAAAGTTATTTACCGGAGCGGACTACCTGCGGCTGTCACGCACACCAGGTAAGCGAAAAGTTCAAAGAGGCCGAGTCTAGGCTATCACGTGGTATAAATAACCTCAGAAGAGGCGTACCAATAGCCTACGCGTCACGTGACTTTGTTGACATTATTACTCGACCTGCGCGGACCACGATGGAACATATTCACTATTAATGCTGCCTACTGGCAGTCAGAAGGGAATGAAACAAAACCTTCCTACAGATATAGTAGGGCTAGGATGATTCAATTTAAAGTACATTTCTGATTTTACAAGTATTGCGATTCTACAATGACAATTATCACAATTGTTATTACAATTATCCAAACACATAAGATTAATCCTAAATTTCTAGAAATATGTCATAATTCCAAAAAACACTGCACATCACATCACATTCAGCCATTCACTGATTTAACATCATTTATTCAGTTATTTATTATTATTTAGACTGAAATAAATAACAAAATAAAACCTCCATCAGAAAGGATCTAAACATGTACAAAACAACAAATTTGTACTGAAACTTTTAATGTTCATCAAGCTTAGTGCTTTGGAGTGTCTAGGTTTTAGTGTAGGAACAGGAGCTGGTCAACATGCTGGTAATTAAACTGCTCCAAAAGAGAAGTCAATGTATTGCAGTGTGAGGATTGGCCTAATTTTTCTGTCTGAGTCGCGGTTAAAATATCTCTTTTTCTCCTCATATTAATGACAGATAATGATTGTTTGTGTGGAAAGCCTGGTTTTATTAACTTCTTAAATTCAGAAATGATCAGCACATTAGTCATCATCATCTGTCATCAATATTAGACTTGTTATTTACTCTGTAGTGGATCAAACTGTGGCTTAATGTTGGACACAGTGTTAAAATAGTTGACCAGCGTGGACATCAGTCTGATGTCTGTCAGAGTTTCATTGTAACAAGCTGCAGCTGACGCGCTCACCTCGGGTGAACACAGCTGATAAGCACCGTGACGCAGCACACACTTTGTTGGACAGGGTTTGCCCTGCCTCATCTGACAACGCACATACACACCTTGACTGGCTTCATCACCTGGATTATTTTATTCAATATCCATCCAACGTCCCTTGGTCTGTTGTCGGGTGTCTTATGTTGCTCTAGCTTTATGTCCGGATTGTGACAGACAAAATGAGCAGTAATGTTTGTTGTGCTACACCCAATACGCTAATTCTCCAGAGCAAAGTTTAATACAGCTTTGGTCATGTCTAAATCCATAATTTTGATTTAAATCGCACAGTTGCAGGTTTAATCACAGTTGTTGGTTTTTCCGCCAAAGGGAAATCCCAAGCTGCTGCAAGTCTTCTTTGAGTTTGCACTCACACATTACCGCCACCCAGTAGTCGTCCATGAAAATGTGCAAAATACAAAAAAACCCCAAATTGATTCTGGGAAGCAGAATCCATTATTAAAATCGGCACCCAAAAAATAGCAGTAAAACGTAATTTTTTTTTATTATTTTTTTTTCACCCTTAAGGTACAGTTTAAAGTTGATATCTGGAGTTTCTGAGAAATCTATGTTTATGTATGATTCTTTTGAAATGCAAAAAAACACCTATGGTGTTCATTCATGTACCTTATTGTAAATAAGTCCCTCCTTCATCCTATAGAAATGGAAACTATCGCTGAGTGCACCCAGCCAATAGGCTTCAACTTCCTGTTTTTGAGACTGTCAATCAAAGTGAATGTGGAACTGTGCACGGAAACAAGGCTGCACGTCACAACAGCAAACAGGTAAATACATTTTTGGCTCTTTACCTGACCCATAGACCTATATATTGATGCAACCTTGTTATGTTCCGCCATGCGCATGCAGAGAAATAGAAGCGTGGCTTCTGGTAGAATTGGGAGAGGCAGTGGGAGGAAGTGGGTCTGTTTAGGGCAGGACATCGAGACGTTTCTCAGAAACTCCAGATAGCAGCTTTAAGGAGTGTCTGAGCACTGAGTATCTGTATAGTATACCTAACCTTGCAACTGATGATGGTCTGTTATTCCTGTTTGTCAGTTGGTCAGTTTCAGAGTTTGTTATCACAGAGTGGTACATTGCTAGATACTAGTACAGTGCCCGTCTGAAGCATGCATTCATGTGAAGCACAAGTAGAGCTGTCAATTATGGTCAAATGACTATGTGTTTGAAGGTTGGATGTACAAAGAGGTGTACATACTCTGTACTCTGTAGTGTTGTGATGGGGTATATTTGCGGGTGCAAAATAAAGTAGTGTGTGCAATTTCCTTGGTTTAATTTTATGGGACATGTGCATGATAAATGTGTTGTTTATTTTTACTCATTTTTATATATTTTTTGTTTGGTGTCTTTCTGTAAGGTATGTTTTTTTGGAGTCATTGTGTGTGTTTTTGTATCTTTTTGTACATTTTTTGTATAATAATTGTTTTTTGTTGCCATTGTAGTGTGATTCTGGAGTCATTTTGTGTAGAGCCGGGACAACGCATCAACGTAATCGATGACATCGACGCAAAAAATACGTCGACGCAAAATGTGCGCCGTCTGACCGAAACAAAGATGGCGGCGCCGGAGAATAACTAATGCGAGTGGCTCCCCACTGTCCACCTGTCAATATGGACTATAACGTTTAAAAGGAAAGTTTATTTTAATGCTACCTCTGACTCTGAATGCATTATTTTGTACTTTTATATTCTAACTTTAACTTTATTTTGGAATTTTGAGTTGAAAAGCAATGAACATATATTGCAATGTTCAGGAATTCATGTTTTTTTTTTTCATTTTAGATATGTAAATCAACATGTATGAATTACTTTTAGTCGAATCGAACTGGAAAAATGAATCGTGAGATTAATCGATGAATCAAAAAAAATATTTTGCTAGATTAATCGTTTAAAAAGTAATCATTTATCCCAGCCCTAATTTTGTGTATCTTTTTTAGTGTAGTTTTGTGCATTTCTGTTGTCATTTTGTGTTTACATATTTAGTTTTATGTATTTTGAGTAATTTTCATATTTTTGTTGTTGTTTGGTGTATTTTTCTGTAATTTATGTTTTTTGGAGTCATATGTATTTTTTAATTTTTTAATTGTCTTTTTGTGCATTTTTTGTGCAATTGTTTTTTGTTACCATTTTCTTGCCATTGTAGTGTGATTCTGGAGTCATTTTGCGTATTTTTGTATTTTTTTTTTGGCGTTCACTTTCATGTTTTTGTTCTGCTGTCGTTTTGTGTACTTTTTGTATAAATATTGTTTCGTTTTTAGTTTTATTTTACTCATTTAGTATATTTTTTATTATAAATACCCAAAAGTATTGTCTACATTTGGTCTTTTTTATTTAAACTAAACAAAAAGCATTGTTTATCTTTGAACCGAGTGGTCAGAGCTTAGCTTCCATGCGCGGCACCACAGAGAATCTGCAGTTTTCCAGATGGAGCATTGAACGGGTTGAGTTCAATACTGACTTTTTTGACTTTTTTTTTTCATCGGTAGATGATAGATTGGTAGATGGTAGATATGGACCTTGTTGCTTTTCAAATAAAATAGACCTCTGTCAGGTTCTGTTTGGGTTTAGCACTTTTGTTTTGAGTCTTTGTTTATTCTGTGTTCTAGTTTAACTCTTGTCTGTGTTTCAGGTATTCCTGCTTGTGGCTCCACCCCCCAGTGTTGTCTGTTTGCTTGGTTGGTGACTGATTAGCTCCGTCATGTTTCCACCCAGGTGTGGCCCATTCCCAATCAAGCTTCCCTCACTATTTAGCTGAGTGCTTGGACACAGTAAGACTGTGGGAACATTGTATGTTGTCTTCCCTCCTTGTGGCCTGCTGTGTTTTGCTCCCTGTACCTCCTGCCTCGTTGGATTTAAGTTACTTTTGTTTGGTAAATAAACATGGATTGGTTCAAGGAACGCTACTCCTACATTCTGCCTCCTTCTCTCTCTGCATTTGGATCCACACCGGACCGTGACAACCTCCCTTTAAAAAGTTTCTTCTCTTGCCAATACCTCACCCTCCCAATATGACAAAACAAGCTTGGAAAACCCAGTTGTTTAAAAAGCTAGATAAGTTTATATGAGGACATATTTCTAGTATATTGCATATATACTTAGTGTTAATCATTTGCAGAATGTATGTCTTTAAAATCATTTATAAAGAATCATGAAAATCTTACTTGAGATCTGCCTATCCTCACTTTGCTGCACGTGTCAGTGCAACGTGGTGTAAGACAATGTTAAACAGTGAGACTAATCTTTATACTTTGCCAGTGAAATTAATAAACATTAACTGAACAGTGATCACTCCATAGGTACCACAATAGGTACCAGTGGATTTCCATCTACAATGCCCCACACATCACTTTATTTGAGAGTCTTGAGTCAGTAAACAAAAAACATTAATTTTTAATATTAGGTCTCTATATTACAAGTGCAGCCTCGAAACAAATTGTTGAAATTAGACTGATGTGACGTGTTTATCTTCAATGTTGTTGACAAGCTAAACCCACCAACAATAAGCAACCAGATTTTCTTGGAAGGCGCTCCAATAATTCCGTATCATCTCTGCTTGGCTGCACTGATAACCTATCAAGTATCTTTTTTATATCCACCTACTATGACTGCTACATGGAGTCATGCACATATAATGGCTTTATTGCAGGCTATTTTGTTTATTTCACATTATAAACAACTTGCTTTGAGGCACCATGGTGACAGTTTAAGTAGATATATAACATTTTGTTGGAGCTTTTTCATAAGTTTTCTTGAATCCATCTATAAACATATAATTATACATTCAGCTTTGCAAATTCTAGTCAACGTTTGTTTGGGGAGTTCAATAAAAACAGTCTTGAAATGGCTCAGGGGCATTCTAGCAGAGGCTGTCACCCTTCATTAAAATTCATACAAAAAGATCAATGATATAATTGAGTGAGTGAAGGGTCTTTGTAGCGGATGGTTGCTAAACTATTGCCTTGGTTTGTTTTCTTTGAGCAATAAAACCAAACTGATTTCATTTGAAAGCACTCAAACTACAAATATCAGTGTGGTGGCATTTTTATCTATTATCTGCTCCCCATATCTACATTAATATTTACTCACCTTTGGAAAATGTTTAGGTTTTATCACTGCATTTGTTAGTCCTCTGGCAAAGCTGTAAAGAAAGGTTCTGTTTGAATTGTGAAACTATCTGTGTCCGTAATTGAAGGAAAAATATAGACAAAAGCTAAAGAATTAGAGATAAATTGTATTACACTTTACCTGAACTTCATTATCTAGCACTGAAAACACACTATTACCATGCTCGAGTTGGCTGTTGTTATCTCTGAAAAAGAGGAAAGAGGCCAGACTTTATGATAT
This sequence comes from Gouania willdenowi, assembly GCF_900634775.1. Taxonomy (NCBI): domain Eukaryota; kingdom Metazoa; phylum Chordata; class Actinopteri; order Blenniiformes; family Gobiesocidae; genus Gouania; species Gouania willdenowi. The sequence goes on along the minus strand of NC_041047.1, from coordinate 30,779,429 downwards.
CTAACACACTGTGAGGAAAACCCAACCTCAGTGTTTGATTCTTTTTTCAGGACAAAATAAATTATTCATTTGACATACAGGTATAGGTGAATTACCAGTGAAAGCATTAATGTAATACTACAGCACTGTCACTAGGTCCTCCAGATGAGTATTAGTGCCTGTTAAGTAATAAAAGAAAACACCAAAGGGTGGAGTCTTGATCTTGAAGTTCATCAGTGTTTCTGGGACTCATAAATGCAGGAGGGGCAGAGTTCAGGTCCAGCTAGTGGTTCAAAGGTCAAAGGCTTTCACAAAACTGACATTCTGCTTTTAGTTAGTAGATAAGAAACACTTTTCTCAAATTAAATTAGAATAAAAAATACAGCTGCCTATCCTTCACAATAAAAATATTTTCACTTCTGTAAACTTTTGTTATTAGAGGCAGATTTGGTGGTTCATCTTTTTCTTCATGTTTTGATATCTTAACATCCGGTGACAGGCCAAATATTTGGTATATATTGGAAATATGACATAAAGGTGTGATAATGCTGATTTAATATTGATTAGTGAGGATTCAAGTATTTTTTTTACCTTTTTCTTTTCTTTTTTTTAAATATATATATTTTTTACCTTGTCTGCACATGCTGTCAAATGTCAGCACTACAAGAAGTGCAATCTGTTTAACACAGCAATGCATGTTTTGTTATTGCAATAATGGATTTTACTGCATAATTGTGACCATCACCAGCACTCCCTAGGAAAGTGTAAGAAATTAGTTTTTAAGGGGAGGAAAGGGGAAAGGGAACAGGGAGGAGAGAGTCGAGGTGGGAAATGGAAAAGGTGGGGAAGGGTTGATTATTTTAAAGTGAGATTGAGATGTGAAGTTGTAGTTGTGTATATTGAGCGTATTGTGTTGTGTAATCAGGCCAGTCTGATGACAAATGTGAAGCTTATGTATAATGGTTGTGGCTGTGGACAGAGGGAAGGAGTGAGTGGTTATACCTAACAAAGGTATTTGGGATCAACGTGATCAATGTGTTAGAATTTCTGAATTAATTCAAGATCGAGGCAAGAGTAATTACTTGAAGTTTTTTTTTTTTTTTTACATAAGGCTTTAATTAAGTGTTCCCTAAATGATGACACCTTTCCCTAAATGATGACACCTTTAATGCTATGTTGCCATTTTTTTGGGTTAGGTGGAGGGATGTAGTAGGATCAGGTAGGTAACAATACTAAATGGGTTTATTTTGTATTTGAATGTAAATAAGTACAGTGTTCAGTATCCACAATGATAAAAATCAGCCACATACAGTTTAAAAAAGCAATTATTTTATTTACAAATATTATAAAGTTTTAAATAGAGAAGAAAACATCTTGAAATGCTATTTTAGATAGGCCATAAGACATTTAAAGGTAAATGCCATTCACACAGTATAAAAATAGAGGAAAATAGATTTTTTTTAATACACCACCCACAGTGAAGTCAGGTAGTCATGGAGTATGCCCATGTTGTTGGAAAAAAAAAAAGCAAAAGAAACAAAACTTGAAACCAACACAACATGGTCAGAGAAAGCTTGTTCAATGTTTTGTGCAATACTTGTGTTAAACCTTTAAGCTCTACTCAGTGCTTAGTGTATCAACAGAGAACTGATGATGTACCTAATTATCCTTAATTCATTCAGAACTATTTCTAGATACAAACACAACATGGTAAAGGTTAAAAATGCGTTTGCTTAGTAACGCTGTTCATGTCTTCATCGTTGGTCATTGCTGGGTTATCGTACATTTCCAGACTCTTTTGGTCTCCCCCCTCAATCTTTTCATCTTCATTGCCTTTATTGCAGCAGTTGCAGCATTTGCAGCAGCAGCAGCAGTATTTGCCGCAGAAGCCCAACGATGTGGTCACCACAGAGTCCCAAGGTTCGAGAGAGTGTAGAGGGAGGGGCAAGAAGTCCCAGGTGCGGAGCCCTTTGGGCAGGTAGCGAGGACAGCGGCTCTGCATCACATTTACAACGATTGCAAAAATGACCACAACAATGACAGGCACGCCAACACCGACCAAGACTTGCCAACCTGCCACTGACAGGCCAAAAACAGTCAGGGGCAAAACCAAGAAGCACAAAATGAGGTAGATAGCAGCAAACCAGCGGTACTCAGCTGTCTTGTTGCCCAGCCCTCTAGCCAACCGGATAGGGATCCTTGTGAAGGGGATAGGGTACCACAGTAAGATGCCCATGATGTTGAAGAAAAAATGACAAAGTGCAATCTAGAAGAAAAACAGACGATCATTTTAGAACTACCGTAATATCTACTGTTTATAAGTGGCTAAAGCTAACAACAGGAATGAGCAGCATTCAGAATACAAAGCTGTTATAATGTCTCATTAGCTGCATGCATTTATTATCAAACAGACACAAACCACTGGAAAAGGCACCAATGTTTGAACACTCTCGCATTGACAAAAGTAAACTCAGCGTGTCCTCTGGGAGACCAGAGACCAATGATTGCTCCACCTTTGTTTTCAACTGCAAATAACTCTAGTTTCCATTATCAAAATTATCATCCTGTCCTGTTTCAGCAATACATAAGACCGGCAATATTAATCAGCTTTGTGGCTGATCACTATTGTTGTTACCTGCAAGGATTCGGCCAGTGTTTCTCCCGGACTAGCCATAGCAGCAAGTATAGCGGTAGTTGTTGTACCAATATTTGAGCCCAGGGTTAGAGGATACGCTCGTTCAAGGCTGATGACACCAATGCCTGGAAGAAAGAAGTTTACCCAGATCACGTTCCTGATGTAAGCTTAAATGAACTCAATTTTATCATCACTGAAGACTTACCAACAAGAGGAGTTATGGCTGAAGTGAAGACGGAGCTACTCTGCACAATAAAGGTCATCCCACCTCCCACCAAGATGGCAATATAGCCAGTAACCCAACCAAAGGGGAAGGGGAAATCTGCAGGAAAAGACAAAAAGCAAATAAAACACTAAATATTATTGTTTTGCTCAAACCTTTATTTTGCTGAATCCCAGTGGGATTTACTATCTGTTTTACAAGGGAGCCCTGCCAAGACGGCAGTAATACAGAGCTCAATAACAAAATCATCCTCCACAGTCATATAACAATAACAATTATGATGCGTTTACACTAAATTTTCATGTGCCGGAGCTTTCATGTCACACAGCAGGATTGTTACACCTGGAGGTGAGCCAGCAGCGACAGAATGGCTGTACCTGTGTTGCTCATCAAGCATCACCACAGATAGCTGGTGTGCTGACTATCAAACAGGCTGGTTAACATGCATGTTTAAGGTTTTCTCTTTGTGTTGTACCTGTGTTGAGCACCTTCTTGATGACCACAGCCACCTGTCCCTTTAGCATTGAGTTGAGGAGCTTGACAATGAGGATAAGACAGGTGCAGAGGCAGAACAAAGACAAGGCTAAGAGAATGAGCCCCACGGCGATATCTGGCAAGTTAGCGTTGACAAAAATGTGGGTGCCTACAAAGGATAGAGAAACAGGTTGAAAAAGCTGATAATTGATGGAATGTAGAACACATCTAGTTTATCTATATATTTTATGTAAAACAGGGTACAATTTTATTAAAGATTATTGAGGAAGAGTTCTGGACGTCTCTAACTCTCAGGTGGTTCTGTTTGACAGTGCATGAATAGACTCATTGAGCAGGTAGCCAAGGAGGGGGGGGGGTTTAGCCAACAACTCAAAGGCAGTCACTGTCCCAACATCAGTGGATCTGGATAAGGGAGGTGGTTGTTTCCAAGTGGTGGTGTAATGTTTCCTGAATCTTTAGAGGTTCAGGCATTTCACAAAGCTTTGTAAATGTTCACCTGTAACCTTAAACGGCCCATGGCCATGCTTACATTTCTGTTGGTAATCAGTCCACGTAGAGTTCTTTTCTAGCCACGTCTCATTCCCCATCTCCCAACACTCACCACCAGGAGGACAGCTTTCTACCGTCTCGTTCCAGAAAGTCTGAGTGAGGTATGAAAAAAATTCATACAAAAATACAATATTAATGCATTAGCCATAACAAAATAAGAGATGATCTTTTTGTTTTCCTACCGTGTTAACCTTTTTCTTGCACCATATTTTGATCAGACTCAAGTTTTTGGCTGCTGGGTCACCAGTGGCAATGGCAGAGATGACTGATTTGTCCAGCTACAAGTATTACCGCAGACATTAACAGTTACCGGTACTTCATCATTTATCATTTTCAGTTTTTCAATTTGCGTTTTCATCATTACCTGGATGATGGAATTTGTTAGAGGTTCTGTAATGACTTTGAGCAGGTCAGGAGCATTCTCTCCAGACTCGATTTGGAAAGAATCAATGATAAGGAGAGTCAATTTGTATAAAACACCAGTGGCGACCTCCAAAGGCAGAAGTATCAGCACAGACAGCCAGTTAAAGAAGTCGTGAACTGTAGCGCCGGCGAAGGCCCTGACAGTACAAGAACACTCTCCTTAGAACATCAGTCTGAATCTTCAGGTTAGATTACCGTCATTTATGCCACAAGCTTTTATTTACCTGCGAAACTCATTTCGGTCTCCTGCCTGCATCATGGCCACAATAGTGTTGGTAACGGACGTTCCAATATTGGCTCCCATGATGATCGGGACTGCAGACTGTACGTCAAGCACTAAAGAATACATTTGTGATTTATTAAAAACTCAATTTAGAGTAAGTAATTGATAGATATTTCACTATGAAACCAGTTGAGACTGCAAGTTGTTCAAGAATACCAAATGTATGATTATGTTTAACTTTAATTATATTCAGTTATTTCTTGTTGGTTGCTTAAAGCCAGCTTTAAACCATAGCAAGGTATCTATTGTGGGGTTTAGGACATTGACAATAGTAACAACTTAAGGCAGTCTGAATGCTTTCATGTGCCAGCACATGGACTGAGTGTGCTTACATCCAGAAGACACCATGCTGACCACAATAGAAGAGGATGTACTGGAGCTCTGCACCAGCACAGTGACTAACACTCCAATCACCAGCCCAGCCACAGGGTTAGCAAGCACAACATTGTCCTGGAAGATATCACCGGCAGCTTTGCCTGATCACAAACAGACAATTACTGTCAGAAAACGGCATTAACAAGCATTTGCTTTAGCCTGGCTCCAAAGCAGATTTACCTCCTACGAGCTGGAATGCAGAACTCAGAACATCCAGTGAGCAAATGAACAGGTAAAGGAGTCCGAGCAGCAGAAAGAACTTCACAATAGATGTCACCACCCTCAAGATCTTTCCCTTTGTGTCCAGCTCTGCAGAAGAAACACAAAATCACAAAGCAGTGAATCAGAGTCAAGTATTGTAAGAGAGTTTGCAGTTCCGGGAGTGGTTATTATGGCGAGCTGCTCACCTGACCACTTGACTCCAGTGTCTTTGAGCTCAGGCAGATCCCAGGGATCTGCTTCTGCCTCCTCATGTACCAGGTCCACAGTGGAGTAAGCTGGCAGGACGGTCGATTCTTTAGTGGATGCATTGTCATCTGATAGAAAGGAAAATGCAGAACAAAAAGAAAAAAAAAATGTTGTCACAATAGTTTTAGGAGATTCAGCATGTCCATAATAATAGTGTATTACCTAGAGAGGGGGTGGGATTAGACCCCAGTTGTGGTCTTGGAGCCATGACTGGAATAAACAAAACAACAGTCATTATTTCAGTTTCATTTAGAGCATACACTTGATCTCTACATTAACTTATATTTGAATACACTTTTTTTCATAGCTGTAGTGCAAAACAATACAACAGCTGATAATTTATTTTTAATTTATAACATCATGAATTCTCAGTATCAGATGAAATTTTTGGTTTAAAGTAAAAAAAAAGTAAACAAATGTAACTAACTCTTAATCAGTCAGTAGGTCAACACTACAGCCCATTAATCCTGTTAATAGCCCATGAGTTCTCCAGGGTTTTTCCCTCCTGAACAAATCTGTTATTTCTCCTCTGGTGGATTTAACCTGCGCGTGTTAAAGTGTTGGCGGTAAAGCTACGCACCTGCAGCGGGGCGCGCCTGTGTCCGGGGCGGGCGGAGAGAGAGGCTTCACCTGGATCACCTGTGGAGCTCCTTTATAGCAGAGCAGTGAAGTATGGAGGTCCAAAGGACAGACACACGTGCAGAGTACAAGTGTGTGTGTGTGTGCGTGCGTGCGCGTGCTGGAGAGGGGGAGAGATAGAGACAGAGAGAGAGAGACTGTGTGTGTGTGTGTGTGTGTGTGTGTGTGTGTGTGTGTGTGAGAGAGTACGTGTAAGGTCACGCTCGTGTGTATGAGTGTGATATACAGTATATAAAATAGAGGTGTCCCGATATAACTTTTTCCACTTCCGATACGATACCGATATTGCACCCTTGAGTATTGGCTGATACCGATATAAATCTGATACAATATCAGCAGGAATCATACATACTTTTATGACTTATTTTGTAGTGTGGAATGTGAGAAAAGGCTTGACCCAGTGATGTCACTCAAACAGAGAACAATAGTCAGCAACAGTAGGTATTAGGAAAAACTGATCATCCATTTATTATTAACCAATCGGTTACATTAATTTTAACCTTCAACATAAGATCTACAGTACTATACAATTGAATAAAAAAAAAAAATAATAATAATAATTATGAGACCCTGATAAATAAGCTAAATAAATCCAAACAAGTTATACTTTTAAAGTGCAAACAATAAAAGTTCACTTCAGTTATTTTCTACTGTCAGTATGAGGGCGGGGACAAAAACAACCAAAACAATATTGTCCACTGTCCACTGCTCACAGTTCAACAAAATAAACATACTCTAATAACAAGAGCAGAAAACAAATAATAAGTCTTTTAACTAAACTGCTGACTACCCTTACTACTCCTCCATCTCATGTGGAGATTTTGTTTTGATGGTCTGCTTATCGGAGCGCTTATATCAGAGATTTTAGATGTAGTCCAATAAAATCTGATATTTGTTTTCTGGCTGATATGGGACTGATATCCGATGTCAATATCGTATCAGGACACCCTAATATAAATATAATAATTTGGAAAAATAGGAATTTAAAAATATCTTAGCAGCTAGACTGGTGAAACAACCTTTTTGGCAGCTTTTCTGAACTTTTTTGTGAGGCAAGAAACGTTTTTTATGGGGAAATGTTTCCGGGGGGCGCTTATTCGGTGCACCGCCCGCCCCCCTCTCCACCTGGCTGCAATAAACACCGCCTATTTAATATTATTTAATCTTGCACTAAAGTCTAACATGATCTTTTTTTATATTTATTGCTTGATTGATCAAGCTATGTCACAGAAGTGATCTGTTCAGGGTTGAATGTTAAAATAATTAAGGGACATCCTGGATCTGTTTTTTTGCTCTTCTTTATCTTGTTATTGTATTATAGAAGTATAATACAATAGGTATCGGCCAGTTCTCAAAATCAAAGGACTTGGACTCAGACTCGGGGACAAACAAACCTGATCGGGACATCCCTAGTATTTAGTGTTTGTCACCTGTGCAGAGAAGAGGGAAATTTACACAATGGCTCTGTATTGCACACATAGACACAGTGAGTGTTTACAAAACGGTTCACAGACATGGAAAATGCCAAACCATGACTACTAACCTAATATTAAATACATTAAAAGAAAAAAAACAGTGATAAAAAAATCTAACAGGAGTCGAACTCTCAACCTAGTAGTAAGAGCTCTGTGCCACATGGCTGGCTACCTTCCTAATAATTGATCCCAAACTGTGACTAATGGTTGAGAATTATTGACTAAGCTGATTATATAATAATAGTCTTTAGTAGAAGCCATCAATGATTTTATGTGGAAAAATACCTTAAAAAAAAAAATTAATCAAATTGTTAACCAAAATAATGTGCAAACACACATTCCTCACATATGGACAGGTTTCAAGATCTGTAGAAGATGCACACATATTTACTGCTCACTGAGTTAATTTAAATTTAGCTGGAGAGATTAGATTAAGGCCTGCAGAAGCACAGCATATTTCATCTGAAATTTAGAGAGAAGTGGTGTTAATGAATAAACCTGAATCACGCAGCAGTTAACCGCTCCCAAACTGCAGTAAAGAAATCACTGCATGTTTAATGTTGTACTTATAAAATGGGTTCACTGGGTTGATGAAACAAGCTGTCACTGATTGTTACAATTTTTGTGGCAAATGATTGATATCAAAGTCTTGTTGGTGTTTTTGGACTATAGTATATATTCCAGTGATGCTCATTCTCCCTTTAAACAATGAACACCAGTCATGCTTAACAGAAACACTTCAGTGACAATAAATGATGCAGATATTGGTGAGGTATGCATGATTTGTTGATCACTCTGCCCTGCAGTGAACTGTATGACAACTGTAAATGCAGGTAGTGGCAAGGCCACCAAGTTCAGTAATAACACTGGAAGGGTCACCTGTCCAACTCGTGGGTGACAAGACGGACAATCAAAGATACAGACACACAAACAATGTCCTCTGTTCATTTTATGTAGACTCAGTGTAAACTCAAAGGGCCCGAATACATATTTTGAATTTGAAATAGAACAAAAAAAAAAATCCTTGTTTGTTTTTATTTACGTGCGGTCATAACGAACAGTGAAAAAGACAAACCCTGATGATTAAAACGTCTAATAAAACTATTTCGCCTCAGTGCCCTTCAGAGCAAAGATTGTGTGATAAACTGGCATTGTGTCCAAAGTGTAACCTGCAACGTGACCCAGACCAGCTGAGATCTTCTTTGGCCTGCAGTACCATTGATACACATATCAAAACTTCTGTTATCGTGTCATTTAAAATTTAAAAAAACATGGGAGCCAAGGGTACAGAAAGAAAATATTCCCCATGAACAAAAACATAATAAATTAAATTGGTTTAGCATGTCACTCATTCCACTCTTTTAAAATATAAATTGCTACCTATAGCTTTTTTTTCAGTGAAATAATTTTTTCAGGCTGGTGACATTCTTTATTGCTTTAAATCAGGGATTACATTTTTAGTTCAGGAAAAGTAGATACATTTTCCTCTCCATCTTTGGTTAATGATTCTTCCAGTTTTTGTTATCAAGAAATATTTATTTTTTTGAAAATCTTAATGATAAATCACAATTTTTCATTGATAAGGGGATTATTCAGAATACTATTGTCCATAGAGTTGTCCTGGTCTTGTTGTCCAGGCACACTGCCTTTTACTGGGAAAAAAATAGTCTGAGATCTGAGAATACACAGATGAGTGGTGTTAGTATAGTTTTGGCTGGTGGGATTTCTTTTCTCTCCATAAGCCCACAATACCCAATTCATTTATCAGCGTGTTAAGTTTTTGCATCTGGTTTCCCATTAGAAAAGTCTATTTTAAATTCAGTCGAATATTGAAGTTATTGAACTTAACATAAATGAAAGTGTTTCTGTGACTTCCTATGTAGGCGTCCACTAAGAAGGGGTACTAGGCTCAAAGGGTGATGCCGTCCTGCTGGGTCTGGTGGAGGAAGCCTTTATGATGGTACAATCGCAAAAGTAGAGTTAGGTGTAATGGTCCACAGAACTCAATCAACCTCAAACGTACCGTGATAAAGTTTAGTGAGTCTCTTGACCAGTTTATATTCATATAAAATTCAACTCCCGCCCTTTAGACCTTTACATTGATTATCAGTAGGTTTATTCATCCCAAAGTCCAGAAGTAGCAGAGTGACTAGAATATCCTTACAAGTACAAATAGAAAAGGTAGCTCGGGAACAATAAGCTTAAATCATGCTACTGCATCGACACTTGTGCCGTAACCGTACGTGCGCCTTTCAAAAATCCTGACTACGCTTCTTGGCGATGCGGACCGCAAGGGCTGTGATTGGTTCGCTCCAAACCTCACCCCTGGCCAATGCCTTCTCAAGTCAATACCATGTCAACTTTGTGTTGTTTCTACAATGGATTGAGTTGGATTGAGAGAGAACCAAGACAGACAAAAAAGACCAGCGTTTTTTAAATTTCCTTTCATGCAGCACCTCCAAACGCAGTCCAATCACGGACAAAAGGTGTGTGTTGTCTGTTATTAATGCTACTCGGCCACGTCTCTGTACCTACAGCGTGTGTGTTTGTGTGTTTCATTCACAGCAAACACTGATCGACTTGCTGCGGAGGCTGCCAGAGGAGCAGACATGACGTTATGTTTAAAGTCTATACAGCTCAATGCACTTTTATACTTTGCATGTTGCATATGTTTATATTGAAAAATAAAGCACAGGTTTTGAAACCATTGTTTAAATTTTTGTGTCCAACAATACACACATTGCATTTTCAATTGTAATTGAATCATAATAATTTGCTTCTCTTGCAAAGCGAATAATCTTCGCTGCCAAGTCTTGCAGAGAATTGTCTCTTTAGTTTTGGGGTTTAAAAACTTCACAATGATGGAGCGTGGGCGGAGCATTCTTTGGTGGCTTTGGTCCAATCTACAGCTCTGGGACTCTGACCCTCCCGGAAGAAAACTCTCTACGAATGTGACCATCAATGGTAATTCACTCCTAGCACCATCCAGCACACTGCAAATTCACACGTTTCATGGCTGCAGTGGCTCACTATGTCCACCAACTTGTCCTCTAGCTTAGTGTGTAGCCTTAGCATCTCTGACATGACATCCTTTGTATTCTAAATCCTTTCCACTGAAGTCTCAATTCGCCTCTCTGCTTTCTCCAGTCTGGCGTTAAGTTTCGAAACGTCTTGTCTTATTTTCTTGAACTGATCCTTGTTGTCCTGACGGAACCATTTCAGTTCTTGTAAAATCAGCTCTAAATACGCCATATCTCCACTGGTAGCTTGTCGCTCGTTAGCTTTAGCCCATACCAGCTCAGCTTGTTTCCTGTTTCCATTCTTACATTTGTGTATGGTGCAAGCCACTGGTGAGCATCTTTTTCCAGGGCCATAGACAGCTCTGTCTTTTTCTCTCAGTTTCCATTGTGTACCTCTATATTAGATTTGTCTAAAATTAAAATCTCAGGTTGGCGCTACAATACATGAGATGGACAAAGTACTGAACTTGATTACTTGAGTGAAAGTACAAATACTCCTTGAGAAAAACTACTTCAAAACAGGTAAAAGTAAGTAAATCAAAATATTACTTAAGTGAAAGTACTGAAATATTTGAATGATAATAAAAAGTAACTAATAACAATAATAACTAATAAAAAAAATTGAATAAAAGGTGCAGTTTAGAAAATACTGTTGCACAATCTGTGACATTTGTAGTAGGACAACTGAATAACACTGTATGTAGTCTCATTAACTACCATAATATTTTAATTTTGGTTTAGAAACCACTTCAAATCACAATTATTCACAGACTGTGGGCTGGAGAAGCAGCCGCCACCGACGCGCCGGGATTCCAGGGAGAGGAGGGCGGCGGCTCCCCCCCATTCCCTGGCCTTGCCACCGTTGTCGGTCCCCTTCGCAGCGCCAACCCTCGGCGGCTGCTCCTCCAGCCCATAGACTGTAGCCGCGAAGCGAGCCCAGCCTCACTTCGCACCCCAGCCCTGAGAGCCAATCCTTATCCCAAAGTTACGGATCTGACTTGCCGACTTCCCTTACTAAAGAATCCACATTTAACGGAACTATCGCAGCGATTATTGCACCAATAACCTTACACAAAACTACCATATTGTGCTCTTTTGCCTGTAAACAGAGGCTAACACGTTTCAGCTGCCCACAGCAATGGCGCCGGGTCAGGAAATGCCTGTAAGTTGTGATGTCATGTGGGAACTATATGTATATTCGAGCCTGTGGTCACGTGACTATCGTAAAATGAAATGTTCTCCAGGCATTCAGGTCACATGACCTGGTGAAAGACAGTCCATCGCCTCCAAACTTACATTGGTCAGTATTTCAAGAGGGAAGCCCCGGTCAGAGCATTGATACTGTCAAGAGCTGTATATTGGCCTGAGGAATCATTTAAAATAAATCATATTGCTAAATCTTATAGCTATAGTCAGACTTTATATTGCTAGCATTAAATTGCTGTTTTAATGATATGAATCACTTTTTGTTTCAAAAAACGGGCTGAGATTCGGCTAACGGATGCTCGGCTGCCAAAGCAATTGTTCAACAAACACAGCTATGAAAAGAGATGTGCCTCTATGTGGTTTACATCATGCACTGATGAGCATGATGTAGTAAATGTATGGTCGACCTAGGTCTACCCAGTGGAGGATCAACAGAAGTTGTGTTTGTATCAGAACTGCAGCAATAAAAAAAGTGTACGTACAGAAGAGAAAAAAGTAGTGAATAGTTAGTGATTGAATCCATACATACTTAGAGTCAAAGGTGTAATAATTTGTCTTTCAAATGTAGTGGAGTGAAAATAAAAAGTCGTATCCTCCCAATTAATACTTAAGTACAGATGCTCAAAATTAGTACTTGATTTAGCATATAAGTGAATTCTGTTTTTTTACTGTCCACCACTAATGATGTGTAACCTTTTCACTAGATATCTATCTTGTCTTTTTTTTTTTTTTTTTATAAAACTTTATGAAATTGCATTTTTGTGGCTTATATGATGAGTTGTTCTCTGCCAGGATAATAAGCATGTGTAGAAGAAAACTCCATTATATGTTAAATTTATTATAGTTCAGGGGTTACATTTGGTGCAGTTGGATTTAAAGTGAGCCAAATATTCTAATTATTTATTGATTTACTTGATTTTGACAACATAACAGAGCTCTAAAAAAGATGCACTAATAATTATTGAGGTAACCTGTTATATAAATATTCTACTGGCATGTACATGCAGAGCAACATTATCATTTCATTACTGAACAACCTTTCAACATAATACATAACTAATATTTACCCTGCTGAGTTTAGTAAATCATCTTTGTATTTTCAATACCTGGGCCAATAAATCATCAATTCCTTTTTATGAGGAGCAATTATTCACATATTTATTTTGCAGATAAAATAGATAAAAGACAGGTGGTGCACATAACTACTGGCTGATTATTGATTAGTTATGACCCCTGGCAATCTGTGCGTGTGCACGTGTGTGTGCGTGCATGTGTTGCTCAGAGGCGTAGCTTCTGTGCAGTTACGATAATTAAAGATTGGCTGTGATTGGTGTTTGATTGTCTCCACAGTCTCTGGCCTCGTCCTTGACCCTCCGCAGCGTGCAGAGGCAGATGAGTCGGCCTAAACAACGCGTGCTTGGCAGTCAAGCATGGAAAGCAACTGCCTTGGTTATTTATTGACTACTCCATTAGGTAGAGAGCACTGCTCTTTTGAGTCCAAGCGACCTACATATGACTGAGAGATCAGCTGAGGTTTTCACCTTTGGAAAGCTGCCTTCATCCTTGCTCCGCCCACATGCTAAACAAAATACTGGATTACAAGAAATTGACTGTCCTTTCACTTCACCATTTTTTTGCTTTTAAAGCAAGGTGAAAGCATCCTGCTCCTTGGCAGATAATGCTAAATGTTTTGTGTAACTATAGTAACTGGTGATCCACAGGGCGGATGGAAAGATGCCATCTCATCGACATGTTGGCACGGTCCACAAGGGGTCAGGTTGTTTGTGCAATGGTGGGCGGCCTGGTAGTACTAGGCTGTGTGAAACAACAATAAAACCATAAAACTCAGCTGTGAGAACTCGACCAAACCAGCTGGGTCTCTACAGCAGATTGGAAGCCAAAGTGACGGCGAAACAGATCAGGATGCAAGGTCAGCTTCTTTCCAAATGTTCAACCATTCTGCTCTTAAGTTAAACTTAGACTTCTCAGTTTAGTTTGCATCCAGACTTGTGTCCATTTGAATTAATTTTGGTAACAAACCATAAAAAATTAGACTATCAAGTACACTATAACAGCGATTCTCAACTGGTGGGTCGGGACCCAAAAGTGGGATTGAGAGATAAAAAAAACTTTTCTTTTGTCAGGCAAGCTGTGAAATGCATGTTGCACGAGAAAATATATAGATGTATGTTTTTAAAAAGATTATTTATGTGTTTTCAACAGCTACTTTTAAGAAAACTACATTTGGTTGGTTGGATGAATTCTAAATAAAAAAGTGGGTCACAATTTATAGGCCGTGGCAAAATGTGGGTCCCAGAGTGAGCCCAGTTGAGAACCCCTGCACTGTAATATATACTGTAAATGTACATTAGGTTGATTAAAGTCTAAATTAAATGTGTGCATACAATGTGTTTGTTCTGTGATAAAGCCTTCAATGGACAGTAGACCACTTTAAGGTGGACACTGGCTGGGAAGGGCATAAGTGACGTAAACTGGGGTTTGTGGGCTGTTTTGTATTTAATGCTCATGTTTAAGTTCTTCTTGCTTAGTGGCAAACAGCAGGATTCTGTATTTGAGTTGGTATTTCCTTGTGTCTGGCGCCCCCTATCCTGTCTGTGGATAACTGCAGAGTGCATGTGTAGATCTCTCCCTCTGTCTGTGGTGTCACAGCTGTTTTCCCACCCCTGTTAACCTTCATCACACTATTGAAGGAGTAGTCGCTGGTTAAATGTCTTTTACAAATGACAGACTGCTCAAATGAAAGACTGATAAATAACTTACTAGTATCAATGAGAGGTGAATAAAAAAGCTGCATATGCAATACAAAGCACTGAGAATGCACGCTTGTATTGGTTTTGTGACGTTAAAGACATGTAATGGTTTAGCAGTTTTAAGGTGTTTTCCTTGTTTGGCTGAATGGCATGCAGGAAGAAAAATGGCTGAGAGTGGCATCCAAATGCTGCGCCCACCGTTATGTTTCAAGTCTGATTCCTAGCTTCCTACTTAGGAATAACGTTCAAGAAACTGGATGACACATAACGAAGCACTTCAACGTTGGGTTAAAACGCAATCACTACATAGACTTTCTATGGGAGCTGAACTATAAACAGTTTGTCTGATGTGACAAGAACGTAAGGTAACACTTTACTTGAAGTTTTATACATAAAAGCTGACATTAAACTGAAATTATTATGACATGACACCTGTCATTAACATGAATAAGGTGTTGGGTACCAAACGTGGTGCCAATATGGCACCGGTTCCAATGTAAAAGGTAGTACAACCGGACCGAATAAGAACAAAGATTTTGGTGCCCCAGTTTAAGCACCGGAACTGTTTAAAAAATACAGAGTAGGCAGCGGAATCAGATAAAACCAAACTGATACCCAACCCTAATGAAGGCTGTCATTAAGTGTCAATCATTACCCTAACCCCACGAGATCCCTCCACCTAACCCAAAAAATGCCAAAGGTGTCAACGCCTTAATGACAGCCTTCATGACACCTTATTCCTTCTAATAACAGATAATGACAGTACAATGTCAGCCTTATGTATACAACTGCAAGTAAAGTGTTACCGAACATAATAAGCAAATGGAATATTTGGAACCAAAATGATTGAGAGGTAATATCCTTAGTTTAGTCAGGATAGCAAAAAATAAAATAAAAAAAAAATACTTTTTTTAAAGTTGTTAAAAATAAAGTAAAAATTACCACAGAGAATACTTTCACACATACCAATGCCTTAATGTGGCAGTGTAGAAGTTCATCATCGTTTTCTGGAGGCAGTAATAATTTTGTCGACTAAAAATTTTCGTCATATTTATCCTCAACTTTTTTTTTTTTAAGTGACAATAACATATGTTCTCATAATGCCTTTTCTTTGAGGTTTTGTTAGGTTGAATGTGTTGATGTTGTATCATTGATTTTATTGGTCCCAGCTATAAGCGTGTACTGTATGTTCTCTGTGGCTTTGCAGGAAGCAGGAAACTCTCTCCTAGTGACTGGTCACACTCCCAGATTCTTCTGATGGAGATGCCAGAACTGTGAGTTCAGAGTGAAACAACCACAAAAGAGAAGCACGTGTTACATTGTGACAATGAGTAACGAAGCTAAAGACGTGACACTGAATACTTTTTGGTTCATTGACTGTTGTTTTACACTTTGTTGGATCTCCTCATCCCTCTGCATTGGGCCCACATTCTACTCCCACACCTTTGTTTTTTTTTATTAATTACCATAGTCATAGCAGCAGGTCTACACAACAGAGAAAATGCCAATCAATGGTTCATGCATTAAAGCTGCAGTCTGTAACTTTCATCCCTGTATGATGTAATACAGAAAAACTGCACATATGCTAAAACTGTTTGAGATTTGGTTGAGTGTTACAAATAGGCTGTTAGGTCTGAAGCCCAAAAGTGGCACATTGTGTTAACTCAGGTCTCGTGACAGAAAACGACGACACTGTGATAAGAGAATCATTAACATTTCAAACACGGTTACTGAGATTTACCAAATGTAAAGCAAATCCTGACCAGTTAGAGTCATGTACGGTAACCACTTTAAGATGGTGAAAAATAAAGTTTGCAAATGTGTGAGCAATGAATTGAACTATTGTCTGTGCTGAAATTGAATAATAGCATGTTGCCAAGATTGAATGCATTAAATGAAAGACCTTTCGGGTCTGTTATGTTTTGTTTGTGTTTAGCCCTTGAGGTCATTTTTTTGTTTTTCTGGGAGTCTTTGTTTATTCTGTTTTCGAGTCTGGTCACGTGTGTTAACTCTTGTTTTTGTGTTCCAGGTCTTCCTGCTCGTGTCTCCACCTCCCAGTGATGTCAGTGTGTTTGGGTTGTTAGTGGTTTTTGTTGCCTTAAGAATAAAGAATGGACTGGAATTACCAACATTATCCGTTTCTGCTGCCTCCACCTGTCTCTGTATTTGGGTCCACATCCACACACACTGACAAAGTATTATGTTCAGGTTGAAAGATTAAAGAATTCTTAAGATCAAGGGTCGTTTGTCGCCCTTGATCTGAAATTAATTTGATACCCTTGGCTTATTAGGCTACAAATGTAAAGGCAGGTGTTCTCTACCTTTGGGCAGGGACCCCATTTTCGGTCACAAGACACTTTTTTTTTTTTTGAAGAATTTCAGCACATTTTTGCTTATTTTTACCCTTTTTCTTCAACTTCACCAAACTTTTTCTTTTGCTCCTTTAAATGCAATTTTGCTGCATTACTCCCAGTTCTCCATCAAATTTCTATTCCTTTTCGGCACATTTTTTCCACCCTCAATACATTTTTGGGACTTTTGAACCCTTTCCACCGCTTTTCTCACCTAACCTCACTTTTGACTTATTTTCACCATGATTCATGCTTATTTTTTGCCAACTTAACCACATGCACGATATGTCATGCCCATTATTTGCCAATTTAAACTAATTGTTCCTACTTTTTTTGGCCACTTTTAAGCACTTTGAATCCTTTTTCTGTCCGTTTTTGGACACTGTAATTCGCAACTTTCAACTAATTTCTGTGATTTTTAAAATCCCATTTCACCACCACCTTTTCCACCATTTAATTTCTGATTAAAACAAAGATTTACATCTTTAAGATGACTATATACTATATGCCATGAATAATAATACACTTCCTGGATAACAGTGGATAAAATTCAGGTAAATAAATAAATGTAGTTATCACAGATTCATAGAACAATGGACCAACATTTTGCTGACTTTGCAGATGGGCCCCAAAATGCTCTCCCCTTTATTCCCCCTTATAGAAAAAAATGTGACATGCCATCGTAGGACATGTCTTCACTTCAGGCTCGATCAATATGCACTTCAGGAAACCAAAGAGGTGAAAAAAACGATCATTGTTATCATCTCCTGTACAGATTACTCACATACAAACTCACCTAAATGAAATCTAATGAATCTTTCAGATGCCAGCACTTATAATAAACAATACATTTAACAATAATACAACAAAGTAACACTTCACAGAACTGGTCTGTGCAGTACCTTCACAGACCAGCAGATGGTGACAGCTAAACATCAAAAGCTGGGAAAAAGAAGGGCAGAAGGTCCCTGTGCTACTCATCAAGATCCTGCTTAATTATTACTAAGATTGGTTACCATAAAGAAAATAGAAAATATTGCAGATCAATCAAGACTCCAATAACCTGTTGCTTAAAAGACAAACATACAAAAAAAAATTATATCTTTTTTCCATGAATAATTGACAGTGTTTTTAATCAGCATTTTTATGTTCAGATATCTTAAGATAGTGTTTATATTGTTTTTTGAACTAATATTGTACTAAGTACAAATATTAACAAGACAACAATTATACAATGATGAATCTGCAGCAAAGTTTTATAAACAGATGGGACCAAAAATGTAATATTTAACAAAGTGTTGGTGAGAGGACGTTCCAGGGGTCCAAGTCATGCACCTTCACAGTGAAACATAGAGAACATACAGCTGTGAGACTCACATTGTGCTCACAAAACAGTTTTTTTTTTCTAAATCCCCTTGGCTGATGTGAACCAAAATAAGACAATGACCTCAAACACTCTGCTTGTAAAACTGGAGATTTTCATGAGGGAATGCTGAGAGATTCTTAGGCCAAAGTATATTACAAACTAAGCATTTTATCAGCTGAAAACAAACAGGGACTGCAGGCAGCTGCTGCGAAAGCACTTTGAAGAGGAACTAACTTAGATCCTTAGCAGAGGGTTGCTGACCTGAAATTTTCTCTAAGTAGTTGTCTGGTTGTAAACTTCAAGCGAATGCTTATACTTTAATACCAGAGGCACATGTCACTATAAACCTAGAGTTTTTGGAAGCATGAGCCAGTGTTTTACAGAAAACAGCAGAGTGGACAACTGACGGCTTTAGGCAGAAGCTGAAGTGGACTGACTGGGAGAATGTGAATCAGACCAATTTAACTACATTTATTTGTTGATTTACTAATATTGAAAAAATAAACACATCTGGTTATTTCAGATTATTAGGTATTTATGAATAGGGGAATATGTAAACAAGATTACACACAGATTACTGGAGAAATTCAGGGTCAACACAATCTCAATGTGAAAGAAAGAATCGTTTCATTTTTGTGCGTGCCAACACAATTTCCTTATGCTTTTCATGACAACTTTCAAACAACTTTCAAACTTGTGTTTCCACTGTAAGTTATTTTGTGAAATTACGTATTTAGCCCTATTCGTACGGGATTAGTTTTACCTAGGGACCACATACGATTTGTAATAATTGCGGAGAATGTCTGTGAGTGAATCCTGTGCGAATCGGCCATGACAGTAATTTGTGAAATACAAATTCCCCCACAAATTACCTACTATATTTTGCTGAACTACAGGGTCCTGTGATAATACTAATTCAATGCAAATGTCAGCAATCTCAATGTGAAGCTTGAACTGCAGAAAACCTGAACTGCTGCAGGCACAGCTCAAACAGGGAAATCTAACCCATTTTCTGGCCTGCAAGGCGCTTGTAGATAACACAGACGGGCTCCATGTTTTACGCCACCTGCGTTCAGAAAAGAACCATAACCTCATAAAAAAGGAATTTGTCACCGCTTCTCCGACTTCAGGGTCCATGAGAAGTCATTCAAACTTTTCCAAAATGCTTTCTCATGTGTCCCTGAGGAAGAGCCTGCAGAAATGCAGTTTGAGCTCATCGACCTACCTATCAGAATGGTCTATTTATTCGGAAGCACATACATTTGTGAGAAGACCTTCTCCACCATGGCCATCAACAAATCAAAGCTGAGATCCAGGATGACAAATGGCCATCTACAGGCCGTCCTTCGTAACGCAAAGACGAATACCCGGACATCAGAGGAATCGTGGCCAACCAAAAACAGCACCACATATCCCATGCCATTAAAAAAAGGTAAGTTGACCTAGTAACTAGGGCTGGCCAATATATCGAGATTTAAGATATATCGAGTTTTCTATTTTGGCAATACAGAAAATAATATCACCCATATAGAGAAATATAGATATTTGTTTATTATTTATATATTTTTAACTCTTTTTTTTATTCATACAATCACACAGTACAAATCACATCATACAAGTATTTAATATTATCAATAGAGTACAGTCAAACAATGCATTTAACCATTTTTTCATATTTCTGAGATATATATATTTTTAGAGCTTAATTTGTATTAAAATACTCATTTAATGAGTCACTGCTTTTGTTACTTGTCAGAACAGCACAAAAGCAGTTATATTAGTGTGTCCTAACCCAGACCTTCCCCAAAACAAGCCACACTACAGAACTCACTCACATATGCTGTCCCTTATAGGAGAAAAAGCCAAAACAGCTGTTTGTTAATAAATATGAGTGTGAGGCTATTTGCATCACAATTAACTCCCTGGTCAGACTTTCTTGTTAAAAATAATGAGATTTATATTGTATATCGCCATTTTAAGAAAAATATTGAGATATGAGTTTTGGTCCCGACTCCAAATCACCCAGCCCTACCAGTAACAAATATTCAGTGTGATTTATTAACATGTGTATTGATGACAGGCAGTGATAAATATTAATGATGATGATGACTTGTTTGGTAAGCTTCTATTTTATTCTCCCCATGTGTGTCTATGTCTGTCACTGCAGGTTTTGTTGTGATGCTTTGGTAGCTGGAATTGCTCCTGAATGAGGTCCATGCCTATAGGACTGGAAGCATGGCACAGTGAGACCAGCTGTTGGTTCTAAATACGTTTTTACATGTTGAAATGGACTGGACACAGGACTGTTGTATCCCAAACTCGACTGTAGGGCAGAAAACCCCAGGGATTGTGTGTGCATTACAATGTTTCTCAAGTTTTGCCAGGTTTAGCCACATGCATTAATTAAAATGTGTTTATTGCACATTACTGGATGCAGATCAATATATGTAAACTGTAGAGATGCAACCTGGACATTAAAATGATTTGTTTCAGTTTTTTCCATTTTTTTTTCTTTGACGGCGCTTAGTCCAATGTTGGGTTCCTAAATTGGCCATCAGCTATCAATACTTTGAGAACCCCTGTTCTAAATGTTTAGTCTTTTGTAAGAGTGATTGAGAAGGCCTCTGTGATCAGATGCACTTGTTGACACTTATGTGTTTCAAGATGTTTGACTGCTGCATGTATCAGATGATGTGCATGGCTTGTCCTTGGTGGTGATTGATTAGAAATAATAGTTCATAAGCTCTATACTGTATGTGTGCCTGCTGATCAGCTGCCATTCCTCAATTCATATCTTTCAGGAAATAAAGGGAAAAGATTAGGTGTTTCCATACAGGCAGTGCTGCAACATTTTCTGCCCCCATCTCATGTTTTATCATTGAAATTTTGCTCAGTTTGAGAGAAATGTTAAAGTAGGTATGATTAATGAATAATTAATGGCCTTTGACATTTTTAAAGTACTTTTTATTGTTAAGATCAAATGCATTATGTTTTGTGCGGACAAATCTCACAATCAAACTCTGATGTAAAAACTTGTCCTGGTCAAAGAACACCGATTTGGGATCTGATCATTTCTCTGAAGCTGATCATCCGTAGTCATCCTCAGTATCTCATCATGACCTGAGAAGCCAACATCATCAACATTATTCATTAGAGCACATCGCTTCATTTATGATGTTGCCTATATCTCTGGAGACATTGCACTGCAACTCAACCTTCAAAGCAAACATAATGAGACTAGTTTACCTCACTGAGCCACTCGCTGAACGCTGAGGTGCGGGTGAACACGGTCGGCTTTTTCACTTCATTGCAGACACGTGAGGAAACAAAGCTTGTCACACCCTGAACGTACCACCTGTTGTCCTCACCCAAACAGTTCAGTGGACCACCAGAGTCTCCCTACGAGTAGATATTGTCACTATCAGTGGCATAACATAAAAGTGACAGAAGGTTCTGCTTTGATGTCTCACGTACATTACATCCAGAGACGATATCTCCTCCTGCGCAGATCATTGTGTTCTTTACCGTGATGCCCCACCAGTCGCTCTGGCTGCACACACTGTGCTCCACCACAGGAAGCAAGGCCTGCTGCAACTTATCAGGCATTGGACCATGGGCTGACACACACAGTGAAAAGACATTATACATGTCATTCTTAGGTGATAAGAAGTGGCTATTAGGGAAAAAACAAAGAACCACTGACCAGCAGATATTGAGTTATGTGAAGTCAGTATCCTGATGTTAAAGCCTAAGCCCTGGAAACCCTTTGACATAACTTGGACTCAATTATCCAGACAAACGCTATGCAGATTTTTGCAGCTAAAACAAATGGTAACACTTTACTTGAAGTTTTATACATAAGGCTGACAATACGCTGTCATTAGCATGAATAAGGTGTCATGAAGGCTGTCATTAAAGGTGCAGTCCGTAACTCTTATAAAAGTGACTTTCTGTCATATTTACTAAAGCTGTCACTATGTAAGGACAGCCTTACATGAAACTAGTAGTTTATGTTAAATTAAGATTAAGATTAAATCGGGGCTTTCGCCTTTAATTGGCCATGTAATGTTAGTACATCAATGGAATTTGTCCTCTGCATTTAACCCATCCCTGAGGGCAGCCATTTTGCGGCGCCTGGGGAGCAGTTCAGGGTTAAGGGACTTGCTCAACATCCCACAGTGATGGCCCAGGTGAGGCTTGAACTGGCAACCCTCCGATTACAAGCCCAGCGTCCTTAACCACTAGGCCACCACTCCCTATGTGAAAAAAACAGGCTCATTGAGTCCCACCTGCTGCTCCTGCTGCCTTTGGCAGATTGCCAGAATGAACCGCGACTGAACAAAAAGAACCAATCAGAGCCAGGATTGTGTTTGATGGACTGTCTGACAGCTGTTGCTCACAGCCCCCGCCCCTTCCGCCGTGGCCAAAACACAGCAATGCTCATAGCAAGGTAGTGCCTGGAGCGCCGTCTTTTTTACAGTGTATGGTCTGGAGGAGTAGAAGATGGAATTGGCGACTTTTCTGCTTGAAAGGTAATTACTGCTGCTTGATTTACATTGTTTGATTTGTAATTGTTACACTAGAACTCTGTAGTGCATGAGTTGTTTGTTAATGCACGCGCTGCCATCTCTGCAGCCTCCGTGTGGGCTACTGTGAGTGACAATGTGTTGTTACGCTGCTGCTGCTGCTGAAAGATTGGTGTGTGCACATTCAGAGAGAGAAGCGCAGCAGTAATATGCTTTTAACAGTGTATGTTATATTACTGTGATGTTGCTGTCGGGCTAACGTTAGCTTGTTAGCTCCTCTGAGGGAGGGACTTAGGAGGCAGGGCAAGAGGGCAGCGGGGATGGAGGGATCTGAAAGTTACGGACTGCATTTTAAGTGTTGTTTGCTAAATTATGACACCTTTGGAGTTATGTTGGTGTTACGGGTCCCAAGGCTTACGAACCACAGCAACAAAAAGAGTTTGGTTTTGGTGTCTGGAAAACACAGGCAAAGGACTCAGAGTAATGAAGACACGAGCCGCACATTTCTCTTCCCAGGTTACCTCTGTTTATTACATGGAATTGTTAAACTTTCACTATTCAACCTAACTTGTCTTTTTAACAATTATTTGTCTTTCAATGTCTTTTTGTCTAAATTACAGTCTGTTAAATATGCAATAAACACAACAATATGGTCCTTCACACATTCACTCATCACAGACATCAACCAGATATTTATTTTATCTGAAAGTGTATTTCAGTATTTATACTGACTTTGTGGCTACTATGGCATAGTGCCAAATATTGTGTAGTTCTTACCACTAATGCATATTAACACTGTTTAAACCCGTTCCCAGACTGACACATTTAACATGGAAAATCTACTATTTAACTCTTCACAGTTTTTTTTACAAACAAACTTACCTACTGCTTCTTTAAGCCCAACTTACTTTAACCTATTTCTGCAGTGAACTGAAACAGCATTTTCTCACCAAACCTATTACAAAAATAACTCAGAGCAAAATATTTGTGTGTTCAGCATCTCAGTATCCCAAATATTGTTAATACATTTCACAAACCACATTCATAACATGTACAGGAAGCCACAAATACACAAGTTACAGTATACATTGCACTATACAATGGTGCGCCACGTGTGTCACTTCAACTTGCCGAACGGCGAGCTACCTCCGCTCATAAGTCCTTTTTTAATAACAAAACACACTGACAAACCATGCCTAACTCTCTCTCTATAAGATATTTAGCTTTCAGTATTATTTCTGTGTGATTTTCAGAACGTACTAACCTGGAAAACACAGGCAAAGGACTCAGAGTAATGAAGACACGAGCCGCACATTTCTCTTCCCAGGTTACCTCTGACGGACGGGACGGAAACCCCCACCTAAAAGGGACCGGGTTGAGCCATCACCCGTGCACATTGGTTCCACTCTTTTCCTTCCGCTGAATTTCAGGCTTCAGTTCACAACAAATGTGAAATTAATTATTTTTGAGGGCTTCAATGATTAGTTAATCCCAATAATGGGCTGTTTGACTCCTCTACAAATAACAAAATAAAGTGCTGAACAGGACACAAAAACAATATCAACAATAATATCTTTCAGAAATAATATCTAAGAAATAATATACAAAAATGTTATTATACATTTTGAATGGATCACACACTCCCCAACGAACAGAAGTGGCTCCTGACACTTGACCTTCATCATCTGCATCCTATTAACCCGAATCTCATCTTAACCATTTTTTTCATCTTTTTTTTTTTTTTTTACTATTCATATAAACAAATCACAAGGATGTAACACAATAAAGCCCTTTAGTCATATAATTGTAGTTTAACTCTGTGTATGGGTCTGTGTGTGTGTTTATGTAAGTATGTTCTCAAGTCTTTAAGTGAGCAGTTCAAAAACAATGAATTGGGTATGTGGCTGGCTGGTATGGATATGGTGGGGTTGAAGAGCAGGGACTATAGATATAAGGATTAGGGTTGCTCTGGTAATGTCTGGGTGTAATTGTAACTGCATTCACAGTGGGACGTAGCTGGTAAACTGGTTGTCCCAGAGATGGGTATGTGAACATGTAGCCAGGCCGTCTTATTCTGCTAGATTGTCTTACGGGAGTCTGGTGTGTCGGCTGAGGTTCGTGAGCATCTCTTTCTTCGTGTGGTGCTTCAGGCAATGTCTGGTCATTATTAGGCTGAGGCGGATCGATGACGAGTTCATTTTCACTGTGTGCTTCTTGTCCCTCACCCATGGTGTTTTCCCTCCCTGGCAAAGGTTGGTTTTGTGACGCACAGGCAACAGTTTGATTTGTGGGGTTACTCTCTTTTCTCGGCTTTTCTGCAGGTATCCGCAACCAATAATGAAATGTACCTTCCTCTTCCTCTGAGTCACTTGCACCTGAGCTTTGTGTCCTTTCTGAAACCTTTGGGGGTTCTGGGGGCTTCCTAGTTCTCTTTTGGGAATGAGGAGCATTTGCGACGGGATTCTGCAGTGGCTCGACTGGCAGGTCGTTAACCTGTAGCAGAAGATTTCGATGCAGAGTGCGAATGGGTCGACCTCCTGCCTCCGGGCTTACTTTATATACCGGATTGTCTCCTATCTGCTCTCTCACCATGTAGATGGTCTGCTCCCAGTAGGGTCTAAGCTTGCCAGGCCCACCTCTTTCATTTAAATTGCGTACCAGGACCCTGTCCCCTGTTTGAAGAGTCACACCCCTGCATCTTTTGTCAT
Source organism: Gouania willdenowi (assembly GCF_900634775.1). Lineage (NCBI taxonomy): Eukaryota > Metazoa > Chordata > Actinopteri > Blenniiformes > Gobiesocidae > Gouania > Gouania willdenowi. The sequence continues at coordinate 30,753,937 of NC_041047.1, read as the reverse complement.
AGTACACTTTCCCCTTTGAACTAGACTGCTGACTGTTAGTGTTCGCTATTCGATATGCCTCAATCATTTTTCTTTTCCACTTTTCAGCATAACTTTGTGGAGTTTCAGCTTCTTTGTCTGTTATGAGGCCAAAGAGGAGGTCAACGGGAAGGCGAGGATGACGGCCGTACAACAAATAGTGAGGGGAAAAGCCTGTAGCCTCGTGCTTTGTACAGTTGTACGCATGTATGATGTGGGGCAAGTGATCCTTCCAGTTCTCTTTCTTTTTGTCTCCCAAGGTCCGGAGCATTTGTAGTAGGGTTCGATTTAGTCTTTCAGCAGGGTTGCATTGCGGGTGATAGGGGGAAGTTCTGGAGTGGCTAACGCCTGCTAGCTGTCTGAGTGTCTTGAAAAGTTCGTTTTCAAACTCCCTGCCCTGGTCGTGGTGGAGCTTGGTGGGGTACCCGAACCTGGGGATGAAATCGTTGAAGAGCCGATCAGCAGCCGTCTTACCCGCTTTATTCTTGGTAGGGTAGGCCTGAGCGAATCTAGTAAAGTGGTCTACCACTACTAGAATATACTCAAACCCTCCCCGAGAGGCTTCCAGATGAAGAAAATCTATGCAAACGAGTTCAAGGGGCGAGTTTGACGTTATGCTGCCCATGGGTGCTCTTTCTGGTACGGCAGGCTTTTTCAGCTTAATACAAGGGCACTTTCTAGTTATATACTCTTCAATGTCTTTTTTCATGAAGGGCCAGTAAAAACGCTCTCTTGCTAGACTCAAGACCTTTTCCGTGCCAACATGACCCATCTTGTCATGCAGATGAGTGAGAGCTGTTCGTTTGTAAGTGGCAGGGAGGACCAGTTGTTTTCGGTCAGTGGTTTTCCTATAGAGTAATCCATTCTCTATGTGCAACCTGTTCCACTCTCTGAGAAGTCTCCTTGTGGCTGTGTTCACTCCCCCTCCATTGAACTCCGTGGGTGGTGTGTTATTTTCTTTAAACTCCATCACTTTTCCAATCGCTGGGTCTGCGTGCTGTTCTCTCATCAACTCATCATGACTTATTGTTTGTAGGATCTCCATGCTGGGCTGGTCTGGCGAAGCTAAGCTGAGGGCTGCCACCCAGGCTATATCTCCTTGTTGCGCCCTTCGACTTCCTTCCCATATAGCACCAACTGCATCCTCTGACAGTTCCTCAGAGCACTCTTTTACAAAAGCGTTAATGTCAAGAGGACAGCGAGACAAGGTGTCGGCATCGATGTTGGTTTTGCCAGGCCGATATTTTACATCAAAGCGGAAATCAGCCAGCTGTCCCACCCACCGGTGACCCACGGCGTTGAGCTTGGCAGTACTTAGTATATAAGTGAGCGGGTTGTTGTCTGTGAAGACTGTAAAGTGAGGGGCATAAAACAAATAGTCATTAAATTTGTCACATATTGCCCATTTCAGAGCCAAGAATTCAAGTTTTCCACTGTGTAAGTGGTAACTTTGTTCAGCTGGTGTCAATGTGCGTGACCCATACCCTACCACCCTCAACTTCCCATCTTGTTGTTGGTAGAGGACTGCCCCCAGGCCTTTCTGGGAAGCATCTGTATGGAGCACAAAAGGACGTGTGAAATCTGGATATGCTAGTACTGGGGGTGAGGTGAGCTTCCCTATCAGGCATTCGAGGACCTGTTGGTGTTCCTCATCCCACTTTACTGGAGCTCGGGATGACAGCTGGGGACCCTTTGTCTTTCCGCTTCGTGCTTTGGGCTGTGGTGAGTCTGGCTTTACCTGAAGCAGGTCAGAGAGAGGCTTGGCGATGCGTGAGAAATCCTGTACGTAGGTCCGGTAATAACTCAGGAATCCAAGTAATTGTCGAACATCTCCAACTGTTTGTGGAGTTTTCTGTTTCAGGGCCTGCACCGCCTCCAGATCTTTCGGATCCACTCTGACTCCTTCTTCCGACACCAGCCGACCAACATAACGTACCTCTCTACGAAACAGCTCACACTTCTCTGGCTTCAACTTGACCCCATGATGCTGTAGGGCTTGGAGGACTTTGCGAAGCACCTGCACATGCTCATCAAAGGATTTGGCGAAGCAGAGCACGTCATCCAAATAAGGAATACAACATTCGTCCCGGAGCGTGTCAAGCATCTCCTCCATGCTCCGCTGGAATGCTGCTGGTGCGTTTGACAACCCGAATGGTATTCTGACCCACTCATACAATCCCCAAGGAGTTGTGAAAGCTGTCAGGTACCTTGACCCTTTGGAGATGAAGCCTTGGTGGTAGGCCTTGCCTTGGTCCAGGATCGAGAACCAGCTGTATCCTCCCAGTGAGTCTGTAAGGTCCTGAATCCGAGGTAGGGGGTGTCGGTCTGGGACAGTTTTGTTGTTCAGGAGCCGGTAATCTATACAGAGACGTAAGGATCCGTCCTTCTTCCTGACACAAATGACGGGTGCAGCGTAGGGTGACTTGGACTTCACAACCCATCCTTTTACCAAGAGCTCCTGGATGTACTCTTTTACTTCTCTGTATAGTGGTTTTGGGATGGAGGCATAGGATTTTTGCACTGGGATGTCATCCTTGAGCTTTATTTCCATCTGAAGACTGGGGATACATCCAATGTCACCACTATCGCATGAGAATGCTCCAGACTCTTCAATCAGTACTTCTTTTACCTTCAGTTGTTGCTCGGGGTCCAGGTGACTGATATCAACAGGTGGAAGCCATGACTCAGTAGGGGGTTCACCAGGAGAGACGATGTTATTGACCTCAACTGTTATTGCTTTTGTTTGTGTGCGATTAGCTTGTTGTGACCCTGGTGCACCTGTGTCAAGTACCTTAGCGATGTGTTGGATGGTTCCTAGCGTGGTTCTTTTTGGAAGGATGATCTCATGTTTTGCATGGTTGCAGATGGGTACCTTAACATAGGGTCGCCGAGCATGAGTGATTTCCAGGAGTCCCTCCCCCGCACTCAGTTGTCCTAAAACAGTCTCCTCTTCTGCAGGCTCATACAGGACGAGCGAGTCAGTGGTGTCAAAATTGGGGGGCACCCTGCACCATACGTGCACTGCTTTTCCCGCTGGAATGATGACGTTGTCTTTGCCAACTCGTACTGTAGCCAGGTCACAGTTAGTTCTCCGCATGGCTTGGATGAAGTTTACCATGGCCACCACTTGTTCCTCTTCCACCTCAAACGCTCTGTGTAAAAGGCTGATCACTGTGGTAACTGCTTCACCAGAGAGCTCTTGACTGTTAATGATCGCTTCTAGTACATTTGCTCCTACCAGGGGCTGGGGTAGTGACATTTGGCTGACAAGAAAGGGGACTTGTATGGTGAGGTTGGGATCATCATTACCTGAGAGGTTGACAGTAAGCTCAACCCACCCATCGTAGGGGATGGCCTGACCGTTCACAGCATAGACATCCAGCTCTGTATCGAGGAGTTCCTGCAGAGGTCTCGCTGTATAATTGGGGATGTGAGTTTCAGCCCATTGTCGATCGATGATGCTCACTTGTGAGCCAGAGTCAAACACAACCGTCACTGGATACCCACCAACCTGACATTTAAGCTGGCTCTTCTTTCCGATTAGCGGTGCTTTGCATTTTGTGGTGTTCTGACGAACAAAGACAGGGGCCTGACGTCTATCACGTTTGGTTTGCTTTGGGTGAGTCAGGCCTACTGGCTGGGACTGGGGCTGTGCACCGGTCTCTGGCTGTCCCTTGGCAGAGACCGGATCCCGTTTCCCTGAGACTTAGTGCGCATTAAGCATCCCACTGCCCGATGTCCAACCTCTCCACACACAAAGCAGTGGCTGCACTCTAGTAGGTCCTGTTCTGTACATCTTGGGCAACGAGCTGTTCTTCCTTTAACTTGGGTGGGGGATGGCCTCAGCAGGTGTTGAGGGGGCTTACTGGAAAGAAGTTGAGGCGGGGTTTGTAGCTGGTGGTGGTGTGGTACTGGTGCTATCAGAGGACGGGTGGCATGAGCATTGGATGTTTGCTGGTCCATTAAAGCGGCTACCATGTGTGTCAGAGTCTCCACCTGAACACTGAGTTGCTGTATAGTCTGTCGGTCCTTACTGTCCATAGTCGTGTCCCTCAACTTGTCATTACTTGGTTTAGCTTCTGTCTCCACTTTGGCACTATGAGCGTATATTGTCTTTTGACGGGGGGTTTGGCCAAGTCGGCGCAAATGCTCATTCTCATCACTTATAATTTTCACGACTTGACAGAGAATTGCTTCGTCAGTGACTTGACTGTTTGAGATTAGGGGTCTTAATCTTTGCCTGAGGTCAGCATGTTTTGCAGAAAGGCCCTGATAAACTGTGTGAAGAAAAACTTCTTGAATGGTTTTTGGATCATAAGAGATGCCTGTGCTAGCCTGTTTTGACTGAGAAAGAAGTTTTTGTTTGAGTCCGATCATTCGATACAAAAACTGCTGGGGAGACTCCTGCTCAGCCTGTCTAGAACACATTAGCTCCTGAAACATCTCTGTCATTGCTTTCTCACCGAGATGCGACCTGAGAAAGCCCTTAAGTTCGGAGACTGTCATTTCTTCATTGTTTATTAGCATATCCTTGAAGGTGCCAGGTTTGACAATTTTTATTACGCCTCGGACTACTTCTGTCTCTGCAAAGCCCTCTCTGAGTCCCTCTTCGATTTGTTTACCTAGGCTGCTGTAGCTTATGTCAGAATTCTGGTCTCCAATCTGGCCCCCATGTATTTTGAATTCTCGCCGTTGTAGGTAGGAGAGATCTTTCAGGGGAAACATTCTCTCTGGCTGCTGAGTTGAATGTGTTATAGGCTCCCTCTGCTGGATGAGCGGCATAACTGTTGGGGCCGCTGTCGCCTCACATTGTTTTAGCCTCTCACCTAGCTCTTCATATATTTTTTTTAACTCTTCAACTGATTGTGTAGGAGTGTTAACCGGCATGTTAGGGTGTGAGTATAGTTGTATGTTGTGTTGTGTGTTGTCAGATGACAGGTGTGTTTGAGGTGTGTGGTCTGGAACCACAGTAAATGGACCAGGTTCAACAGGTATCATAACATCAACTGACTGACCGGAAGTTAACCCTCGTACCAAATCATGCAATGTCAACAACTGGCTCATGCCTTCATCTTCGAGACCCGACAAAGCGCTAGACTGAAGATAGGCGGTGACATAGTCCATGCAGCCTTCCTCGTCACTTAAACTCAACTTGTTTGACTCTTGGCTATCAGCTGCAATGCTCCTCACCACTTCGTAGAGGTCAGTGTTCGAGAGTCTGAATAGGCTCTTCTTGATTTCCCACACCAGTTCCTTTCGCGCGGTAGACATGGTGTGCGATGGTGTTGGTTATGCGGTATGTGTTGATCTGTTTACCCAGCAGTTGTTGTGCAACCGGCGTGTGCTGCTCTCCCCGTTCCTCAGTGCGACTCCCTGGCGAAGTGAAGACTCCTCTGCGTGGATCCCCCTCCTTGGACGCCCACCGACCGGCTCCCGGATGCAGCAACGTATCGTCGTCTCGTTGGTTCAAGTAATCACTGGATCTGCTCTCTCTGGATGGGAAGAGGACAGATCCCGGACGAGCCCCCACAGTTTGTTACGGGTCCCAAGGCTTACGAACCACAGCAACAAAAAGAGTTTGGTTTTGGTGTCTGGAAAACACAGGCAAAGGACTCAGAGTAATGAAGACACGAGCCGCACATTTCTCTTCCCAGGTTACCTCTGTTTATTACATGGAATTGTTAAACTTTCACTATTCAACCTAACTTGTCTTTTTAACAATTATTTGTCTTTCAATGTCTTTTTGTCTAAATTACAGTCTGTTAAATATGCAATAAACACAACAATATGGTCCTTCACACATTCACTCATCACAGACATCAACCAGATATTTATTTTATCTGAAAGTGTATTTCAGTATTTATACTGACTTTGTGGCTACTATGGCATAGTGCCAAATATTGTGTAGTTCTTACCACTAATGCATATTAACACTGTTTAAACCCGTTCCCAGACTGACACATTTAACATGGAAAATCTACTATTTAACTCTTCACAGTTTTTTTTACAAACAAACTTACCTACTGCTTCTTTAAGCCCAACTTACTTTAACCTATTTCTGCAGTGAACTGAAACAGCATTTTCTCACCAAACCTATTACAAAAATAACTCAGAGCAAAATATTTGTGTGTTCAGCATCTCAGTATCCCAAATATTGTTAATACATTTCACAAACCACATTCATAACATGTACAGGAAGCCACAAATACACAAGTTACAGTATACATTGCACTATACAATGGTGCGCCACGTGTGTCACTTCAACTTGCCGAACGGCGAGCTACCTCCGCTCATAAGTCCTTTTTTAATAACAAAACACACTGACAAACCATGCCTAACTCTCTCTCTATAAGATATTTAGCTTTCAGTATTATTTCTGTGTGATTTTCAGAACGTACTAACCTGGAAAACACAGGCAAAGGACTCAGAGTAATGAAGACACGAGCCGCACATTTCTCTTCCCAGGTTACCTCTGACGGACGGGACGGAAACCCCCACCTAAAAGGGACCGGGTTGAGCCATCACCCGTGCACATTGGTTCCACTCTTTTCCTTCCGCTGAATTTCAGGCTTCAGTTCACAACAAATGTGAAATTAATTATTTTTGAGGGCTTCAATGATTAGTTAATCCCAATAATGGGCTGTTTGACTCCTCTACAAATAACAAAATAAAGTGCTGAACAGGACACAAAAACAATATCAACAATAATATCTTTCAGAAATAATATCTAAGAAATAATATACAAAAATGTTATTATACATTTTGAATGGATCACATTGGCATTTTTGGGTAAGGTGGTGGGATCTAGTGGGGTTAGGTGGTGTTAGGTTTAAGGTTAGGGTAACGAATGACACTTAATGACAGCCTTCAGATTGACACCTTATTCATGGTAATAATAGGTGTCATGTCATAATAATCACTTCAAGTAAAGTGTTACCAAACAAACAAACTATAAGACACAGGGGCACATGGCAGCATTACTGTAAAGGTTTCCCCAGCCAGAGATGTAACACTGGGATCCATGTGGAGGGATTTCTCCAGCCCGAGGGAGACAAGCCACGCCGACGCTGTCATTCATGATGGGACTTTTATCCAACTTGAGCAAGGCCAGATCATTACTAGAAGAAGACATGAATGCATTATATTTCATTCATTTATTTTTCTACAAACACGTATTGTGTTCTCTACCATGTTGATTGGTAAATAATCTACTTTCATTTGTTAATGTTATTTGTTGACTTTGATTACATCAGTGAAAAAGGTCCTTAAGAAATGATACCGTCATTGTTTACTCTTTCTAAAGACCAATGCACACCCACAGTTAACCTTCATCAACAATGATGTTAAGAAATGGCTTCCGTTTTTTTTGCTAATATTCAGATAGTTCCAAGTGTTGGAAACTTAGTCACTGGGGTTACAGATCCTTTTTCAGTGGGTTGCAGGCACTTTTCTCTTCACACCTCTGACAGCACACGTTTAGTTTTAAAAACAGTGGGTGGATCAATGTCAAAGGCTCAGCTTTCAAATTGCAGTGACAAACTTATGCCTTCTTGGTCCTCAGGTTCAAATCCTGCTAATGTGTCTTTATTTTTAAGCCAATGGTCCCTTGGCAGAAAGCCATCAATGTCATGAGTCTGCTTAGTTAGTTTTGGTTTACCTCCTTATTCACTCCCTGTTCCTTGATTTTGCCTGTTCCTGTCCATGTTTTCCTGCTCTCCACAGCTGCTCCTCATTCCCTCGTCAAGTTGGAGGAGGTTACTTATACTTCCTCTGTTCTGTCAGTCTCTTGCTAGATGGTCAACCCGTTAAGAGAGACTTCAAACTCCTAGAAAGTATTGAGAGTTCTTGAGTTTGATTATTAAAGTGGGGAATTGAGAGTTCCTGTTTTTGATTATTAAGTGTGGAATCTGAGTTCTTTATTAAATAACAAATCTGAGTGGGGAATATTTCAGTTGTCTTCCTGGTTTTGTGCGGGGCCCGTTTATTCAATCTTATTTAGATATTTCAGTATCTGTCTACTCCTTCCTGCGTTGCATTTGAGTTCTTCTGTATACCTGTGATAATCAATGAATCTTTTGAATGGAATAACCTGCTAAGGCAAAGGTCCAGGGGAGGAATGTAAAGGTGTGCCCAGTAGAAGTGGGTTGCAGGAGCTTTGCAGTCAGTTCCATCACCACAAGGATGCTAATGTAAGGCGAAATAAGAGGCCGGCCCAACAGCGGCCCATCGCAAAGTTTGCCACACTCCCTAACAGTGGCTGTAGAGGAAGGAGAGAATATGTCTGCCAAATGACAACTGAAGCTTCCATGTGACATAGGCCCAGGTTTGAGAGGGGGTGTTTTGTGAAAAGGCTGAAACGTACAATATTTCGGAGTGGTAGCACCAGTTCTTCAACCTCCAATGAAATCCCAACCTCCAGCCTCCATACTCTCCCAACAAAATATATCTCATGACACCACAGCGCACCCATTGTTTGTGTTGGAAACACAGAAACGTGGAGAAAATGACAACAACATGGAACAGCCTCAGTGAGGCACATCTATTAAGCCATTCCTTCCATTCACTGTGGAAAATACAAACAATTTTCTGACCTTACCTCTGCTGAAGGTCTGGTAGCTCAGGTGTTGATCCTTTAAAAGCTGTCGTTTTTTTCCTCAAAAGAAAGTTTCTTTATCGTCTCTAGCGCTGTCATCCTTCCTGTAGTGTTATGCCACCCACTAGAGAACGTAGCGGCAGTGGCCACGTGCTATCAATTCACTAATGCACTCTGAAGGTACGAATAGCATTTAGCATAGCACGGTTACGTCCAAAGGCAACGTAGAGAGCTGCCTTTTTACGGAAATGGTTTTCATCTTGGGGAACTGACTGCACATGCGCAAACACATAAAAACACGCTATGGGAACAGAGGCAGAGCAGCAATGTGCTTTTGGGAGGGGGTGTGGCCTCCTCCTGCCTTACAGCGGAGTGAGACTATGCAGCGTCTCTGCTGTACCAGGAAAAACGTTTAGTCATTTGGGCTATGAAAAGCACAAAATGCTGACACTTTCAAACTTATAGGTACTGTAGGCTATCGGAAATGGAAAAATAAATCATTGATAATTATATTATAATTAAAACAAATCATCAAAATATCAATTCACCCTTTGGTAGGCACTGCCTACCTTGCCTACCCTGACTGCACATCACTGGTATTTATTCTTTTTAGAGTCTAGGGCAGGGGTCTGCAACCTGCGGCTCTGGAGCCTCATGTGGCTCTTTGACTCTTTTGCAATGGCTCTCTGACGATTTAAAAAAATTAAAAAAATGAATTATTTCCTACAGAGGGTACTGGTGATTAATGACATTAACTTCAAATAAAATGATGATAAAACAATTGGTTAACCTAAAAATGAATAACTCTGCCACCGTCGTACTTCAACTCCTGTAACATCTACAGACCATTAACTTTCCTTCCACCAGTGGCTAACCTTCAGTTTTAAATCTCTGGTAAGATAACTTAAATAACAAAAAAGACTATTCTGGAAAAAAATACAGACTTTATTTGTGTGGGGAAAGATTTATTTAACTGCTAACAAACCGGCTTAATATGCATGCTTGATATGTTGTAAGAAATTAGCATGAGTTGGAGTTGATAATGTGTTATCAAATTCAAGTTATTTTTGTAGCCCTTCAAATCCATTAACTCATAAAATTACTATTAAGATACTATTTTAACGGTATAGAATTTTATACGCTGTATTGTTTTCATAAGAGGGTTATTTTTTCAGCTCCGGAAAGACTTTAATCCAGTCGAGATTAGACAAAATGGCTCCTTTAAGAGTAAAGGTTGCAGACCCCTGGTCTAGGGTATGTAAGGCAGATATTTGTTTCGACCAGCAGAGAGCGCTGGTAACCCAGAGATACTATCCTAGCAGACAGAGCTAATAGAAAAACATGACTTTTACAGAAATTAATATAACGAATACTTTTTTGGTGCTAAAGGGGTAGGGAATCATTTATGAACATGTTTAAGAGTAGTAGGCGATTGTATTGACAAACAAATGCATGGCTGATAGATTACTGGAAATGCGGCTTGCAGTTTTGATGCGCGCAATGCACAGCTGTACCAGTAACATGCAAGTGGGGTTGCCAGGTTCAGGGTTCTCTAGTGACCAGGGGCCCTAAGCAGCCGCTTAGTCTGCGTATAGGATGGGCCGGCCATGTATGGGTCTGTTTTTCTCTGTTATGTTCCTGTCAATTCCTATGTTGTCAGTGTGCAATTGAGTGAGTAGGTTAGTTGGTTTGTATAGGTTTCTCCCTTACCTACCCTCCTTTTTTCTGGGTTTAATTAATTTCATAATGTCTTGCCATTTTTTAAATCTCCTTCCTGCTTAAACAGTTACATTAACCTCCCTGGTTAGCACAGTGTCTAAACAGTCACTTGTTTTCAATGCCTGAGACAAACTCACCCATCAGCCACGTGGTCAATGTCCCAGCTGGGATGAACAATGATACGCAGAATATCTCTGATCTGCTCTGTTTGCTCCTGTTGGCTCATGTCATGCTCTCCCAGAACAACACGGTACACATCTCCTGGCCTGTAACATGTTTGCATCTTTAGCTAAATTTTTAATCCACACATAAATGTATCTGTGTCAGACAAGTATTCAATGTGCTTCTCTGTTATGCAAGTAGTACATTCCATTTTAAATTGGTAAAAGTTAGTCACCAGATGCAGTGTCCAGCAGTCAACACCCATCGAGGTGCAATCAGAGTTCCTCCACAGGTGTGATGGTATCGGCTGCCGTGCTTTACCTGCAGTGAGATCTGTGTGGAGCAATCACAGTTTAAATATCATAAATACAAATAATGGTTAATATTTTTCAACCCATTTACACCTTATGTACCTGCCAAGGCCAGCTGTGGGGACGAGCATCCTCTCCATTCACGACCCTACCAGTGTCAGGTTTGACAGCGGGTGTGCCACATCCAAAAACTGCTGACATACAGTTTTTAGATTAAATTTGACAGAATTAAACTTGTTCTCACAATCCAAAGTAATCTACTCGCCATAAACTGCCTGAAGCAGCAGGAGGGTGGTCGTCTGCAACATGATGTCCAGGTTAACAGGTGCATACACACTGTAATTGTCAGACCTGCTCAAGTGTTTTTATCTGCTGAGTCGTTCTGTCAACACGAATGTGGATCACAGTGAACCTGCAGAGCCAGTGTTATCTGCATGGACTGCTGATTGTAGCTGAGAAAAACCTTCCATCCCACAGATGCATTACTCTTTTGCTGAGCTGAACATGCTCATGGTTACAATGTTCATTTATTCAGTTTATTTCCGACATGGTTACATTCACTTTTTTTTACTATGTTAAAATTATCATAATTTGTTGATGATTAAATTATTTTACACTGCATTGAGAATATGTACTTGATTGTGCACCAATTGATTGTAACCCTGAATAAATTATCCTGTTTAAGATGAATTGTTCCCACACATTAACAGAAAAGAAGTTGTGATAGTGCAGACAAGACAAATTTAGCAAAATGATTTTCCCATATATGCCACTGTACTGTGAGTTTTGTCATTTAACTTACGGAAGAGGCCAGCTAGCGTGCTTTGCTAATAGTGATGGGTAATGTGTATTTAGGGAAGTGAATGGCTGTAGAAAAAACACCAATAAAATCAATCAATCAATCAAAAAAAACTTTTTATAGAGAGTTTTTCATATATATAATATAATTAAAAGCGCTTTACATCATTAAAACCTTACATACAATAAAAAATACCCAACGCAAACAATCCACAAGAAACCCCAACATCACACAAACCCACACATACAGACACATAGAATTAAGATAAGGACAATGGCACATGATGGTCGAGATGATCTGGTAGAGATGATCTTGGAGGGAGGACAGAATCACAATTGGGGCCATCTGCAACAAGAGCTGATCATAGACGTCGACACAGGGCTCCCAGCGCAGCAAAGAGTCAGAAGTCCTTCACCAGGACTGAGTGCCCATGAGGCAGCACCACCACGGCTGTAATCCATCACAGCTCCCAGTGCAAAGGACTCCTTCTGAGGAAACACTGGGAGAAGATAACAGCAATAGTTAGAACTGCAAGCAGTTATAAAAGGGGGCCAAGCCTTCCCGCGCGACTCGGCCCCCAGGTTTCGCGGAGCCCGTGAATGTACGTCATGAAGGATGAAGGGCTCGTGGCGAGTGTCAGGACACAGGCCAACGTGCCATTTGCTGTGAACAGCTGGATATGAAGTTTTAAAAGATGTGATATGAAGTGTGAAAGTTACAGTCCAAAATGCATTTGCACCCATTTTAGTGCCACCTAGTGGTACACTTTTTGGTATGGGTGATCTGTGTGCTCTTCTATGGTTACCCTGTAAATTTCACAGCCCTCAACACATTACTTCTGCTGAAATAAAGGTTTGTTTATTTATATGTTATGATGTCATGAGCCACGCCCACTTTGACCAATTGCGAATAACTTTGAGATATCGCCTCAGGAGGGACCCAAGATCATACCCTGGTAAAAATTTAAGAGATACAAATATTCATTATTTGTAGCGCCCCCTAGTGGCCTACATCATTCAAATTTGGTGCATTTCCTCACAGTCACATGCCAAACAAGGATCTCAGATTTGGTGTTGTTAGCATTAATTCTGACCGAGATGTGCAACAGTTATGCATTTTTATTGCTAGCTAGAAAAATTTACTCATTAATTATTCGTGCATATTTTAAGCCAACAAAATTATTTTATCAACTTTAGATCAAGTCCAACTGAAGACTCTACATGCCTAGTTTCATGCCGATTGGACAAAACCCCAAGGAGTAATTTGAAAAAGTAGGTTTTTGCTACGTAGTGACTTAAAAAGAGCAGTGGGCTGTGGGAGTGGGCGTGGCCTATGTCAGAAGATGCGACTCTATATAGGGAACAAGTGGATATAAATTTTATGAAGATGTGAATTAAATTGTGAAAGTTAAAGGCCAAAATGTTTTTGCAATTATAGCGTTATTATAGTGTTGGTACTTAATGCTAAGATTTAGGGTTCTAAAGTGTATTTCATTAATTTTGCTTCACAGGGCCCCAGAGGTTTGTCTTGGCCTTCCTTACTCGGGGGCCATTGACATGTGGGGAGTGGGCTGCACGCTGGCATTCCTCTTCCTTAATGACAACCTCTTTCCTGTCCACTGCGAATACCTCATGGTAGGTCGTCTTTTTTATACATCATCCCGCCAATCATTTAATTACCTACGTTCTCTTTTTCACATGCACACAGGTATAGATAGTCTTGACGACCTGCCCCTAATGTGTGTAATTATGTGTTCTTTCTGCAGATGCAGAGCATGGTGGAGATGCTGGGAATGCCATCAAAACACCAGCTCCACTTTGGCCTTTACAGCAAGAAGTTCTTTTGTCATGAGGTGGATGAATTGGGCACAAGATGGAGGTTGCTGGTAAAACATAGTTTTTATTGTTGTTGAACCTTGATTGTTGCCCTAAACGTGTCTTAAACCCCTTTTATTGTCATTGTGTTTCCTCAGACACCAGAAGAGTACAAGTCTAGGAACAGAACAAAAGCTGAGGAGTGGCCCGAATATCGTCCACATTTGTCATCATTAGATGACCTGCTCTATGTAAGTGTTATCTATGATATTTGAGTTCAAATACTTAGAGATCTCTTCTTTAAAATGGAATCTACTTTAGACATGCGTTTACAAGCTGAATTTACTCACTGTTTCTTTTTTGTTAACATGAGCAAGAGAGGTATGAACTTGTGTATTGACCTAGCGCTCTACATTTTTATTAATCCAGATGTCTGAACTATGGGACAGTGAGACAATAGAAGACAGGAAGGCCTTCATCGAGTTCCTGAAAGAACTCTTGAATCTGCTCTTCAGCATCCCTACATTAAGGGGGTCATACCTGAGCCAGGAGCCAGACAGCAGAGAACAGTGAGTAACTGCACTGTTTAAGCATTCGCGCACATGGAAATCAACTTGTTGTTCTTTTGAATTTTGTACTAAACTTTTTCAATTTTTCCTCTAGTCAAACCGAGGCACAGGTCATTGAGTCACAATCACCTAAAGACTTAGATGCCGAGTACCCCGTTTTTCATGAAAACTACAAAGTTGGACTCATTGAGGCACATTCACCCGAAGACTGGGATGCAGAGTACCCCGTTTTTCATGAAAACTACAAAGTTGGACTCATTGAGGCACGTTCACCCGAAGTCTGGGATACCGAGTACCCCGTTTTTCATGAAAACTACAAAGTTGGACTCATTGAGGCACGTTCACCCGAAGTCTGGGATGCCGAGTAACCCATATTTAATGAAAACGGCAAATGTGGACTCATGGAGGCACATTTGCCTGATGATTGGGATGCTGTGTACCCTGTTTTAAATAAAATTGTGGCATATTAACCCAAAGATTGCAGTACTGAGTACCCTCTCTCATGCAATTTTATGACTTACCTGCTTTGTTAATGTTTTCATAGTTTTGACCCCTTCATCAAACATTTTTTTCTCAGCTTTTTGGGGAAGTACCTGACATTGTAGTGTGCTAAATGTTCAGCGAGGTGAAATTGGTTTTATATTCGACATTCGCTTGTTTTTCCTTTTTCTAATCTTAATAGCGCCATGAAAACTGCACCATTCTCATCAAGGTTGGCATTATTTTGTAGAGAAAATCAAGCCACACATTTCACAGGTCTCACCAACTCCCCAACCTAAGCGGTTGTGGCAGAATCTCAAAAGAACGACGCTGAATGTCTGTCGGAGAACCGTGCGGCAGCCGGAGCGCTTAGGGACCGTCGTAAAATTACAATCCCTGTTTTTTCAATTCAGACAACTGAAAAAATAATGACAAAAGCACCAATTTAAAACAAAAAAAACGCCAATCTACTTCTCATCTGTTTGTAAGGTGGGTATAAATATGTCCCAAAGAAAAGTATTAATTCAAAATTGTTAATTGACATTTCTTTATTTTATTCTAAAATAACTAAAAATATGGAATTTCAACAAACCAACACCATTCTACTTCCAAACCATTATCTCCTAAGAAATCTTGTAAAAATATCTTAGAATCAATTAGTATTCTTTGAGCATATTAAAGGAATATTTCTCGGTTTAATTTCTAAACAACTCTGGAATTTCAACCTACCAACATCATTCTACTTCTCATCTGTTTGTAAGGTGGGCATTGCTCTTTCACAACCATTATCTCACAGAAAACCTTGTAAAAAAATATCTTGGAAACAATTAGTATTTATTGAATATTATTTATGAATATTTCTTGATTTTATTTTGAAATAACTCTCTGGAATTTCCACCTACCAACACCATTCTACTTCTCATTTGTTTGTATGGTGGATATTAATATTTCACAGCCATTATCTCCCATGAAATCATGTAAAAAAATATCTGAGAGACAATTACTATTCATTGACCATTATTTATGAATATTTCTTGGTTTCATTTTGAAATAACTCTCTGGAATTTCAACCTACCAACACCATTCTACTTCTCATTTGTTTATATGGTGGATATTAATATTTCACAGCCATTAGCTCTCATGAAATCATGCAAAAAATATCTGAGAAACAATTACTATTCATTGAATATTATTTATGAATATTTCTTGATTTTATTTTGAAATAACTCCCTGGAAAATCAACCTACCTATATCATTCTACTTCTCATCTGTTTGTAAGGTGGATATTGATCTTTCACAGCCATTATCCCCCATGAAATCATGTACAAAATATCTGAGAAACAATTAGTATTCATTGAACATTATTTATGAATATTTTTTGGATATATTTTGAAATAACTCTCTGGAATTTCAACCTACCAACACCATTCTACTTCTCATTTGTTTGTATGGTGGATATTAATCTTTGACACCTATTATCTCTCATGAAATCATGTAAAAAAAAATCTGAGATATGATTAGTGTTCGTTGAACACGTATTAGGACTATTTCTCGGTTTAATTCAAAATAGCTCTCTGGAATTACAACCTACCAACAACATTTTACTTCTCATCTGTTTGTAAGGTGGATATTTATCTTTCACAACAATTGTTTCACAGAAAATCATGTAAAAATATCTTGGAAACAATTAGTATTCATTAAGCATGTTTGATGAATATTTCCTGGTTTTATTTTGAAATAACTCTCTGGAATTTCAACCTACCAACATCACTCTACTTCTCATCTGTTTGTATGGTGGGTATTGATCCTCCACAGCCATTATCTCCCATGAAATCATGTAAAAAATATCTTGGAAACAATTAGTATTCATTGAGCATACTTTATAAATATTTCCTGGTTTTATTTTGAAATAGCTCTCTGGAATTTGCCAAACACCATACTACTTCTCATCTGTGTGTAAAGTGGGTATTGATATTTCACAACAATATGTTTTCCAGCAAAACAATTATAAATAACCTAGACAGACTAAGTAGTCAGTGAACATTATTTGTTAAAGGTCCAGTGTGTAACAAATTCACCTTTTTCTTAATAAAAATCAGGTATTGCTTTCATAAATATGTATTTTACCGACATCTATTCACAATCGCATTCTCATCAAAGCGTTATCGTATCTTAGAAAGAGTTGTTTATAGATACATAAGGTGCATCGCCCCCCCACTAGAGGCGGCCATGTTGCATCGCCATCTTTGAATACTTTAGCCATATGGGGTTTTGCCCCATTGTTCCTCAGCGTGCTCCAGACGCTCTTCTCTCAATGGTCTGCCTAACAGCTCCAGATTGAGACCATACTGCAGGACTTGCTCCTTGTAGCGGCCACGCAGAGAGGTATGCATCTTACGAATGAAGGAGCCAGGCCTGAGGAACCGTTCCTTGCGCAGAATCTGGTTCTTTGTTATTGAAAACCAGTTCTCCACATGGCAGTTGGTGAGCCTTGTTTGTGTGTCTGCTGCTTCATCTCTGCTTGAATCTGCATCACTTCCATATCTGCAAAGATCCCCTAACATCAGGCCTGACCACAGTGGGAAGATCCCCATGTAATCCTGCAGCAAAACCTGGATAATATCAGGGCAGTAGTATGGGTTCTCCTCACAATTTCCATTAAATCCTGGCACACTGGACTGGTCATTTTCCAGGACAGCTTCAAAAAAATGCCGAAATGGTGAGTTGGCCAGAACTGCCTTTGCTCTCTTTGTTGGCTCAGGTTGTGTCTTTGTTGGCTGAGTGCTGGAATCATCCAGGTTGGTCTTGTTCTTGATGCAGTCTTTGATGATGTCCAAGCTCTCCTCGACGTCCTGAGACTAGAACCTACTGCCAAATACCCGTCCCATGTGGCCAAAAAATTGGACTGCAGGATTCAGGCTCGTGCTGTTTATTAGATGTGCCACGCAATGATTGGCAAATTCCTTCAGACCTTTTTCTCTGGTCTTCCTAGAAAAGGAAACAGAGACGGCCTTCAGGATATGTGCTGAGCACAGGTGTAGCACGGTGATGCACACTGTTAGGGTCCAAGCAGTGAGGCAAGGAGACAACAGCGTTACATTTCCAAAAAAGGTGCTTTATTGGCCACAGACTAACACAGGCCAAGAACAGAGGTAGCATGTGCAACGAGAACTAACACAAAACCAACTGCCTCAAATGAGACAGGAGTCAACTTAAATACAGTTTGGACCATACCAAATATAAATAAGGAGAAACACAGGGGATAAACAACCAAAACTAAGGGACAAACACAGCCCCCTTAACCTCAGTCCCCCTCTGCAATGGTCTGGTCCACTTAAGGCCGCCTCCAGCTCTCTCCAGGCCAGCCCCTCACCACCTCTGTTCTTAAAGGGACAGAGAATAATGTCAGTGGCAATCATCAAATGATTTAGGAGCTGTTACCTCTGTGTGGCCCGGCCATCACACACCCCCCCTCTTCAGGACTCTCGCTACCCCAGCGAGAGAGATAATCGGCTGTTACATTATCCTTTCCTGGGATGTGTTGAATGGAGAAACAAAAAGGCTGTAGGGCAAGATACCACCGTGTTATTCTCCCATTAGTATCTTTCATCCTTTTGAGCCATTGTAAGGCTTTGTGGTCCGTCTCCAGGGTAAACTCACGGCCGAGAAGGTAATATCGGAAAGAATCCAGGGCCCACTTGATGGCGAGAGCTTCTTTTTCCACTGTTGAATATCGAACCTCACGGGGGAACAACTTCCTGCTAATGTAGGCCAGTGGGTGGCGATCATGCTGGGGTCCCTGCAAGAGGACAGCTCCGAGTCCTCTTTCCGAAGCATCAGTTTGCACAATAAAGAGATCATTAAAATTTGGAGAATATAAAACTGGATTCTTACTCAGTGACTGACGTATGTAATCCAAAGGGCATCACCGTGAACTGGAAGAGTCCCCATGGCGTTCG
This sequence comes from Gouania willdenowi, assembly GCF_900634775.1. Classification (NCBI taxonomy): domain Eukaryota; kingdom Metazoa; phylum Chordata; class Actinopteri; order Blenniiformes; family Gobiesocidae; genus Gouania; species Gouania willdenowi. The sequence goes on along the minus strand of NC_041047.1, from coordinate 30,735,513 downwards.
GAAGGCGGTCAATTTCCTGGACCGCTCAGTGAGGGGAACCTGCCAATATCCTTTAGAGAGATCTAGAGTTGTCAGATATTTGGCCTTCCCAAGCCGTTCAAGCAGGTCATCAATCCTCGGTGTAGGATAGGAATCAAAGAGTGATATAGAATTAAGGTACCTAAAGTCTATGCAAAACCTTATGGTTCCGTCCTTCTTTGGAACCAGGACCACAGGGTTACACCACTCGCTTTTCGAAACTTCAATGATCCCCAGGGACAGCATTAGGTCAACCTCCTTCTTTAACGAGATCCGCAGGCGCTCAGGAATCCTGTAACTGAGTCTTTTAACAGTAGCACAATCTTGTAGTACAATATCATGCTCAACAATATCAGTTCTTCCTGGGTTTTGCTGAAAAACATCCATTTTACAAAGTGTGCTCACCTGGCCTCTTTGTTCTTGTGGGAGGTATGTTAAATCAAAGTCCTGACCAGAAGCTGCAGATGGAAGGTATTGCTCTTCAACCTCCTCCTCTTCTTCCACTCCTCTAATTAGCATCACACTCCTTCCAGGCCTCTCCACCCACTCTTTCAGTAAATTTATATGCAGCACTTTATTTGAGTGGCGCTGTCCTGGACCTTCAACCTGATATGTTGTCGGACCGAGCTTCTTGATCACCTTAACTGGCCCCTGCCATTTAGCCAGCAGCTTATCGTTTTCACTCGGCAGAAGCACAAGAACTTGTTGTCCAGGGCTGAACGATCTCTCACGAGCTGACTGGTCATACCCGGACTTCTGCTGCTGCTGGGCCTTCTTCATGTGTGCTTGAGCCAGTTCGGTCATCCTTTCCAGGCGCTCCCTCATCTGCACAACATATGAGACCACATTAACAGGTTCCCCCCTCCCCTCCTGTTCCTCCCAGATCTCTCTGAGCAATGAGAGTGGTCCACGTACCTCATGCCCATACAAAAGTTCAAACGGAGAGAAACCTGTGGAGGCCTGGGGTACTTCCCTGTAGGCAAACAGGAGGTATGGCAGCCATTGGTCCCAGTCTGTGCCCGTGTTGTTGACAAATTTCCGGAGCATCTGCTTTAAGGTCTGATTAAAGCGCTCTGTCAGCCCATCAGTCTGAGGATGATATGGTGTAGTCCTCAGACGTCTGATGCCAAGGAGCTGATACACCTGTTTTAGCAGAGTGGACATAAAGTTAGTGCCTTGATCTGTCAATATTTCTCGAGGAAACCCAACTCGTGAAAAAAACTGTACCAGGCAGAAAGCAACAGTTTTCGCCTTGATATTTTTCAATGGAAAGACCTCTGGGTACTTGGTAGCATAGTCACTTATAACTAGCATGTAGCGATATCCAGATTTACTCCTTTCAACAGGCCCAACAATGTCCATTCCTATACGTTCAAATGGAGTTCCAATAATTGGCATGTTTTGGAGTGGAGCTCTGGAGGGCATTCTTGGTGATGTAATTTGGCACTGAGGGCAACTGTGGCAGAACTGTGCTACATCCTTGTGGAGTCCAGGCCAATAGAAATAGTGAAGAATGCGTGCTGCTGTTTTGTGCTTACCAAGATGACCAGCCCAGGGCACTGAATGGCCCAATTTGAGTATTGTACTCCTCACCACTTGGGGGACAACCAGCTGCTGTACTGTCCCCTGCTGGCGATACAGTATGTCATTATCCAGTATATACTCGAACATCTCTCCGGCTGCTGCTCCAACTTCCTGGAAAAGAGGCACTAAAGATGGATCAGACTTTTGCATTTCAACAATATCTGTAGGCATTTCAAAATCAATAGACAACTCTGGTTACGTATTTTCGATAGGCGTCACAATTGTATGTTGAAACTTTTCTTGTCTTCTCTTCCTCCGTGATTTCCGTGCCTTTCCAGGTTTTGTCTCAAACTCCTCATTATAAAAGGGCAAAGCACTAAGCAGATCAAAAGTCTCTTCACGTTTTTGAGCTTGAGCACGAGTAAAAGCAGCACAACAAGTTTGGCTTTGATCCTTCTCCAGTAAATCAAATAACACTGGTAAGTCCCGGCCTAAAACTACCGGGTATGGCAAACTGTCCACAATGCCAACCTTCAGCAAGTAAGTTTGGTCGTCTATCTTTAGATACAAATCAGCTGTAGGATAATTTTTCTTATCTCCGTGTATACAACAAATGGGTATAGTATCTGCCACATTTATCTGGTTCAAAGGGACATGTTCTTTATGAATCAAAGTCTGGTCACTCCCGGAATCCAATAGAGCTTTTAGAGCAGTCCCATTCACTTCAATGTTGGCCATTTTCATAGTTTGGAGATTATTTACTGAAAGTTCAGTTTGCGACCAGGGAGCATAACACATTTGGGTCATTTTAGCTGTATTTTTGGGACACATCGGTTTTATATGACCCTCAATCCCACAAAGGAAGCAGATAGGTTTTCTCCCAGAATATTTCTGTGGCCGCCTTGATTGATTTTCAACATTTTGAGGTTTACTCACACCTTCTGCCCCTAGGTGGCGCTGTGGAGCCGAACCATAGTCCCAGGTCATCTTCCATTCTTCACGGCTCCATGTTTGTCCTTGCTCTCGCGCAGCCACAAAAACGTCAGCCAGTTCCGCTGCCTTCAGGGCAGTTTTGGGGTCACGTTCTTTAATCCAGACCTGAAGCTCAGGGGACAACATTCTCAAGTATTGCTCCAAAATAATCACTTCACCAATATCATGGATGGTTTTACTTTTTGGTTCAATCCACTTCACATACAATTCTTTCAGCCGTGCATACAGTTCCTTTGGGCTCTCACCTGCATGAATCTCAAGAGAGCGAAATCTCTGCCTGTAGGTCTCTGAACTAATATTATATTTTGACAAAATTGCAGATTTTACTTGTACATAGTCAAGTGAATTTTCAAAGTCCATGTGCACATATGCCCCTCTTGCTTTCCCTGTTAATAATGGAATTAGATGGAATACCCAATCAGATTTAGGCCATCGGCATGCAAGGGCGATACGTTCAAATGTGATCAAAAAATGTTCCATATCATCATTATCTGTTAGTTTTTCCATTCTAGGTTCATGACAAGTGTGGGACTGACCAGTCAGAGTTTGTGAGGAAGACATGTGCTCTGCTTTAGCCTGTGCATCAGAAAAGTCAGCTTGACAAGATTCAGATCCTGGCTCTCTACTTGATAGTGGATCTGTGTTTTCACTACTCACTTCTAACTGCAAGAGTTGAAACTTGTGTTCCAGAGCTGCAAATTGTTGCTGTTGTTTGACCTCTCGAACATTCTGCTGCCCCATGTGTGTCTGAAGAATGGCCATTAGGTCTGAGAGTGTTGGCTCCTCCCCTTCTTCCTCAGTGCCCTTTACCTCTCCAGAATCTCTATTTTCCTCCATTTCTCCTTCAGAGTCTTTTCTTTCTACTACTCCATGTGGTTCTTTCCGGGGTCGTCCTCTTCCTCTCACAGGCATTCCCAAAAAAAAATTGAAGGTATGATCCAAAAAATGATCAATGAAGACAGAAAAAAAACCTTGTCCTCACTGGCTGATTCCACCACTGCCACCAATTGTTAGGGTCCAAGCAGTGAGGCAAGGAGACAACAGCGTTACATTTCCAAAAAAGGTGCTTTATTGGCCACAGACTAACACAGGCCAAGAACAGAGGTAGCATGTGCAACGAGAACTAACACAAAACCAACTGCCTCAAATGAGACAGGAGTCAACTTAAATACAGTTTGGACCATACCAAATATAAATAAGGAGAAACACAGGGGATAAACAACCAAAACTAAGGGACAAACACAGCCCCCTTAACCTCAGTCCCCCTCTGCAATGGTCTGGTCCACTTAAGGCCGCCTCCAGCTCTCTCCAGGCCAGCCCCTCACCACCTCTGTTCTTAAAGGGACAGAGAATAATGTCAGTGGCAATCATCAAATGATTTAGGAGCTGTTACCTCTGTGTGGCCCGGCCATCACACACACAGCAGCTCA